>NC_141998.1:11696621-12896621 GCF_049901715.1 Pseudonaja textilis | reverse complement strand
AGCTGAAATGCAGTCTCTTTTTCTTCTTTAAGAACTGTACTTTGGTTCTTTTTTTATTTTTTTCGTTTTATTTTTCGAGATGACTTTGTTTTTTGTTCCAGATGGGGAAGGGATAATTGGCGGTTTGTCTATAGAAAACAATTGTCATATTTGTAGGTTGAAAAGTGGACCAAGTGTTTAGAAATGGACTACTTGTACAGTTTTGTTGTTGTGAATATTTTAGCAGTAGTCTGCGAACTAATTACATTAGGTGCTTGCAGGTTAAATGAAGAAATTGAATTTGGGCACAACTAGAACAGAACAGCAAGATCCAAAGATAAGGCAAGGTGAATTTCTTGATCTTTTTTTTTTTTTGCACAAATATCCATCTCTCTCTCTCCCTCCCTCCCTCCTCTCCTTTTGAGACTGAGCATTTAATCTACAGATGGGCTAGTTAATAGCAGAAATTTCTGTATGAATTATTCTATAGTGTCAAAGTAAGTATCTTTGTATGCATATATTCATCTAGGAAAGTTTGAGGACTTTCATCTGTGAGAATTCAGTACAAAATGACCGAATCTTCATTTTGACTAGCATCAAACTGTGCATCAAAATATGTGTGTCTATCTATATTGGAAAATAAATGAAAAGAATTTTTTTTGCCAAACTAGGCTATGCTGATTGAGTAGAGTGCCTTCAAAGATAAAGACAAGGAATATAATTGTAATAAATGCATAATTATAGCAAAGAGAGCAAATATACTGCTAGGGTTCAGTTCTTTGCATTCGTGTCATGCTACAGAACTTTTCCCATTCAATCAACTAGAATGAACTTCTGAAAATGTATCAAAATGTATCAAAAAGGAATCCTTTATTGAGATGAGACAATTCATGTAGGGGTTAAAAGCAGCGTCTAAAGTCTCTCAGGCATGCAGAGATAGATAAGGGAGGTTAAAACCCCTCCCCTTATCTTGATGTGTATTTAGTAAAACAAAGAGCCAACATGTTAATTCTCCGCCAACCCCCTTTTTAGAACAATCTTTTTCAGAGTTTCCCAGGGCATACTTAATTCCCCCCCACCCCCTTTTTAGAACAATCTTTTTCAGAGTTTCCCAGGACACATCTCACTGTGGAATTTTTATGGTCTCTTCATCTCCTGGCTGTCTCTCTCAGAGGTCATAGGTTCCAGACATCTGGATTTCATCTCTCCATTGTATCATATGTAGGTTATACGAATTCGATATAAGATTAAATATATTCAGGTTACATCAAGAAGGATTTCTTTATCAGTTTTCCCCCCACAACCCTTTTCTTCTTCCATTGAAGAAATGACAGATACATGGATCTGACATCTTGGCTTTCTTCATATTGTGCTGATATGATAGCTATCTTTTTTTTTTAATCTTCAGGTCAGCCAGCACAATGGTGTATTTATTCCACAGGGTAGTATGCTAGTTCATTAAGCAGAATAGGCAGGAGTGTTGTGGGACCTTAAAGATTAATTTAGAATGGCCTCTTAAAACTTTAATGGATTACAGTCCATTTTATTAGCTGCAAGATGTGTTACCTTGATCTAATCATATAATATCTAGGATACTAAAGAATTAGATCAGAGGAAATAAAATGATCATTATCAACAACCTTAATGTTGATTAACAACAGCAACAGTACTCCTGTTAACCACATAGTGGTGGTGTGATCCTGGAAGAAATGCCTTTGCCCTGTATCAGTGGAGATGGAAAGATTCCCCTTGTTGTGATTGTGGCGTCAATATGCAAACCATTAAACACATTGTGCAAGGTTGCCCATGACATGTCCTCTGGTTCCCTAGAAGATCTGCTCCAAGCAAGGCCAGAGACTCCTGGGTAGCTAAATTGGACATCCAGTTATGAGGCCATTATGATACTCCATAGAAGTTATAATTACGTAGTTTAGTTTACTTTATTGTCATTGCACCTCGTACAAAGAAACCAAACACCATCTTCAGTACATATCATGACCATGAAAATAAACACAAACACACATCCTTCACCCTTCACACATTGAACCCAAAAACCCCGACACCACACAAACACTGTACTATACATATGTAGACTGTATATATATGATTAAAGGTAATCTTGACTTACAACAGTTCATTTAGTGACTGTTCAAAGTTACAACAGCACTGAGAGAAGTGAGTTATGACCATCCATCCTTCCAGGATCAGTAAAATGAAGACTGAGATTATTGGAGTCAATATGCTGACTCTGTAAACTGCTTAGAGGGATGTACAGCATTATGAAGTGGTATATAAGCCTAGGTGCCATAGTTATTGCTATTATTTCACACTTATGACAATTGCATCATCCCCACGGTTGTGTAATTTACATTCAGATGCTTGGCAATTGGTTCATGTTTATGATAGTTGCAGTGTCCTGGAGTTATGTGACCATCTTTTGCAACCTTCTGATATGCAAAGTCAATGGGGAAGCCATGTTACTAATTTAACAACCACAGCAATTCACTTAACAACTGTGATGAGAAAAGTTGTAAAATGGGACAACATCCACTTAAGAAATTTCTCACTTAGCAACATAAATTCTGGGGTCAATTGTGGTTGTAAGTCAAGGACTACTTGTACTTCTCTTTTGTCATGTTTTCATCAGACACTAAGTAATAATAATGGTACTGGAGTAAGCTGAAATACCACCATCAAAAGAAAGTCTACAAATGTATATGAGTTTGTATCTCATATTGCTATTTCAAAGTTTATATTACCTTGATGCTATTTCTAATTTATTTTTTCTTTTGTTGCATATGTGTAGCCTCAAAAAGCCCCACAGCATATTTTGATTTAATATTTTCTTTTAACAAAATTCTTTGTTTGTATGTACCTTTCCTAATTATCCTGATATTGTCAATTTACTTTTAGATATTCTTGTGCTGGTTAATGACCACAGTAAAGTAGTTTATTTCTATAAATGGTGTGCTGACTACAGATTATTGTTTAAGTAACTTTAATGAAAATCTTGAGAAAGTTTGCAGTTGTGGGATGCCAAGTTAAAATATCAATTTCTTTGAAGCATAGTGGTATATACCTTTTTATAAATGTCTGCTGAGAGTGATATATGTACCATTCAAGTGTTGTACTGCCACCACCACAAAAATATGCTTTTTCCTCTAGAATATATTTATGAATATACATTTAATGCATGTTTTACTCAAATCACTCAATTAATTTATTAAAACCTGAATTAATCAGCTCACAGATGTGCTTTAATGTTAGGCTACACATTGCCTTTTAGGAAAATAATGAAAGATTGTGTTAATTTATTTACCCAGGCAGTTTTAAAGGGTTGGAGGCTTTACCTTCCTCCTTTTTTAAAAATGAAAAAAAGAACAAAAATATTTCTGATAGCTGAGTTCCCAAACAAAGCCTTGATAGAGTCTAGATGTCTTTTATTTTTTCACCTTCAAACTAGAGAGGAAAAAGGTAACCTTTAAAAAAATATCCTCAAAGATATGGTAAAGAAAAAAATAAGTTTGAAATCACTTCCTCAACAACAACAACAACAACAACAACAATAAAACAGAAGGACCAAAAGGCAATTTGCATTAGAAGCTGCCACAAGCAGATTCTGCTCATCTATAATGGTTGAAAATAAATTGAAATTGCCTTGAGACATGGTAACTTTTTCAGAAAAGTTGAAAATGGGTAGATTTTTGCTGAATGGCAGGCACTGCCCAACTGCCCAGCTGAAGAAGTAGGTAGTTTGAATGGCAAATGTGGGTGCATTTCCAGTTTACAGATCGAAAATGTCCCACACTGTGGGACAGCTCATTTTTGATTATGAGCTACTTATATATATTCAAGAGTAGACTACACTAGGCTAGGCTAGACTTTTCATTGGTAGTCATTTAACCTTATGTCAAGTGTTGGGTAAATTCAATAGATACAGCAGAAACCTATTTATATAAATTATACAGCTGTCCACTCTGGGTGATTCTGGGCAATTTACAAAAATAAAAACCCAATATACAAACAATAAAAACAATAACTCCCAATCGTCCTGGTGACAACAATCAATGAAATAAGCCACTTGATGGGCTCCATCCCATCAAGAGGCTTATTTGATGGGATTTCCAGGCCCATTGGCAAAACAGATCTCCTTGTGAAGGAATGTCAAAGTGGAGGCTAATCTAATCTTCACAGAGATAGTGTTCCAAAGAGAGGAAACCACCATGGCAAGGCCGTTCTTCTGGGTCCCAGGTATACCTCATTAAAAGAGGTAAAGGTGAAAGAGTTCCTGAGTTACTCCGCTAGTCACTGCCAACTATAGGGGTTGGTGTTCCTCTCCATTTCAAGGGTCGTTGAGCCAGTGCTGTCAGAAGTTGTTTCTGTGGTCAGGTGGCCAGAATGATGTCACAGAGTGCTGTTACCTGTCAACGTTCCAACAAAACCAAACTCCAACCAAAAACTCTGAGACAGGCATTTTCTCAAAGTTTCTTTTTATTGGAAAAGTCATACTGGCATATCTGGGAAAACATGAATTTGAGAGTTCTGGGTTTTCCCTCAGTAATTCAAAAGTCAAAGCCCAACCCCTGCACTTATCAGTCCATCACATGGTCCAATCACCATCTGTCCCTTCAACCACCCCTCCAGGTGCAGGAATAACATGACCTTGACCAAAAAGAATGCTAGTGTCAGCTTCACACTAGCTTGACAGAAGCTAGAACCTTCTGGTTCTAATATGGCTTCTAAAGTTGACAGCTATTATGTCTAACTACTAACACTCTAAAAATCCCTCCTCCTAGGCACAGGAATGTGGCAGCGTGGAAGCTTCTGGTGTTAATATGGCTTCCAAAGCTGACAGTTATCTTCCCACAGAAATGGTACCTATTTATCTACTCTCAGTTTCATGCTTTCAAACAGCTAGTTGGATAGGAGTTAGGGCTCACCCCATTATGCAGCACTTGGATTTCAAACCTGGGCAGTCGGTTTTCAAACCAACTAGCTCAGTGTTTTAACTGCTGAACCATTGCACCATCCCAATGAGGGGACCCACAACATTCCCTGCTTCTCTGCTCTGTGTTGGGTGGATGTTACTGGGAAGAGATGGTCCTTTGCTACACAAGTAGTGGTATCAGGATATTTTGCTCCGCACTGGACATTTACTTAACATTACTGATTTATTTATTCTCATTTTTAATATTTTAATGTATTTCCACACTGCCATTTGCAAACCTTCCCACATGCTTACGTTCTTAAAAAAAAAAAACTTTCAAGCTGATTTTTATTGTCCTAATGGTTAATTCAGTTAAATAGCACATCCAACCACCCACAGAAAATCTTCTAGGTATGTGCATGAGTAAGTCATATTTCTGTAAAGTTGGAGAGTTGGATGCTTCCTTGCTGAGATGCAGTTCTAGTAAACCAATAACGCATAATTAAATACAGTCTAATAGCAAAAATAAATCTGGCAGGAGTTTTTCAAATCTCTGCAGAATAAGATGTTGATTATGGCTAGCATCTCTCAGGGTTTAAATCTGGATAACCACAATACTGACAAGCTTCAAAAGGCACTTTTGCTGTTGCAACTATTATCACATCTCAGCTTGGCAATAAACTATTGGGGGGGGGCAGGGTAGGGGAAGATAGAACTTGGGTCCCAGATATCAAAATGCCAGCCATGAGAACCAAGGACATATTGGCAGGTGTTTACCAGAGCCAAAAGACTTTTTCATAACAATACTAGGAGTCTCCATTGAACATAAATGAGGACCCAGATTGTTGAGGGCGATATGATTACTCTGTAAACCACTTAGAGAGGGTTGTAAAAGTTCTCTGAAGCAGTATATAAATCAAGCGCTATTGCTATTTAGTATACAGGTAATCCTTGACTTACAACAATTCATTCAGTGACTTTTCAAAGTTGCAATGGTACTGAAAAAAGTCACTTATGACCATTTTCCAAACTTACAACTGCTGCAGTATCCCAATGGTCATGTGATCAAAATTCAGATGTTTGTCAACTTACCCATATTTGTGATGGTTGCAGTATCCTGAGGTCATGTAATAATCATTTGTGACTTTCTGACAAGCAAACTCATTGGGGAAGCCAGATTCACTTAACAATCATGTTACTAACTTGACAACTGCTGTAATTCACTTAACAATTCTGGTAAAAAGGTTGTAAAATGGAGCAAAACTCGCTTAACAAATGTCTCACTTAGCAAAATAAATTTTTGGGTTCAATTGTGGTCAGAGGTTGAGGACTAGCTGTATTTAAATGGGATTGAATGGAATATTTGCACATTGTGTAAGTTGTAATATGGTTAATTTTCTTTGGCTTGGCACGATCTGCAAACTTGGCTATTCTGTGTCATTAATGGTATAGGGCTTAGTGCTATATGTGAACCAACAGATATTGATTAAGGACACACACACACATACACACAAACTTTTAGAACAATGTGTTGTCCTACATATCCTAAAATGAAAACAGTGCTTCATTTTGTCCTGTAACTGGAACAATCTGGAACTGAACATACTCAAAACTGTAGAGATGGTGGTAGACTTTAAAAGAAATTCTCCCATACTGCCACCTCTTACAATATTAGACAACACAGTATCAACAGTAGAGACCTTCAAATTTCTAGGTTCTACTATATCACATGACCTAAAATGGATACCTAACATCAAAAACATCATCAAAAAAGCACAACAAAGAATGTTCTTTCTGCGCCAACTCAAAAAGCTCAAACTGCCCAAGGAGCTGCTGATACAGTTCTACAGAGGAATTATTGAGTCTATCATCTGCATCTCTATAACTGTCTGGTTTGGTTCTGCAACCCAATAGGACAGACACAGACTTCAGAGGATAATTAGGACCGCAGAAAAAACAGTTACTACCGGACTTTTTCGATATAGCTTCCAGTGGCAGGACAGGGCGAACGGAGGTGAAGAAGACTGTTGCAGCCTTTGAACACCTTTTCTGGCGCCAGGAGCGATCCCCCAGGGATACACGTACCCCAGAGAGGTTCGTGTCAACGTGGAGAACCTCGAGCTGCAGAGTGGGGAAGGCTACCCCCCGACAGCGAAGAGGGAAGCTCCCGAGCCTGGCGCAAAAGAGTAAGCTGTCATCCTATGGCAGCTTCAAGTCCAGTCTGCCACTTGAGTGAATAAGCAAAGCAGTGACAGCCTGTGAGGCCAAGAGTAACAGGAACAGAAAAATGGTTTATAACTTGGAACCTTTGAAGACTGAAGAGAGCAGAATGACAGAAGAATGACAGCGTAAATTCTTCTCTCCTGGTTGTGATTAGCACCTTTCAGAAGTCAGGCGGAAAGTGGCCAGAAAAGCAGTTGGGAAAATGAAAGGATTATAATGGAGAGCGGAAAAGCCTAAGCACAAAAGTGAAAGCGCAGATTTACCCTGTGAAAGGGAAGCTCTGGGGAAAGAGGGAGATTACTAAAACCAGGAGATCGGAGGTCCGGAATTGGTGAGGGGCTTCATCTGATTTTTGGACCTTTCTTTTTGACTTTACTTGATAAAAGGGAGGCAACAGAGGTGAAAGAATACTGACATTGATTGAGTCTTATGAATCCTCAGATCTGAGCACAATATGACTATCACATCTATTTAAAATTGTGGAGAAGACAAACTGAGCATTATATTGGACTTTGGGTTATTTGTATGTTGATTTAAAAGTTGGAAAGCAAAGAAAGAAGAAGAAGCAAGAGGAAGAAGGCAGAGACGAATAGAAGGCTGGGAAAGACGGTTTTGGGACTGCAGATTAGTCAGCACATTACACCATTCGCTGATTGGAAGGCTGAAAAGAATCCTCTAGCTGGAAGATGGACTTTTAGCTCACCCAACTTGCTTTCTTTATTATGTGGTACTACTTAATATTACTAGTTTGGCACTACTTTCTCCTTAAGATGACTTCCTTGCTTTTTGTTTGTTGATTCTCTGAAGCTGTGGTAATCTCTCTCCTACCCTTTCTCTTATTGTTTTGCCCCCTGCCTCCCTATTGTATCTCCTAAATAGCTTACATAATTCTACTTATTTGGGGGGGAAAAAAGAGGGGGGTATACTATTATTATAGAGTTAAGAGATTACTGTTGTAAGTATTAATAGTAAAGAGGGATAAACTCTGTTGATATAAACTATTTATAAATTATTTAGACTACTTAAGACATTTAAGATTAATTCCTTAAAGTGTTAATTGATGTACTATTGCTGACCAATTTTCTTATTACATAGACTAGGATACTGTAGTAGATATCTATTTATGATATAGGGGAAAAGACTGTGGAGTGAGATATTAAATTGAAATACACGAATAGACTTTCAAATACAAGACCCAAACACTGAATGGTGATTTGGGATAATATATCTAAAATTGTGCATCAACAAAAACAAATACTTAGAGAGATGACATCCACGACAACTATGGCCTTAAAAACAGGAAGGAAGGCTACCCCGACCCTATCAACTACATTGACACCCACCCCACCAACAACTCAAAAAACTATTGAGGAGTCCTTAACAGGGGAAAAGTAGCCTAATGTCCCCAACATTAATATACAAACTTCCCTATTATCCTTGCAGGAAGCTATATCTAAAATGCAAGAAATGATGATTAAAAATCACAATGAAACTAGAGCAGATATAAGCGAATTGAAAGATGAGATGGGGAAACTGAAGGCTGAAATGAAAGCGGATATATCGAAGGTGGAGGGTAAGATAGTCTCTACAGCAGGCCATGGAGAAAAATGAAGTGAAAATAAAAGATATAGAGAGTAGAACAACACGCATGGAGACTAACTTTGAAAGGATGGATGAGGAATTTAAAAATGTACTTAGAGAAACGGAAGACTCACTGGTCCACCTCGAGATGGACAAAGCAATGGCATATTTAAGGTTCCAGAATGTGGCTGAAGCAAAAAATGAAGAATTGGAACATTTGATGGCAGAAATATTGGCTGAATGGTTAGGAAAAGAAAAAGATGACCTAATTAAAGAGTTTGATGAGGTATATAGGGTTAGCACAAGCTATGCCAGACGCAACAACTGTCCAAGAGAAATCCATATCCGCTTCTCTAGGAGATGTCTGAGAGATTTAATTTTGAAAATGTCTAGGGAGGAAACGATATCATATAAAGGCAGAGAAATTATGATTTTAAAACAAATTCCAAAGAAAGTGAGGATGATAAGACAAGATTATAAATTTCTAGCTAATGATTTAAATAAAAAGGGAATCCAATTTAAATGGTTAATCCCGGAAGGGATGTTAATTACGTGGAAAGAGAGGAAAATCAAAATAGAATCGATAGAACAGGCCGAAGACTTTTATCAACAGCTCATGGATACGAATGGTCAATCCACTAAAGAAGAACTTAAAAGGAGACCACAGGAGGACCGATATCATCACAGAACCCAAAAGGAATGACTTTCTCCAATTTCAGGAAGTGATAAACCACAACCTGGGAGAGAAGAGCAAATCCCACAACAACAACAAGAAGAGAATTGAATCATTACTAGGCAAAAATCTAAGCAGACGTAGATAAATGGTGGAGAGGAAGAAGTTGCTCTCCATCAATATAAATGAATTAAATTCAATATCAAAAAGAAAAAGGATATTTTCAAAACTTATTCGACATAACGCAGATATAATATGTCTTCAAGAAACACATATTTCGAAAAATGATGAAAGACATCTAATTTGTCCAAAATTAGGGAAACTTTTTACGGCACCGGCCGATAAACACAAGAAAAAAGGAATTGCAATTTACGTAAAACAAGATGTAAAGGCAGAATTAACCTGGTCGGATCCCAAAGGAAGAACTCTGGTTATACAAGTTTGGATAAACCACATCACATTTTTACTTGTAGCAATCTATGCCCCAAATGAAGACCAGAGGAAATTTTTTAAACACCTCCACCAAAAAATAGTAGGCTTTGAAAAAAGGAACATTTGCTTGATTGGCGATTTTAACTCCATTGCAGACTACCAAAAAGACCATAGTAATATGGGAAAAAACAAGAAGGGGAAAAGGGAACTTTCTGCGGCATGTAAGGAAATGATGAAAGAGTTAAATTTAAAAGATTTATGGAGGGAACGGAATCTTGAAGAGAAACAATTTACATACTATTCTAATCCACATAAGACTTGGACTAGAATAGATATGGCTTGGATGGATTTGGATTTGGCTAATGAAATAAAAGAAATTAAAATCCTACCAAATGAATGGGCTGACCACAACCCAATACAGCTAATTTGGAGAGATAGGAGAGGAATAAAAAAAAGATGGACACTAAACACCCAAATAGTAAATGAAGAAGAGTATATTAATAAGCTGAAAGAGGAGCTAAACTATTTCCTAAAAGATAATAATAATGAAACAACTTCAAAACAGAATATTTGGGATACTATGAAAGCAATTATAAGAGGTACAACAATTTCCTATAATGCTATGAGAAACAAGAGAACTTATGCCCAACAAAACGTATTACAACAACAAATCAAAGACTTAGAAATACAATTACAAAAAACCCCTAAGATCCAAGGAATACAAAACCAGTTAATATTAGCCAAACATAAACTGAATTTAATTGAACAAGATAAAATAGAAGTTAGCTTGAGAAGGTCCAAACAAAATTATTTTGAACACGCTAATATACCAGGAAGATGGCTATCTTATAAACTTAAAAAAGAAAAAGAAAAGAGACTGATACACCAACTAATAGATGAGAAAGGCATACCACAACATGAGATTGAGAAGAAAAAAGATATTATATTAAACTATTTTGAAAGATTATATAAAAAAGAAGAAATCAATGAAGACAAAATAAGAATTTATCTGGAGAATACGAATGATAAAACAATAGGGGAAGGAGAGAAAGAATTATTAAATAAGGATATTACATGGTCTGAGTTGAAATCTGCAATGGAGAACCAAAGTAATAATAAATCCCCTGGTCCAGATGGGATTCCAGTAGAATTGTACAAAGCTACAATAGAGTTAGTAGGGCCACTGATGCTGGAAGTGTTTAACGAAGTACTTTTGGCAGCCAAAATGCCAGACTCATGGAGGGGGGGCATTGATTTCGTTAATTCCGAAGGAGGATGTAGATGCCAGATATATCAACAATTATAGACCAATCTCACTTTTAAACGCTGATTATAAATTATTTACCTCAATTATAGCGAATAGAGTAAAACAAGTTTTAAATTTATACATTCATGAAGACCAAAATGGTTTCCTTCCGTCCCGCCAAATCAAAAATAATCTAAGAACCGTTATTGATGTCTTAGAATATTATGAAGTTCATCCAGAAACAATTTGCACTCATGTTTTTAGATGCGGAGAAAGCCTTTGATACTCTACATTGGCACTTTTTAATACAAAAAATCTATAACATGAGTCTGGGCACTAAATTCGAGAACATTATCACAACAATTTACAATACCCAACAGGCCCATATACTAATTAATGGTGAACAAACAGGCCCATTAAACATTGAAAAGGGCGTTAGACAGGGTTGCCCCCTCTCACCCCTCCTATTTATACTTGCTTTAGAATCACTGTTAACACGGATAAGACAAAACTCTGAAATCCAAGGAGTAAGGGTCAAAGCAGAGGAATATAAACTACAGGCGTTTGCAGACGATATGGTTTTCTTCCTAGAGGAACCCATGGAAAAAGGACATAACCTAATAAAAGAACTAGAACAATTTGGTTCAGTAGCAGGATTAAAGATTAATAGAAATAAGACAAAATTAATGACTAAAAATCTAACAGAGAATCAGAGGAAAGAATTAGAAAAAACCATGGGGATACAGGCAACAAAAAAGGTCAAATATCTAGGCATATGGTTAACACCACATAGTAAATCGCTCAAAGAGAATAATTATGATAAACTATTACAGCAAATTAAGAAAGACCTAGAATCTTGGAATAAGCTGCAGCTTTCTCTACTGGGCAGGATTGCCACGATCAAAATGAACATCTTACCAAAATTCCTTTACTTATTCCAGACAATCCCAATTAAATTACCAAAAATTTTTTTTAAAGATATAAATAAGGTAACACTTAAATTTATTTGGCAAGGGAAAAAAGCTAGAATCAACATTAAGGCTTTACAAGATGCAAAAAGTAGAGGGGGGGCTAGCGCTCCCAAATTGGGAATTATATTATTGGGCAGCCAACTTATTATGGTTAAAAGACTGGGTTAATTTACTCAACAAAAGAACTTTAGCCTTGGAAGGGCACGATCTTCAGAGAGGGTGGCACGCATTTCTATGGGAAGTGGGGGAAACTAAACAGTCGTATTTTCATAGACACCTTATTAGAGATTCATTATTAACTAATTGGAAAAAAATATGCAAAAAACATTATTTAAAAATTCGATTTGGCTTTCAACAATGGAGGCAATGGTTCATCCCAACAATTTGGATATAACAAAAACGACTAAATATAAAGATTTATTAGACCCTCTAGGAAAATTAAGAACTCGACAGGACTTACAGGAACAGGGATTTAAAATTGACCAGTGGTTATATATACAAATCCATAGCAGATACAAACAAGATATCAAAGAGTTTGGAATCTATAGCAAATTACAATATTTAGATAAAATCTTATTAGGATCAAATAAAAAGAATATCTCCAAATTTTATAAATATTTATTGGAGGTAGAATTAGAGCAAGAGATAGTGAAAGGGAACATGGTAACGTGGAGTAGGAATATTGGAAGAAGCATTACATTAACAGAATGGGAAAAGATCTGGAATAGAAACATCAAGATTACGAAATCGGCGGCGTACAAAGAAAATATGTATAAAATGTTATATAGATGGCACTTACCCCCTTCGAGGTTGGCGAAGATGAACCCTAACATGAGCTCAAGGTGTTGGAAATGCAAAAGCACTGAAGGAACATTTTTCCACACGTGGTGGTCTTGTAAAACTACCCAAAAATTTTGGCAAAAAATCAGAAAATGGTTGGAGGAGATAACTAAAGAACAAATAGACTATAAACCAGAGTTCTTCCTGTTAGGGATCTCAGATAGATATTTATCCAAAAAGACAAAATATGTAATAATCCATATTCTAACTGCAGCTAGATTAGCGTTTGCTCAATGTTGGAAATTACCTCATACACCTTCAGAGCAAATGGTTATTCAGAAAATTTGTGAGTGTGCTGAAATGGATAAACTAACGATGGCATTAAAAAACAAAGAGTCCTCAACATTTTACAACAACTGGGACTCATGGTATAATTGGCTTACACAGAGACAAATTATGTAAATGATAAAAAGTAACTTAAACATAATGGAAAAGAGGAGTAGATTGGATATGACGAAGAGAAATGATCCTTACAGACTGTCACAAAAAGATATCATTCGTTTTTAATTGTATTTTCTACCCTATTCTCCCTCCCCTTCCCTTCCCTTCTCTCCCTCTATATCTTTTCTCTTTCCCCCAACCAGCCTTTATCCGGTGTGCTAGGCCGGGTGTTTTCCTTCTTTCCCCCTACCCGTTTTTCTTTCTGTTTTGTAAATGTATTGTCGATGTGTTTTTAAATTGTAAATTTAATAAAATCTATTTAAAAAAAGAAAAGAAAAAACAGTTACTACCAACCTGCCTTCAATAGAGGACCTGTATACTGCACGAGTCAAAAAGAAAACTGTGAAAATATTTACAGACCCCTCACATCCCGGAGATAAACTGTTTCAACTCCTTCTCTTAAAATGCATACTAGAACAACTAGACATAAGAACAGTTTTTTCCTCACTCTGCTAAACAAATAATTCCATAATTCGAAAGCCATCACTCTGCTAAACAAATAATTCCCTCAACACTATTCAACTATTAAAAAGTCTGCACTACTATTACTGCTAATCTTCTCATCAATCCTTATTGCCCCTCTCCTCCCACTTGTGACTGTATGACTGTAACTTTGTCGCTTGTATCCTTACGGTCTATATTGACTGTTTCCTAGTATGATTTGATTGCTTATTGTACCCTATGACTATCATTAAGTGTTGTACCTTATGATTCTTGACTCTTGACGAATGTATCTTTTCTTTTATGTATACTGAGAGTATTTGCACCAAGACAAGTGTGTCCAACCACACTTGGCCAATAAAGAATTCTACTCTATTCTAATATTTTTACTGTATACATGAGAAGAATCAGTTCTGTTTAGATGTTGCTTGAATGCTGATCATTTGCAAGTAATTAAAAGTAAGACATTCACTTTAAACTGTATATTTGATTAAGCAGGACCAACTTTTAAAGCAATTATATGATTTTAATCCATTAATCTAGCAAATTCATTGATTAAATAGTGCAACCCTAGTATGGATCCTGAATTTTACTTCTTGGAAAAGAATCTTCTGCAAGAAAAAAAACCTTCTGTGTCTCAAATGAGATTTTTCCTTCCCGGTATGATTACATGAGAAGAGCAAACACATTCTGTCATGAGGAACTAAATCTTGACTTTAGAGTTGTTTATTCTCTGTAAATTGTGACAAGGCAAGGCTGCCCAAGTTTTGCCAGCTTGTTGATATAGAAGCCACAACTGCATAATTTGAAGGATTGGAGGATAATTGCAGGATCTTAAAACTTTAGGACATATGTACACGTTGTTTTGATCATATCCTCTCCCCCATTAATGGATAGAGAAATGGCTCTTTACCAAACAAGTGTTGAGTCACTGGTATATAAAATAATAAGGCCAAAAAATCTTGACTCCATGATCCCTATGTTTAATAAGAACCTAGAGATAGCCTTCCCTTCCAGATTTTAAGGACTGAGCAAAAGATACTAGGAACAATATTAATATGCACATGCTGTTTATTTTGGTTTCTGCATTCTTTCTCACTTATGCTCTGGATACAATGGATTAGTCATGCAATCATAGAGGTTTCTTTAACACAAGAGTCTTCAGGATCCCATTGCTTTTGAAAAGGAAAAAGCAAACAATCTGATTATCTATGAGTGGATCATTACAGCAGAATACCATCCCAGCAGAAGATAAATTTGGATTTGGTAATAAGAGATCCAGTTGAGGTATTGTAGTTCAATAATACTCTAGGTGTTTTGCAGTTGTTTTTGTTAATAGAGATTTATTTTAAAATGATTCCTCAAAAAACAAATATGGATGGTCAGATGAAGCTAAAAGCAGCTCTGCAAGGATTCTACACCTTAAGAAGAATTTATCTCCAAAGATTGGAAGATATTTCTTACAAGCCATAGTGTCAGGCTACAGAACTTTTTTCATTCACTCAACTAGAATGAACTTCTGAAAACGTATCAAAATGTATCAAAAAGGAAACCTTTATTGAGATGAGACAATTCATGTAGGAGTTCAAAGCCGCGTCTGAGGTCTCTCAGGCATACAGGGATACATAAGGGAGCTTAGAACCCCTCCCCTTATCTCGATGTGTATTTAGTGAAACAAAAGCCAGTATGTTAATTCCTCCCCCCCCCCTTTCTTCTTCCACTGAAGAGATGACAGATACACAGATGTGACACATAGGAAAGTATTCAAAATTTAATAGTTATTGGTTGCAGCTGCCAGATAAATTCATCAATCCCAAAATACAGCAGGAAACAGCAGTAGAATCCAGAGGTGAGTTCAAATAACAAAGCTGCCACAATGTTTTTATGGATAAAGTATAATAAATGTTTGTAATAATGTAGAATGTGTTGGTTGTTTCCATAGGGGCATATACTGTATAATTTGGCATGCAGATTATGATGTATTGTTATCTATGGATTCAGGGAATTTGAATATTGAATCATTGGACTTTAGAAAGATTGTATGATGAAATAAGTAGGCATCAGGGCCAAGGAAGTTGTTTTTGATAAGGAAAATGAATTAGAAATCATAAATAAATAGTAAAAAAATTAAAATATAAGAAATAGATGAACCTGGTTACCTTGGTAGATGAGAAAATGGATGGACAAATGTTGAGATATGCAAATTTTGGTGGAAAGGTACTGGATAGGAGCTATGGTGGTACAGTGGTTAGAATAGAGTATTACAGTCAAACTCTGCCAACTGCCAGCAGCTCGATCCTCAACAGCTCAAAGTTGACTCAGCTTTCCATCCTTCTGAGGTCGGTAAAATAAGGACCCAGATTGTTGGGGTCAATATGTTGATTCTCTAAACTGCTTAGAGAGGCTGTAAAACACTATGAAATGGTCTAAGTGCTATTGCTAGTATGTTCAAGGAGTGAATGTTGTAGAAGGAAATGAAATAGCTGAGTGTGCTTCTGTTACATGGAAACAAAGCTTGGAAATATTAGGAGAAACAATATAGTTGAAGCCAGTGGGATCTTAAGAAGAATGTTTTATGAAACAAATAGCCATAGAGTAACCATTAATGTGTAGCTGATATCTGGATTGACTGCAATAATGACTGATCAGTATGAAAAGGGGACATTGAAGTGGTTGGTTAATAGACAAAGAAGAGAGTGAGGTCAAATTATGAGATAAATGTGAAAGAGCAAATAGATTCAGGTGAAGGAGAAGAAATAACTAGCTATGCTTGGATGAAGTTAATGAGGTCTTCACAAAGAAGGATGAGAAACTGAACAAAGAATGTGCAAGAATAAAGAAGGATAGAAAGATACAGAAAAGTAACATGAACAATACTGGTGTAAACTAGTTTTAAGCTATCTCTCTTTTTTCATTAATCTTATTATGCCTTGAATTTCTGTAGTATACAGTTTCTTAGTCTTGCACATTCTGCATAAAGTTGCTTACTCTCAAAAGGAACAGTATAATAGGAATGGATAAACTAATTGGACCTCATGAATTTTAATTAAACCAAATTTAGGGTTTTTTTCCCCCTTATCGCTTTCACTTCCTCCTCTTGGTTGATGGCAGGGTATTTAGAGACCAAGGGTGGCCTTTGGCCTATAAAGGAGGGCTTCCCTCTTTAGCATTTTATTTTTCTGACTCTTATATTATTTACATGCTAGAACCAAAATCAACTTTGGAAAACAAAAACAAAGCAACCTTGACTCTGATTAAAATTAGCTCCCAAGTGGCTCTTGAGCTGATTAGCCTGTCAATTAGTCTAGGAATTAAAGTTTACAATGTTCTCTATTATATTGTTGATAACTGGGTTTAATCAGGGAGGAAAGCTTGTCTGAACAAATCAAGCAGTAGGGCCAGCATCAAGCATTGCAAGGACTCATCCTGTATCTTAATCCAGTTCTGCTTCCCCACTCCCACGAAACTCTATGATTACACTTCCCTTACAAATATTCCACCTTACCCCACTCCCTGTGTCAAGACTGCTGAGAATCCTTAATCCTTACTGGGATTTTTTTTTTTTTAGTCCCCACCATGATTTTTTTAAGCTGATTTCTCCACCCTCCATTTTGTCTCTGTATGCATTATGTTGTTTTTGATAGTACAACTGTCGGGATGTAGAGAAGGAGTGGAATGTGAAAAATAAATTCTACACCTGCACATCTTATTTTTTTAAAGTTCAGATTTCATGGATTTCAATAATTACCTTGTAATATGTGGAGGTAGGGGGTAGAATGGGAGAAAACATAATGACAATATTCCTGGTTTCTAGTTGTTTCTCTGGTATAGTGACTTGTGTTTTTACACTTTCAAAATATGCACTTCTCTAGGCAACATTATTATTGCAACTTTGCTCTCTATTTCTGTTAAAACTATACCTTTTATTATATAAATTATACAATCATAACCATCAAAATAAATTCATAGGTAAGAACCTGAATCTTTTGAGGATTGGGGCCTCTCTCTGAATCACAGGCACAGACAGAATAAGAGTTAAAATGTAATTTAATTTACATTTGAATTTAATTAAAATTGAGTGAATTGAAATTATATTCCAAGATGAGGGATTTTTCACAAGCTTCCACACAATATCGTAGGGATGAAGGATATGTGTTATTTTCCATGAGAAATGGCAAAATTCATGAAAGTGTTCTGAGGCCTTTTTTATTTCATGACATTTAGGTGGCAGTAATTATTATTATTGAAGATAAGTATTTGCCATGCCAGAAATTTAATAATTTTCAGGTTTTTATCTGCCACAAAGTTTGGTTGAGGATGGTCACTTTTGGAAAGGGAGAGAAGAATAAGATCTAGGAAGTTGATTGCTCCTTTTCACTAGAATTGCTCAAAGGGTAGACATGAGGAATCTTTGCAGTATTTGTAGCTCAGGGTTGAATGATGTTCTCTGAGTTTGGCTGTTTTCTTGAAGATGTTACAGTTTGTTATTTATTGCAAGGTAGGCATTGTCTCTGTGGTCTGAAGGGGAAGAGGGGTGACCCAGTTGTCACCATCTTCTTTGACTAATCCCTGCTCTGTATTTTCTAAAGGGAGTTTGTCTTCAGTAGATGTAGATGTTGCCATCTGATTGTCATCTTCCATCTTTTGGAAGACTGCACTTTTGGAAGACTGTGCACTGTCACTGTGGTCACTTGGTCACTGTCACTTGGTCACTGTCACAGTTGAGTTGTCACTAAAGGATCCTATGAAGGGACAAGGCAAATGAGTTAATATACTGTGGTTATTTTAAGAGGAATTGGTTGTGGCTTGGCTGAAAAATGGAAGGATGTCCATTCTCTACTGTGCTTGTCAGCATGCTGCTAACAGAGATTGGTTTGTGCATGCTTCCTAAATAATTAAAGTAGAAAGTTGGCATCCAGATAAGATTGGGCTGGACAACAACAGCCAGACTCCATTGACCATGCAACAAGGAGATAAATTACCCTATCTGCCTTATTAGGCAGAAACAAAGAGACCAGGAAATTGGCAAACTTATATCCTTATATGGTAGTAAGGCATAGCTAATGTATCCTGTTCTATTATCACCAGGGGTTGATGTATATGTGACCAAATGGCAGAAACCCCTGGTCTACATGACCCAGGGACCCCTGGTTTACGTGACCCAGGAAGTGGGTGTATTTTTACACAAAAATCAATATCCTGGTTTGCAAGGTATAAAAACTTGTGTGTAACTACCGTTCGGGGCTCAGACCTTGAGCTTGCTAATGCTGCTGAACCTTGTGCAATAAATCTTTCCCTGAGACAAAGAGCTGGTGTGGTCCCTCTTTTCCGCAACATTTCTGGTGACTCTGGTGGGACAGACCAGGAACCGGACTCAGCAGAGCCCTGCTCCATCCATCTCTTCAGGTGCCACGGGGGCCTTTGACTCTGGAAGTGGGGAGGAATGGGTCGGTGTTAATAAAGGCACAACCAGTCAGCCAAAGGACACTCTGTGATCCAGGAAAAGAGACAGTCTGAATGATACCTGGCTAGGACATTGAAGGAAGACCTGCCAGAAGGTGAGTATATTGTAGTGTTGGTACCTACCCTGCTTGAGGATAGAAGAGGGGGCCTGATCACCCCCCTGGGCTCAGGATGGCTGTCCTAATAAAGTCCAGATAAGTTGTTGTGTGGAAGGTTAAGCCATTGAAGTTCTCGCCTAGTGAC
Source organism: Pseudonaja textilis (assembly GCF_049901715.1). NCBI lineage: Eukaryota > Metazoa > Chordata > Lepidosauria > Squamata > Elapidae > Pseudonaja > Pseudonaja textilis. The sequence continues at coordinate 12,877,161 of NC_141998.1, read as the reverse complement.
TGTTGGAACGTCTGGCACTCTGAGTCAGTGGCAGTGCTTTAGAAATGGGAGGAGGAAGTGTCTCACGGGCACCACTCCAATGTATGTTGAATAATTTTAAGAAAGGTTTTAGTGGAGATTATGGTGACCCCCAAGCTACCAAACACAAACTCAAAGTATTTTGTGAAAGTGAACGGCCCACTTTCGGCGTAGGGTGGCCCCCAGAGGGAATGTTAGATCTCCGCATAATAGACCAAGTCCACCAGATGGTCACCAACCCAAAATATGGTCACCCTGATCAATATCTGCATATTGATCAGTTGCAAATTATAGTGAAACAGAATCCTGAATGGTTATGGAAATGCCGCACCGAATTAATGCACATTTTGTTAACTGTTCTATATTGAAGGGTCCCATCAAAATGCCCAAAAGAAGGGACCCCCCCTATTCTGAAAAAAGATTGAGAGAGGGAGGAACAGGAGGAAAGACCCCCACCCTATGTTCCTGTATATCTTCCCTTACCCCCGCCGGCCATCACAGCCATACCTATACAACCCCAGGCTACAGGTGACCAAGGTGCCAGACCAAAATAAACTACCCCAGAAGGTAGAAAGTCAGTTGGATTCTGAGGAAGAAATCCCTGTACCCCAGAGGACTAGAAGTAAAGATCAAAAGGCAGAAACAATTGCTCCCCTTAGGCAAGTCCACCACAGGTTATGGATGCCCAAGGATAGCCCGCCATGGCTGCCATGTTCCAATATAGTCCTTTTACAACTACTGATCTTAATTGGAAGCAACATTATGGGAACTTCTCAACTAAACCTCGCAAAGTGGTAAATCTCCAAACTATTATGCAGACTCATCTGTCAACCTGGACTGATATTCAGCAGTTATTAGGAACCCTCCTCACAGTGGAGGAGCAAGAAAAATGGAGGATGGACCATAATAAAATTTTGAAAAAAAGATACCCCAATGATAATCAGGCAAATCAACGAACAGAGAGGGTGGCTGAAGAAAACCCTAATTGGGATCCTCATAATAATGACCACATGACCTGGTTGGTCGAATACTGAGCTCTGGTCTTAGAAGCTCTCAAACACACAGGCAAACCCCCAGTCAATTTTTCCAAACCAGGCACTGTCCTGCAAGAACCTAATGAGAGCCCAGAAGCATTTCTCCAAAGATTGATTGAGGCCTATGAGCAGTATGCCCAAATTGACATTATGGCTCCAGTGAATTTGGCTCTGCTGAATGAGAAATTTATAGCTCAAAGTACAGAGGATATCAGAAGAAAACTTCAGAGACTACAGGGAGCCTTGGGGATGAACACTTCCCAGTTAATGGAGGTTGCTAGAAAAGTGTATGTCAATAGGGATAAGGTTGAGAAGAAGGAATGGGAAGGCTGAATGCAAAAGAAGGCAGAGTTTTTAGCAACTGAATTAGGAGGGACAGCCCTCAGGCCCAACCAGTGTGCCTTATGCAAAGGGGAGGGCCACTGGCAGAGGGACTGCCTGCAGCGACAGGCAACCAGGGGAAGAGGGGGGCCATGGGGACGCAGAGGCTTCCAGTCCAGATTTTCCGCCTTCCCTAGGGGAAGGAGGAGAGGCACATAGCCCAAGAGAGGAAGTAATTGGCAAAGGGAATCAGAGGATAGGGAACTGATAGGATTGGCAGGACCCCAATGGATGGGTTGATGGGGACTGGGCTTTGAGCCCCACCCCCAGAGTCACTGGTTAAGATTATGGTGGGAGGAAACGACACCTCTTTTCTACTAGACACGGGAGCTAGCCGGTCTGTTATTACTAGGCCTATTGCTCCCCCTAGTGGGCAACAAGTTCAAGTTCAAGGAGTCTCAGGAACCATCCTAGGATGGACTATGTTACAATCAGCCTTATGTCAATTAGGAGAAACAACCCTCCAGCATCAGTTTTTGTACATGCCGAAGTGTCCCATTCCGCTTTTAGGAAGGGACCTGCTCACTAAATTACGAGTGACTGTCATCTTCTCAGAGGACGGCCATGACTTACAAATCCACCACCCACCCAAGAATACATGGCGAATCATGGTGTTATACAAAGTGACTCAGGGAAATAAGTGGGAGGAATTTGGAACTCCAGTGGCCTGGGCAGAAGATAACCCTCCGGGACTAGCTGTACACCAGTCTCCTATAATTATAGATTTGAAACTGACTGGCCAACCTGTTCGAGTCAGGCAATGATATTATTTGCAAGACGCAGTCCAGTCAATCCAAGTGAGCATTTCCAAGTATTTGAAGGTGGGCATCCTCAGACCTGCCCAGTCCCCCATAAACATCCCCATTCTGCCCGTGAAGAAACCAGTTGGCACATATAGGCCTGTCCAGGATTTAAGACCCATGAATTTGGCCACCATTATCATACACCCAGTGGTGTCCAAACCTTACACGTTATTGAGCACCATTCCCAGGACAGCACAGTGGTTCTCCCTATTGGACTTAAAAGGTGCCTTCTTCACTATCCCCATTCACCTGAGAAGCCAGCCCCTGTTTGCGGTCGAATAGGAGGACCCGAAAACCGGTCGCAGGGCTCAGTACATGTGGAGTAGACCAGTGGTTGCCAACCAGTGGGCTGTGAGAAAATTTTGGTGGGCTGCAGAGAAATCTCACCCCCAGAGCACCCCCCAAAGCAATTAATCCAGGCTGCACAGAAACACAAGGCTTGCTCATCCCACATGGCCCACGGGAACCCTCCCCAGCCACTCACTCCTTACCTGGCAAACTTGTCCGCTAAGTTGATATTTCTCCTTTTTCCGACCATCATCTGTTCTGCAGTGCCAGGAGATTTAGATTAGCTAGGAAGCAGGAAATGGTTGGATTTCTTGCTTTCTAGCTAAGCACAGCCAAACCTCCCTTAGGACTGAAGGTTTGCTTGCAAGCAAATTCAGTGCAGACTCACAGCAAGCAAATTTGAGAGACTGAGCTAACCAATGGCAAATAGATAGATCACTCAATGATTCTGTGAGCAACTCAATCTGCCTGCTTTGCCTGATTTGGGGTAAAAGTTGTTCTTTTTTATAAAAAAATTCAATATTTATATAAATATTTATAATATTTAATATAATATAATATATACAAGCCATGCCCAAGCAGTCACATGACCACCAAGCCACACCCACAAATTAGGCCATGCCCACAGAACCAGTTAGTGGTCCCTGGGATCTAAAATTATGAGTTTGGTGGTCCCTGAGGTCCAAAAGGTTGGTGATCCCTGGACTAGACTGCCGCAGGGGTTCAAAAACTCTCCTACACTCTTTGGGGCAGCTCCTAGTAGAGACTTGGAACATTTCCTCCTTTGCCATCCTCAAGATGTGCTCCTTCAATATGTGGATGACCTCCTGGTATCTGGGACCACCGAGAAGAATTGTTGGAAGAACACCCACTTTGTACTGAAGTTATTGCAGGATGCAGGATACAGGGTCTCCAAGTCTAAGGCCCAACTTGTGTGGAAGGAGGTCAAGTACTTAGGATACCACCTCTCCCAAGGCCTATGAGCACTAAGAGTTAGCAGTCACCCAAATTATAGCCCCTACTAATAGAAAAACCCTGAGGGGCTTTCTAGGGGTGTTTGGCTTTTGTATGTTATAGATCCCAAATTATGCCATACTAGCAGCCCCTTTATATGAATCTACAAAGGGAGGGGAGAAAGACCCTTTTATATGGCAGGAAGCTCAGGAAAGTGCATTCCGGGAAGTCAAAGCGGCTCTGCTTAAAGCGCCCGCCCTGGGCTTGCCAGATCTTGAGAAGCCTTTTCACCTATTTGTTGATGTATGATTGAACACAGCAGTGGGAGTACTCTCCCAGATTCTGGGAACATGGCATCGCCCAGTGGCTTATCTCTCTAAACAACTGGACGGCATAGCCCAAGGATTGCCCCATTGCATGAAGGTGTTGGCAGCGGTAGCTCTCCTGCTACAGGAAATGAAAAAGTTGACATTTTCATGCACTGTTACCATCCACACACCCCATGCCCTACAGGCCATCCTTGAAAATAAAGGCCATCTATGGATAAGCAACCAATGATTGTTTAAGTACCAGGCCATGTTAATTGAAAATCCTCAAGTGCATTTGCAGATGTCCACCCACCTGAATCCTGCAACCCTTCTGCTGCTAGAAACTGACCCTACCATTCATGATTGTCTACACACCCAAGAAACCCAGTTTTCTTGTCATAAAGATCTTAAAGATACCCCTTGCCCGCTGCAGAACTCAATTGGTTTACAGATGGCTCAAGTTACATTTCAGATGGGGTGAGAGTGGCAGGATATGCTATTGTCAGTGCAGAGCAGGTTATTCTTAGTGGGCCCCTGGGAACAGGCTACAGTGCCCAGCTAGCTGAACTATGGGTTCTCTTGAAGGCTCTGGAAATAGCGGAAGGACAATCTTTGAATGTATGAACAGATAATAAATATGCTTTTCTTACCCTCCACACCCATGCTGCTATTTATCAAGAACGAGGGTTCAGGGATTCTCAAGGAAAGTATATTCAGCACGACCATATCATTGAACGCTTGATTGCAGCAGCTCAAAAACCAACTAAGATAGCAGTCATGCATTGCAAAGGCTATCAGAAGGGGATGAATCCCGTTGCAGTTGGAAATAGGGCAGCTGACCTTGAGCCTCAAACAGCTGCTCTAAGGGATGGCCCCACTCCTGACTTATCCATTTATTTAGTGCAAGACCTAGGGTTCATACCTCAAATGTTGACCCCCATATATACACCCACCAAACAGATGCAAGCTGTACAAGATCTGCAGGCTACTAAAGTGCAGGACTGGTATGTCCTACCTGACAATTTCTTGTTCGTGCCATGAAGCCTGGATTGGGCTTTAGTACAGGAAGCCCACAATACAGGAAGCCATCTAGGAAAAACTGCATTAGCAGAAGCCATTCTTAAAGAATATTTTTTGGATGGAATTCATGCCTTGACTCACAAAGCATCTCTTCAATGTACTGTTTGTGCTCGCACTAACCCTAGACAAGGTCCTTACCTTCCACAAGGATCCCAACCAATTACCTTCTTCCCAATGGATTCTGTTGTAATAGATTTTACTGATATGCCCCATAGTGGACCCTACAGAGCATTATTAGTTATTGTGGACAATTTACTCAGGGTGGCCAGAAGCCTTTCCAACCCATACCAAACAGGCTCAAGAAGTTGCCCGAGTATTCCTGAAGAATATCATCCCAATGTTTGGTTGCCCAACCCTTGTATCTTCTGATAATGGCCCAGAGTTTGTCCATCGCACCAACCAGGCTTTGGCTCAAGGACTTGGAATCAACTGGAGGTTCCATTGTGCTTTCCAACTGCAATCAGGAGGCAGGGTGGAGCGCATGAACCAAACTCTAAAAACTGTCCTTACTAAAATATGTACGGAGTTCCATCTTAAATGGCCACCTGCACTTCCGCTAGCATTGTATACTATAAGGAGTACCCCTAGAGGAAACCTTAAATTATCACCATATGAAATGATGTTTGGACGGCCCCCTACAGTATTGTGCCATCAATTAACTGGGTGGCCAGAATTGACTCATAAGGGGGGAATAGGTAATAGGGAGTTGCTGGTACAAATGCAAGTTTTAAACAAGCAGATTTGTTAGGAATATGAGTCACCTAACAGCTATTTGGGTTAGAAATATATAAACCAGGATAAACATTTTAGTATTATATCTTTAAGGGAATGCAAGAGCATGCAATTGGGTGTGGTTTCTTAGACAGCCATAAGATGGAGCCAGAAACCTGGGTTGTTTAGTCTTAGTCTGAGTCTCAGAAGAGAGTCCGAGTGAGTATCACTGTTTCCTTCTGTTGGAAAGTATTGCTGTTGCTCCATTTCTTCTAATTGACTAATATTACTGGATTTAATGTAAGTCTGATACTGAACTGTTAGTGACACTGGAATTTGATATTTGGATTATCCCTGGATTGAAAAACTGACTGCTTTACCTGTGAATGACTTTTGGATTGCTTATTTTGGACTTTGCTTAAACCTTTCTGGAAGTAAAAACCTACGTTTACTGTACAGTGTATCTGTGTACTGTGTGTGTATTATTCAAACACTTCTCTCAAATACGTCTCCCTGTATGCTCTCATTCCCCTAACGGGGAATTACCTCAACAAGATTAACAGAGCCAGGCAATATGTGGTAGAACAACCCCCCACCTCCCGTTGACAACTCAGTGCCACCAGTTCCAGCCAGGTGATAGGGTATGGGTTAAACACTGGAAAAATGAACCCCTTGTAGGGAGATGGAAAGGACCATATACTGTAGTTACAGTTTCTCCCCTCGCAGTTAAAACCTTGGAATCAAAATCCTGGATCCATTGGACTAGGCTCAAAAGTGCATCTCAAAGTGATCCAGCCGATGGGAGGTAGAGACCAATGAGGAACCTTTGAAGTTGACCTTTAGAAGGAAAACCACCAAGTAATGACTCGGAACCATATGTACTTTTCACTGGCAGTCATAGTTGTTGTAGTTGGTATTGTTGCTTGCATATCGTGTATCATCAGAAGAGTGTTCTGCTGAACCTTACTGGCAGTAGGTTCTCTACGCACAGCCTCAGAAGTCACCTTGCTGGGCCTCATCGGAAGCTGGCTCTCAACACACGGATGAAGGAGCCATCATGAGGACAAAAGTAGTGGTATTGGGGGAGAGCTTCCAGGTTGCCAGGCTTCGGCGACAGCAGGGATTTGTGTTTCTCCACGATCCCTGCTGTGCTCGCCGTCTTGGTGCCTCCGATCCAGATGGATTTGGAGGATAAGGCTGCCCTGTAGAGGCAGTCGAAGATAGGAAGGATCTGGGAAGGGTTTTGGGGGTGTCGCAGACCCCCTCCTCACCCAGCTTAACCTCCTTTTCTCAAGGCGGTGCAGCGGCGGTCAGTCATGGCCGCCACAAAGAAGCTGGCACCTGGAAAAGATTGTGCTGGAGGAAGAAGGAGAAGGAAGATCTAAACATGAAAGTGTTGGCTGTACCAGGAAAATAACAGCTTCTAAAACCCTGGAGTGGAATTGTTTATTGCCTGAAAGATACATTGTATCCCTAAGAAGAGAGGAGTGGCGGAGAAAGCTGCTAAGGGAACCCTTTTTTTTCTCTACTTACTCTCCCACCCCACAGAAACATCAAATGCAGAACTGGAAAATGTATTGGGCACCAAAGATATTTTAACTTGAAAATTATCAGAGAAAGGACTTTGGACTTTGGACTTAACATCCTCAGAAATTGGAAAGCCTGCACTGGAGGTATGGATTTCTGAGCATTTAAAGGGAAATTGTTGTTGTAAGTGGGGGGGAGAGGAAAAAAAAACTTTTTGGAGCAGAGCTTGAAAAAAGAGACTACCTAGAATTTTAAAGAAAGATACATTTCAATGGGAACCTTTGGATCAATCAGTAACCCCATAAAGAGAAATTGAAGAGGGTAAAAAAAAGTATTGAAAGAAACAGTTATTTGGACTTTTTAGTGACTTTGGAATTCTTTTGGAATTACTCTTGATTAAAAATACTTGAGTGGTTGTTTTTGAAGAAATCTTTCTCTTCAGGATGGCATTGCTTTTGGATGAATTAAAAACTCAATACCAAAAATATAAGAAAGAAGAGCAAGATGGAAAAGATTCTTTGGGCACTCTTTTTCAATTTTTAGAAATGGCGGTACGTGCTTATGAAAAATTGACTATGCAGCAGGATGACTGGAACAAAGAAGAAGAAGCCATTTTGGATGAGCAATGGGTTTACTTTGGGGAGGAGGAGGAAGAGGAAAAGAAAAAGGGGATCTTAAGGGTAGAGAAAACAATCCAAAAAGAGAAAAATGAGATGAAAGCTGGATATAAGGTTAGAAAACAACAGAAAGTGAGTAAGCAGAAGAAGAAAAGGGGGGAGGAGAGACAAGGGGGTAAAAAAGGCAAGGAGAAAAATAAACAAGTGAGAAAGAAGGGGATGAAAAACCTTAATGCTGGGAAGCAAGATTCTAAGAAACAAAATCTATTCAGAGACAATGGGTAAATTTAATTGAAAAAGGGATTCTGGAAGGTACATAAAAGTGTGATTTTCTATGTGTATTCAGAGTAGAATGTGTATTAGTATGTATGATTCACTCTTTTGTGGTATTTCTGGTGGGTTATAGGCTTACATTTTGTAATTCTAGCCTATTTGCTCTCCTCATAAATTTTTTTCTGTAATTTTAGAATGTACTAACCAGAATCTCAATATAATTTAAGTGTTATATTAAGTATTGTGAAGTTAGGGAAAAGAGTTAAAGGTGTTACTCCAATTAGTCTACAGGAGAGTATATTTAAAGAAAAAAGATGAATGGATAACTGTAAAAGAACAGACAAAAAATGTTAAGTACTATGAATTGTATTGAGATAAGATAAACAAAATATAATTAAGAAAGACAAAAGAGGGAAGAAGCTATACAGAAAATTGAAAATGGTAATAAGATATGGATTGACATATAAAGTAAATATTCTTTTTGAATTTGTGTCTGTGTGAAGAGTTTTAACACAGGATTAAGCAGCTTTCAGAAATGATGTTTTTTATGTTCTATGTTATGTATGTTTGTCTATTGTTTTTTTTAAAAGGCAAAAATTTTGATTAGTAAGAAATATAATCTGGATGACAGAATGAAAAGGAGAAATTGGGATAGGATATGAAGATGAGCAGATAATGTAAATGCACGTTTTATTGGTTCTTCCAGAAAGATTTTTTATGTTAATATGCCTTGACTGTTTGTATGTTTTGTAAAGTTAACAAAATTTGGTTTTCTTTAAAAAAAAAAAAAAAAGTCAGAGGAAAATAGAAGTGTGATGATTGAATAGCAGATAACCCAGAAAAGAAACGTTATTGAATAAGAGTAAAGAGAAATAATGTGAAATGAATTTATACATTGAAATGAGATAAATTAGAAAAATGTGATATAAAATAATGTGTTACCTGCTTTGTAAAGATCTATGATGGAAAGCGGTTTTATGTTTTTAGGGTTTAATGATGTTTTGTCTTGTTTGTTTCTTGTTAAAATCAATAAAATTTGTTTCAAAAAAAAAAGTAGTGGTATTGGGATTGTTAGTAGCAGAATTATTAGGGGCCCCTATATGTGTTATTAATTATGGACAATGGACCCCGTATGGGAATACTACCCCAGGGATTATACAAGGCTACACAGTAGGGATAGCTCCTCTTTGTGACAACCTCATTATCTCAGTACACCCTTAAGCATGGTTATCAGAGCCTCCTGGTGCACACCCTTGTTGGGAGCCATGCCAATTTGATGTCGCAATCATGCACAAATGTTTGGGACAAGTAGGGGATTCCATGGCAATATGTGAATATTTGGGAGTAGTACTGAGGCGAGGAATGTGTCCAGGGTATGCTGGAGGTTCACTGACCATGAGGGAAAGGTTGCTGGATGTAAACATCAGATTCAACTGTGGAGCCCCAATATTACAACAATGGGAGGCCAAAGATTTGTCTACCCTCCACCTGGGATGGAAAGGAATGTGTGTAGTGTCTCTAGCCAGAAATGAACCCAGAAGCAAGAAATAAATCATTAGGAGTTTACCCCAGTGTGGCCAATGTCTGAAAAAGGCACGAACGAGCCAGGGTTTTGTGTATAACCCATCAGTACCACACCCTGTCAGAATACAACCAAGTGTATTTACTCTTCTCGAACTTATGATGTATGTAGTAACAAATGCTATAAGGTAAACCCTCAGGGACAGGAGTCAAAGAGGGCTGCAAAGAGAGATCCAATCACCCCCATGCCTTCACACAGAACAGTTAGAGGATATAAAGAGTGCCAGGATTGCATTCACACCACAATGACAGGAAACAAGATCACCAAAACTTTAGTCTATCATACTCATAAACCCCCAGCATGCAAACAGTTTAACCTCACTAAGTGTTCAGTGAATGGCACAGAATATCAGAGATGTAATGGTACTAAGGGAATAGAATGTTATAACCCGAACCAAGCTACCACAATCACCAGCTACCAGGTCACTCTAAATAGACTTGGTTGTGGGCAGCCCAAAGAAGTCACCTGAAATGTAACATCCAGCATCGGCAGAGAGGTAGACTTACGATTTGATGCCTGTAAAGTGATCAACTGGAATTGTTTCCCGAAAGGAGGATGTGGGGGCCTGGATTGGGAAAGGACTTATATGTTTAATGATAAATATTCATGTAGTGCCCACACTGGAGGAGACTGTAATAGCCTATCATGGAATTATTGCCCGGCCTGGAATTGTGTGACATTTTCTACCTGGAGCATGGGCCCAAGCTGTCGGCTCCAGTTCAGACTCCGCAAAGGAGTAGTGGGGAGTAATTACAAGAAGGGGGAATGCAACCCGATAGTATTGACCCTGAAACTTGTGCAGAATGCTATAGATGCAAAGATAGCCTTTGGTCTGCAAATATATGGGAAGGGAAGCGACCCTGGGACTGTTCTCCAGGTTCATGTCACAAAACAAACCCAAACCACTGGTCACCAGAAGAGCCTATTTTGGTCTTACTATCAGGAGATAGATAAGTTAAATATATATGAACTCCCCTCTAAAGTTACTAACACCTTTGTACAACGAGCAGAGGATGTTGCTAATGCTATGTATGTGAGTAACTGTTTTGTCTGTGGAGGTACTAACATGGGAGAAAAATGGTCTTGGGAAGCACAGGAGCTTAATTATTCTAAAGCAGGGGTGGGCAAACTTTTTGGTCGGGGGCCTCATTGACTTTTAAAATTTGACAGATGGGCCACCACCTGGTATTGAAATGCCTGTCATTACAAGTCAAAATAAAATGAATGCATCAAACCTTAATTCTGTACCAATCTTCGGCGGGCCGGATTAAAAAGACCAATGGGCCGGATGTGGCCCCCGGGCCGTAGTTTGCCCACCCCTGTTCTAAAGTATTGGAAATGGAACAACAAGGTAATCTCACAGCCACTCCAGGGAAAGATGGGAATTAGGCCCTGACCTCAAATCTGGTTAGATCTGTGTGTTTCATCTGAAACACCACAAAAGGCTGTGTGCAGGTAGGATCATTAATCTGGAATAATGGCCAGTGGTGGTCTGGAAGCAACAGGAACCAGATGCAGAGGCAAAAGCATTACATAACATTACCTTCACAGCCCCAGAATACATCACTCATCTGGCTGGCACCTGATGGAGTGTATTGGATCTGTGGAAAGTTTGGCTATAGTCAGCTTCCACCTAACTGGTGTGGAGCGTGTGTGCTCAGAATAATCAGGCCAGGCTTCTTTCTCCTTCCATTAAGGAAAAGGAAGGTCTTAGGAGTACCAGTTTATGACGAAGTAGGCAACATCCAGCAGAAACGTCATGTTGATACTACTTTAATTGAGAAAGTCCAAATTGGCAATTGGAAGGACAATGAATGGCCCTCAGAGCAAATTATTCAGGTAGATGGACCAGCCACTTGGGCCGAAGATGGCACGTATGGCTACCGTACCCCCATCTATCTATTAAATCACTTATTTCGACTCCAAGCAGTGGTGGAAATCATCATGAATGAAACAGTAAAAGGCCTCACCAAACTAGCTGCAGAAAGTGTCAACTCTAGGACATATATCATGCAAAATCGATTGGCCCTTGACTACCTGTTAGCTAAAGAAGGAGGTATGTGGGGGAAATTCAATTTGTCCAATTGCTGCATTGAAATAGATGACAGTGGAAAAGTCATTAAAGAAATTACAGATAAAATGGTAAAAGTTGTCCATGACCCCGTTCAAACTTGGAATGGTTTCAACCTAGCTGATGTTTTCTCTGGATGGTGGCCAAAGTTTCCTGGCTTACAAGCTATAGTAGCGCTAATAGGTTTAATTGCTGCAGGATGTGTAATTCTTCCATATGTACTTCTAATCTTTGTAAGGATCATTTCCAATAGCCTATCCTTATTAGTTGAGTGTAAGGCCACAGCCCAGGTCATGGCCCTGTGGGAATATGACAGGTTGGCTCAGGAAGATCCTGGTGAAACTCTCCCTGAAAAGGCAGAAGAGTTTCAAAGGGGGGAATAAAGTAGAAAGTTGGCATCCAGATAAGATTGGGCTGGATAACAACAGCCAGACTCCATTGACCATGTGACAAGGAGATAAATTATCCTATCTGCCTTACTAGGCAGAAACAAAGAGACCAGGAAATTGGCAAATTTATATCCTTATATGGTAGTCAGGCATGGCTAATGTATACTGTTCTATTATCACCAGGGGTTGATGTATACATGACCAAATGGCAGAAACCCCTGGTTTACGTGACCCAGGAAGTGGGTGTATTTTTACACAGCAATCAATATCCTGGTTTGCAAGGTATAAAAACTTGTGTCTAACTACCCTTCGGGAGCTTGCTAATGCTGCTGAACCTTCCACAATGAGTCTTTCCCTGAGACAAAGAGCTAGTGTGGTCCCTCTTTTCTGCAACACTATAATGACCCACCCTGGGTCTAATTTCTGAGTGTATGGAGCATTGTGGGGGCCACTGATCTGAGCTCTGACTTTGTGGACTCATAAAATATATCTCCCTAGGAGCAAGATTATCTGAGCCTGAGGATCAAGCTCTAATGTCAGATGTGCTATGCGGTTCAAATGTGGGTGATGAATTGCTGTATCTGGTATAGAGATTCCAGATCTATGGTCAGGGATCTGGTTGCATTTGCTAAGAGTTGGTAAAGTCAGACATGTTTTCCCATCTAACAACTTGGTAACTAGATGGTCTTCTCCCCACCATCTCCATGAACTCCGCAAATTTTTAAGGAAGTGCTGGGGCCTTTAATGCCAAAGGCATCAAAGAAGGCTAAAGACCTGTTACTTTGGTCATCTAGAATGGCATAAAGCTTAATGACTTTGTCTCTTTGGCGTGCTGGGTAGACTCTGACTAAACAGATTTTGGAGCAGGACTTGCCATCTGCAATCTCTTTGCAGACTTCTGTGCATTTTGTATTGATTTCTGTTGTGGTTGTAGTGGTGTGTTCTTCCTGCTGTGCTCTCTGCCACTGTGTGTTGTAAAGTCCATGGTGATGGCCCAGGGTGTAAAGCTGTGTTGTGGCATATGCTGCCACATTCCATGCATTTTACACTGAACTTATATTTGTTGGCAAAGTGAGGGACTGATGAGCAGCACTGGTAACAAATGTTCAGTTTCATGAAAGCTTTGTGGTCTTCTATTGACTTCTCCTTGAAGGCTTTGAATTTTAGGAGATGACGTGACTTCTGGTGTAGAGGACACTACTTACCAGCATCTCTGATCTCAGTTTCTATGCAAGAGGAATTGGAAGACCTATGAAGGGAAACTGGAGGAGTCACATTAGTTTTGTGAATTGCTACTGGAGGCCTGCAAGAATTATATTCTGAAGGAGCAGCACATGACAATGTGAAGTTATTGTTTCTTTTTATTTTTCTTATATGTATCCATTTCATGTATTCATAACTATGTTATACTTATACCTGTTATCTTATAATCACTTGACAAAATAAATAAAAAGTCAAAGCTAGGATCATTTCTTGTTTTAGCTTGTTGGCACACGAAGTCCACAAAAACAGAGAAGTGGGGAAATGGAACATTGTACTCTCTTTTGTGTTTGGAGTCATGTGTGATCCGCTGCTCTTGTAAGTTATAGGGTAACTTTTGTATAATGGGATTGAAACTTCTGGCTGTGTCAGGGAATGGAAGTCCTTGCAAGTACTCTTCTGACTTAGCTACTTGAAGTTCCATTAGTAAGTTGCCATGTTCCATAAGTTTCTGATAGGCTCTGTTAGGTATTTGGGGAAAGCTATCAAGTCTTTTGAACAGTGCATTTTCCACTGCTTCTGCTGAGCCATAACACTCATCAAGTCTTTCCCAGATTGTTTTAAGGCCTGTTTCAGGGTAGTTTAAGTTTATTGTCTGGATTCTTTTTGCATGCTCAGCAGATTCAATTCTGAGCCATTTACTGTAACTATTAAATCTATCTCGTCACTACATGACAAATCTAAGCTTCTGATGGCATTTTGAAAGGAAGATTGCCAGGCTCTATAGCTTTCAGGACAATCATTAAACTTTTCAAGTCCTTGTGTCACTAGCTCATGTCGTGCAAGGAACTTGGTAACGTCTATGGTGGCTTGATAAGTTGATTGTGCATTGCTATGGTGAAAAGGTATTGTGTAGTCATACCTTTTAGGAGTCTCTGGTCCTTTCTAAGCTGCTCTGGCATGAAGGCTGATCCTGTATGATAATTTGCAGGGTCAAGTACCTTGGGTATGAGGGGTCTGCTGTTTGCCTGTAATGGTGCTGAGGAGCATCTTTGGCTTGTTTCTTGTAGGTTGTCTTTCCTATCGAGATGACCATTGTTGCTTGACTGGCTTGTGTCAAAATGGTGTAGGTGTGCTTGAGTGGGGGGTTGGGCTAGATGACCTACAAGGTCCCTTCCAACTCTTTTAATCTGTAATCTGCTTAGCCTGGAGTGCTGATAGATGTTCTCTGAAGTGTGTTGCAGAGGATCTTGGGGTTCAACTTCTGGCCCAAGCACATCATTGCATTCACTGCCTTCATCGTCAGAACATACAGCTCTCTCTAAGGTTTGAGTTTGGTTGTGGCAGCTGCTACTTTTTTCTCTATGGCAAGCTGCTCTAGACTCATTTCTAACAGCACTTTCTGCATTTCCAGAGATGCTTCTTGCTGCATTCTTTCAATCTCTAACTGTGCTTTCTGCATTTCCTGGGATGTCTCTTGCTGCATTCTTTCAGCTTCTAATCACACTCTCTTTTTTCATTTCTATTTCTTGTTCAGCAAAGGCTGCTTGTGCTTTTGCTGCTTCAGGTACATTACAGGCTGATGTGCCCGGTTCTGTGATGTGGCATTTTCTGGAGGTGCTTGACTGTCAGGAAGCTGCTATATGGCTGTATGCAGGTAGCTGTGTTGGCAGAGTAGCAGGTCTCTGTATAGTTGTTAACCTGGATCCCACTTGCAGGGTAGCTGCTGTTTCACTTTTCTGTCCACACTACACATTAGTCTATGTGCAACTCGACATCAGCTAAACCCATTTATCCTCCAATAAAACAGACTGTGTGTGTAGATCTGAATGCTTTATTGAAAGAACAGGATATGGTGAAGATGGGGAAAATAGGAATACATACAATGAGAAGCAAATACAAGATAGGCAGTATTGAATTACTGCTGAACGTAACAATTAATAAATACAAATAATTTAAATCTCATCACCAATGCGCTGTGTGTTGTGATGTGGGTTTGTCCTTGAATGATCATGTGCCACAGATTAAGATGGATTCTTCTTTGTACTTCTGCCCTCTCCAAATGCTAAAGGAAATAGACTTTGGCTTCCCAGTGTGCACTTGTTTTGAGAGTGCAGGCTGATGGGTAAAGGGGTTGGGTCAGCTTCAAACAATATAATTGGTATTTGTCTCTCCGGCCACTAGATGGGGCTAGAGAGCAACAACATTATATAAAGATCGTATGTTGGTGTTGTGGCTCTGGGCTTGGATTCAGCTCCTGTGATTGATATGAGTTCAAGTGAAGAGGTCATCGCAGAAAAATATGAGCCGGCCTGGCTTAGTGATTGGACTGATAACCAGGATGAGGAGATGGACATGACAAAGGACGACAGACCTGATGTATTAGAATTGTCAGGACCTTTGACCTCCTCTGGTTCCTTATCTGATCAACAGCCGGGAATGGCTGACAGGGAAGTTTTGAGAGAGTCTTCTAGTGGAGATGAGAACTTGGAAAATTTGTGGTTAAATGTAAAAAATAGAAGACGGTTGAGAAGGCAAAATCAGCTGGAGCGAATGAGAAGAGCAAGTCAGTAAATTAGCACATTGCCTTAATGAGTATAAAAGGACACAGCTGGGCTGGTACATTTCGCCAGGAACAAAGTGACTATTTGAGTGAGGACGTTACATCAAGGAGCTCTGAGACTTGAGATTTATTGCCAGGACTGGTTTGCCGGACAGAGTAAAGATTTATGCTGTGGTTTCTGCCAGCCGTTATCTTGTAAGACTTCTTTCCATTTGATTTAATTGTGAAACGGCTGCTTTCTGTTTTGTTCGTTTGAATTTCGAAGGGGAGTCATAACATGTTGGGGCATATCTGTCCCTCTGGCTACTAGAATGGGCTAGAGCAGGAGTGTCAAACTCAATTATCATTGAGGGCCACATCAGGATTGTGTTTGAACATGGGGGGGGGGGCATGACCAGCTCAATGTCATTCATGTTGGAAGCACCTGTGGTGGCCCAAGCACTCTGCCAGTGAAAATGGGTTCCTGAGCTCCATTTTTGGCTGCAATGGCTCCTGCAAGCCTCTGCCAGTGAAAACAGAGCTTGGGAGGGATGCCTGTTCCACCTGAGTTCTGTGTTCACTGGCAGAGCCACTACAGGTCAGTCCTTTGCTGTTTCCAGGGCAGCCCCATGGGCTAGATTTAAGCACCCTGCGGGCTGGGCCTGGGCCTTGAGTTTGACACCCCTGAGCTAGAGAGCAACAACAGTATATAAAAGTTATACGCTGGGGCATGACAAATATTCTCCTCTAAAAGGTGGACAATCATCTGCCACTGCCAGAAAAGCTTCTAATAATTTGGCATTATGGAACGAACAAAGGACAGATAGAATTATCTAAATCTTCCCTCCTAACACCATAGTGCTATTATTTCTTATTAATTAAAAAAAAGTTTAAGTTCATTTACCATGTTTCTCCAACAATACGGCCTCCATCAATAGGAAGGCCCAGCATGATTTCTAGGCATGAGGTGAAATTAAGCCCCACCCCCAAAATTTAGGCCTATTTAAACCATGCATTTCCCTGCCATTTCTCACATTGTTCGTTAGAACCACACGAGGTGAAGAGATATGGGGGGGGGGGAGGGCGGGGGGGGGAGAAAACTTGCCTTTAGGAGTGCCCTGCAGGTAGCCTAGGCTAGAATACCCCAATCTACTACCGATAGAACATCAGCCGATAGAAGCTCCCCGAAGACAGAGTCACCAGCTGCTTCGATTGGCCAGTAGAAGCGGCCTCAGGGTGAGGGGAGTGTGCATGGGCACTCACCCCAAGGCCGCTACTACCGGTCGTTCGAAGTGGCTAGTGACTGCCCTTGGGGACCTTCCATCACCTGAAAGACACTGCCTAATGGCGAGGGGACACGGGCAGCCACACCTTGCCCTGAAGTGGCTGGGGACTCTGCCTTCGGGGAGCTTTCATCGGCTGATAGAAGCAGCCTTGCGGCGGGGGGAGTGTACGTGGGCACTCACCCCAAGGCCACTTCTACCAGCCGATTGAAGTGGCTAGTGACTGCCCTTGGGGAGCTTCCATTGCCCAAAAGACACTGCCTAAGGGCGAGGGGACTTGGGCAGCCACGCCTCACCCTGAAGCGGCTGGGAACTCTGCCTTTGGGGAGCTTTTGTCAGCCGATAGAAATGGCCTCGTGGAGAGGTACATGCACATGGGCTGCTCTAGGTGGGGGAGGAAATTAAGTCACCCCTGAAAAGACGGCCTAGCCGTTTTTTCGGGGCTCAAAAAAAAAAAAAAAGGCCCGGCCTTATTTTGTGAGAAACAGTAATTTCAAAATCAGATCTTGCCCTGGTCCCCTCTACATGATTATTTTCCCTGCCAACATTTTGTGATGTTGCTCCCAGCCTCCTATTCAAGGGCTAAGTATCATTCTCATCCTGGACAAAGTTGAACATCTATGATCTTACTATTAATTTTTCTTTTGTACACTGGGAAGCCAGACTCCTTATAAATACCTTCAGCTTTATACAGGGATTATAAATCTAACAAAGAGAAATAATAAATTTATGATTGTTTTATCTAACTGTATGGTGAAGGTGGGGGGATTCAGAAGTGCTGCTTTCAGATGCCACAGCAAATAACTGTTTTAACAGGATTGAAATGAAATAGCAAATAATAAAATCGTTATCACCTTCATCATCATCACTATTAACAGGAAAGCTCTGGCATGCACTGGTGAGTTCTGTAGCTCCAGTTTTATTGGATGAAAGTTTGCTTTGCTCAGTTAGATGCAAAAGAATACATTTTGCACAAGAATTCAGTGGTGAACAAATGGCTGTTGTGTTCCAAGTAGTTCCTGGTCAATTTGGCTTCATTTTAATGTTTAGTACACTACTCTTCCTGTTATGACTCCCCTTCGAAATTCAAACGAACAAAACAGAAAGCAGCCGTTTCACAATTAAATCAAACGGAAAGAAGTCTTACAAGATAACGGCTGGCAGAAACCACAGCATAAATCTTTACTCTGTCCGGCAAACCTGTCCTGGCAATAAATCCTCAGCCTCAGAGCTCTTTGCTGTAACGTCCTCACTCAAATAGTCATTTTGTTCCTGGCGAAATGTACCAGCCCAGCTGTGTCCTTTTATACTCATTAAGGCAACGTGCTAATTTACTGACTTGCCCTTCTCATTTGCTCCAGCTGATTTTGCCTTTTCAACCGTCTTCTATTTTTTACATTTAACCACAAATTTTCCAAGTTCTCATCTCCACTAAAAGACTCTCTCAAAACTTCCCTGTCAGCCATTCCCGGCTGTTGATCAGATAAGGAACCAGAGGAGGTCAAAGGTCCTGACAATTCTAATACATCAGGTCTGTCGTCCTTTGTCACGTCCATCTCCTCATCCTGGTTATCAGTCCAATCAGTAAGCCAGGCTGGTTCATATTGTTCTGACATAACCTCTTCACTTGAACTCATATCAATCACAGGAGCTGAATCCAAGCCTGGAGCCACAACATCTTCCTACTTGTTACCATGCTGAAAGTAGGCAGCCATCTTTCTCCTCTTTTATAATTATACTGTAAGGTCCCAGAAGTTTCCCTGAGCCACTGAGATGCCAAAGAGAGTGAGACTCGAGAGGAGGCTTGCAAAAAGTAACAGCTTTTTATTTTTGGCCAAAGCTAAAAGAGCTGGATGAAAACTCTTTCCAAAACATACAGATAAAATGCATGTCAGGAATAGCCACACCTCTGTGAGAGTGGCCTAGAGCATTATGTACATTTTACTCTTAGAGACAACAGTTTACCCAATCAGAGACAAAGGTTTGTTCCCAACGTGGGTCTTTATCTTCAAAGGTTTCTTTGTTCAGGCCCCGTCTCTATCCTCCTTGTCTATGGAGCATCCCTATGTTGGGGGATTTTTCCCCTCCCTGGCCGAGTTGTTTATTTAGCAGAATGCTTTCAGGTAGCTCCCTGCTGTGGAGTTATCTATCTATGAGGCAGGAAACTCCCTATTCTGGTTCCTTTATCCATGGGGCCTGATATTCCTGGGTAATAATTTCTTCTATATTGTCAAAGATGTGCCTAGGTTTGAAGCCAAGAACAGAAGCAAGATAACAAACTTCACATTAATGCCAATCAGTATCAAGACTACAATAAGCTAGAATAAATTCTTAACAGCTAATTTCTGACAGTATACAATAATATGAAATCAATAACAACACTTAATTCCTAATAAATAATTTCTAGCAGTACATTATATCAGAAGCAAACAGCAAATATTGATTTGATCAATGTGCTCCTTCAGTACTATATAGCTGGAATTGTTTTCTGTGTTAGGGACATGTTGTAACAATAAACCCCATACTGTGGTACAACACTTGCACAAAGCTCCGTTGTTTGCTGAAATTTACATTGTCATTATTGATGTGAGAGTAGTATATATCAGGTAGTAACCATAGAAGGATGTAAATGATATTCTTTGATATGCTGAATAGCTTCGCTGGAGTATAAATGATATTTATGAAGAATTTGGGAGATCTTTATATTATAAATCCACTGACTTTGACACATTGGGAATAATGATGTACAAACACTGGACTATTTGTAAACCACTTAAATTGCAACAATTTTCTGAATCAAAAGCAATCTATCTTCCCTATTTGCAATGTTTCTCTTTTAATGATTAGAACTCATAAACTGACTTACTGCTTAATATTGCATCATAAACTGCTCATAGCACATGGATAAACCTTGAACATACTAGACTAAGTTAATTTTTTTAAAATAATGCTAGGGAATTCCTGTAAGCTTGGCATTCAGACAAATTAGCCATCAGCAAGCAGACAGAAATAAATCATATTTGCACAACATTCAAAAGAGACAATAAAAAAGCTAAAAAGGAAACAAAAAGTCCAGAACATGTTCTGTCTAACAGCCAGTACCCAGATAAGCAGGGATTAATGCCAGACAAACAATCAAAAAGAAAACAGTGCCCTGATCAAGGAACTCAGAGGAGAAAACCCCATCACACCAAAACTCCAGAGCAAACTAGAGTATATAAACAGGGAATGTGCCCCACGCTCACGAGCACTGAAGCTGTTGCCTCGTCAGAATGAAACACAACACAGCATACATCTCTCTGTCACCTTTCCAGGAAGTAGATAGAATAATGTTTCTGTCAGCTTTGGAAGCCATATTAGAACCAGAAGCTTCCACTCTGCCACATTCCTGTGCCTGGGAAAGTAGGAGGGGGGAATTTTAGAGTGTTAGTAGTTAGACATAATAGCATTCTTCTTTTCAGTCAAGGTCCTGTTATTCCTGCACCTGGAGGAGTGGTTGAAGGGGTGTCTTAAGTTGGGATGGTTGGTGAATGGACCATGTGATGGATTGATGGGTGCAGGGGTTAGATTTTGACTTTTGAATTACGGAACTCTCAGATTCAGGTTTCCCAGATGTACCAGCATACCTACTCTAATAAAAGGAAACTTTAAGAAAATGCCTGTCTCAGAGTTTTTGATTGGAGTTGGGTTTTTCTGGAACCCTGACATTAACCTGAATCCCTAAACAGTTATCAGCACCCCAAAAGGGGGCTGTCCAGGATGCTGAGCCCCATTACTGACTGAAAGTTCAGGTGGTGCAAAGACTCAGTGAAGATGGAGGAGAAAAAGGAGAACACAGAATAAGCCATGGGAACGGATACTGGAGAACTTATCGAGACCCTGTATTCTCCTTCTGAAGATGTGGTACAATCCCTTGAAGCTTCAGAGGAGAGATGAAGGTTAGGCACTTGCCCCAAGGAAACGGATTCCTGGAAATGTTGCTAGACTGATCCAACTCCAGAGATGGGACTGGAGGAAAGACTGTCTGAACAACATTCTGACTCCAGCCCAATGAAGTCAGCTCAGGAGCCAGAATGGAGAGATGTGTGAGCTTTGGGGTCTGACAAATCCCAAAACTGGAACCTGTTGTCTCCGTCTCAAAGCCAATTGTTGAGAGGACTCCCAGAGCATTTTGAGTGACTTGAAGTGGGGAGTTATGTCCTGCGGTCCCAACCTTCCAAACTGAGATGGAGCTTAACGTAACCCACATTCACTTTTCCTGATCCAGTACATCCCCCCCCTTGCAACTTGACAACCAGCTCAGCAGCCGGCCCCTATCCAGCATCCAGCAGCAGTGCCACAGCAGATTCCAGCTCCACTGCCTGCCGTTGCCCCACCATCCGCTGCAGTGCAGCAGCAGACCTCCACTGCCACCTGCCGCAGAGCTCCGGCAGGTCCCTGCCCCACTGCCAATTGCCATGGCAATTCCACCAGTGAGGCTACATGTAGAACAACATTTGATGGGAAGCCTGAAAAACTGGCTTACTTCCTCAGCTGAATCTGGACACATGTGGATCAATATGGAGAACAATACAAGACAGATCACGACTTAGTTTCAGCAATTTCAGATGGGATGAATGAAGGAGATGCTTCTGACTGGATAACCCGGCTACAAAATGAGGGGGCTGATGGGTTTGTTGAGCTCCTCCGGGCCAGAGTTGAGGACCCTGTCAGAGTCAGTGAAAATGAAGACTCAATAAAAGTGATGAACCAAGGTAATCAACCCATAAAAGACTTTGTATGGGACTTGAGGCAGGTCTCAGGAAACCTTGGACACTGGCCTGATGTAATACCTCTGCACTATTTTAAAGAAGCCATTGATGAAGAAGTCTGAAAATCCTGTGGGGTCCAAGGGGTACCAGAGTGACTGCAAGACTGTTATACCATGTCTGGATAGAGAAATTCACCCACATCGCAAACCTTCATCAGAGAGGCCACCAAAGAGAACTTTGGCCAGACGTCCTCTGCCCAAGCCTGCTGAGGCCATTCCTACCCAACCTACAGGGGTTATCAAATGCTACTGTCATGGTCAAGCTTCAGAATGCCTGGCTTCTGCACCAGTTCCACAACCCTGACCAGCTGCAGCCACCAAAGGCAGAAGAGCTCCACAAAAGCCCCCAGACTCCAGCTGATTTGTGAGACAAGCCATAGAGGTTCCCCTCCCCACAGAAGAGAGTGAGGAACCTGCAGCCAGAGAAAGACCTCCTGGAAAAGCTAGCGAGGAAGAAAAGACTAGGGGAGCAAGGAGAATTAGAAGCAGTAATTGATACAGGATGTACCCGGTGTTTAATTGTGCTTCCAATTGTTCAACAATTAGTATTAAAGACTAGAGCCCTAAAACACCCAATTAGATTTGAACAGGTGGATGGAACTTTGATTGGGGGGACACCAGCCACCCAGGTTATAGAACTAGTCAGATTAGAAATGGGAAGACATAGTGAACTTATTTGATTTGTACTAGCACCAAAAATGTCAGAAGCTGTCATTCTGGGTCTGGCTTGTCTAGACAAGTGGGCCCCTACCATTAAGTGTGAAGATGAATTCCAAAAAATCATAATTGAGGTGGGGCCACTGCCTCCTGTTCCCCCTGGCAAGCACCTACCTCCCAACATGAGCCAGCTGCCAGAACCGGCAGCTACCGCTTTAGATTAACCACCAGGCAAGCCCCTAGTTCCTAAGGAATATAGAGATTTAGCTGAAGTATTTAGTGAGGAGGAATGCAATATCCTTCCCCCTCATCAGGCCACTGGTTGTGCCATCCAAATAAAACCTGGGGCCAAGCTGCCAAAACCAAAAATGTACTCAATGATGCCTGCCAAGATGACTGAACTGAGAAAATACATTGGTGCATAGCAACAGGATTTATTGAGACAGCCCAATCAAAAGTGGCAGCTCCAGTATTATTTAAAGAAAAGAAAGATGGGGGGCATAGATTATGCATTGATTTCCATGGAATCAATGCCGCGTGTGTACAAAATACATACCCCCTACCCCTAATGAAGGACTTGCTGAACCACTTGTCAAAAGGCAAGATTTTTACCAAGCTGGATTTAAGAGAAGCCAATTACTGAGTTTGCAAAGAGAAGGAGATGAATGGAAAATGGCTGTTAACTGCCCACTGGGTAGTTTCCTATTCCGAGTCATGCCTTTTGGACTTCACCACAGTTTTTATGCAGCTGATAAATGAGGTACTACATGTATAAGGGAGTTCTGGTTTACCTGATTGACATTCTTATATTTAGTGCAATTTGGAAACTAGTCAGATAGGTACTGAAAAAACTTTAAGCTGCCAACTTTTATGCAAAGCTGTCAAAATGAGAATTTCACAAGGAGGCTTTGGACTACCTGGGCTATCGAGTGTCAAATCAAGGGATTGAAATGGATCCTGGAAAAATAAAGACTGTGATGGATTGGCACCCCACATGAATGCACAAGCAACTACAGAGTTTCCTGAGCTTTGCAAACTTTTATAGACAATTCATCCCTTTTTTTGCGAAAGTGGCACTCCCTTTAATGGAGCTACTAAAAACTGGACCATTTCCTACCAAGCCAAAGCCTAGTCAACCTCTCACTTGGACAATGGACTATAAAAAACCTTTGAACAATTAAAGTGTCTATTTGTGGTGGAAACCATCCTTCAATATCCTGATCCAAATATACCCTTTATAGTCCAAGCCAATGCCACTGACATGGCTGTAGGAGCAGTTCTACTTCAAAAGAACTCTCAAAATGAGCTGATACCTTGTGCTTATGTGTCTAAAATGTTAATGGACACCTAACACAGATGGGAAGTCTGGGAAAAAGAAGCTTTTGCTGTACAATGGGTTCTCTTATCTTGAACACATTTCCTCAAGAGAGTTTTAGTGCGCCTTTCAAAGTTGGACTGATCACAAAAACCTTGAAGCTTTACAAATGAAAACTTTCATTTGAAAAACTTTCACTTTCACCTGAAAACTTTCTCCTAAACAAGTCTGGTGGGCTCAATATTTTAAGCACTTGAACTTCAAACTAAAATACATTCGGGGGGGGGGTCTATTAGCAGATGCCTTGTCCACAAAACCCCAGTTTGACAGCCGACAAGAGGAAATAGTACATGCAATGATCTCCAAAGCCCAACCAGCAGCCCAAGCAACCACTAGGGCACAAGCCAAATGCCATTCTGACCTCCCAGAAGATAAATTAACAGCAGATTTGAAAGTAATGCTGTCAACCAACATTTGGTTTAAAGAGAACCAAATGGACTTAACTTTGAGGGAGGGACTGGCATGGAAAGGAAGTAAGATTTATGTGCCAACCAGTATGAGACTATGTCATGCCCCTGGTGGAGACTGACTCTGAGGAAGAGGAGGAACAGCCAACAGGGAATGGGAATGTGGCTCCAGAGGTGGTGGTGGAAGCTGGGGAAGGGCAGAGGTCAGCTGAGCAGTCAGAGGATGATCCAGGACCATCCCCTATCCACCCTAGGTCACGCAGGGAGGAGAGGATCAGGGAAAAGTGAGGTCTACTCAGGAGGAGATTACCATGATCCTCCTCATGGCTTGCAGCTGGGAGCTATGTATATAAGTTTGTAACTGCGTAGTCAGAATTGCTGGAGTCAAAGTTTAGTGTTTACTTTGAAAGAGGTTTATCTTTGCTGATGTTCTTCCCATGGACTTTCCTTGGGTATCTTCCTGAAATGTATGTTTAATTGTCTTGGCTTGCTTCGGAACTCTTCTCAATGCGGTTTGTTTTGGTTTTCTTTTTGCCTCATTATTTACTTTTGTGACTTTAAACTGTGCCTAATAAAACAGTGAAGTTAAGTTGAAGGCATTACCGGACTTTAATGTATGTTTGGGGTTTTGAGTTATTTTGAGAGACTATGGGTCATCACAGACTAATGGTGCTAATGCGTAGTCATGACTCTTGACTAGGGGGCCATTTCAGATTTCTAAAACTCTCCATTTAGTCAGAACACAATTTTGGTGGCCAAGGATGAAAACCAACGTCAGGGACTATGTAAAAAGCTGTTCCATTTGTGCTACCATGAAGAATAGACCGGGGAAACCACCTGGGCTTCTCCAACAAGTAGCTGAACCCATGAAACCCTGGGATGAGATTGCCACGGACTTTATCGTTGAACTCACAGAAACTGGTAGAAATCGATCTATTCTCCAAGCAAGCACATTTCACTGCTTGTAATGGACTACCTTCTGCAAAGAAGCTAGAAGACCTTTTTGTGAAGTATATTTACAGGCTTCACAGAATTCCATGGTGAGTAATATCAGATTGCAGAGTCCAATTTACTGCTAAGTTCTGGAGGGAGTTTTTGAAGTCGATTGGAACGTCCCAAGGGCTTAGTTTGGCATTCCATCAGGCTACTAATGGATCGGCAGAATGTTCAAATGCAATGGTAGAACAATGCATTAGATGTTATGTAAATTATCAACAGAAAAATTGGGCTGACTTATTACCATTTGCAGAAGTGGCTTACAATAATGTAGTATACAGTAGCACAGGATTAACTCCTTTTCAAACAACTACTGGCATGGAATTTGTTCCTATGCCTGAATTACCTAGGGAACCACTCACTTCCATGTCTCTAACAGAATGGATGGACTCCCTACAAAAATGGTGGGAAAACACAAAAAAAGCTTTAGCAGAAGCAGCTGATGAATACAAAAAACATACAGACAAGTATCATTCTCTCCAACCACCATTTAAAGTGGGAGATAAAGTGTACTTATCAACTAAATATCTCAGATTAAGATTACCTAGTAAAAAATGTGGACCCAAATTCCTCGGTCCTTTCCCTGTAGTTAAAGTAATTAACCTGGTAACTGTTCAGTTTAGTCTCCCTCACATATTAGGCAAAATACATCTGGTATTTCACAGCAGCTTATTAAAACCAGCAATAGGCTCCACTTTCGGACCTATCCCAGCTGCTCCTCCCAAACCTGTAGTTGTACACGGTGATATATATTATGAAGTTAAGAAAATTATTGACTCTAGATTAATCAGGGGCAGGATACAGTATCTGGTTCATGGAAAGGGTACCCTTTGTCAGAAGCTATTTGGGTGAAACGTTAGGATGTAAAGCAGATGGATTAATGAAGCAATTTTATGATAAATTCCCTGATAAGCCAAAGGGTCCTCCTGGGGGGTGGGAGAGGGGATTAAGTAACTGGATGGACTAGGCATTAACCCCTTATTGTGTTCTGTCTATTTTATTTTCCAGAACATGGTTTTTTCCTTCGGGGGGGGGGGAGTGCCTGTCAGGTTTGAAAGCCATATTAGAACCAGAAGCTTCCATGGTGCCACATTCCTGTGCCTGAGAACGTAGAAGGGGGGGATTTTAGAATGTTGGTAGTAAGACATAATAGCATTCTTCTTTTTGGTCAGGGTCATGTTATTCCTGCACTTGGAGGAGGAATGGTTGAAAAGATGTTTCAAGTTGGGACGATTGGTGATTGGATCATGTGATGGACTGATGAGTGCAGGGTTTGGATTTTGATTTTTGAATTACTAAGGGAAAACCTGGAACTCTCAGATTCAGGTTTTCCCAGATGTGCCAGTGTACCTACTCTAATAAAAGGAAACTTTGAGAAAATGCCTGGTTTTTTTAATTAGAGTTGGGTTTTTCTGGAATCCTGACAGTCACCATGGGAATTTCACCTGCAGTCTGCTCTTAGCTATTAAAATTTCTTGGAACCTCTCAGAGACTTTTTTTCCTGTATTTCTATTCATTCCAACCCTATTTTATTTCCTAGCTATTTTCCTGTAAAAGTTCCAGTGGCTTACCTTCATTTGCATCTATTGACTTCAGTTATGTTCTGATGCAGAAGGCAGCTTAGTTATCTCTCATATCGAGTGATGAAGTGATGATGAGGTTCTTTACTTTCAAAGAATGGCAAATGGATTTCATATCATCATGATACCTTTATACTTTTAAAAGTTGATATTATTGGTATTTCTGAACTGCAAGCATAGATGGAAGGTCACTCTTGTAGAATTGTTGGGTCTGCTCACCTTAATTATTCTAACTAACTTTTTTCCAGGCATTTTCTTCTGTGTCTCTGCATGTATGTGCATGTCCAGATCTGTTCTGCATGGACTGCTCTCCCAAGAAAAGTTGCTTTTAAAATGTAAATGTATTCCATGACTTAAGAATAAGCCCTACTATCCTTGTCTCAGCCTTCTTTCCTTCCTGATACAGCACTATTATATAAATCTAGTTTGGATGAAGATTAGAGATTTATCAACACAATGTGTTCCTAGATCTGTCCTCTGAAAGCTTTATTTAAAAGTCCTCTTGAGACCTCTCAAAAAATAGGGAATATGAAATATGTATTAGACTTCTTTGTCTAAGATATGTTGAATATAAAACTGTCTAATAGAAGAAATATATCAACATGGGAGCAGATTTATGCCTCTAATTTTACTCTTCTTTGTCTCCCTCTTCTTTCTCTTAAAGAGTTGAGTTTCAAATGGCACATTTCAACTGTTTACAAAAACAACTTTGCAAGCTCAAGATGAAGTTAAATAAGATTTGTGCCTTTAATTTCCATCTTTAAACTTAAACGCTTCTACACCCTCCAAATTATTCTTTTTGCTTTAGCCAAAAGTGTTTGGAGGCAATTATTGTAAATCTTGAACCATTTTAAAAAGGTTCCTTTCAAGGATACAAGTGAGGATTTTAACCAGCTTTCTCTTGAGTTCTGTATCCCATCCCCATTGGGGAAAAAGCAGTAAATCTCATGCAAAGATGCCATATTGTTGTAGTAGTAAGTAATAAAAAAATAGATGAAAATCCATGGAGATGGCCTTAGACGATTTTCCTCCTTTTCAGACATATGTAATTCTGAATGAATATATTGTTCATTTACAATTTGTGTTCTGTGCAGCTGTGCCAGATGCCTTCAGATAGTAAAATCTGAGGAACTAACATGGAGAAATGTCTTTGATTAACTGCCATAGTCCATGGTATCTATGGAACTATGTTTTCTATTTTCCATATATATATGTAGATGGAATAAAAATAGAATGTTGAAAAAAACTCACGCCACAATATTATAGCTGTCCTTCCTGATAGGCAAGTTGTTACTTGCCCTAAAGTCTTTCCCAAATTAGTCTATAGACCATATTGCACAATACCAAAACATACATTTCTCTAAGAGTAGCTTACAGTCTGACAAAATTTATGATAGAAATAGGAAAGTGATGATTTGGACAAGACTAGACAAACTTTTGGGATTACTGACAGCATGGAATTTTGGGCAACTATTATGGATACTCACATATGGTGGTTGATATGGGAAGCTTGAGACAATGTTTGTAATTAGCGATGATGTCAGATCCATGTATCTGTCATTTCTTCAATGGAAGAAGAAAAGGGGAGGGACTGATAGAGAAAACCTTTTTTGATGAAACCTGAATATATTTAACCTTATATTGAATTTGTATAACCTACACATGATACAATGGAGGGACGAAAACCAGATGGCCAGAACCCATCACCTCTGGGAGAAACAGCGAGGGGATGAAGAGACCATAAAAATTCCACAGTGAGATGTGTCTTGGGAAACTCTGAAAAAGATCCTTCTAAAAAGGGGGTGGGGAGAATTAACATGTTGGCTCTTTGTTTTACTAAATACACATTCAAGATAAGGGGAGGGGTTTTATCTATCTCTGCATGCCTGAGAGACCTTAGATGTTGCTTTAAATCCCTACATGAATTGTCTCATCTCAATAAAGGATTCCTTTTGATACATTTGGTTTTTAGAAGTTCATTATTGTTAATTGAATGGGAAAAGTTCTTTAGCCTGACAGGTGATTTCCTTACTAGAAAGCAAACTTAAATGTTTCTACATGTCATTACATGTCACTACATCCAAGGCATATTTGGTGGGGTTTTTTTTTTTACTTTTCAAACCAAATGGTGGATCGATGTTACTCATCATTGTTCTTTTGGAAGAATATAGGTCATATCTATAAGAGGCGCTTGAAAAGAGAAATGGTACCGGAAACTGGTTCTTATTCCTGCTCATAATCCTAATGTTATATCAATACTTTGTTCCTTAAAATGAAATAAAGATACTAGGTCACATTATCCAGGATTGTTTCTAATAGAGAGATACCCATCTTACTTATACCATGCTTATTTTAATAAAATGCCAAGAAGATTGGCCTAACAATTTTTACTATATTTAGGTGTCATACTGTATACTTTTGTTTTTGTATATCACTAACATACATATTTGCCACTATTTTGGTAGCTACTAGCCTATTGATGAGAACCGGTTTGATATGGTAGTTAAGGCATCAGGCTAGAAATTGAGAGACTTATGAGTCCTAGTCCCACCTTAATTCAGAATTGTTCGAATTGATGTCCTCATTGCAAGTTCAGCATATGGTTAACTCATAGGAAAATCTATCTGGATTATAATCCAATTTGTGGCTCAAAATTATTTTGAAGTATCTGTGAAAATTCATGATTTGAGAGAAAACTCATTTGTAAAATACACATACTATGAATTTAAATCAAGGGTGGGATTCCAATTTTTTAACAACCGGTTCTGTGGGCATGGCTTAGTTGATGGGCATGGCTTGGTGGTCATGTGACTGGGTGGACATGGCTTGGTGGTCATGCTGTTGGCTGGGCGTGGCCAACTCAATATCACTCACATGGAGGCATGCATCTCCTCGCCTGGCCTCTCATGATTGTGGGGATTCTGCAAGTCGTAAGTGTGAAAAATGGTCATAAGTCACTTTTTTCAGTGCCATTGTAACTTTGAATGGTCACTCCACACAACCAAGGTACCAGCAAAGGAGGGAAAAATAACTCCAGAGAAGTTCCTGAGACAGGAAGTCTAGTCTTGCCAAGAATGTAATAAAGGTTAACGGAGAGGCAGTTTCTGTAAGCAACACCAGAATGTTTCCTACTTGCAAGATTACTTACAGGATTAGGCCAATAATTTCTTCTAACAATCAGTTTTCTGAACTGCTCAGAATGTTAACAACAGGTTCTAGTGAATAGGTGCGAACTGGTAGAATCCTACCCCTGATTTAAATGTAGATTCATAGGCATATTTGATGTAGATTGTTAAACAAACATGAATTGGAGTTATGTAGGAATGAACATATATGCAAGTGATATCAAGCAAAGAGACCCATTTCCTTTCTCTTATTACAGCTGCTTGAGAATGTTAACATAGTGAATGTTTGGGCTTAAGTGTAATAAAAGGGTCTAATTAAAAAATCTAGGGATTAGATATGTCCTTCATTGACCATTAAAACTTTTGTGTTAACCTTAAAGAACTTTGGTTTGGAAATGGGCTTATGGATGGCTGTGGCAGAAACTTCAGTTATCATTTCTTCTCTAGATTGTGGTAGAGCGTGAACCAATTGTGGTAGAGCGTGAAACAATCTCAGCGAATAACTGCAAATTAATGGATTTCTTCCCCCTTGGTTGTGTGCTGCAATAGAGAACAAGTAATCAAACATTCTATTTATAACATAGTAATATGAGGATGCATATGCTTGAGGAAAGGAAAAAGAAGCCTTGCGCTTTTGTAATAGGCAAAGTTCTTTCCTTTGTAGATTCAAATTTCCCAGCTGGGAGAAATGCAAAATGATTTGGTCAGCTGCATTGAAAGTTAGAAGCAGTTTATTAATAGGAAGGCAGATAAGAAGAAATCTCACAGCGTTCCTAGGATTAATCTAATAACTGAGTAGAAAAACTTCTCTTTTATACACTTCAGTTCTTTTATTTGTAGGTATGAATCTTTGAAGACTTTTGATTTGTGTGTGTTGAATTCCTGTCTCTTTGGGATCTTTTCCTGGGATCTTGGTTTTATGGTCCTGATCCTTTGTAGTTGCTTGTTTGCTATCATGTTTTCTGCCATGCCTTTTTTCACAAGTTTTTATAACTTGCCATCTATTTGATTTCTATGGGAAAGGATCTTAGCTAGTTTGTAGGATTTTTTCTCTGTATCTCATGCCTGTAATTTTCTCCTTCCTTTGTTGTGAAAAGTAAGCTGGCTCCAGCTATTTTAATAGCCCTACTTGACAAAGGGTGGGGGCTGTTTTATGGTAACTTCCAACATGCTTAAATAACAGTTCCTTTATTAAGGCTGTTGTCTCTGGCTGGGGAGAAAGAATATGTTTTGGCATGGGGAGGGGGGGCAGTGGTGCATTCCTTGGATTAAAGTTATATGTTCTCAACTAGATTTCCCTAAAGTACATGGCATGTTTTTCAAATTAAATTTCACTTTAGCCGAGGGGTGAATCTGGTAAAGTGTACAGCAAAGAGATGCAGGCGGGAAAATACAGTGTAATTGTTTTTCACGTTCCAGACTAGAAAAAGTATAGCAAACTGTTCCATGAAAAGATAAGAGAAAGAGACTTTGGATTTGAATTCTGGGGCTGACACAGACATACACACACAAGGCTGGATTCATCTAGTCTGTAATAGTTGATTTTCTGTATAGGCAGGTCTTTTAGTTCACAATAAAGCTTTTGTTTTATTTAGCTGTGCCTGAGAACCTGACTATGTGATTCACTAGTTGCTGTGTGCAGGGAAGAAAGCCAAAGAGTTGTGAATCAAATCACGCCCTCAAGAAATCTGACAATTGGGATTAAATAGCTGGCAATTGATATGGAACCAGCCAACTTCTTTTCATATGTGAAGTATTGAAAGTGTTCCCAGTGTTCCCATCAGTGGGAACACTTCAAGCCCTGAAGATAAGGGATTTCACATCTTTTATGTGTTGAATATAGTTATCTGTGAATTGGAAACTTATACAATACATGTTAGCAAACCTCAGAGTTAATCCATAAAGTTTTGGTTTTGGCTTTGCATATTTTGCAAACTCAGTCATTTGGGTGACCAACCATATCAATTCTATTTAGTTATTAACATCCATTGAATTTCTCTTTCAAGAGAAATCAATATTTAACTCGGTTCAGAAGACCCAAGGAGGCTATTTTGCTTTGGGTCTGCATGTGAAAGAAAAGGCATCTCTCAGAACAGGCATTGACTTCAGTTCTGAAATGAAGAATTCTGGAATAGCTATCTGCCTCAGATACATTTGGATTTGTTTGTACTCACATCAGAAATAATGGGGTTTATCCAGATAGAGCCAAGCTAAGAAGACACACATTAAGTCAGAAAAATCAATGCAAGCTCATTAATTTCATCAACTCTGCTGTAAATATGACTTCAGTTTGGATGTAACAATAACATTTCCAATTAATTACATAAATTTTTGACACTGAGCGAAAGATAATAAGACAGAGAGTGGGCATATTGAACTGGTCCTCCAAGACTGACCAATCCATGGTCATAGTTCTTGCACTGATGAATTTGATTGCTGCTGTGAGGCTCATATTGATCCAACAGCCATAAATCTTACACAGAAATTTCAATCTGTTGTAAATCACTCTGAGAGAATATAGTCTGAAGGATGCCACAGAAGTTTGGATAATTAGTCATATTCAACTTTGTATATCTTCAAGATGTCTTTCAAGGCTGTCTTGAAACATGTTGAAACATCATTATAAATATTTTGAATAATAAAACACTGTATCAAGACATTAAAGAAGTTAAAAGGTTACATGCAAGCATAAATCTAACATGTTAACTTATTCAAAAGTTTGAAAATGACAATGTCAACAGCATTTAAAGAAAATGTGTATAAGATGTTTTACAGGTGCCATTTTCCCACAACAAGAATAGCAAGAATGTTCAAGAATAAATCCGAAAAATGTTGGAAATATCATCAGATACCTGGCTCATACTACCATATGTGGTGGACTTGTGCGGATGCGAGAAAATACTGGACAAAAATCCACATGTGGTTGGAAAAAAATGACAAAAAAACATATAGATTTGAAACCAGAGATATTTTTATTGGGAATTCTACCTGATACATACAGTAAAGATTTAAAATATTTGATTGTAAATGTATTAACAGCGGCTAGGATTGTATTTGCTAAAAATTGGAAAAATGAGAAAATACCATCGCAGGAGGAAACTATTAAGAAAATATTGGAATGAACTTCCGGTTTGCAAGGCTTCGGCAGCAGCAGGGATTTGCAAATCTGTGCAATCCCTGCTGCGCTCGCTGCTGAGGTGCCCCCGATCCGGGTGGATTTGTGGGATATAGCTGCCCCGTAGAGGCAGCTGAAGACGGGGGATCTGGACAGGGTTTTGGGGGTGTTACAGACCCCCTCCCCAGCCGGCAAAACCCCCTTTTCCCAAGGCGGTGGAGTGGCGGTCAGCAATGGCCACCACAAAGAAGTCTGCAGCTGGATAAGAAAGTGCAGGAGGAAGAAAGTGAAAGTTTTTTCAGCTGAGCCAGGACAAAGAGGAGCCCTTAAAACCTGGAATTTGCCTTTCTATTGCTATATTGTTCCCAGAAAGACTGTGTAAGCAGCAGTAGAAAGTGAAAGGGAAAGTTATTTCTTTTCACTCTCCTTCCCTACGGAAGTAGCTGATGGAAATCTGGAAAACCTGCTTGGGCTAAGAAGGTAAATAAACCTAAAAATTAAAGCCAAGGGGATAAAAGATTTTGGAACATTGGAATTAAAAATTAAAAGTTTATTGCTATAAGTGGAAAGGAAGAGGTAAAAAAAATTATCCTAAGACTTTATTGAAGAAGACTGCTTGAAGTTTATAAGATTAGAAATTAATGACAATAAGGCTTCTAAAAAATTATTTTGAAACGGTCTAATTGAATTTCACCCCAGGAGGAAGGGGGAAAAAAAAAGAAGAAGAAGAAGAAGAAGAAGAAGAAGAAGAAGAAGAAGAAGAAGAAGAAGAAGAAGAAGAAGAAGAAGAAGAAGAAGAAGAAGAAGAAGAAGAAGAAGAAGAAGAAGAAGAAGAAGAAGAAGAAGAAGAAGAAGAAGAAAGTGTTAATGGAACAGTCTGCTTTGTTTTGGATTGCTTTGTGACTTTGTGACTTTTGGGGAACTATTTCTTGAAATACTAGAAACATTTGGGTTGCTCTTTTAAATAATAATAATAAAAAGAAATGGCATTATCTGTGCAAGAATTACAAATGAAATTTCAAAAGCTACAACAAGATAAACAAGAAGGCAAGGACTCTCTTGGATCTATCTTTCGTTTTTTGGAAATGGCGATTTCTACTTACCAAGAAATACAAGAACAAGAGGATTGGGATGAAGAAGGAGAAGCCATCTTCAATGGACAATACATTCAAGAGGAAGTATTTAATGGACAAAAAATCATAGCTGAAAAGAATAAGGGGGGAAAGAAAATGCAGAATTCAGAACCTAAAAAAGCAACCAAGAAAGGGTAAAATAAGATGAAAAATCGATACAATGCCAGAAAGCAACAGAAAAGAGAAACACTACACAGAGAGAAAATCAAAAAAGTGGAATTTGAGAGATTGGGGGGGGGGGTAAAAAGACTAGAATTGATAAGAAAGGAAGGGAAAAAGGGAAGAGAAGCCATAAAGGTTTAAAACAAGATATTAAAAAAAAGTTTTTTTCAGAGACAAAGGGTAAATTATAATTTAATATATGATTCTGCAATAGTATGTAAGATTGTATTGTAGATATTAGTACTTGAAGTTGAGTTTGAAAATTGAATTATGAGTTAATAATGTATTAAAGGGAATATACAAAATGTTTAAAAGTAAGAGTTTATTTCTCTATGGAATATTGTTTTGATTATACTATAAATTCAATCCCTTTTTTATTGTTGTTTCACTATTTCAAAATGTAATGCTTTGTACTAAGCAGAACCAGTATGGAAAGTATGTATTATTTCAAGTGTCAAATTTAGGGGAAATATAAAAAGTTGTCATACTTCAATTAGTGATTATAGGAGAAATATTGTATTAGAAAGTAAAGATAAATAGATAATTGAAGAGAACAGACAAAAGATACAAGTATAATTATTTAAAATGAGATGAAATAAATATACTAGAATTATGAGAGTGAATAGAGGAGAGAAAATATATAGAAAATACGGAATGTTAATTAAGATATGAAACAGTATATTAAGTGAGTATGAATTTGATTTATGTCTGCATAAAAAGAGGTAACCCGGGGTAAGCCGCTTTCCAAAAGAAGTTTTAGGTATTTATGTTTTGTGTTTTGTACATCTATGTTTGAATTAATAAAATTTTAGAAGAATGTAAGAAGAATGTTGGAAGAGAATAATGAAATTGTAAATAAGACGGATATAAAAAATGTATACAATCTAAAGTAAAAGAAATATAATTTGAATAAATAGAAGGAAAGGGAGTAATAAAGAGAAGTTGGGATAAGATATGAAGTTGAACAGATAAGGTAAATATATATATTAAATTGTGTTCATATGGAAATGTGATAATTTGGAATTATTCTGTCTTTAAATAAGATGTCTTATTGTTTTTTTCAGAAAAAGATCTCTTATGTTATTATACCTTATGCTTTGTTTGTCTGTATATTATTTTGTAAAATTAATAAAATTTGTTTTAAATAAATGAAAAAAAATATTGGAATGTGCTGAAATGAGTAGATTGACATTTGAAATTAGAGAACAAGAGGATAAATAATTTTACAAAATTTGGGATCTTTTCTATCAATGGTTAGACAATAAAATATAATATTAAAATATGTAGAATTTTAGAAAATGAATATTTAAAGATGTATTTCTTTTCTTTTTTTTATTATATCTATAAAATGTTTTTAGATAGATTTCGGAGATTATATGAATTGTTATAAAATAAGTTAAGTAAATTATAGTTATCTCGCAAAGTATGAATGAACAAAATTATAGTCAAATGATTGATTAATTATACTAGGGTATTCAATTTTTGATTGATAATATGAGTAATTATGCAATGTAATTATAATTGAGACTATGAAATGGATATACAAAAAAATTGTAAACCAACCGACACACTGCTTGTACACTTATGGAAGAAAGTTGGATGTTTTTATGTTTTGTTTGTTTTTGTTTGTCTTTACAAACCAATAAAATTTACAAAAAAAAAAGTTTGAAGGAGAATGCTAACTACTGCTGAAACAGCTTGCTTTTGAACAGCCACTTGCATAGAAAACCCACCTCTGGCCATCTCCTGAACAGGATCCCTAAGTTGATAATTGCGTGCAGCTAAAACTTTGTGGTAAGAGATGGTCCTTCAAACATAGTGATAGTCCCTGACTTTTAACCATAAGTTATGAACTATCTTACTTATTTAGCATATGGCATGTGTTAGCCAGGAATCACCGAGGTGGCTAACTGCTTCTGTGAATTTTTTTCGGGAGGTGTTATCTTTATCCATGGGACACCTGAATGCCAGTAGGCATTCAGGGGAGGCTCCTTTCTGGTCCCTGCACAGTTTATTTGCTCACAGGAATTGAACCACCGAGCTGCCGACCTCTGCAGTGCACAAACCCAGTGTCTTTATGTGAGCCATCATGGCCCCTATGACCTACCTAATGACTTGGATCCAAAATTCCAATGGTCGCTGCCTCCCCTGGTGATCACATGACCACAATTCAGTTGCTTAGCAACATGGCTCCATTTAAATCTGTTTGCAGTGTCTCACAGTCAAACATCCACCTTTTAAAATGGTTTTGTTGAAAACCAATACTTCCATTTTTTGGGCAAAACCACATCCATAGCAAAGAATGGTTCTCAATTCTGACCAATGTATTTTCTTAATGACCACTGTAAAATCATTGTAAAATAGCAATAGCACTTAGACTTATATACTACTTCCTAGTGCTTTACAGCCTTCTCTAAGCAGTTTAGAATCAGCATATTGTCTCCACAATTTGGTTCCTCATTTTCCTGACTTCAGAAGGATGGAAAGCTGAGTCAACCTTGAGTTGGTTAGAACTGAACTCCTGGCAATGAGCAGTGACTTAGCTTGCAATACTGCATTCTAACCAACTAATTTTATGATTTGCAACCATTAGAGTTGTAATTTGAAGATTACCTATATTTTCTCCTTGATTTGAGAGATGAAATTAATTTGGGATGATGGAAGATTGTACAAAACTGACATAATATCCAATGTGATTCATAACTCCTCCTATTCATGAGCATATAACAATTATTGCACTAATGTTTTAAAAGGAAGTCAAATGCCACCTTCTTTCATTAAATCTTCACAGCATAGATTCCTGTGATTTTTGTCCTAGGTGATTATGGTTTTATAATCTTATGTGTTCTTGTAATTTTTACTTTCCTGCTGACTTTAATGTTATGGTAGGAGATACTGATTATCTGTTGGATATTCTGAGCTGCCGGAGTCTGGAAAAATGAGAGGTACAAAAATATGCAAAATAAGTAAATTATAGGACTAACCTGGTTGCAAAAGGTCTGAGTCATGTACACTAAAATCTCTCTTGGTGGCCACTTGAAGTTTGAATGACCTATTTCAATGACCTTGTTAAATAAGTTTATTTGCTGGCAACTCTTGGGAATATGATTCTATTATGAAGGTCTTCAAGCTCC
This sequence comes from Pseudonaja textilis, assembly GCF_049901715.1. Classification (NCBI taxonomy): domain Eukaryota; kingdom Metazoa; phylum Chordata; class Lepidosauria; order Squamata; family Elapidae; genus Pseudonaja; species Pseudonaja textilis. Next base: position 12,839,606 of record NC_141998.1, on the reverse strand, counting down.
CCAATCTTTATTCCTTGAAGGCAAATGTGTTCCAAATTCCAATCTGATCTTCATGTCTTATACTGAAAGGAGACAATTTGGTTATTGCACTATGGCATAAAGAAACATTAAGATATAAAGGAAAAGAGTAGTTAAGATGGATTTGAACAATTTTAGAATCTCTTAAATACATATCAATATTTAATTTACAATGAATCTTTAATATAGCATTTAATTAAGTATTCTGTCATAAACGTTTCTTAATGTGATGCCTGCTCTGTGTAATTGTCTAAGTAATTTTATATGAATGGATGGTTAAAATTTTTAAGAAGACAGTGGATGGTTGGTGGGGGGGATCATCTCACATTAACTCTATGATGCACATATTTCCTGAATTTGAAATGTTGTGATTAAACAACACTTTTTAAATTTTGCAAGAAAGGAAGTGCAATAACTTCTATCATAACAGTGTGCTAAACTTTTATAATAATACTTAGAGATGTCTTGAAGATGTTAAACAAGTGATTCCTATTTGGTAGAAAATGTTCCTTGGCAATTAACAAGGAACTTTAGATGACACTGTAAAATACACTAGGAGTACCAATAGAAGAGTATATTTATAGCTCAGGGTTGAAATAAGAGGTCCTTGGTGCTCTCTGAACTTGGCAGTTTTCTTGCAGACAGTTTGGTCCACTTATGATGTTACCTAGTTTGATAATGAAACATCTTCAAGAAAGCAACCAAGTTCAGAGAGCATCAAGGACCCCACATTAAGGGGGTTTATATTTCTAATACACCCTGGAAGCTGCAGAAGAGAACAATCCAGAGAGAACTGAGATGAAAGAGTAGTCTTCGACTTACGACTGCAGTTGGGACTGGAATTTTCATTGCTAAGTAAGGGAATTGTTTATTAGGTCTTACAATCTATTTCAGCCCCCCATCCATCTTGAATCAGATTTGGGGCTGCCACAAGGGAGAATTGGTAACTGTGGGAATGAAAGTAAAGTGAGAAGGGAGGATAGCCACAACAACATTCTTTCGCCAGAGCTCAAGGCCAAGTTGCTGGAGTCTGGAGGGGAGTGACTGGACTTGGCGGGAGTTCAGAGTGGAGATGGATTGAAGAGTGTGACTTGAGGGTCATCAGTAAGGGGGTTGGAAGTGAGTTTAACTTAGCAGGGAAAACACGGGATTTCAGATTCAGGTTTTCTCAGATGTGCTGTGATGACCCATAGTCTCTCAAAATAACCCCAAACCCAAAACATGCATTAAAGTCCAGTAAGGCCTTCAACTTAAACTTCACTGTTTTATGAGGCACAGTTTAAAGTCACAAAAGTAAATAATGAGGCAAAAGAAAAACCAAAACAAACTGCATTGACGAGAGTTCCGAAGCAAGCCAAGATAGCTAATCATAAACTCCAGGAAAATAACGGGGAGAGTCCATGGGAAGAATGCCAACACAGATAAACCTCTTTCAAAGGAAACAATTAAACTTTGACTCCAGCAATTCTAACTGCATAGTTACAAACTTATATACATAGCTCCCAGCTGCAAGCCACGAGGAGGATCATGGTAATCTCCTCTTGAGTAGACCTCACTTTTCCCTGATTCTCTCCTCCCTGCGTGACCTAAGATGGATAGGGGATGGGCCTGGATCCTCCTCTGACTGCTTAGCCGCCTCTGCCCTTCCCCAGCCTCCTCCACCACCTCTGGAGCCACACTCCCACTCCCTGTTGGCTGTTCCTCCTCTTCCTCAGAGTCAGTCTCCACCAGGGGCATGACATGTGCCAATATGATTTCTCTAATAAATTCTTACTTGGATGGACTTAGTCTCTGAGTGCTGAATTGGGATGGAGAGTTTGGTTGGAACGCTGACAATCTAGTTTGCCACCGTTGTCATGCAAATGATGTCAGTTAACTGAGTCATGTGGTTGTTAAATGAATGCAGCTTCCCCCATTGACTTTGCTTATCAGAGGCAAAAGTTGCAAATGGAAAGGTTGCAAATGGCAGTCACATGACCCTGGGATGCTGCAACTGTCATAAGTACATGTTGGTTGTCAAGCAACCAAAATTTGATCATGTGACAGTGGGGAATACTGTCGTAACTTTGAATGTTCACTAAACAAATGGTTATAAGTCAAAGACTACCTGTATTGTTGAAACTTCTATTATCTCAGGGAACATTTATACCAGAAAAACTCATTGGGAGTCAGAATCCTCTTTCTTTAGGCCTTGTGACTTGAGATGCTCTGCTTTCTTTTTTTTAATAGTATTGTTGCCTGGACTCAACTAAAAGCCATATGTGTAGCATGAAGTGCAACATCCTAGAGGGAAACTGACTCTGGCAGATTTATGATTTAATATTTTTTTTTGTTTGTGCATTTCTTAAGTCTGTTGCTGCTAATGGTGATCATAAGCCAGTCTGAGGTGATTTGCATTCAATGGCATATAAAGTTAATAAATAGATGCAGTTAATAAATAAATGAAGTTGATTTATAAAGTTAATAAATAAATGTAGTTGCTAATGTTTGGGAAATTCTGAGATGGACAATTGCAAGACTTTTGTAAGTTCTAGGCTGGAAAACAACACTTCATCTTGTTCAACAGGAATGGCATGGAGATTCTAGCACAAACTGGAGAGTGGAGCCTAGATCTATCTATATCTATCTGTACGTCCATCATCATCTATCTACCTATCTACCTATCTACCTATCTACCTATCTACGGGTGAAACTCGAAAAATTAGAATATCGTGCAAAAGTTCATTTATTTCAATAATGCAACTTAAAAGGTGAAACTAATATATGAGATGGACTCATTACATGCAAAGCAAGATAGTTCAAGCCATGATGTGTCATAATTGAGATGATTATGGCTTACAGCTCATGAAAACCCCAAATCCACAATCTCAGAAAATTAGAATATTGTGAAAAGGTTCAATATTCTAGGCTCAAAGTGTCCCTAATCACTAATTAAGCCAGAACACCTGCAAAGGGTTCCTGAGCCTTTAAATGGTCTCTCAGTCTGGTTCAGTAGGAAGCCCAATCATGGGAAAGACTGCTGACCTGACAGTTGTGCAGAAAACCATCACTGACACCCTCCATAAGGAGGGAAAGCCTCAAAAGGTAATTGCAAAAGAAGTTGGACGTTCCCAAAGTGCTGTATCAAAGCATATTAATAGAAAGTTATGTGTAAGGGAAAAGTGTGGAAGAAAAAGGTGCACAAGCAGCAGGGATGACTGCAGCCTGGGGAAGATTGTCAGGAAAAGGCCATTCAAAAGTGTTGGGAACTTTCACAAGGAGTGGACCGAGACTGGAGTCAGTGCATCAAGAGCCACTACACACAGACGGATCCTGGACATGGGCTTCAAATGTTGCATTCCTCTTGTCAAGCCACTCCTGAACAACAAACAACATCAGAAGCATCTTACCTGGGCTAAAGAAAAACAGAACTGATCTGTTGCTTCTGATGAGAGCAACTTTTGCATCTAGAGTTTGGAGGAAGAATGGAGAGGCACACACTGCAAGATGCTTGAAGTCCAGTGTGAAGTTTCTGTGAACAGTCTGTGTTGATTTGGGGAGCCATGTTATCCTGTTGGTCCACTGTGCTTCATTAAGTCCAGGGTCAATGCAGCCATTTACCAGGAGATTTTGGAGCACTTCATGCTTCCTTCCACAGACGAGCTTTATGGGGATGCTGACTTCATTTTCCAGCAGGACGTGGCACCTGCCCACACTGCCAAAAGCACCAAAACCTGGTTCAATGACCGTGGGATTACTGTGCTTGATTGGCTAGCAAACTTGCCTGACCTGAACCCCATAGAGAATCTATGGGGCATTGCCAAGAGAAAGATAAGAGACATAAGACTAAACAATGCAAAAGAGCTGAAGGCCGCTATTGAAGCATCCTGGTCTTCCATAATACCTCAGCAGTGCCACAGGCTGATAGCTTCCATGCCACGCTGCATTGAGTCAGTAATTGCTGCAAAAGGGGTCCAAACCAAGTACTGAGTACATATGCATGCTTATACTTTTCTGAGGTCTGATATTGTTCTATGTACAATCCTTGTTTTATTGATTGCATGTAATATTCTAATTTTCTGAGATAGTGGATTTGGGGTTTTCATGAGCTGTAAGCCATAATCATCACAATTATGACAAATCAGGGCTTGAATTATCTTGCTTTGCATGTAATGGGAAGGTAACACATTCCATGTGCCTTTGTCATATAGCCATGATAGCCACATTGCCACGGAAAGATAATGATAATGGCTCTCTCAATCAAGAAATGGAGATGAGCAATCATACCCTAGAGTCAGACACAACTGGACAGGGCAACCATTATCTTTTTTCTCATTAAGTCTGTCTTCTCATTGTTGTAAGAAACTGCTTCTCTGATTCATTTATGACTTTTCTTTGGCTGTAACTGGGAAAAAAGAAAATTAAATTGTTATGTGGTTTATAAAGAATTAACTGAATTTTTCAGGGAGAAGTGCTAATAGTGGTAAATTGGAGATGCTAAAACAGAGTTAAAGGATTTTTTTTTCCCTTTCCTATTTCCTTTTAAATGTTCTTTCAATATTTTGAAAGAAGTCACATGAAATGCTTATTTTTTAATTAAACTTTTGGGAAGAAGACAAGAAGCAAATTTCTTTATTAAATAAAGGAAGGGTAGGGAAAACATTAATTGTTGATTATGATTCATATTTATTAATTATCCAGTTAGACAACAAAGGGGGTTAAATAAGTAGTATTTATTTTGCATTCATTTTTAAATATGTGCACACACATGCACATAATACATTGATGGCCACACTTATAGCTTATATGCAATTAATGTATAATCCTGATTCTCAGTTGTTGCCCTTTTCTTAAGCTGGGATCTGCTTTGAAACCTCTACTGAGCTGGTTGTTTAGAAATTGGTTGTGGATGAATTTGTTGTTAACATATCCTCCTAATATCTCTCATTAACTCTTATCTCAGTATTTGGCTAAGATATTGAGCCGATAGATTTATTTTAATTGATTTGCCTTGGGAATGTCTGTGATCCTTTGGAAATACAATATACGAATGAATCAAAACTGCCTATTGAATATGTTGTTCCAATTTTAGCTTTATTTTTATTTATTTTTTAATGCCTATTTTATTCTTCCTTCAAGGAAGAACATAAACAAATGTGATTTTTCCCCTTGTCTTTTGTATCCTTATAGCATTTGCCAGTTGTAAATGGAGAAGAAGTGACCATATCAAGGACACTGTTTGAGCTTTATATCTATTTGAATATTGAAAGTTGGCTGAACTTATATTTTGTTCTTAGTATCAAATTGACAAACTAAGGCCTTCCAAAAATTTCTGAGCTTTATTTTCCTGGCCAAAAATGACAGATGTTGAGAGATGTACTTCCACAGCATTTAGATATAATTTAGATGTATAATTTATTGTTCCTGGAAACACATTTTTTTTCAGAACAGCTCCAAGGGAAAAGATTTGGGGATAGAAGTAGGTTTAAGCAGAAACAAATTTCTCCTCCTTCAGTTGTGCATTTGATATATGTGGAAAGGACATCACATAGAATATTCTCTAGATTGGTTGGTGTAATGGAGAGTTGATAGAATTATATTAGCTATGATCAGTAGGAGACATTAAAGATATTAAATGAGAAAGAAGAATTAAAAAACAGATTAGAATTCAAGGATCAAGGAGTAGAATTGGAGTGGTGGCAGTGGTGGTTGCATCTGTTCGGGTGAACCGGTAGCAAGGATTTGGCATGAGTCACCAAACCAGTAGTAAGTTCTGGTGGCCATGCCCCAGACCAGTCACCTGGTCACCGCTGGCTCGCTTGCCCTGCCCAACCAATGCTCGCTCACCCCGCACACCTGATGCTCACCCCTCAAGGTATTTTTTCCTTCCCGATGATCAGCTGTGCTGGTATTCCCCTTGCTAAGGCCCAGGAAGGCAAAAAATGGAGGGGGGGGCACAGCCTTCCTGAGCCCCAAGGGAGCAAAACACCCTCACCGAGGCTCCTCTGAGGCCAGGAAGGCCCCAAATGGAGCGAAGGGGATATGTTGCATGCCCCTCCTATGCTCTGTTTTTTTCTTACTGAGCCCCAGGGGAGCAAAAATGCCCCCCATGAGGCTTGCCTGAGGCCCAAAAAACGGGTAGAGGTGGCTGCAAAAAGCAAAAAAAAAAAAAAAGCCTTACCCACCCAGTCACATGGCCATGCCCACCTAACCACGCCCACCAAGCCACGCTCACAGAATAAGTAGTAAAAAAATTTAAATCCCACCACTGAGTGGTGGTCATATTTACAAATATAGTTACGATATGTACAGGATATGAAAATGTGGGGTATTAACAGAGAATTAACAACTCTAGATAAATTGTTGGTAGGGATTGATAAATTGATTAAGGTAATATATAAATATTAATTAGATTATAAAATGGAGGAAGAGCAGGTTACAAAGACAATGGCGGTATGGGCCAAAATTTTGGATACAATATTGAATTGGATAGATGGCAGAAACTTTGGGAAGAGAATAGGAAATTAACATTTGCCATATCATATAAAGAGAATCTATATAAAATGTTCTATAGGTGGCACCTTCCTCCAGCAAGGCTGGCCAAAATGTTTAGAAATTTATCACCAAAGTGCTGAAAATGCAAGCAACTACCAGGCACATGCTATCATATGTTGTGGACATGCAAACATGCAAGGAAATTTTGGGACAGATTCAGAAGTGGTTAGAGCAAATGGTGGGACATCATATAGAACTTAAGCCAGAATTATTTTTATTAGAAATAATAACAGAAGGGTATAGCAAAGGCGCAACATATCTAATACTCCACATCCTGACAGTGGCAAAAATGGGCGTTGGTATAATTACCAGAGAACGCCCTTTCTATCTATGCTGCTAGAGAGTCCAGGATGGGTTAGACTCCTCCTGATGACATCATCGAGCTGAGTCTGTTCTTATATGGGAGTCTCCCCAGCTTTGGCGAAGATACTTGACAGACTTTAGTGAAGTGTCTCTGAAAGCCAAACAGAATCTAAACATCAAACATACCTTACCAGAACTGGACAAAACAAGGGTGGGGCTGGACTCCCTAGCAGCATAGATAGAAAGGGCATTCTCTGGTAATTATACCAATGCCCATTCTCCTCAATGCTGCTGTGAGAGTTCAGGATGGGACATACCAAAGCCTGTATGTCCATGGGACGGTCCCCATCCGATTGATCATTCTGATTGTTGAAACATTTGCTGAAGTACCCGTCTGCTGAAGGCTGCACTCGCGGAGGCAAAGGAATCAAGATGGTAGTGTCTGATGAAGGGAGATGGAGATGTCCAGGTGGCCGCTCTGCAATTTTTTTCCAGGGGTGCCTGGGTGGCCCAAGCAGCTGAAGTTGTGGCGCTTCTGGTTGAGTGCACTGTCAGGCCCTTGGGCACTGGAAGAGTTACGGCTTTGTAAGCCTGTGCAATACACGCCCTGATCCACCTACTCAGGGTGGGGGGAGAGGCCTTGTCCCCCAGGTGTGAAGGGGAAAAGGATACAAGCATAGCCTCAGTTTTTCTAAAGGTAGAAGTGCACTTTAGGTAAATTCTAAGTGCCCTCCTAACATCTAAGGTGTGCCACTCTAACTCGTGGTGCGGAAGGGGACAGAAATCTGGCAACACAATGTCCTGCAACCTATGAAACCAGGTATTAACCTTTGGGATGAAGGAGGGATCTAAACGGAGAACAACTATATTATCATGAAAGGTGCATAGATCCTGTCTGACTGAAAGAGCAGCCATCTCTGACATCCTTCTAGCAGATGTGATTGCTGCCAGAAAAATTACTTTCAGTGTCAAGAATTGAAGAGACACTGACTGAAGGGGTTCGAAGGGAGGTTCCATCAGAGACTGGAGCACCTTCGGAAGGTCCCACCTGTGTACAACTGGGGTGTGGAGGTTGGAAACCCCTTTTAAAAATCTCCAGACAGAAGGGTGGTGTGGCAAGGCAGGGTAGGCCTCCCAGGAGAGAATTGAGGAAAAGGTTGCTATCTGGTGACGTAGGGTATTAGGTGCTAATCCCTTCTCTAGGCTGTCTTGAAGGCAACATAATACCTCTGCTACCTGAGCTGAGGCAGGATTGAGGCCCTCCTTCAAACAGCATTGATAAAAAACCCTCCAGGTAGCATTGTAGATGGTTTATGAGACACCTGTATAGTGATGATAACCCTCTCTGGGAGATTAGCCTCTCTCAAATGTTGCCACTCAAGTGCCACATGGTCAGTTTGAACCGGGATCCGGATGAAGCAAGGCTCCCTGCTGGAGTGAGATTCTGTTGGCTGGAATCCCCCAGGAGGTGGCTGCAGACAGGTTCACCAGGTCTGCAAACCAGGGCCTCCTGGGCCAATGGGGGGGGGGGGCAGGAGAATTAGCTCCACCTGTTCCTCCAACATCTTCCAAATGACTGCCGGAATGTTGGGAAGAGGGGGAAAGGCATAGAGGAGAACCCTGGACCATCTGCTCCAAAGAGCATTGGTCCTCTCTGCTCCTGACAAGGAAACCTGGTAAAAAACCTGTTTACTTAAGCATTTATGGGGGGAGGGGGGGAATAGATCTACTACCGGAATCCCAAACCTGAGGGAAAGGTCTCTGAATAGGGACGGGTGAAGGTACCATTCTGCTTGGTCGACCAAGCTCTGACTCAGCCAGGCAGCTTGGGAGTTGTTGACCCCAGAGATGTGATCTGCTGAGATGGACAGCAAATGTCTCTCTGCCCACAGCCCCAAACATTCGGCCTCCCTCATTAAGGCCCTGGATCTTGTCCCCCCTTGTCTGCTGACATGTGCCTTTGCAGCCATGTTGTCCATCAACACTAGTACATGGGATCCAGTCATAGTGTCCCTGAAGTGCCTCAGTGCCAGCAAGATGACTTTGAGCTTCAGCCAGTTTATTGGACAGGTCCTGTCTATCTGGGACCAAACCCCCTGTGCTATTTGGCCATCCATATGGGCCCCCCAACCCAGAAGACTGGCGTCCGTGGTAAGCAGGAGTCTGTTCAGTTCCTTGAATGGGAGGCCCAGAGAGCTGGAGCAAGCCACCACTTGAAGGAACACCGGGTGTGTGGAGTAAGCTGGACCCTGACCAATGTGTGGCTGGTTCCTGCTCGTTGAAAGGGGAGCAGGAACCATTGTAGAGACCAGGACTGAAGCCGTGCCCATGGGCCGATGCATGAGATCATCTTCCCCAGTAGTTTCAACAGCAACAACAGGGGAACAGTGTGTTGATGTTGAATCTGACAGATGATCTCGGTAAGGCTTTTTCCCTGATCTGGAGACAGAAAGACCTGGTGCAGGGATGTGTCAAAGACAGTTTCCAGGTGGAGTAATCTGGTTGTGGGTGAGAGGTGGCTTTTCCTGGTGTTGATGGAAAAGCCGTGGTTCTGGAGGCAGCACAGTGTACTTTGTAGGTCCCGATGGGCGGAGTGGATGGACAACGATAGGATCAAGATGTTGTCCAGGTAGCATTGGATCCTCACTGGAATGGACCGGAGAGAAGCCATCAATGCCACTAGGATCTTTGTGAAAACCCTTGGAGCTGAAGAGAGCCCAAAGGGAAGGGCACGATACTGGAAGTGAGAGTTCTGGTAACAGAAATGGAGAAACTAGTAAGGTCAATGGAGGAGAAGAGATTGTCCTCCCGAACGCTGTCTAGAATTGAATGCAGAGTCTGCATTTTGAAATGCCTGTATGGGATAAACTCATTCAAAAATTTGAGATCGAGAATGGCTCACCAACCCCACCCCCACAAGGCCTTATGGACCACGAAAAGCCAAGAATAGAATCCACGTCCCTTTTGATGTTTGGGAACTGGTTGAATAGCCCTTATGTCCACCAGGTGTTGAATGGCTGAATTCATAGGGGCCCTCTTTGAGCCTTGCGGGACAGATCACAAAAATTTCTGGGGGTGGTGAGAGAAATTCTAGGTGTAAACCCGACCTTACAGTATTGAGTACCCAAGCATCCGTCATTGACTCCTCCCATCTAGAGGTGAAGAAGGCCAAACGATCTCCAATGGGTAGGGAGAACGAGGGATTACTTAGAGTGACAGAAGAAACGACTGCCTCTCCCATGAAAGAGCTGTTTACCCGCAGTAGGTTGTTGTCTGCCAGGTGCATCAGGATGTTGCTCTTGGTGCTGGGAATATGCCCTCTGATACCTGGAAAAATGGGGTAGCTTTGGCCCGAAAGGAAGGTGGATGGTAAGGAGCTGGACAGTAGTCTGCTCTCTTCCCTGTCAAGGAAAGAACCTTCCATTTGTCCCTGGTTTCGACAACGAATGGTTCTAGTGCATTGCCAAATAGTTTTTCGCCCATGCAGGGAGCTGAAGCCAATTTCCATTTGCGATGAGGTTCCACCTGCCAATTTTGTAGCCACAAAACTCTCCTTGCTGCCACCGAGGAGGCCATGGCCCTGGAGGCGAACCTAGCCGAATTTAGGGTGATGTCTGCCGTAAATTCCGCTGCTGCAATAATCTTGTTTAGATCCTGGTGCAATCTAAAATTTGATGGAGGTATGTGTTCTTGTAGTTGGTGCAGCTAGCAGAGTGAAGACCTCGTGAAAAATGATGCAGCAGTTGAAGCCCAAGCAGAGGCTTGGTGATTACGTTTGAGTGTCTGCTCAGAACACTTGTCCTCTGCCTAGAGTACATCCTCGAGCTCGGTTGGAGTGCCCAAGGAGAAGGAAGCTATGACTGGAGCATCTACAGAGGGCACTGCAAGAGTGGTAGCAAGGGAAGGACCCACATTGTAAAACCATTTGTCATGGGACGATGGGCGGGGGCCTGCAGCAGAGGAGGCAAACTGCTCCTTGATCAAGTCAAGGAAAATTATGGGTGAAGGAAGGACCTCTGAATGAACTATGGGTTTGGAGAAGAGGGTGTCCCCATGTCACGATGGCTCCCCTTGAGGTTCAGGAGCAGTCTCCTCTGGGGATAACTGGGCTGTGACCAATGCCTTGTGGAGTAGGGGTTTGAATAAGGCAGGTTTAAAGACTGCGGCTGATGGGGGAGTGATCGGGCCACAGGTCCTCCTCATCCTCTGATAGGTTGGGGTCCCAGATCTCTCCTTCTTCCCATTCAGATTCAGAAGAGTGGCCATGCTCTGATGGTTCTGCGAGATCTCTCTGATCAGGGTAGAAGGGACCCTATGCTCCTGAAGATGAGAGAATCCCCTCTGAGGAATCTGAGCCTGAGAGTAGGCTGGAAAAAGGGACTGTGCCCTCTCTAAGGGTCAAAGGATCTGTTGAAACCCTTCTGCTAGGCCTTGTTGGATGGCAATGGAGACCACATCCAGAATCTCACTGGGTCTGCCACTTGTGGATGGGTTGGGGGGGGGCAAAGGCCCACAGCAGTGGGATTGAAGGTAGCCTTGGGTCTGGGCTGAGAGCTACTTTGGGCTATGGAAGACAGAGAGGGAGCAAGGTCCCAAGAGGCCTGTTTGAAATTGGGGCCTGACCTGCTCAGGTCTTGAGGTCTGAATTATTCCTCAAGCCTGTCGGGGGACCATGATTGGGGGTGACCAAATAGGGCTGGAGGTACCTCCCTGAACAGCCTGAGGATTTGCCAACTGGGAAGCCTGTTGCAGTTGCCCTCTCATTTGCTCTATGGTCTTGTTGAACTGTCTCTCCAAGGCCGCATGTCTTTGTTTTTCTGCTTTCAGTTCAGCCTGGGATGTTTTCTTGGGGCCCAAGGCTTTGGCCCTAATCTTGGCCGCTATCTCTTTCTGAGCAGATTGAGTGTGCTGCCTCTTCCTCTTTCTCCTGGTCTGAGGGCCCTGGTCCTCTAGGCCCAGCTCTGCCTGGGCCCTATCCTCATCCATGGTTGAAATAAGCAAGCACAACAGGTGCTGGGAGTAACTCTCAATATGTGCTGCCTATTGTAGGGGCCTTATTTGGGACCTACTGTTGATAGGTGCCAGCCGTTGGGATATGTAGCCACTTAAAATTGCCACCCACCACATGCGTCGAGGAGAAGTGCTTGAAAATGGCCCCCCGCATGGGCACCACCTTCCAAATGCTGGCCCTCACTCTTTAGGCTACAAAAGAGCCCTGAGTGGTGAAATCAGCAGAAGGGAAAGCCACAGTAATTAGAATCAGCTATAAAGCGCTGTTATCGTGATCCGATCTTTACGATTGTGATGGCTGATTTCGTGGGGGAGAGCTGCAGGGAAGTATAGATGGCTTCTCCCTTACATACAGCCACCCTTTGCTAATGTTGAATCCTTGTCATTGCAGGAGAGCGGGGCCCCACTCTCCTGAATGCACAGCTCCACCGGGTCCCTGGGAGTTATGCCAGAAGCCTGAATAGTTTTCTGTGATCTAATGGCTAAAACAATGCTTTCAGAGACACAAGCTCAATCGTCACAAAAGGAGCTGAGTCAAAGCTGGGGAGACTCCCAGAGGCTGGCCTTTTATATAAGAACAGACTCAGCTCAATGATGTGATCAGGAGGAGTCTAATCCATCCTGGCCCCTGTAGCAACATTGAGGAGAATGATTTACACCCAGCAATGGAAGAACGAAAATATTATGTCAGATAGAGAGATAATAAGTTGGTTTGTGCAGAATTAGATAGATAACTCTAGAACTGAAAAACAAAGGGGAAACATACTTGGAATAAATTTTACCAATGGGCTCAATTGTGTTAGTAAAATGAGGACTACCTGTACTAGATTTTCTGTGTTGAACCCTTTTACAGGACTTAAACACACAGGTCCTGGGCTTCTCTCACAAAGTCCAGAGCAATAAAAATCACAAAAGTGCAGGTAGTCCTCAATTTACAGCCATTCATTTAGTGACTGTTCAAATTTACAATGGCACTGAAAAAAGTGACTTACGACCTGTCCTTGCACTAAGAACCATTGTAGCATTCCTAAGGTCATATTTACAAGAGCTACAATATCTGGGGGTCATATGATTGCCATTTACAGCCTTCCCAGACAGTTTCCTGCAAGCAAAGTCAATGGGGGAAGCCGGATCCATCTAACAATTCACTTAACAAGTACTTAAAAACTGTGGCAAAAAAGATCACAAAATTGGCTGTAACTCACTTAACAATCACTTTGCTTAGCAATAGCAATAGCCCTTAGTTACAGGTTCAGCTGAACTGAACCTGTCAGAAGCCATTTTCCTGTTCCAACATTGCCACACTGCATGCAAGAGGGGAAGAAGACTGGAATACATTGCTAGATGCAACATCAATCTTTGTCGTGAGAATCAAGGTCATCTCCTGGGCAGTGGAGGAAGGTAGAGATAAAGATGGTGGAGAAGCCTGCCAATTAACCTAATTGGCCAACATGATTAATGACACTGGAGGGAAGGAGCAGGGATGGGATTCAAAAATCCCAACAACCGGTTCTCTGCCTGATCGCTGCGTGGGCATGGCCATGGTGTGCGAGGCCTACCGGAACTTCAGGAAGGGCCATTTTTGCCTTCCCCAGGGTCCTGAGGCTTCTCTCGGGCCTCTGGGAGGGCGAAAACGGCTTCTCCTGGGCTCTGGAAATGCTCTGGAAGCTGGAAACAGGCCCATTTCTGGACTTCCGGAACTTCTGTGAGGGCTGTTTTTCGTCTTCCCCAGAGTCTGGAGGCTTTCCTCAGGCCTCTGGAAGGGCACAAACATTGAAAGAATGTTCTATTTTGATTACCATATAACAATCAAGGCTTATGTCAAGATAGTGAGACAGGCAGCATGGTAATCTAATAAATAAATAAATAAATGATGACCCTCAGCCATGGAAACTCATTTGGATGACTTTTGCTTAGTAGCATTATTCAACTCAACTCAATTTCAAATGAAACAAATTCCCATATCTATCTATTCCAATATCTAGGTATAATATTTATTTGTTAACTTCTTGGGGGGAAATATGGGTCAGATCTAACCAATAACATGTATTGTTTTTTATTCATTTATTTATTTGTATCTCACCTTTATTATTTTTACAAATAACTCAAAGCAGTGAACATATCAAACACAACTTCCTTCTCCTAATTTCCCTACAACTGCAACCCCTGGAGGTGAACTGGTCTGGAGAGTGTGATTCCCCACCCATATACTCCTTTTACTGATGGTGGCAGGCTTAATCTGAGACCATTCTCCAGATATTTTCTGTTTCCAGACATCTGGCTGATTTGTTGGATAGAAGTTTCTGAATATTGGCCACATACTTTTATCATTCTTTCACCTGGGAAGTCCATGTGAAGTCCATTGGTGAAGACGGACTTTCTGCCTCTGTTTGCTGTTAATGTTTGATGTTTATTGTTGAGATTTGGGTTGCAGACTTGTTAAAACTTATGCTTTGCACTAACTTGAGGCTAAACAGCAAGACTTACATGTTTTGAAGGAAATTACTAGTTCTGCCTAGACTGTGAGAAATCAGAGATGAATTTAACTTTTTTTTCTTCAGTGCTTGGTGATTGGACATAGGGCATCAATTTAAGAGGAAAAATAATGGTGCAGATTGATTGTTTTATCTACATTTCGAAGAACCACTTAAAATATAAGATTTGAATTCTATGAATGCTCCAATCCTAACCCTTCAGGGAGATTTATAGAACAAAGTGCATCATTTTCAGCTGAAATATATTGGATGAATATACTGTATATGCCCCACATAGTTATGTTTAATAAAATTAAATTTGAAATTAGTCAGTCTCTGGCTATTTTAGTTGAAATTTCTTTTTTAATCCAAGTCATTGTGATGGAATGGCATTGTCTTTTTGTTGTTCAAAGAAAATAATTGAATAGACATAGAATAGGAAGTAACTGGCGTGTTTTATTTTCACAAAAGGGGGGTAAATGATCTTTATAACCCTCTTTTTTGAATATTGTGACATTGTTACATTTATGATATTTATACTGCATTTACATTTTTAACAAAGCTTTATGTCATTAGAGCTTGTATTGAAAATAACAAGCTATATATAGAATTATATCAAATATAATATAGTGATATTTGTCAGGCCCCAAACATATATATATTCTAAATGCTGATCTAGATGTTTTGTGCATAGATTAACTCCAAAATTAACATCAGACCAACAATCAAATAAACAGTACTTCAATCAAGAAGCTGCCAAAGAAGCCAACAATAAACAGCCCAACCAAACAATCTCTTAAAACGACCCCCACCAACACTGACAGGGCAAACCACTAGAATATAAACTAAGAGCAAACTGCACTCCTTATAGCACTGATGATGTTTCCTAGTTTGGGTAATGAAACATCTGCAAGAAAGCAACCCAGCTTAGAGAACACCAAGGACCTCTCATTTCAACCCTGAGCTACAAATATTCTTCTTTAAATATCTCTGTTAGTTGTAAAACATCTGAAGATTACATATTTTTAAATATCTGCTGAAGAATGCAGCACCTTATTGCTAGTAGGTTTACCTTAAATATACATGCAGATAGAAAGATTGAAAATTGAAAAACCTGGGAAACTTGAATTGGTTGACATCACCTTTGAATGATCAAGAGAGGACATCCGATTGGATACAATCACTGGGAATTATCCAGGGGTGGGATTCTACCGGTCCTGTCCACTTCTGTAGAACCGGTTGCTTTGAAAAGCAGCAAACAGAGAGCATGCATAGAACCCGTTCTATGTCTGCTGCTGTTTTGGCCCACCTGCCCACCTGGGCTCTTACCTGACCTTTATTTCCTACGTTTTCAACCACAGCTGTGTTTGAAAAAGCAGGAAAAAAGTGCTTTTTCAACCGCTGCGCACCTGCACGCAGCGCTGCTCAGCTGTCCAGGCAGCTTGATGACGATATACATGCGCAAAATGCATGTAAAAAATGTAAAATCACCGAACCGGTAGTTATACCGGTTGAATCCCACTTCTGGAATCATCCCTTTTTAGTATTACTTCTGAAATAATACAGTTTAGTTTCCCATTTAGCCACATATTCCTTTACCGAAGTACAGTTTTTCTGAAAATTTTATATTCACGAGACATAAACTCTATGGTTTATAATTTCCCAAAAAATATTAGGTTGAACCTGACAAACGAAGCCTGACATAAATTCTGGTAAAAAATTTAATTCATTGAATTGTAAATTGTTTCTTGGGTGACACCTGCTTGGATTTTTTTCTCAACCTTTGAAGTGTTACCTTGGTTATTAAATGTATTTTATTATATTGTTTTGTATAATTTAAAATAGATGTCTTATTTAATAAGATGAGGCTATAAAGAAGATGAGGCTGTAATGCAAATAATGTAATGAAAATTTTAAATCACAATTAATCTGGAAAAGCTGAAATGGATTGTCATGACCTTTGAGTGGCCACTGGTCTTCTCCTAGTTACTTACTCAATAATTCTAATTTTGCATTGATAATTGTCAAAAATGAACAATGCTTTATGTATGTTCCAAATATTCTTGGCATACAACTCACATTAACCCTAGTAGTCATATCTAGTGACTGCAAATGATCAGAATTATGATTTTCCTCATCTAGAGGGACATCTAGCTTTGCACTCCTGTTATGGAAAAAATCCTAGATATGGAATTTTCTATTGCACCGAATTACAGGAATTTAAGCTTACATATTACCAACATATACTGGTAGTCCTCAATTTATAATATCAATTGGAACCAGATTTCCAAGCCTAAATCATTGTGGTTGTAAATTGAGACATCTATGTGACAGAACCCATTTTTTTGACATATTTTTGTGGTGGTTAAGTAAATCATCATACTCGTTAAGCAAATAGCATGGTCAGAAATATCAAAAGTATTGCAAATCACATTTATGGAACACTGAACCTGATAATAAAAGCAAGCCAGCTGCTGAATGCCTAAAATGCAGTCACGTGACACAGGAATGTGGATGCAACATTTTATAAAGGGTGGGGAAGTGCTTTACAAATTTTACAAATATATAAACTACCCTCAGACCGATTATAAGTTGAAGACTATTTGTAGCCTTACACTAATGACATTAATTTTGTTTTCAAGTTCATTTTCAAAATGTGTTTGTTGTTTTCTGGGATCATTCTTGGATATAGTGAAAGTCAAATTGTGGTACACTCTGGTACGTAATTTTTAAATGTTTTTGTTGTGATTAATAATGTTTTTCATGAGAGTTTAGTTTCTTATACAAGATAGTTAAAATCTTTTGGTCAGTGGCTACATATTTTAATAAACTGAACTGTATACTCTGATATATAGAGACTTACTTGTAAATCCCTGAGTGCATGTAAGTGCAAACATTTGCATTCTATGTCACAATGATTTTGTGCAGTTTTGTACATTAGAGTTAAGCTTTTAATGCATATGATTAACCAAATGAAAGATTGCCATCCTGTTATTCAGATGGGATTGGGGACTAACTGAACATAGCACAAAGCAGCTGAAGTAGAACCACTTTTCAGTGATGTATAACAGCCAAAGGGATTCAGGTAATCATTCTTGCAATTAGAATTTGGGTGTTAGTATTATGTCCCCTTTTTTCTTGTGAAATCTTGAAGGGTACATGGTGTCTGCTCTTTGGCTCCTGTCTTGTTTTAGTAAAATAGGACCATGGGAAATTCAATAAATTGTTCTTGGCTTCACTTTTAGTGTTAAATCTGGGAGGATAGGTCCAAGAACGGAGGCAAGACTCAAATAGCAACAACAGCTCTTTATTAGTGACTTCAGATCTGAGAGAAATATCCCGGCTGCAGCAGCCCCTTATATAGGGCTGGCTGTGGCCAGGCAGTCAATGAAGGCGATTTGAGTTTGCCGCGCTTGGCTGGGCCAAGCGCGGCAGCCCATTTACTAGCCAATCAGATCAGTCTGCGGTGACCAATCACGATCTGCTATTCGCGGGCCAATCAGAGTTGCAGGCTTTCAAGCCTGTCCAGAACACCCCTCCCCTCTCAGTTCCGTTTATGTGGCAGAGTTATATAGTCTCGCAGGTAGGCAGGTCTTCGTACCTGTCTACTTGACTTTTGTAATTCCAATTGTCCGTGTTCAATTTCCGGTCCAGACAGACTACTTGCTGGATCTAACTGGAACGGTGAACCGGTGCCATAGTTGGGACTCTCCTCTGGTGACCTCAGGATGATTGAGTCATCAGCTTCGTTGCTACTGCTATGGCTCCCCGGGCTCGCTGAACCCGCTTGGCTGTTGCTTCTTGGTGAAGTGTTCATTTGCCCAGGTTCATCGGGGTTAGTTCTGATGGGACAGGTGTTGGTTCTATTTCCAGGCTCACGGCTTCCCCTCCCCCCCCTGGTGTCAAGGTTGGGGTCAGGGATGGAAGTTGTGGTCAGTCGGGAGCATAGCTGGTCAATGTGGTGTTTCCACGCTCTGCCATCAGTGGTCAGTAGACGGTAGGAGTGGGGGCCCATGACTTGAGTTATTTGAGCAGGAATCCAGAGGGGATCCCCTGTAAAGTTTTTTGCAAATACAAGGTCTCCTACCTTAAAGGCACGATGCTTGCTGCTGGAACCCAGGGGTTTTTCCGGGGTGTAAGCAGGGTGTAACTGGTCTAGAGGCAATCTAAGTTTCCTGGCCATCAGGAGTTCAGCTGGGCTCTTGTTAGTCATGCTGTTAGGTGTGATGTGCTGGAGAAGGAGCATCCTAGTGACTTTATCGTGGATGTTACCTTGTTCCATTTTTTGTAGAGTTTTCTTTGTGAACTGAACCATTCGTTCAGCCCTACCATTCGCCACTGGATGGGCCGGCAATGTGAGTGCGTGTCGGATGCCCCGTTCAGCTAGGTATTGTTCGAAGGCTAAGGCAGTAAATTGGGGCCCATTGTTAGATACCAGGACATCGGGTAGGCCGTGTGTTGCAAAGAGTCTGTTTAATTTCTTGATGACTGCAGCCATAGTGGTTGTTTTCATTTTATTAACCTCGAGCCAATTAGAATATGCGTCTACAGTTATTAGGAAAGTGTGTCCTTTAGTAGGTCCCGCAAAGTCAATATGAATACGCGACCAGGGACCTCTGGGTGTTTCCCATTCTGCTGGTGGAGCTTTTGGTGGGGCTGAGTGGTTTTCCTGGCATCTGTTACAGGAGGCGACCCAGGTTTCAATTTGTTTGTCCATACCTGGCCACCAGGCGCAGCTCCTTGCGAGGGCTTTCATACACACGATGCCCAGGTGTCCATCATGTAGCATTTGGAGGACTTTTTTTTGTAGTTTAGTTGGTATGACCACTCGGTCTCCCCATAATACGCACCCTCTTTGTGAGAAAAGTTCTGTATGTCTGTTTTTGGTTTAAAGGTTTCCTTGGGCTCGTTTTCTGGCCATCCCCTCTCCACCCAGCCAAGAATTCGTGCCAAACATGAGTCTTTTTTGGTTTCAAAGACGATGTCCTGGGCCGTTAGTGGGGGTGAGGGAATTGTCTCGATTTGTAGTATTGGTAGCGTGGGAGCTGGGTCATCCTGCAGTTCGGGTAGTGGAGAGCGGCTCAAAGCATCGGCGTGAGGAATAGATTTTCCAGGGCGATGTCATAGTTGATAGTCGTAGGCAGCTAGGAATTCTGACCACCGTGTCATTCGAGGGGATAGAATGTGTGGAGTAGGTTTGTCGCCCACCAGGATGCCAAGTAATGGTTTATGATCTGTGATGGTGGGGAAATGATCTCCCATATACATATTCGTGGAACCTTTTGTTCGCAGATACAATTGCAAGGGCTTCCTTATCTAGGTGGCTATAGTTTCTTTCTGTCTTTGACAAAGTCCTTGAAAAAAATGCAATTGGTGCTTTGGTACCATTTGGTAGGACATGGCTCAGGATGGCCCCCACCCCAAAAGGTGAGGCGTCACAAGTAACAGTCAATGGGAGTGTCTCGTTATATTGTATTAGCACTGCATCAGAAGTGAGAAGGTCCTTTACTTGTTGGAAGGCATGTTCCTCCCATCGTCCCCAAATCCAGGAGGCCCTTTTATCAAGGAGTCTATGAAGGGGTTCAGCAACAGTCGCCTTCTGGGGTAGGAAAATGTTATAAAAGTTAATAAGTCCCAGGAAGGCTTGGAGGTCAATTTTGTTTTTGGGTCTTGGGGCATTTTTGATGGCTGCCAATTTCTTTTCTGTAGGGTGAATTCCTTGTTTGTCAAGAAGGTAGCCAAGAAATTCTACTCTTTCTGTACATAACTGGCACTTTTTCTTTTTAACCTTGAAGCCAGCATCTTTGAACCTTTGTAGGACTGTTCTGAGGTGTTTCTCTAATTGACTTTTCGTTGGGGTGGCTATTAATACGTCATCAAAATAGGGCACAACCCCTTTTATGCCCTGCAATAGTCTCTCCATCAGGCTTTGAAAAATGCCTGGTGCTACACTTACTCCAAATTGGAGCCTGTTACATTTGAATGTGCCATGATGTGTAACTATAGTTTGGGCTTCTGCAGTCTCAGGATCAACTGGCAGCTGTTGATACTTTTGGGCCAGATCTAGTTTTGCGAATATTCTGCCACCCCCAAGTGAATATAGGAGATGCTGAATGACTGGTACCACATAGGTGCTCTGCTGCAGTGCGTGATTGAGGGTGGCCTTGTAGTCTCCACAGATTCTCAAGGACCCGTCAGGCTTTATGGGGGTGACAATTGGTGTCTCCCATCGGGCGTGGTCAATGGGTTCTAACACGCCTTGTGCAATTAATTTGTCCAGTTGCTCATCAATTTTGGGTTTGAGAGCAAAGGGAACTCGACGTGGCTTTAGGCGAATGGGCGCAATGTCAGGGCGAAGATTAAATGAAATAGGGGACCTTTTGTACTTGCCTAATTTTTCGCTGAAAACTTCTCGGAAATCTTGGACGAGGGCCGCTTTCCAGTCATCGTCCTCAGTATGGTGGATGCCAGCCATTCCGATTCCTAATGGCGCGAACCACTGAAGGCCCAGTAGGCTTGGCCGGTCTCTATCGACAATGGTGAGTAGTAGTATTGCAGTATGTCCCTTGAAAGAGACCTGGAAATGGCTGGTACCCGCGACTGGAATCCGGTTGCCTTGGTAATCTTTTAGTATGAGTCTCTGACTGCTGAAGTCTTGGCGTCGGATGTTGGGAATCAGCTGCTCGAGGTTTTTCCAGGATACCATGGATAGGGAAGACCCGGAGTCTACTTCCATGATGCATGGTTTATTTTCGATGGTGACTTCTACACGGATTTTCTTTGTATCAAGCGATGAAGCGTGGCCGATGGTGATGGTTTGATGAGCCTCTTCTCGTCTGGGCACGCCATTAAACTTTCGGGGTCTGTTGTACTGGTTCCACTGGTTGCTAGGGCAGTCCCTCTGTGTGGCGGGGTTGCCATTGGTTCTTTTCAGGCTGTTCCCTCTCCGTCTGGGGCTGGAACCTCTTTTGTTTCTGCATACCTTAGGAATATGTCCACGTTTTTCACAAAAACAACAAATGGCGTCTAGGAATCTGCACTCGGATTGTGGGTGGTTCCCTCTGCATCCAGTGGATTGGTAGTTTGATTTACGACCCCGCTGGTCCCGTTGCTCACGTTCTGACCGGAGTCTGTGGACTTCTTCTTCCTCGTTGTCTGAGGATGACTCGATATCTTCATGATGGGTGGCCGATGTGTACTTGTCTGAAGGTTTTCCAGCATTGTTGGTGGGTTGGCGGTTGGTCCTGCTGGTTCAGCGCATTTATGCTGCTGATTTATGAGTGGCTTCAGCTGCAGTGGCATCTGCTATGGAATCTGCAAGTGAAATGTCTCCTTAGGCCATGATATTGCTTTGGACAGTTGGATCTCTCAGGCCAAGGACAATTCTGTCTTTCATGGCTTCTTCTAGATTAGCGAAGCCGCATAATCTGCCCAGGTTTCTCAGGTCAGCCACGAAATCCCCGACGCTCTCACCTTCACGCTGGTCCCTCTGATAAAACTCATGCCTGAGAATGAGAATTGGTACTGCTGGGGTGTAATGGTTGCAAAGGATGGGAGCAAGGGTATCCCAGTCCATCGTTTTGACTTCAGCTGGTTTCGCAAGTGCTTTAGCCATTTTAAAAATGGCGGGTCCGCAATGCGTTAGAAAAACGGCTCGTTTCTTGCTGGGCGTGGCATCCTTTAGGTTGTTGGACTCTAGGAACATTTGAAATCTGTCTATATATGAGTCCCAGTCCTCGCTAGCTGGATCGAATGGGGCGGGTGTCATAGCGCTGCTGGCCATGTCGCCGATGTTGCGCTCTGTCAGCCATGTGCTCCTTCAGCTTAGCAAGTGTTCAGCAGACTTCGTTGCCTCCGCATCCCACCCTCGTCACCAGTGTTAAATCTGGGAGGATGGGTCCAAGAATGGAGGCAAGACTCAGATAGCAACAACAGCTCTTTATTAGTGACTTAAGATTTGAGCGAAATATCCCGGCTGCAGCAGCCCCTTATATAGGGCTGGCTGTGGCCAGGCAGCCAATGAAGGCGATTTGAGTTTGCCGTGCTTGGCTGGGCCAATTGTGGCAGCCCGTTTACTAGCCAATCAGATCAATCTGCGGTGACCAATCACGATCTGCTATTCACGGGCCAATCAGAGTTGCAGGCTTTCGAGCCTGCTAGTCCGGAACATTTAGGATCAGCTACAAAGGGATATATATCCTCATTCTACAATGGATAGTTAATGGGTAAAATGATTTTATACACACGCGCACACACACACACACACACACACAGACACACACAGACAGACACAAATACACACACACATGCGAACGCATGCGTGCGCGCGCACATACACACACACGGGATGTTGTCCACTGACTCACCTCACTTGCGTGGGTTGCTCCTAGCCTCCTTTTCACTTCAGAGACCTTTAGGAACTTCTTTGGCCAGTAAGGAAAACAAGATTTCCTGAAGGCCTCTGCAGCAAATAACAGCGCTCTGGATCGACCTGGAGCTCTATTATCGGCTACAGAGGCCTTCATATAATTATAATATATGGTTATAATTATTACATGTATTATCATTATTACTATCAGTATATCTGTTATATTTATTTCTTTTTTTCTTTTGTAAATTGAAATGCCCAGACACATTATATTCAAAATACTTATATATGAATAAAAAAATTGACTTAAAAAAAAGGAAAGACCTTTAGGAAAGGCTTCTGGAGCTGATAACAGAACTCTGGATTGATCCAGAGCTCTGTTATTGGTTACAGAAGCCTTCAGGAAAGTCTTGCCGGCTGCAGAGTGGGCTAATCTGTGTGAGGCCTGGCAGCAACTATCCAAAGGTAAGTAGGAGGGCAGCTCCACCCCACATCCCCAACCTAGCTGGAGTGGGTGGGGTCTTAATTAGGGCTTATTTTGGCGGGAGAGCTTATAGTGGGCGCTCATGTAAAAAGCAAGCTAGAACGTACTTTTGAGTAGGTTGTTTTTTCTGGGAAAATGGGAGAGAGAATCATATACTTTTATTTGTTCTCTAATCCATGTGCAGGTCATACCAGTTGTACCATGAATTTACATTCTGAATAGAGGGTAGAGATGTTTTGATCTTTTATTTCCAGACATATGGCTCCCAGCCAAAGTCCTCCTTGCTGCCTGGACTCTTAATTGATTTGGATTGAGGCTTTACATTGATATTTGGTAGAAAGAGATAGAGACAGAAGAGATAGCACTACATTTTTAAGGCAGACATGTTCTGAGAACAGATATTCTACATGCAATTGGCTTTTAGGAGTCATGTACTAATTCAGATAATTTTTTGGCATGCACATTGGGAAAGCTCACTCAGATTGGTGTGTGCACATTCTTGAGTTCATCTACTAATTTTCCATGCTGTCATAAGCTGATTAGTGAATAGCTTCTTCCTTCACAGTCCAGCAGGAGTGAGGTAGTAAGTAGGCAAGCAGAATATGTTTCTAGGTGCTAATGATCAACAATATATGCTTGATAGAGAAACTAAACTATTCTATGCTATTATCATCATTGCATCAAACATGACTTACGACTTGATAGCCAAGTAGCCAGTTACAACCCACTCAACAAGTCACAAAATGCTACAAAGTAGAGAGCAAGTACACAGAACCAGTTCCATTCATGTTGTGTAGGCTATTGTCCAAGATTTATTAAAATATTTGGAGTAACTTGTCCAGTATCAGAGGGGTAGCAGTGCTAGCTCCATTTTTTTGGTGATCAGATGTTCTCAGTGAGTTTGCTTCTGTTGCATCCCTTTAATCTATCCCTTTCTCTTTTGCCCTGAGGCTTGTCCAAAGGAAAGGAGATGCTACCAAGTTTGTAACTGTTGTACTTTGACTTGCCAATATTCATCTGAACAATGTCGTATTTCATATGAATGTCATACTTCATTCACATGAAAAATACATACTCAGAGTGGGTATGCAAAGAACCAAATTAATAGGGTTCCATATCAAGTTCTAATGGGGTTTTCTTGGTTTTTGTCAAAGGAAGCCATGGTGGTGCCATGATTAGAATGCAGTATTGCAGGCTGACTCTGCCCACTGCCAGCAGTTCGATCCTGACTGCTCAAAGTTGACCCAATCTTCCATTTTTGGCCTAACTGGTTTTCTTTCTTTTTTTCTTTTTAAGAAAGCAAGCAGGCTTTTTTTTTTAATTGGTGAACTAACTGCTTGGGGTGCCAGGTGATTATCATGCTTTAGAATGCATTCTTGCTGCCTCTGGGATTTCTTTTGAGAACTTCAGTGGGAAATAATCTAAACATTTTATGAAAGTGTGATTCTTTGTCATCTTGGGCAAAAATTCAGTTTGAAATAACCTTCATTAGTTCCTGAGCTCTTGAGAAAACAATAGTTTTTTGTTCCTTTGAGTGAGAAAAAAAAGCTTTTGTGAAATGATGTGGAATAAATGTAGATAGCCCAAAGCCTTATCAATACACCCATGTAAATTTATAATAAATTGTACTATTGCAATATCTAAGGACCAGAATATGCATATCAGTAGGCTGTTTTGCATACATGAATTTGATTTTTAAAAATCATTAGCATCACATAAGCCTAGATTTCAGACTCTTTAATAGCAAAATTATGTAAAAACAATTTGCTTCCTCCTTCTAAAACAAAGAACATGTAAGATGTATGTGTGTAAGAAATTTGAGATATAAACTCCTGTTATTGAAATTTCTGTATTGGATTTCTTAAACCAAAACCAAGATTTCAAAATAAAAACAAAATTCTGATCAGATGCTCACGTCTAAAGGCAGCCATGCTTGCTTAAAATCAAGATGGTTTTGGAGACTTTAATTGGTATCACCTTTCAGTCATGAAGATTATGGGTAAAGAGAACAGAGCCCTTTCTATTCTAAGTGCTATTGTTATTGCTAAGAAGCTATGAAAGCACCCATTGTGGTTTATAAACCAGAACTTAGAGCCACACCAATTATGTTTGTTTAACAAAACTTTGATGGAACAATATTTGGATCCATCTAATGTCTGGAAGGTAACAATTATTTCTTGCACAGTAGACTGTAAGGAGTTGGGATATAAATCCAGCGGGTCTGAAGGAGCATTCAAGCTTATTATCCCCTATTTGTAACTTGAATACCTCAATAGAGAAAGAGTTTTACTGCCAATTGACAGGGCCTCATCCAATAATATAGAGCAGGAGTGTCAAACCCGATTTCATTGAGGGCCGCATCAGGGTTGAGTTTGACTTTGGGGGGCTGAGGTGGGTGTGCCCATTGTGGGTGTGACTGGGATGGGTGTAGCCAGCTTGACATCACTTGTGACATCACTGTCATGTCCCAGGCAGGGCTGGGGAGATCCATTGTCTCCAGCAGAGTAAGTAAGACAAAGGACAGCGCCAACCCCTTGTCTTCCAGAGGAGCCTCACTGTCCCTTTCAGGCCATGTGAAGGACCCCCTGATGGCAGCACAGGCTGTCCAAGAGCCCTAAGCAGTGGAGGACAAGTGCCCAGCCTGGCCCTCGAGCTCCCAGGGCATCAGGATCCCATATCCCAGCCCAGCCCAGCTCAGCCCCACCTGGCTGCACTTCTTCTTCAAGGCTGCTGCTGTTCTCATTCTTCTTGGTCAGGTTGCTCATGGTTTGCGAGGGAGGACAAAGTGTGTGGGTCAGAGGAAGGTCCACTCCTTCACACAAGGAGGCCCACTTTTTCTCCACACAAGGAGACCCGGCTTTGTAACCAAAGCATCCTCAGCAACAGGAGAGGTAGGACAGGGAGACAAGGTGAAAGGGCAGCAGGGTTGCTGGAGGCCAAGTGCTAAGGCAGGACTTCCCTTAGATCCTCCCTCCCCTCTCATTATAATCTATCTTCCTTCCTTCCTTCCTTCCTTCCTTCCTTCCTTCCTTCCTTCCTTCCTTCCTTCCCTCCTTCCTTCCTTCCCTCCCTCCCCCCCTCTTCATTTTCCTTTCTTCTTCCTTCCCCTTTTTCCTTCTTTTTCCTTCTTTGCTCTCTTCCCATCTTTCCTTCTTTTTCATTGTCCTTCCTCTTTCCCTTTCTCATTTCTTGCCCCTTCTTGGATGTTCAAATGCAAAAGGGAAAACATTTCTCCTTTTGTTTTGTTTTGTTTTGTTTTGTTTTGAGTTTGTCTTTCTAGCCCTCTGCCAGAGAAAACAGAGCTGGGATGTGTGTGCAGCCATCCCGAGCTCCATTTTCACTGGCAGAAGTCAGTCCTTCACTATTTCCAGAATGGCCCCATGGGCCAGATCTAAACACTCAACAGGCCTTGAGTTTGACACCCCTGATATAGAGTATGGGTATCTTAGTTTTTGGCATTAAATGCCTGTCTAGAATGTCAAAGATCAAGAGTAAGTTACTGATTTTTTTTTTATTCTCCATGTTCCATTCTTGTGCATTTCTCTAAAGAATCTATCTCTTCATTCTGAGAAGTAGAATGCTGGTCTGGGAAGGTTTATCTGTACTTTTGTTGTTCTTGTTAAAAGTTTCCAAATAGTCCTAAGAAAGTTTTTTGAAGCTTGCAAAAGCACTGGTCTGTATACACAAGAGAATGCTATTGGTTCCATAGAGATGGAAAGTTCTGCTATATGAAGCAATAAAATAGATAGGGTACTTAAGAATCCTAGAGAGCCAGTTTGGTGTAGTGATGAAGACACCAGGCTAGAAATTGGGAGAGAGTGTGTTCTAGTCTTGCTTTGGCATGACTGGGTGACCTTGGGTCAGTCTCTTTCTCTCATATCTAGGAAGGAGGGCATGGCAAACCTTTTCAAAACCTTGCCAAGAAAACCACAAGGATTTGTCCAGATACTCACCAGGAGTCAACACCTTGAAGTCATCCTTCCCTCCAAACCACCCTGAGAATCCCAAGGTTATTCAATGATAAGTGGTAAAAAGATCAGGATAATTAACCCCAAACCAATTAATAGAAAGTTTAATGAGACTATATTTTAAATACAGATTAAGAATATGAACCAAGGAATGCGCTGAAACTGCATGATCCAAAGGCTTTTTCATTTTGGCAACCATATTTTTAAAAATGAGAATATATTGTGGATTCTTTTGGCACATGTTAATTCAGAGAGGCTTGTTTGTTGGCAAAAGTTTGCCACTTTGGGTGTGACTAGCCATAGAATACTTTCAGATCATACATACCAGACTATATTTTCATTAGTTCATATTTATAAAAAGTCTGTAAATAACAATACTGTTTCAACAAATTCTATCCGGAGTTGCCCAAAAGTGTCCATAATGAAATTTTTAGTTATTTTTTTTTAAGAAACATATCATTTGATTCAAAAGAAGGTAAATGTTCAAAACATAGCTACAAGATGGTTGTTTGGAAACATATTAAGCCAGTGAAAAATGACTACTTTTCAAAATGAAGAATACCTTTTTCTAGGTTGACCCAATACATTTTAAATGTCTTGAGCATTGGCTATTGATTTCTGTCTGAATTTTTGTTTTTAGTTTTTGTTACTTTCATTTTTCTCCTGTGGAACTGTTTGTTTAAGCTCCACCCTTTCCAAATAGCAATCCAACTGCCATAAGCATCAAAGACGGTATTTTTAGACTATGTTTTTCCCTTTCTTTATTTTAAATGTAGAATGTTAGTGCTGAAGAATGGATAACGGTGACTTTCTTGTAAGTGTGAATATATGTGCACAAGCAAATATGTTAAGAATTAAATGTGAAGGGAGTACCAAAAGCAATTTCTCACAGCTTTCCCCAATTTTGCTTTCAGGGAGTTGAAGATTTTTCTTTCAAGTGTTACTGGATCTTACATTCTTACATTGAAACTTGAAGAATGATATTGCTGTCATTTAATTAGCACAAGGAAATTGGTATGGAAATATTCAAATTTGAATGGGCAATGTCCCATCAATGACAATATCAATATTAGGAGAAATACTGTACTTCCAAAGAACTTTGGTTGGAAATAATATGACAAATAAAAAAAGCTAAGGTGCTTGCTCAGGTTATATAAGTGTGACAAAATACAATGTCTGTATCCATCTGTCCATCCATCCATCCGTCCATCTACCCATCCATCCATCCAATTTCCTTGCACTTATACTTAGTTCTCGATTTACAACATTTTGCTTACTAACCATTTGAAGTTACAATGGCACTGTTATGTCCTTGGAACTGGTTGAAGTTCCCAACCAGGTCCGCCGTTTAGGCGGGAGCATCAGCAGCTCCCATTGGTTGGCTCCGTTTGACAGTCGGCTATAAAGCCGGCTGTCGAGCAGAGCCAGCCGTTGTTGTTCTCTAGCAGTCTGCCTTGTTAGCTGGCAGATGCAACAACCCTTTATTCCCTTGAATAAAGTCTACACTTGTATGCTCTGGTCTTGGCCTCGTCTGTCCCTTCGCTCTACAACACTGGCGACGAGGATGGGATCACGACAGGCTAGCCAGAAGCACCCATAAATCAAAAGAGCTGAAACCACGGCATTTGGAATGTAGCTGCCTCGCTCACAGAGAGCTCGAGCTCAAACTGCTGCGATCGGAGCTGAAAGTCAGCCGCCTCGCTCGCAAAAGAGCGCGTAATTCAAACCACTGCCGTTTGAATTCAAATCACACAAGCGAAGCACGGCACTGTAGCCACAGTCGCCAACGCTCCCCAAGGAGCACGAATCTCAACCATTACCACTGAGCTGAAGTCATTGAAGCTAGTACGGCGTTGTTAGCCACCGCCGCCTACGTGCTTGGAGAGTGCGAAATTTAAACTGCCTTCACGAGGCTGAAACTCATAGAGCGAGTCTCGGGCGCTGCAGCCGCAGCCGCCAGCGCTCGAAATAGCGCAAATTCCAAAGGGCCATGATCACCCAGAGAGACAGCCTGCTCTGCCAAGAGTCTGAGGGTCCCGAAATGAATGCCAATCAGGTATTCCCACCTTTCAAACCCAGTGAGGAAAAATGGGACTCCTATAAGAACCGCTTCAATCACTTCCTGGATGCCATTGGCCTGGCTGATGCAGCGGAACACAGAAAGAAGTCGTACTTCCTAAGCTACTGTGGGGCTGAGGTTTTCGACACCGCCATGGCACTCTTCGCACCACGTGAGATCAGAAACGTCCCGTGGAACGAAATACAGGAAACACTCTCTAACCATTATTCCCCAAAACCTTCACAGATCGCAAGGCGTTTCGCATTCAGGATGAGGAAGCAAGCCGAGGGGGAATCCATCAACCAGTACATGGCAGCCCTGAGGACAGCCGCTCTGCAATGCGAGTTCAAGAACTACTTAGACGACATGCTTCTTGACCAACTCGTTTGCGGGGTAAGAGATCAGAGACTCCAACAATGTCTACTGGCCAGGAAAGATCTAAATCTTTCCCAAGCGGTGGAGGAAGCCCTAGCCGCTGAACTGTCCGTTCCAGTCATCCAGCACCTATTGCACACTTTCGAACCCGGCACCATTTTTGCCAAGCTAGACATGTCACAGGCATATCAACAGTTCCCTGTCGACAGCCACACAGCAGACTTGCAAACCATAGTAACACATAGAGGGGCATTCAGGTGCAAACGCCTCCAATTTGGCGTTAGCGTGGCCCTGGGTATTTTTCAGTCACTAATGGAGAGAATTCTCCAAGGCCTTCCAGGAGTAGTCCCCTATTTTGATGATATTTTGGTCTCAGCCATGGACAGGCCCCAGCTCCTCCAGAGGGTGAGGGCTGTATTGGAGAAGTTTAGACAGCATGGTCTCAAACTCAAACGGGAGAAGTGCACCATCGCCACTAGACAGGTGGACTTTTTAGGATATAGACTAGACGCCTCAGGCATCCACCCAGTGGAGTCAAAAGTAAAAGCCATCCACGAGGCACCCACACCTACCAATAAAACGGAACTACAAGCCTTCCTGGGTTTATTAAATTTCTACGCTTCATTCTTACCACACAAAGCTTCAGTCGCTGAACCTTTACACAGGTTGTTAGATAAAGACGCTCCGTGGCACTGGGGCCCCAAGGAATCCCAGGCATTTAAAGCGATCAAATCTCTGCTCACCTCCGATGCCGTTTTAATTCAGTTCAACCAACGCCTCCCCTTGGTTTTGGCCGCGGACGCATCCCCTTTCGGGATTGGAGTTGTCCTAAGTCACAGACTTCCCAACAGCACCGAGGCGCCAATTGCTTTTTTCTCCAGGACCCTTTCCATGACTGAAAGAAACTACAGCCAGATTGATAAGGAGACTCTGGCTGCAGTAGCGGCAGTCAAAAAATTCCACGAATTCCTTTTTGGCCACCACTTCGAACTCATTACCGACCACAAGCCACTTTTGGGACTGTTATCGGGGGACAGGCAAACTCCACAAGTTCTGTCCCCCAGAATGACCAGATGGACATTGTTCCTGGCGGCCTATTCCTTCAAGCTGGTCTATCGCCCCGGTAAGACTTTAAGCCACGCAGATGCTCTCAGCTGCTGCCCCTTGCCGACCCCAGTTGAAGACCCAGCTCCAGTGCACGCGATCTTCGAAGTCAACGAACTTAAGCTACCTGTGACTGCAGATGACATCGCCGCACACTCCAAGAAAGATAAAACAATCGCCCAGGTTCTGGACTGGGTGGGGAGGGGGTGGCCGGAAACAAAGTGTTCAGTTGACTTTGTCCCATTTAAAACACGTCAACAGGAACTATCAAAACTCCAGGGATGCCTGCTGTGGGGTACCAGAGTCGTTATCCCTTCCACTCTTCGCGTGCCCATACTGAAGATACTGCACGAGGGCCATCCAGGTATCGTGCGAATGAAGGCATTGGCTCGCAGTTACGTATGGTGGCCCGGGATGGACGATCAGATCGCAGAATGGGTAAGCCACTGTAAACCCTGTCAGGAATCCAGGGCAGCCCCACCAGCAGCCTCACCCACAAAGTGGGAAAGTGCCAATGCCCCTTGGTCACGATTAGACATCGACCTGGCCGGGCCTGTGCAGGGCAAGACTTTCTTGGTGGTCATGGATTCATATTCTAAATGGATAGTCGTTGCCTTGCTTCCCACGACCACCACGCAGGCAGTTGTCAAAGCCCTGACCCGACTCTTTGTGACTCATGGCCTCCCGGACACGATAGTCTCCGACAACGGGCCGCAGTTCTCGTCCTGCGAATTTAGCAGGCATGTCACGAATCTGGGCATCAGACACATCCTCACGGCCCCCTTTCACCCTGCTAGTAATGGGATGGCGGAGAGAGCCGTCAGGTCGGCTAAGGAGGCACTAGCCAGATTCGGTCAGGAAGACTGGCATTCCAAGTTATCCCGTTTTCTCCTCAGCCAGCATACAACCCCATGCACTAGCACTAACAAATCCCCTGCTGAACTCTTAATGGGGAGACGTTTAAGGACTACTCTTGACAGGCTGCATCCTCATTACTACCCTGATACCCCTTTGGGTTCTGACAGCCAGGTACGAGACTTTGCCTTGCAGGACCCAGTCTTTGCAAGGAACTATGCAGGGGACCCATTGTGGGTGCCAGGACAGATCATGGCTATCACCGGTCCAAGGTCCTACCGGGTCCAATTAGAAGACGGTCGCGTGTGGCGGAGACACCTGGACCAACTACGCAGGCGGCGGAGTAACCGGAACAGCGGTGAGCCGGATCCATCAGCCAGCCCTCGAATCCTCGCCCAGGTTCCAGAAGGGAATCCCCAGAGGGCCCAGTCATTCCCACTCGAACAGAGTGAACCGAGAACGGACCTAGACTGCCGACCCGAATCTCCATCACATCCACCCAGCAGGAGCACCAACTATCCAGGCCGAGACGTTCCGCCGAGCCAGCCCGAACAAGGGGAGACTCCTCAGTCCCAGGATCCAGTGCCAAACCTAGAGGACACCTCGGCGGCCTTGGAGCCGTGCCCCTTGGACTCAATGCCAACCGGCAGTTCCCCTGAGCTTCGACGTTCGGGTCGCCAGCGAAGTCCACCATCATACCTCAAAGACTATGCATGCACCCAGCTAGGGGGGAGGGGTGTTATGTCCTTGGAACTGGTTGAAGTTCCCAACCAGGTCCGCCGTTTAGGCGGGAGCATCAGCAGCTCCCATTGGTTGGCTCCGTTTGACAGTCGGCTATAAGGCCGGCTGTCGAGCAGAGCCAGCCGTTGTTGTTCTCTAGCAGTCTGCCTTGTTAGCTGGCAGACGCAACAACCCTTTATTCCCTTGAATAAAGTCTACACTTGTATGCTCTGGTCTTGGCCTCGTCTGTCCCTTCGCTCTACAACAGGCACTGAAAAAAATAACTTATGAGTGTTTTCACACTTATGACTGTTGCAGTATTCCCAAGGTCACATGATCCAAACTTTGGATTCTTGGCAATTGATTCAGATTTATGACACTTGCACTGTCCTGGGGTCATGTGATCCTGTTTTGCAAACTTCTGACAAGCAAAGTCAATGGGGAAGCCAGATTCACTTAACAATGATGTTACTAACTTAACAACTGCAATGATTCACTTAACAACTCCGGCAAAAATGTTGTAAAATGTCTCATTTAGCAACATAAATTTGGGGCTCCATTGTGATCATTAGTTGAGGACTACCTGTACTCTGTATATATACATCTGTCTTTCTTTTTTTAAAAAAAAGAAAAGAAAATTATTCTATCAAAGTAATCAAAAATTCATGGGAGGATGGGATCTATATAATTATTTCTTTCCATGGATAATATTCTTGATCCAGTTTCATTGTCTCAGTTTGGTTTTTGCTCTTTGTTAGTACTGTTTTAATTGCTTTTAATCGGATATTAGCTGCCAGAGTTGCATTTGGGTGATGGTTGTCTGTGGAGAGTCTCAGTCATCCAGGTCATAGTTGTTCCAAAGGTGCTTTTTCAAGAAGCAACTGGACTTTCTGATTTTTCTTTGAAGACATTTCACTTCTCGTCCAAGAAACTTCTTCAGCTCTGACGGGATGGTGGGGAATGTAAGGATTTATACTCCTTATAGTCAGCTGGTCATTTGCATCCTTTTAGCGAATCAATTCAATTTAGTTTGAATAATGGCTCTCTAAAAGAATGCAAATGACCAACAGTCTGCAAGGAGTATAAATCTTTCAATTCCCCACCATCCAGTCAGAGCTGAAGAAGCTTCTTGGATGAGAAGTGAAACGTCTTCAAAGAAAAATCAGAAAGTCCAGTTGCTTCTTGAAAAAGCACCTTTGGGACATTTGGTGACAGGCAGCTCTTTACACAAATAAATAGATAAAGATCAGTCAGCTATTGGAGAAGACTGATACTAATCTTATTATTCTCCTTCTGATCAGCTTATTTGTCATATTCCAGCCTTCTATTTTGTTAAGGAATGGACTCTCAATAAAATTGTTAAAGTCAGTATGAATATGACTTTATGAAGGAAGCACAAATATATAAATCTCAGCATTCCTCTAGCAAGAGAGAAGGGAGATGAGGAACTTGTTCAGAGTGAGTCATCATATAAACAATGATCTGACTCTGACCTGATCAAGTACTTGAATAGAAAGTAATCAAGGAAGAATTCAAACTGTAATGGAAGAAATCTGGAACATCAACAAGAAAAGCTTTAGCCAGCATGTCTGAATAAATTAATGATGAAATGCCTAGTGAATGCCAAATAGTCAGCCAAGCATATGATTCTACCAACCAGAATGCAACTAACATTGAAAAAGTTCAAAAAGGATATTTCACATATCAAGATAAACTTTGCATAATTTTTTTTAAAAATGAGAGAATTGAAGAAGAATCAGAGGTCTTGGAGAAAATGCTGAGAGTATGGATATAATTAGTTATGTGAGAAGAATTAACACATGGTTTCCTAATCTAAAATTATTTCATAAGAATATTGAACAATGCTTCACAAAGATACAAAGACCTAAAAACATTATAATAACATTTCTCAGTGCTCACAGGAGAGAAAACATTATTCAAAATGCTTGTGAGGTAAAAGAAATAAATTAGAAAGGAGATAAAATCATATTATTTTAGAATATCAGCCAAGTTAGAATATCCAACCCTTTAACTGAGCAGCTGATTAAAACTGGAATAAGATATAAGTAGGGAATTTCATTCAAGCTACATAGATTCAAGTAAGGGAAATAATTTTTCTCTTCAAGAAATGAACAGAACTTTGGATGACCTTAATAAAACAACCTGCACAGCATAAAATATGACCTTGGACCTTCTAAAGGGTACTGGTAGGTATAAGAAGGAGCTACATTGGAAAGAAAAAGCAAAATAATTAAAGCTGTGAGCTGTATGAATTATATTGTTATTATTTAATACTAGTTTAGGGGAAATGGAGGTAGAAGGCTAGGTATTAATAAGTATGATTAGCTAGGAGTCCACTAGTTACACTTTAGACAAATAGGAGCTCACAGGGAATCTTTCCAAACCTTTCTTCTTTAAACAGATTTATTTATGAATTAAACCAGAATTTGTAAACAAGAAAGGGACACATTGATATAAATAATTGCAGGTGGTTTGGGTGAAATCAGGAGGCAATGGATATGCTCAGCAACACATCTTGAGGGTTCACAGCAGCAGATCCCATCTTGATCTACCAATGTTTGGAGCAGTAGATTTATTGAATTTTTAATAAAATGGGCTGTAGGTTGTATAAACAATGTGATAGGACTGGCATTGAACAGTTTGATAAGCAAGAAATAGGGAGCACAGTAGCTGACAAAGTAAGGATCCTAGGCTGACAATTAGCAGGATTATGTTTGAAACATGGTTGTTGCTGTGGAATGGGGTGAGCTCTGGTCATGCTCTCCAACTCCTGCCAGCCTAGTAATTTGAAAGTGGGTGAACTTGAATAGATAAATAAGTACGCTTTGGTGGGCAACCTAATGAGAACATGAAAGGAACCCCCAATTGGGTGTTCCCCAGGAAATGGTGATGTCACTTTTCAACCTGAAAACAGTTCCACACTCCCAACATGATTGTAATAATACTAACAAGAAATAAGGGGAAAGGCCAGAATAATACAGAGGAATACAAAACACAGAGTTGGAAGGAACCTTGGAGGTCATCTAGTCCAATCTCTTGCCCAAGCAATCCTGTACTATTCTGGACAAACAGCTGTCCAGTTTCTTCTTAAAAACTTCTGGTGATGAAGCATCCACAACTTCCGGAAGCAAGCTTTTCCACTGGTTAATTGTTCTAACTGTCAGGAAATGTTTTCTTATTTCTAGGTTGGATATCTTTTTTCATAAGTTTCCATCCATTGCTTCTTGTCCTGTCTTCAGGTTCTTTGGAGAATAGGTTGACTCCCCCTTCACTGTGACTGCCCCATAGATATTGGAACACTATCATGTCACCCCTTAGTCTTTCTCTTTGTTAGACTAGACATACCCAGTTCCTGAAACTGTTCATCATATGTTTAGCCCCCAAACCCCTAATCATTTTTGTTAATCTTCTGTAAATGTAGATCAAATCTTTATTGGTGACAAGAAACTCGTTATAGACTTTTTGCATTAAAAAAGTCATAAAAGAGAAGAAATAAACAGAAGAAATAAACTTTTAATTTTTATGTTTAGACAAGATAGATTGTGATGGGATTCAAATAATTTAACGACCGGTTCTCTGGCCTAATGATTTCTTTCAACAACTAGTTCACCAAACTGCTCAGAAAGTTAACAACTGGTTCTCCCAAAGTGGTGGGAACTGGCTGAATCCCACCACTGGGATAGATTACAGAAAGAATTTACCTCTATGTTATAACATAGAGGTAAATTTATCGCTGTACTCATAATTTCTGTAAAGAAGATTGGAAGTCACCTCTTTGTATCTTTTTTCTTTCTGTTCCATTTTTCATTTTAGCTTTCTTTTAGCTTTCTCTTTGATTTCTTTCTTTTTCTTATTTTAGCACAGTTTATATTATTTTTTACTTTCCTTTAAAATATTTAATAAAAATTGTATTGTGAGGTAGAAGATACATGGAAGAGGAAAATAATTTTAAAAATAATTTTTACTAAAACTAACATTTTTACTAAGTAAAGTAAGGTTGATACTGGAATCAGTTTCAGAAAGTTTTCAAGACTTTCAACCAAAAAAATTATAAGAAAAGAATGCTAAATATAATCAAAAATATAAGAAGTCATCATTAGTCAGAAATATAAAGTAGTTCCTTTAAATGTTAGCCAATAAGAAAAACAAGAGTGTCAGCTCTGAAATTCATCGCTGTCATGAGTGCTGGGAGGGAAGTGATGTTCTTAGTAGAAAAAATATGTGTTTGAAAGTCAAGGTCACAGAGAGTGGCATAGTAAAAATTGTACATGCAAGATAATTGGTTCACATGATTAATGAGCTGTGAAAGTGGGTGGAGGTAGGTGGAATTTTGTGGGAGGTATGCCAGTACTGAAATTCCACCAGACGATACCAGCCTTTTTTGTTTTGAATAAATCACTTTGAGATTATGTCAGTCTCAGAGTTACTGTTTCAAGTGAAGGATTTCTGGAAGTCTGACAAACAGATTATAATCAGTAATCTCCAGTAATCCCACCAGAAACATTTAAAATGTAAGGCATTAAGGATACACATTTAAAAACAATACTTTGGTCTAGGGACAAATAAATCAAGAGGTGGGCCAGTCTTAATTAAACCTAATTTGAATTTTGATAGTTTTGAATTTTGATAGTTGAAGCAATACCAAAGGATAGAGATGGGAGCTTCATACTTTTTTTTAATAAAAAGAAAATTGGACAGCAAAATACTAACAACTGAATCATAAATCCCAATGGTGCTTTCTAAAAACGCAACTGGATTTTCTTTTGAAAAAGCATCTTTGAGACAACTGGATGACTGAGAATCTCCATGGACAAACTGAATCAGAAACAAATAAGGTTCCTTCCCGAAATGTTTATAATGTTTAAATAGATTTGGTACAGAGAACATGAAGGTGAAAGGATAATTAAATATAAATGCAAGCTCAAATGCAGAAAATTGGACTCAGGAAAATCTAAAGGGCAACATTAACTGTATAAAAGTCTCTAGAAAAATTATGGAAGTCCAAGCATTTGTTGATTTATGGGACATGAAGAATTCCAAATCAAATAGATGTACATAACATAGGCATGCAGGCAGGTGTGGGATTCAAATTTCTTAACAACCGGTTCTGTGGGCATGGCCTAATTTGTAGGTGTGGCTTACTGGTCATGTGACTGGCTGGGCATGGCTTGCTGGCTGAGAGTTGTTTGCTGGTCACATGACTGGGTGGGTCAAAAGATATTCACTTTAACAATGTTCTTGGTGAGAGGGAGGAGCTGATGTCTCAGCAGTATGACGTGCGATCTTGAAGCTCCAAGATCACCGGCGATATCTCTGATGCTGGACAATCCTATTGGACCTAAACTGTCCCATAGAGATGGTGACAGAGAAGGGCACATCCTGTTGATCCCAGGGACACTGCAAAGTCCCTGGTAGATCAAGGAGAAGCCCTTTTGGGGGGCAGCGGAGAGGCAGCCAATCAAGCTGCTGAAGCTGGGACAGCTCCAGAATGGAAGAAAAGCTGGAAAGAAAGTGTGTCAGTTTGGTGAGATAAATTTCTACTTACTATTTTTTGGGAGAGAACACCCTAAAACATTAAAAGTGAAAGTAATTTTTAAAAAGTAATTAAAAGTGAAGATAAAAGAAGTTAAGTGGTGAGATTAAGCTTAAATTAAACTGAAGATTTTTTTCCCTTTTTATTGGAACCTGGAATTTAGTAAAAGCTTCTCAACTTTAAACTGGACTGGTCTTTTTCTCTATTTTTTCATTTTTTAAATAACCTCTTTGAAAGTCTCTTTTGATTAGAAATTTTTTTGTTTTAGTTTTTTCATTTGAGGTCTACTTTTTTCTTTTTCTCTAACAAATTTACTTTTTAAAAATCTGTTCCTGGCTTTGGATATACGGGGGGGAAGTGAAAGTGAAGGGAATTAAGTAACACTGCCATCTAGAGGCTTGGATACATTGTTTTCTTTTTTGCTTGTTTATACATTGGAGTTACATTCAAGGTCTCTGAGCTTTTTACTGAAAATATAGTGGGATGAGTATGGCAGATTGTTTATACAGGTGCTCCTCTGCGAAATTATTGATAGCTGGAGTCTGGAGTTGAAATTGAAAGAAAGAAGATTGAAATGACCTTGAAAAGAGAGCTGGAAATTCTGTTTTGATTCATTAAAGAGCCTTGGACATTTAGTGGCAGTGGTTTGCTTTCTGACAGAACTGTTTGTTATCCTCTTTTTTTTTTACTTACCCTCCAGCTGGATTTTTATGTTTGGACTTTAGCCTTTTGGATCAGGAATTAGAGTATATTTTTTCCTCCCTCCTCTTCTTTTGTTTTACTTTTTTTATTATACATAGATTTCTATTTTTTAAATTTCTTTTTTATTTTATTTTTTTTATTCTCCACCCTTTCTTCTCTTTGTATTTTTTCTTTTTTATATATATAATTCGAACCAATTGGATAAAGGTATACAAGTGCCTGAAGATTTTTTTCCCTTCCGTTTTTTATTTTTTATTTATTTTTTATTGGGACGGCAATTGTCTGCTCCTGTTCTTTCTTTTTTTCTCTTTTTATCAAGCACTACAAGATGAGTAGAAAGACAACAGCCTCAGCCTCCTCAATACCAATTTCTTCCTCTTCACCATCTGGAGGACAGAAATCAATACAGATGATGTTGCAACAGGAAGTAAAAAAGGAAGTCACACTCGAGATGATTATTCAAGGAATCCAAAAGATACAAGCAAAAACAGACAACATTGAAAAGAGAACGGAAAATATCGAGCAAAGAACTCAAAAAACAGATGAGAAAGTTGAGAATATCCAATAGATGATGATGAAATATGAGGATAGATTCAAGAAAATTGAATAACAAGATGTACAAAGAGATAAGAAAATTGGAGATATTGTTACTCAATTGAGTAAAGTTGAAAGAGACAAGATCAGATCATTGTGATGGGAAATTGACAGGTCAGAATTTTATCTTAGATTCCAAAATATAGAAGAAGAAAAGGGCGAAAACCTTGCTGAAATAATGACATAAATTCTGGTGGAAGCATTAGAGATAACTAAAGAGAAGATGATGGATAGAATGGATGAAGTGTTCCGTGTCTATACAAGATTCACAATGGGATATAAATTACCAAGAGAAGTTCATATTAGATTCACTAAGAAAACTATTAAAACACAGATACTGCAGGCGGCAAGAGAGAAAAGGTTAAAGTATAAATATAAAGAAATTGTTGTACTGAAGCAAGTACTGAGAAGAGTGAGAGAGATAAGAGAATACCTATTTCTGATGAAAGAGTTACTTAAGAGAGGAGTAAAGTGTCAGCCTTCAAGATCTTTTCTACTTTTCTACTGTTTTGCATCTTTCGGCTGCCATGAGTAACGGGGGGAAGGGTTGCGTCTGAGTAGAGAGCTGGAGGTGTTACATTCTTGTGTTGTATAAATGAGGAGTGGGGGGGAGTATAAATTCCCGCTCTTAAGTTTCTATTTCCTTGCTTAGCCTTCTTTCCTTTGCGCAACTGCGAATCTTTATCAAAATATGTCAAGGTCAATGGACAGAGGTCTCATCACCACCTGAAGATGACCACATGATCATATTCAGAAATTTTAATTGGAAGAAACTTTTGAACTTTGGGGGGTGGGAACAATTCCATCCCTTTGTATATGTGATCTGTGCGCCTAATTCCTTAGATTCAGAATTCTACCTGTAGCTTCCACTTCGAATTTCAGTAAAAGATATCTTTCCTCTGATCTATGGAGTCTAAGTATTTCTTTCTTGGATTTTGAATGGAGCACAGACTGACATTATTCTGAATCTCATCACCAGCCCACCCAGAGAAAATATCCAGTTTTCTTCCGAGGGGGGTTTACATCATGTCATCTCCAACTAGTGAT
This sequence comes from Pseudonaja textilis, assembly GCF_049901715.1. Classification (NCBI taxonomy): domain Eukaryota; kingdom Metazoa; phylum Chordata; class Lepidosauria; order Squamata; family Elapidae; genus Pseudonaja; species Pseudonaja textilis. Next base: position 12,799,437 of record NC_141998.1, on the reverse strand, counting down.
GAGGATGACCTGGGAGCTGTGGGGGGGCAGTCATTGCTGATACCGGAGGTGCCAGCAGCCGAATTGCTAGCTGACCTTACTCTGGAGGAAATTCCAGCTGAGAGGCCCAGATGGTCGTTGGGTGTCAGCTGGAGGGATCCTGAAGAGCCTTCCCCCCCAGAATCACCAACGACCCAAAGGCATGGGAGAGACGAGCCATGGCAAGAGAAGGAAAAGAGAGAAATTTTGCTGGATCAAGCCAGGCAGCTCCTTAATGAAGCTTTTGGTCAGCCTCACATCGCTCCAAGGTATGAGGGGGAAGGGGGAGCAAGTTCAGCCAGAGACAGCCAGGCTGCCCCACCCCCATAGCTCAGCCAGCACCAGTGCAGCAACCGGCTGCAGCCCCAGGGCCCCCAGTGGGAAGTGTGATCCCTAGAAGATGCATAGCTCCCAAGCTGCCTCTGTTAGAAGTGAAATTTGGAGGAAATCCCAAAGACTTGGATTTCTTCCTAGCACAAGTCTGGAGCTATATAGAGGAGTATGGGGGGGAGTTCACCTCTGAAGCAGCCAAAGTAAGATGTGTTAGCAGGGCCCTGGAGGGAATAGCTGCAGAGTGGATGGTGACTTTGCATAATGATAACTCCCCACAACTGCAGAATTACAACATATTTATGACTGCGTTGCGGGCAAGATTTGAGGACCCACTGGTGGAGAGAAAGGCCAGGATCAAGATGAAAACCATAAATCAAGGGAGGAGGTCAGTGGCTGACTACACCCAAGAGTTTAGAAAGCTGGTGTACCATATCCGAGGCTGGTCCCAAAGAGCCCTGATAGAAGCCTATAAAGATGGTCTAAATGAAGACGTATACCAGATGTGTATCTCCAGAAGGGATCCTAATGATTTGCAACTGTGGTACTTGCTGGCAGAAGAAGTGGAGATAGATTTGACCCAAAGCAGACGCAGGGGGGTTTCCGGGTGGAGCAAGCCGTCCCCCCCCCATGTTTCCAAGAGGCCCCTAAACCTCTGAGAGGAGGAGTGATGGCAAGACCCAGATCCACTGCCTGTTTTCGATGTGGAAAGGAGGGCTACCGGATTGCAGACTGCAGGGTCAAATTGGATCCAAAGGGGGTGCAGAGAGGAGGGAGGAAACCTGAACCCCCCCCAGTCAAGCCTCACAAAACTGCACTAAAGACGGGAGAGGTTGTAGAGGTCGCTCCACCCAGCAAGGGAGGAGCTGGGACCTCCGACCTTCCTTGAAGAGAGTGATTCTGACTCGGAAGATGACTTCATGGTAAGTCCAAACAAGGGCCCCATGACCATTCCAGTAAAATTAAGGGCACCCACTTCAGGGACCGAAGGGGAGATGTTAGCCTTGCTAGATTCTGGGTGCACGAGATGTGTAATCAACATGAAAGTAGTTAAGGAGATGGGCATCAGACTGAGAACTTTAGAAACGCCCATAGCCTTTTGCCAATTAGATGGATCAGTGGCAGGAGGTTGCCCTGCACGCTTCATAACAGAACCCTTAGAGATGATCATGGGGGAGCATAAAGAGACTTTGTGTTTTATTTTTGGCCCCTGGGATGGAGCAACCGCTAATACTAGGATTGCCCTGGCTCCGCAAATAGAATCCCCATGTGAACTGGAGGAAGGGGTCACTGCACATACGCACCAATCAGCAACTGGAAGGGGGGGGGGGCAATCCCAGCAGAACCTTCCGGATCTGGTTGAGCTAGCCTCCGCGGGTACCGAGGACTTGGAGGGGGAGGAAAAAATCCCGAAAGAATATTGGGACTTAGAGGAAGTGTTTAGTGAAAAGGCTTCAGATGAGCTTCCCCCTCATCAGTCAATGGACTGTAGTATTAAAATTCTGCTTGGGGTAACGCTCCCGAAACCGAAATTACTACAGATGGTTGATACCAGAAGGTCTCATGTTCACCTGGCAGGAACAAAGACACAGAATTGACACAGTTGAAAAAGCTGAGCTATTCTATCTAGAATATTTTAGAGGAAAAGAGGAAGATACAAGAAAAGAAGAGTCACTAATCGAGTTCCAAGAGGAGTGTATAACAGCAATTGAAAAAGAAGAAGGAGCTGTAGGTGGTGTACCCAGAGAGCAATGAGAACCAAGATCTACTAGAGCAACAAATCCTTCTTATAAAGTCTAAAATGGACAAGAGAAAATTGATTACAATTAATATAAATGGACTCAATTTAGCTACTAAAACAAGAAAAGTATTTCATAAATTAGAAAAATTAAAATTTGATGTAATCTGCTTACAAGAAGTACATATTAAAAAACAACATGAACACTTGTTGAAACACCAAAAATTAGGGAAATTATTTACAGCGTTGACACAATGTAAAAAAAGTGGTGTGGCCTTATACATTAGAGATACAATCCCTGCAGAACAAATCTATACAGATGATGATGGAAGGATCTTGATGATGGAGATAATGGACAATAATGTAAAAATAATTTTAATAGCAATCTATGCTCCAAATGACAACCAAGAAGAATTTTACAGGAAATTATATATGAAAATAATTGAACTGGACTATGTTAATATTTGTATAATGGGAGATTTTAATGGAATAATTAATGATAAATTGGACTACAAAACACAGAAAACAACAAAGAAAATTAGAAAGACAAAGAAAATTATTATGGAAAAATCCTTCTTTCGAATGATAGTGGAAATAAACTTAAAAGATGCATGGAGAGAGAGAAATGTGGGAAATAAACAATATACATTTTATTCAAATAGACATGCATCATGGTCTAGAATAGATATGATATGGATGTCAACAGAATTGTTTTTCAACATACAAGAAATTGAAATAGAACCAAGTACTTGGGCAGATCATAACCCAATAACAGTTACATGGAAAGGACAAAAGAGGAGATCTAGATGGACTTTAAATTATACGATATTAAAGGAAAAAGTCTTTAAACAGAAAATTAAGAGAGAACTGGCTTTCTTTTTTTAAGAAAATAAAAGAGAAGACACATCATTACAGAATCTCTGGGACACGATGAAGGCCTACACAAGAGATTTGATAATAGAATATACAAGAAAAAGAAACAGAAAACAGAAAAAAAAACTTTTAAAACACTGGAAGATGACTATAAGAGACTGGAAAAAGAGCTACAGAAATTTCCACCAGAAAAAGACATTAAAATTAAAATGGACAAAACTAAACATAAAATGTGATTAATGGAAAAAGAGGAATTAGCATAAAAAATTAAAAATGCTAAACAGTATTATTTCGAAGATGCAAACAAACCAGGCAGATGGTTAGCTTATAAATTGAGAAAGGAAAGAGAATCAAGAAGGATAAATCAACTGATAGATGAACAAGGACATGTCTGCTATGGAAATGCGGAGAAGAAAAAAATTATACAAGATTATTATGGAAAATTGTATCATCAAGAGAATGTTCAGGAAGAAAGAATAAAAGAATATCTACAGGAAGAGAATTTACCCCAGATACCCAAAGACATTGAAATAATGTTAGAAGGGAACATAATGATGATGGAACAGCTTAAAAAAAGCTTAAAAAAACAAAATATGGGAAAAGCACCAGGTCCAGATGGATTACCAGCAGAATTTTATAAAACATTTCAGGAAATGCTGAATCTTCAATTACTAGAAGTTATGAATGAAGTTATGTCAAAGAAGAGAATAGCCAAAACATGGCCAGAAGCATACATTACACTTATACCGAAGGAAGATACAGACCCACAGCAAGTTAAAAACTATAGACCTATATCCCTATTAAACTAAAACTATAAACTCTTTGCTTCAATTTTGGCAGAAAGACTGAAAAGATATTTAAATAACTTTATTCATCATGATCAAAATGGATTTCTGCCAAAGAGACACATTAAAGATAATATGAGAATAATTCTGGATACTTTGGAATATTATGAGGCACATCCTGAAAAGCAAATAGCTTTGATGTTTTTAGATGCACAGAAAGCCTTTGACAATGTGAGTTGGCAATTTATGTTATTACAATTGAGACAAATGGGCTTTTGTTAAAAAATTTATTCAAGCCATAGAAACCATAGATATATTATAAGCAAACTGCCATAGATATATTATAAGCAAACTGCAAAAAATGGAGAGTTAACAGATGCTATAGACATAAGAAAAGGGACCAGACAAGGTTGTCCACTGTTACCTCTGTTGTTTGTGTTACATTGGAAGTGTTGAACAGGAACATTAGAGATGAAAAAGAAATAAAAGGAATGAAAATTAGAAAGGAACAGTACAAATTGCAAGCCTTTGCAGATGACCTGGTATTTATATTAGGGGATCCACTGGAAACAGCACCTAAATTAATAGAAAAGATAGAAGAGTATGGAAAAGTAGCAGGTTTGAACATAAATAAAGATAAAACAAAGATATTAACAAAGAACATATCAGCAAGATGAAAGAAAGAGTTGGAGGAAGTTCTGGAAATCCAGGTCACAAATAAGGTTAAGTATTTAGGAATATACATTACATCAATATGTAGCACACTGAAGGAGGATAACTATCTTAAACTCAAACAACAGATTGCGACAGATTTGATGAAATGGGAAAGATTACAATTATCATTGATTGGGAGAATATCTACAATTGAGATGAATGTATTGCCTAGAATTTTATATTTATTCCAGACAATTCCAATCAGATTAGGGATAGAGTTTTTTGAAGATCTAAATAAAATAGTGTTAAAATTCATTTGGCAGGGAAAGAAAGTGAGAATAAAACTTAAATTGTTACAAGATGCAAGAATAAGAGGAGGATTCGCTTTGCCCAATTGGGAATTATACTACCAGGTGACAAATTTGATGTGGGTAAAGGAATAAAGGAAGATAACATTAAGGAACTGTAGATTATTGACCTTAGAAGGACATGACTTGCTGTTGGGATGGCATGCCTCCCTCTGGTATAAGGGAACCAAAACACAGGGATATTTTAGAAGACATTATATTCGAGAGGCATTGTTTTTAAATTGGGAGAAGATAAAAAAGCAATATTACTTAAAAATTCCATTATGGTTATCTACTATTGAAGGTTTTTCTTATCCAATAACATATAAAAAGGAACAAACAGATATGGTGAGACATTGAATGAAAAGGGTGAACTTAAATCTATGCAAGCACTGGAAAAACAAGGTATAAAAATGAATTGGTTTTCATATGTACAAATACAATCTAGATTTGAGAAAGTTCTTAAAACAGAAGGTTTCTATGATAAGTTGACTGATTTAGATAAAATTTTGACAGGTACTGATGAAAAGGTAATTTAAAAACTCTATGGACATTTATTAGAATTTAAATTAGAGGAAGAACAAGTTAAACGATAATTGCTTGGGGAGAAAATTTTGGATATGGAATTGATTTAGAGAAATGGCAAAAACTGTGGTCTCAAAATTATAAAATGACAATGTCAACTGCTTATAAAGAAAATTTGTATAAGATGTTTTACAGGTGACAATTACTCCCGATGAGAATTGCGAGAATGTTTAAGAACAAATTGGATAAATGTTGGAAATGTCATCAGATTCATATTGGTTCATATTACCATATGTGGTGGACATGTTCGGATGCAAAAGGATATTGGACTAAAATCCACACATGGTTGTCAAAAATGATAAAACAACACATAGACTTTAAACCAGAGATATTTTTACTGGGAATTATACTGGAAATATACCATAAATAATTGAAATATTTGATTGTAAATGTTTTAACAGCGGCTAGAATTGTATTTGCTAAGAATTGGAAAAATGAAATACCTATGCAGGAAGAAGTTATTAAGAAAATTATGGACTGTGTTGAAATGAGTAATTTGACATTTGAAATTAGAGAACAAGAAGATAAACAATTTTATATGATATGGGACTTATTTTATCAATGGTTAGATAAAAAGACATGGTAATGAAATAGACTAGGAAATTTTATAATAGAAGACTAATAGATTGATATAGAACATACTATAAAAATATATAACCATTGGACGAATGCATAATATAAATGTATAATAAAATCTAGAATATTTCATATAAAATGATGGAATAATAGTTTAATCAAATGAATGATTAATAACTGATAAATATAAAAGCATATGTTAGATTGACAATGTGAGAATCTATACAACCTATGAGTAAGGACTATGAAAGGATAGCATGAAAGATTTGTAACCAACTGACACACTGTATGTATATAATTGCAAGATGGTTTTATGTTTTTTATGTTTTGTCTGTATACATTTGTCTCAAAAATAAACATTTTTATAAAAAAAACAATGTTCTTGGCGTGGGGTTGGACTAGATGACCTCTGAGGTCCCTTCCAGCCCTGGATTGCTATGCTGTTTCAAAGCATCCTCTGAAGCTGCATCTAGTGCCCGAGTTTGTGGTCCTTCCTTCCTCTCCTTTTTCTTTCCCTCCCTCCCTCTATCCATCTGTCCATCCATCTATCCATCCATATCTCCTTCACATTCCTTTCCCTTCCCTCTTTCTCTTTTCCCTCCCTTTCTTTCTTTCTTTCTTTCTTTCTCCCATCCCTCTCTCTTTCTTTTTCTTCCTTTTAAGAGAAAGAAAGAAGGAAGGAAGGAAGGAAGGAAGGAAAGAAAGAAAGAAAGAAAGAAAGAAAGAAAGAAAGAAAGAAGAGAAGAGAAGAGAAGAGAAGAGAAGAGAAGAGAAGAGAAGAGAAGAGAAGAGAAAGCATCTCTATGGTATTCATGGTGTATTTTCAGCTGGAACCTCTTTCTACTTAAACCAATTGTAGACTTCAATTTCCAGAATTCTCCAGCCAGCTATGCTAGGCTGGCTGGAGAATTCTGGGAGTTGAAGTCCACAAGTCTTAAAGTTGCCAAGTTTGAAGACCTCTGACTTAAACCTTACTACAACACCCAGATATTTAAAGCCATTAAACATCTTGGATTAATCTTAAAACTTTTTGCACACTTGTACTTAAACAGAAAATTTTTTATTTTAACACATATGACATATTTTAACACAATTCCAAAGCTACTTTTTATGAAAACCAAGTCAAGAAAAGGAGATTGGAAACAAAGGAAAGGTTAACCTTCTCATTCTTTCTAACCCTTTCTAAATGGCAAGCAGAAACAAACCTTTCTACTTGCCATTTTATTACCAAAAATTTACCACCATCTTCAAATTAAAGAGTTGTCTTCCAATAACAAAACACAAGTTTGCAAAGTGCCTGAATAGTAACACAGCACATAATTTTGTATGTTAAACATTGAACCACAAAGTGGAAAAGGGAAAATATTTGTGAGAAATATTTACTGTGTTTTTTGCTTGTCAAACTTAAAAGGCCATTGGACCAGGGGTGGGATCCGACCGGTGTAACTGCCGGTTTGGTGATTTTACATTTTGCTGCATGTGCATGTATATCGTCATCAACTAGCTGTCTGGACAGTTGAGCAGCAATGTGCGCAGGTGCACAGCGGTTGAAAAAGCACTTTTTTCCTGCTTTTTCAACCGCAGCTGTGTTGCGCAAAGCAGCTGTGGTTGAAAAAGCAGGAAATAAAGGTCAGGTAAGAGCCCGGATGGGCGGGTGGCCCAAAACAGCAGCAGACATAGAACCGGTTCTATCTATGCTCTCTGTTTGCTGCTTTTCAGAGCAACTGGTTCTACAGAGGTGGACAGAACTGGTAGAATCCCACCCCTGCATTGGACACTCCATAAAGGTTGTGACAGCAATAGAAGTAATGAAGCAGCAGCTAGGCAAACTGCTGAATAGGCTGAATTATGCTTTGGAAATTGTGTGATGTATGGTGTTCTCTACAAAATCCATTCTGAACCTACCACACTCAGCCTAGCATGAAAAAGCAGAGCAACTTACTAGTTTTGAAGAGGATATGGAAGAAAGAAAGAAGATTGGCTCCAACAGTTTTAGAAGACTTCATAGTTTTGTTTACCCAGAAGATTCCCAAGGCAGTAATCAATACTATATTAGCTCCAAATGTTCTTTTTGCTAAATACTGAATCCAGGCATGCTGGATGGCTGGATGCTCCCAGGAGGCTGCAGGAAGGCCTCCTGGCCCAAAACGGGGCCTAGAAAGCCTCCCTGGAGCCTCTTGGGAGCAAAAACAGGGTGGTGGGGTGGAGGAACCTGACCTCCACACACACCTCATTTTTAGCCTAGCAAGCCTCCCTGGTGCAAGCCTAGCAAGCCTCCTCTTAGGACCAAAAATGGGATGGGGTAGTGGTGTTTTTGGCCTAGCAAGCCTCCCTGGAGCCTCTTGGGAGCAAAAACGGGGTGGGGGGAAGGCAACCGGGGCTTGCCGAGCCTCACTCACCCAGGGAGATCAGTAAAGGCAGATCAGAGGAAGGCAGGCAGCAGTGTCGTGCATGCGTGCAATGTCGTGCATGCATGATAAGGACTGACGGGCAGACAGCAGAGAAGTGGACGGAGAGGGGCGGGGCCAGTCATAGGCCCGATTTACCGGTTCTCCGAACTACTGGGAATGGTAGCAACTGGTTCTATAGAACCGGACAGAACCGGTAGAGTCCCACCCCTGCACGCAGGAGATGTCTTTATAGGGCACCTCCTGCATGCTTATAGTTAAATAGGACATTTGATTTTGCCAAGAGAATTTACTCCAGTTACAATAGTCTGTCTCTTGTGAGTCCTTAAAATGAAATTGTTGTGGAGCAGCGTATGAGAGTTGGACACACTGTGTTGCTTCCCTTTCATTCATACTTTCCTCTAAAGTCCAGAAGGTCAAAATGGTGCATGCTTTATGTTTCTCTCTTTCCTGTGTGCTTTTCTTTGCAGATGGTTGATCCGTACATTCCCCCTCCCCACCTTCCCCATTCTCATTTTCTGTTTTGATTCGGTTGCTCTCCAGGTAAAATGATGTTGACTAGCTAGCTTAAAATGCTTAGTGCAACCTCAAGTACATCCAAATTCTGTTTTTGTCTGAATGGCAAAGTAAATAAGCCTATAAAGGAAGGAAGAAGCACAAAATTCCAATTATAGTTGAAGATGCCATATTCTGATACGTTAAAAACTGCATGTGTTAGCAAAAAAGAACAAAAAAACCCTATTTCCTTTAAGAAGATCTTGTAAGCTCATAGTACCTTCCTGAGTCAAATGGAAACAGTATTGCAAGCAGAAGCAATAATTTTCTGCAAATAAGACTCTTTTTACTTCCACTGCTTTATAAATCGCCTTAAGGTATTTTGTATTCTCATAGTTGATACCTCTTCTCTTTGGGCTCTGCATTTGAATTCAGTGTATCAATTGATTCTGTGCAATTTGCTTGGTTTTCTTTTTATAGTACCGTGTCCTTCTTTCTTATAAGTTTTGTTGTGGAAGAATAAATTTGCTCATGACTGCAATAAAAAGACACTCCTACTTTATTGAATAATTTATATTAATTTTACTATAGGTATAAAAAAAATCTATCATGGGTCTTTTTTATCCTAAAATGATCTGATCTATCAAAATGGACCTCTTGGGTACATGGATCACATAATAGACAGAATATAACTTCTCCCCAGGTTTCAAATAGCTAGGTGGGAGGAGGGGGGCTCAAGTGAGGAGCTATATTGAGTCCTTATATAGCCTCAAGAGGCATAAGCCTGGCTTTCGCTTCACATGGACCCTTAACTGGTTTTTCCCAAGAGAAGGCAAGCAGACTGGGGAGATTCTTGTATTATAGGCAGAACACAATGAAGTTATTGACTGGACCTTTCATTAGTGGATCTGGTTGCTTGCACCTGACAACTATTGAAATATGTAATTCAATAAAATGAATGCATGTTATATGAGAAAAAAAAACATAATGGAAACTTGCACATAACATAGATGGATAAACATAGCTATCTCATTGAAAATACATATAGGCAACTCCTATCATTCATGGGAATTAAATGCCAGACCACTTTGGAAATGAGACTCAGATAAGAAGTAAAGGTATATTTTTTAATCTTGAATATTGGAGACAATAGATAACAAGGGCCACCTGTACACTATTGGGGCAATTGTACTAAAATCAATTTCCATTAGCAATAATTGCAGGACTATTGTACTGAAACATAGATAACTCAGCATTACTCAGAATAATGAAGTTCTATATCCTCCTCCTTTAAAAATCATGAAAGTATTTTAATATGTTGATAAAATAATACAACATCCATAGTTTGGGGCAAGTATTAAGTACACCCCAAATTATCTATGCTATTTGAACAGATATTACTGTTTTTTTTCCTTGCCTTACTCTTCAGATACAGTCTAAGATAAATGAAATAATTTCAGTAGCTTTGTGTATAGAAGCATTTTAGATATTTCTGCCTGAATATTTTATTTTAGTTTACATAAACCTATTTTATATAATAAATGTATACCAACAGTCAACATCCTTTCCCCAGCCTTCATTTTTAATACTGTTTTTAATATTTTTTCTTGTTCAAAGGCTCTTATTATATTTCTCAAGCTTTGCTTGTCCTCCTGACTCCAAATACCAATTTAACCATAGGTAGGGGACTGCAATATATTGCAAATTCAGTTAAATTCTTTAATGGAGTGTTGGATGTTATTGAGCTGCTTATCTGTCTGAGACGGTGTTAGTCTTCTATCTGGGATAATCCAGGGAAAAATGGCTAGCTATTCAGGAGGAGGGGGAGGGGAGAGGGAGGACAAGGAGAAGCCTTGACTAGTTCAGACACAGCTGTCCTAAAGGTCTTATGGAAACTCATAGTTGATATGCTCTGCAAAATAAGGGGCTCATTAAAAATGCATGAAGAAGTGTGCTTTCAAAGTGTGAAAGCCAAATTAAATATAATGAGATTTTTTTTAAAAAAATATTGGGTATTTATTTCCCGGATGTTTGATGACATTCAAGAAGTTTTAGAATCCTAGCCAATTTTTTCAAAACTTGCTGGGAGATTCGTTGGGTTATAAGGTACTTGCTTCTTTCTGTGAAATTTTGAAGGGAATGATCTCAGTCAGGATGTTAATATTAGAAAAGACTGTCCACCAAACTGTGCTTAACACATATACATGGCAAGAAGCAAGAATAAGTTGAATAAACTGAATGAAAAGGAATACTAGTAAATACATAAAGCAAATATATCAGGTTTAGCTTATTCTGATATAGGAAAAATCTAAGGGAGCTGATGCTGAATTAGTACAATTCTTTTTTTAAATAAATTTTATTTGGGTTTTCACAAAACCTAATACAAATAAAACATCTTTTTTTGAGAATAGCATGATCCCGGGTTATCACTTCTCCATACAGACACAAACTCAATTTCATATTCGTCTTTGTGTTCTATTCCATATCTTATTACTATTTTAACATTTTCTCCATAATTTTTCCCCTCCCTTTTCTCAACTTTGTTTTTAATTATCTCATACCTATCTAAATTCAATTATATATCTTTTTCTAAGTTTCAATGTCTTTCTAATCATATTTATACTTTTCTAATTATATTTATACTATTTCAATTTCATATTTTCTTTTCTCATTAAACAAGTTTTCTCCTGTAGTTACTAATTGGAGTATGACACCTTTGTATCTTTTAATTTTGTCCATTCAACTCTTATTTAAACTTCAATTTATGCCTTTACAATGCCTTTACAACATTCAATATAACACATAACTTCCAATCGAATTCTGCTTGGTACATTCTTAAAATACACACTATGTTTTTAAAGAGAATATATATATATATAACACAATTTCCATATTTTCCCCCATATTTCTTTCATATTTCTCTTCACTTAAGATTTTATAAATCATTAATAATAATTAAAATGTTCCCATCCTTTCAATTTCATTCTCTTCCCTATTTATTAACAAACATTCCATTACATTAAGTCAGTATTTTATTTATCATTTTAATCACACTTGTTTCATATTTTCTAAGTTTATGTCTATTTCTAATATAACAATACTATCTTATGTACCCTTGCAGAATCCCTCTTTCAATTAAATTTCACCCATTATCTCTATGTCTTCTAAATAGGCTTATACCTTTAATCCTTGTACGTTTTCCCTGTTTCTCTATGTCTTGTTTCTGTCCTTTATAACTTCTTTTCCTTTCCTTCTTCCCCCTCTTCTTCTCCCTCCCCTTTTTGACCGCTTGTCTCTCTAATTCTAATTCTAATTCTCTCTTCTGTAATCCACTCTTCTGTTTCTTCCCAGTATTGTTAGTACTTTTCAAACTATTCTTTTTTTGTTTTTTTTTCAAATCTTAAACTTTTTACTCTCTTTCCCCCCCTTTCCTTTTTTCCCCCACTTAAAATTACTTGATCATTAAAGATGGCTTCTTCTTTGTCCCGCTTGTTCTACAAGCATTTCTTGTTGTTTCTCATAGTTCAAGATCTTCATTTCTAAAAATTGAAATACGAAGCCCCAAAAGCCTCTTCCTTCTTGTGCATCTTCTTTCTGTATTTAAAGTTCTATTTTCAGTTCTTCCAAGAGTGATGCCATTTTAAACACACACCCCATTGATTTTAGTTATTTAAATCCAATAACCCAGAATCCAAAAATCACCAAGTAATCCAAATAATCCAAAGCTGTTTCTTCTTGCTTCTTTTTTCCACTTTCTCTTCCTGGGTTCTATTATCTTGCTACAAAGTTTCAGTTAGAATGTATCTTTTAGGGATCTTGTTGAAGTTTCGCTGTGAATTCCTTTTACTTCCAGGCAGTCTCCTCCATTTTTCCAGATCCCGCCCTTTTATTTTTTTTCCTTTTCTCTCCTTTCCTTCTTTTAAAGGTTTTTGAATATCCAAAAGTCTTTGTTATCCCTTTGACATTTTATTTTCAGCTTGAAAGCCTATTGATGTCAAAGTGGATTTTTGTCAGTTTCTTACTTAAATCTCTTAGTTGTCAATATGAGGAAGGAAAGGAAAAAAAAAAGCCAAATCCTTTCCCTTCCCTCTCTCCTTTGCCACTTCAAAATCTTATTTGGGAACAATATTATTCTTAATAGTTCAAATTCCAGGGTACCTCATGTTATTGCTTTTTCAGTTCAACCTGGTCAACCAAAACTTTCTCTTTTTATCTTCCTCTTGCACATTCTTTTCCGGTCGAGTTCTTCTTTGAGGTGGCCATTTCTGACCACCACTGCAAGCACCTTTGGGAAAGGGAGTAATGGCCAGCTGGGGAGGAGAGATGCAGCTCTCCTCAATCCTGCTGGCATTCTCCCCCCTCTTCACCTCCTCTACAGCCAGCTTGGGGCGCCTCGGTGGCGAGCATGGATCGAAACCGTGCACGATCGTGGATTTAGGTCCATTACCAAAGAAGCTCAAACCGGAAGTCCTGAATTAGTGCAATTCTTGATGGTTTAAAGCAATGTAATTGATTGAATTAATATCATGAGATATGATTGTGGGACGTTAGTTACTAATGGGAGGACATGACTAGGGATAGCTGCTAATCCTCCTAGTTAGTCATGAACACTCTTTAGAGACAGCCAACCTTCCTCATCCTATTCCAAATAAATCTAACATTTGTTTGCTAGGTTTTTCTAATTAAAGCAGAGACACAAAATTGAAAAGTAAGCATGTTACAATGAATAAATGTGTCACTTCATCTTTAATCTTTGTCTGGAATCAGAAAACATTCTTGGCAGAGGAACAAGAGGATATAATGAGTTGATATTTTCTTTGAAATTGTGTCCACAAAATAGAATATAGAATGGAGGGGAGATATTAGCGATGGTGAAAATCACCTCATTTCTTACTTTTGGGTGAATAGGTACTTTGATTGATCATTCCATCCATTCATCCATTTTCCTGCACCATAATGCTCCTCAAAACTAAAGTTTATTTCTGTCCAAATGCATGGGAATTGATATCTTCAAATGTATTGGACTATCTTCTCCATCCTGCTACCCCCAATTTTGTCTGCACCATCCTGCTACCCCCAAAACTGGCCAACAGCTATAAATAGGAAAGTTATCCCAATATATCTGGAGAATATCAGTTTGGGAAAGATTGTGGTGCAAGAAATCAAATGAGATATCTGGTCTACAAAAAGCACCCCAGGGTATTTGAATACTGTGACAAACCTTGCCATCAACTTGTAATATAAATACAGTATAAAGGGGGAAGTGATTAAGAAAAATTACTGTACCATTATATAACAAAATCATATTTTTGTGCTAAGCTTGCTTATCTTTTGTACTGTCTTCATCTCTCTTTAGTAGTGTTGTTCCCCCAAATGGCATTCAAAGTCTATTGGTTGGATTAAATAGTTGTTAATGATGTTCAGCCTCTATTCATGTCTCCAAAGTATCTTCTTTCTCCCTTTCCTCCCTCTAAAGAAACCTTTGTGTTTGTGTTTGAAACAGCAGGGCGGGTGAAGCAGGCCTAGTGTTATGACAGTATAGATCTTAAAAGAAAATGTGAAGTTTTCAAATTGTTGTTCTATTCATTGCATGCTAGGTGGGCCCAGGGGAGCAACTGTTATCTCCAGATGATTATGCAAATATGTCTAAATAACTGAATACCTATTCCTACTTTTTATCCTCCAATCTAATGATTCCCCTGATATGTACAGTTTCAAATTATCTTCAGTAAGTAATGGCTTGCATTTAACATTTTATATCAAACCTGTCATTTGGATAATTTTCTGTAATATTTTACACAAATTAGCAAATGTTCCCCCATGGCACTTTGGTAATGCCAGTGGGTTTTATTATTACATGAGAAGTGCAAACAAGGCAGTCTTGCTGTTGTGTGAAGAGTTTAACAAAAACTAGAAAAATCTGAGTCATGGATTGCTTGTTGAATATGATAGAATGCGTAGTACAATTAGCTCTAGGTAGCCACATCATCATAATAGAATCATAGAATTAAAGTCACTGCTTCAATCCCTTGTTCAATGCAAGAGCTACTTGAGCATGTCTGACAGAGCAGCCAGCTTCTATTTGAAGATATCCAGTGAAGGAAAATTCAGCACTTCATATGAAAGCCTGTTCCACTTCCTGACCACTCATACTCAGGAGGATTCTTTGATGTCTACCTTAAGCCCTTATCCTTGGAGTTTTACTTCTGGATCTGGTCCTGTGTTTTGTGGCAATGGATAATATGTCCACTCTATTTTCTGGTGACCTTATGAAAGATTTAAAGACTGTAATTGTATCTTCCTTGGCTATGGAGTCTCAATTGTCTATAGACTACACATACCTAGATCTTTTAAATGTTCTTCATAGGATTTAATTTCCAGAATCTCTCATCATCTTCATATCCCTTTGGTCTTGCTCCACTTCATTATTTTCCTTTTTTTTCAGTTATGCTGCCCAAAACTGATTTTAGTATTTCAAGTGGAATCTGACTAAGGGACAATAGAATTAAATAATTCTTGTGATCTGGATTCCCTTCTCCTATTAATTAATTCAACAATACCCTTTGCTTTTTAGTAGTTGCATTCCATTTTGGCTCAGGTTAAGTTTATGGTCTAAAACAGGGATACCAAACTCAAGGCTCATGGGCTGGATCCAGCCCATGGGGTGCTTAGATCTGGCCCATGGGGCTGCCCTGGAAACAGCAAAGGACCAGCCTATAGTGCCTCTGCTAGCAAAAATGGAACTTGGAGGGGCCACATGCAGCCCTCCATTTTTGCTGGCAGAGGGCTGAAGGAGGCAAAAATGGAGCCCAGGGGATGCATGTGGCCCCCCTGAGGTCTGTTTTTGCTGGCAGAGGGCTATCAAAGCAAACTAAAAACAAAACAAAAGGAGAAATGTTTCCTGTTTTGCATTTGAGCATGCAAAAAGGGACAGGAAAGGAGAAAGGGGAAAGACAAAGAAAAAGAAGGAAAGATGGGAAGAGACCAAGGAAGGAAAAATAAGAAAAGAGGGAAGGAAGAAGAAAGGAGAATGAAGAGGGAGGGAGGGAGGGAGGGAAGAAAGGAAGGAAGATTATAATGAGAATGAGGGAGGGTCTGAGGAAAATCCTGCCTTAGCACTTGGCCACCACAGGTGCCCCTGACATAAGTGGCCATGCCCACTCTGGCCACCCCCCTTCCCTGATGTTAAACATAACCCTGATGAAGCCCTCAATGAAATTGAGTTTGACACCCCTAGTCGAAAAGAACACCCAGATTCTTCTCATATGTCCTTGTGCCGAATCTCCTTTCTCACATCCTCCAGTTGTACCCTTTTTACTGTCCAGATGCTAAACATTACATTCCCCCTTGTTTAATTTTACCGTATTATTCAGTATTATTATTGAATTTCTATTATTATTATTTGTTAAATAATGTTCATTAGCTGTGTTTTAAACATGGGCACATAGCAATAGCATGTGATCTAATTAATTACATTAAAAATGTGCAGATATCTATATTCCAACAGCAAAATTTGATTTGAAGAACTATGAAAAATGTTTATACATTTATAAAGATTTATAAGATACATTGAGTTTGTCAATGTTAGAGGTATATAATGAAGTTTTATCTGAAGCCAAGATACCACATACATGGACAGAAGCGAATATTTTAATCCCAAAAGAAGACTCAGACTTAACACAAATAAAGAACTATAGGCCAATATCCTTATTAAATGCAGATTACAAAATATTTTCTTCAATAATAGCTGAAAAGTCAAAAAGTTTTTTGAATGGGTTTATACATTCTAACCAAAATGGGTTTTTACCTAAAAGGCAAATTAAAAACAATGTGAGAATAATTTTAGATACACTAGAGTACTATGAAGTACGTAGTGAAAAACAACTAGCATTAATCTTTTTAGATGCTCAGAAAGATTTGACAATGTAAATTGGCAATTTATGATGCAACAATTAAAATGTATGGATTTTGGCAAAAAAAATATAAATATGATTAAGGCGATTTACACAAACCAGAGAGCTTAAAGTGATAGTGAATGGAGATGAGACAGAAAAATTTTACTTAAGAAAAGGCACAAGACAAGGATGTCCATTATTCCCCTATTATATTATAATTTTTTTTATTAACATTGGAAGTTTTAACTAGAAATATTAGGATCCAGAAAGAAAAGGAATGGAAATAAAAAAAAAAATACAAACTACAAGCATTTGCAGATCATCTAGTCTTTATACTAGAGGAACGGTTAGAAACTGACCCCAGATTGATAGGGAAAATCAAGGAATATAGGGAATTGCAGAATTGAAAATAAACAAAGAAAAAACTAAAATAATAATAAAAAAACTTACAGATAAACAGAGAAAGGAATTGACAGAGAAAATAGACCAGATAGTAAAGAATGTGAAATATTTAGGTATATATAAGATGTGCAACAATTAAAGATGATAAGTACACAAAATTAATGCAACAAATTAAGTTGGATTTGGAGAAATGAAAGATTTTACAACTATCAATAATAGGGAAAATAGCTACCATAAAAATGAATATATTACCAAAGTTACTTTTCTTATTTCAAACAATACCGATAAAATTAGAAAACAAATATTTTGAAGATTTAAATAAAATAATTTTGAAGTATATCTGGCAAGGGAAAAAAGCAAGAATAAAATTGAAAATGCTACAGGAATCTGGGCTACCAGATTGGGAGCTATATTATCAGGCATCTGTACTTACATGGGTAAAAGAATAGATAGATTTGAGGCATAGAAGGCATTGAGGCATATTATTACTTGAGAGACACAATCTTCAGTTAGGATGCCATGCTTTTCTATGGTATGGAAGGAGTACTGTACATAGATATTTTCAAAAACATTATGTGAAGAATGCTTGGTATGGGAAAAATTCTTGGTATGAGAAAAAATCAAATTACAAAATTATAGGAAAATACCAGTCTAGTTTTCTGCAATGGAAGTATTGATACATCCAAATCTTATTAACTTGAAAAAAAGGTACTTTATAAAGATATTTTAAATGAGAATAGTGAACTTAAAACTAGACAGGAATTACAAAATCAAGGGATTGATTTAGCTTGCTGGCCACACTTGCAAATACAATCAAGATATGAGAAAGATGCGAAAACATGGGTTTTTTATAAAGAACCAACAACACTTGATGTTATTAGGGACAGAGGAAAAACTGATTTTATATGTGTATGTGTACATATACCTGTGTGTGTGTGTGTGTGTGTGTGTGTGTGTGTGTGTATGTATATATATTTGTTTTCTGAAAATATATATATATATATATATATATATTTGTTTTCTTAAGTTTTCGTGGGTATGTATATGTATGGTATTCAGCTTTGTTCAGGTATTTTCCCACATTGTTATAGTTGTGCTTTTAAAGTTGTAGCAACGTTTCGGCAGAATCTCATCTGCCATCATCAGGCTTCTATATTGTGTTCGTCTGTGAGTCAGACTTTCACACCCGTTTCTGTTTTAAATTTGGTGCTAGTCTACTGCTGTGCCAGAATGGTTTTTTCTTCATCCTGATTGGTTGGGAGTCTTGGTCTGTGTTTATTGGTCTTGGAGTTTGCTGTGTTCTGCTTGATTGGTGTTTCTAATATCTTTTGTCTGTTTTGTAGCTCCTTTTTTGTCTTGATTGGCTGGCAACATTGTGTTTCCTGTATTGGAGGCTTTTAGTGTGTCTTGGCTCCGAGTAAACAGATGGCTATCATGTATTAGGAAGCTAATGAAACCTAGTCAGTATCAACAATAATAGTTTCAATGGACCAGTCTTCTAATTTTATAGGCAGCAGCTTCCTGTGTTCTTAAGATCATTTTACCTAGCATTGGGGTTCAGTTCCTTTTAATTAAAAATGTTATTCTAATTAAGTTGACTTCAATGTCAACATTTTGGATTGACAATTTCTGGGCACTTTGGCAAAGTAGAAGGAGATGTATCATAATCTTGATTAACTTGAATTTTTATATGACCTATTGTGGGTGTTTATAATTCTTGATTGAGCCTTTGAGTCTGAACCATCACTGAAACTTGTCACTATGCTGTAGTAGGATGATTCAGGGTAAGGAAAAAAGTGAGGAAAGACAGTTCAGTTTCTGTAAGTGGTCTTATTTGTAGTAAATCTTGCTCTAAGAATCGCCCAAGAGAAAACCTGTAATTATGAAACTTCTCAAGATGTATTCTATAAAATGGGTCTGTTATTCTTCACATCTCTCCCATGCAGAACTAAATAACATATATCTGTTTTATATTCTATTCTCTTCCCTAAATGCAATTGCAGAAGCTGTCCAAAAGCACTGTATTTTTGGTGGAGCTCCATACAGGGAGACCAACTATTTAAACAGGAATATCCAAATTTGACAACTTTAAGACTTGGGAACTTGTGGACTTCAACTCCCAGAATTCCTCAGCCAGCCATATTCAAAGCCTGGTAAACACCTGTGGGTTGGTGTAATTATCAATGGTAAATGATAAGAGAAGTAGTTCTAAACATTTCAGTCATTGTTTGGAGTACTTCCATAGAGAAAGAGTTTTTATTCTTGTTGAATGTGTAGTATTTTAAACAATGGTTTCCCCAAAAATCATTTCCCCATTTTTGAACATTTATTGTAAAAGTGGTACAAAAGGAATAAGTTTTAATAACTTTCTTGGAAAATGGGAGAGACTGAAAGTCTAATGGGTGGGATGTATAGCTCCTGCTCATAGTTTACAAGGTATCTGAGAGATTTCTGTTACTACCCTATATTCCATTACAAAACATATGATATTTTCTTGAGCTGTCTCTTGCATCCCTGCTTTCCCACACTCAAAAGAGAATTATTGTAGAAAGGCTTTTAAGAACAGGAAACACAAGCAGCCAGGAAAGTTGTAGAGTGATAGGTATTGGGAAATTTCCAGCCAGGCAAGAAGAAGGGATCAAGTGGGGAATTAGTTATGAGTCATTGCACAGCCATAACAGATCAAAGATTGACCTTGTCCCTCCCCAAATTCCATAGGACCTTACCTGTTTGTTCCCAAGGGAAGGTGAACTATCAGTGGAAATTCTTGTACGGTAGGTAGAACACAGTAAAATAGTCAGTGTGACTGATTTATCTACATGGACGTCAATGTGAACATTCGGGTGTGGATCTGGTTGCTTGGGCCTGACAAAACAAGGGAGGAGGAGGAAAAAAAGACTACAGTAGAAATTCTGCCCTCTAACAACTATAAAATAAAATAAAATATTCAATCAAAAATAATTCTTAAGCAAAATAAGAATGGAATAGGAAAAACAAAGCCTGTTTTGTTTTAGAAGAAGATAGTAATGATGGTTTGGGGGATATTTACCATAGAGTTTTAGAATGGTGAAAGTTTAATTGTTGGGATGCTTTTGCTTCTCATATGCTTTGTAAGTTTTCTCCCTGAGTATTTTCTCCAAGGGGTGAATAGAAAGGGTGATGCAGTTTGTTAAATGTTACTATTTTATATTTTTATTAGGGCAGATGAATGAACATAAGTCTTCAGTTAATGAAAATCTATTATTGATTAGTTGGACTTAGTCACAGCTATGAATGTTGCATTCTGGCTTAAGAAATGCAAGAGAAAATTATGTATGGTATACAAGCATGTATATCAGAGAATATAATGTGTATTATATAGAAGTTACTTTTATATTGAAAAAGTAACTCCAAAAACACATTTTATATTGATTTTTGGCAATATACAAATACCTGTTAGTTTAAAAGACATATGATTAATCAGCTAAGACCTCTAACTGGTTGACAGTCCTAATTATATACAACCACAGAAAAGCTGCCACTGTGTATACTGACTAATTAACCAATAGTAGGAGTAGAGTTTTTCTCTCCTATTTCTTTCCCAATAAAACTTTTAATAGCCTAATATCAGTGCTATTAATCCCTTAGAAACTATAAAAGCTTCTGGGATTTCATTTGGGTCTCAGTAAAGTGCTGAATGAGACAATATTCAAGGTAGAGAACACTTTACTTTGTAGGAGAAAATGCTAATTTCTCCTCAAGTATAAACAAAGTGGAATTTAAATGAGTTCATAGCAAACCCAGGACAACAGAGCTTTCCAGCAGATACTAAAGGGAGCTGGCTTTCTCCCTGCAGCAGAGTTACAGAGTTGAAGATTTGTCTGTAGCAGGAAACAAAAAGAGCTGAGAGCACATCTTTGCAATACATAGCTGCATCCTAAATTAAAACTCAAGACTTGGAAAGGGTTTGGATGATCTGCTCTAGCTTTATCTATACATTATGGCATGTCATTTTTTAAAAATATAGATGATTGAGTTGAATGTGATTGGGATTCACACAATATCCGCATCCATAAACAATGGTTTAGAATAAAAGTGGTCATTTCAACAACATGCCAAGTTCAAGCAAACAACTCCATAGAGTTTAGAATGTTGGGCAAACCAAAACTTTTACACAGAGTGAAGAATTCTTGTTTGTGTGAGCTGCACAGGAAATTGAAGATATAAAGTAATGCCAGCCAGAGATTGTGAGAGCCACCAAAACTGGCTCCATAGTGCATTAGATGGTAGCGATGAAGAAAGGCTACTGGCATCTATCTTAATCTAATTGAGGTCCCCAGCAAGGGAAAAGAGAAAGTTTGTGTTATCTGTGAAATGCTATTTAAATTTCAAATGCAATCTTTCCTTGCCCAAATATATCAGTACAATGTATCCTTTATTCTGAGGAGTGACAACAAAATTCTATTCTGAAATATAAATAGTAATGGTTTATGCACACACACACATATGTGTGTGTGTGTGTGTGTGTGTGTGTGTATTTGTTGTTGTTGATCATCTCTGTTTCTTAGCCAAGGGAGCCAGCATTGTCTGAAGATGCTTTCATGGTCATACGGTCAGCATGACTATACGCTGAGGCCCACAGAATGCTGTTACCTTCCCACCAAAGTGATACCTATTTAACTGATCACATTTGCATGCTTCAAACTGCTAGGTTGGCAGGAGCTGGGCCAAGTAGTAGGAGCTCACCTTGTCGTGTGGCGTTCGAGTGTTGAACCCGGCTGTCAGTTTTTCAGCTGATAAACTCAGGCTCTTAAACCACTTTTACACATATCCACACCCACAAACACTGCTATCCTGTCATATAATTTGTGTATCTGTGTGTATAAATATACAAATCATATGACAGGATAACAGTATACATGTACAAATGAAGGAGAATATACACGTCACAGGATAATGTTGCAGGATCCAATCTGGGTCAGCCACTGGGACCAGAGGTTATATAAATATATACATATATTTTTCTACTGTACACGAGATTCTTATGCTAGGGTAAACATAGAGTTACCAATTAGCTTCATTCCCAGGCAGCTCCTACTAAACACCATCTATTTTAAGTAGAGCCTCACCCACTGCATTTTTTTAAAAAAAAATATTTTTAAACTCCAATTAAAAGCATGGGAACAGAGCCAGGTAAGAGCAAAGCAGCCCTGGTGTTAGATTTTTGTCTAAGAAGTTCCCTGCTAATCTCCTGCCTAAGACAAACCCACAGATCTTCCTGCAGCCCAGATTGTCACTTCAAGAGCTCTCCTAACCAAAGAGTTGCTGTTATCAGCACCTATAGGTATGATCCATCTCATTTAGTTGACTAAAACTCTGGAGGGATTTATGGGCTGTCATGAGTGGTGGCAGAGGAAATTGCTGATGTCCCTGAGGTGAGCAAGCAAGTGACAAATGGTGAATTGATACTGCTTTACATTGGTTCCTTCTCCAGGCAGGGTGGGTACTTGAACTTGAATCAGTAGATTTCAGCTTTTTATCACCACAGTCCTCCAGTTTGATTCATTTGTTCATAAAACTATTCAGCCCATTCTCAAACACATAATCATAAATGTTAATTTAAACTTATGTCTTCTGGTTATGCCTTTATACTGGAAATGTAAATGAAATAATCAAAGCAGCAACTAGAGAAGAGAACTATATTGTTATATTTTGTTGTATGAATATTCATGAATGTATTTGTGGTCCCCAAAACTAGGCTCTTGCTTGGTATCCAAGCTGATAAGTCACCGGATACAAGGTGTGGTACAAAATTATGCTTTTATTTTGGTGCCAAAATATAAAGACCATGGCTCAAAAGCTAACCAACGGCCTCGATTAAAATCTTACAGCAATTTTTAAAGTCAAGGGATGGTTGCATACAACCTTTGCCCTCCTCCTAATAATGCATGCATAGCAGATAACATTGATTGGTTATTTGGATCTCAGCCCCCTACATAGCTAAATGTCGTGTCACCTGTGTTTCTCCCCAGGTCACTGGTATCTTGCAAAGTGTCCTAGTTTCATGTGCCAGCTATGTAGTTTTTGGGGTTTTTCTTATAAGCAAACTATTCTTGTTCCTAATATCCTGGCTAGTGGTTTAAGATGCTAACTTCTGCCTTGCTAAGAATGTGCAGTTCCAACCTCTTTCCTATAGCAAATCATCTCCAAGCAGCACTCCCTGAGACCCCTCTCCTTCCGCAGAGAATTGTAAAAGCAGTTTTAAATCTTTGTCTGAGGCAGCACCCCCCACCACCCCCACGATCCCCCTCCTTCTGTAGGAAGAGAGAAGTCAGGAAGGAGAAAGGCTGCTTAAGGCAAAGAAATGAAGACAAGAGAAAATGTTTTATCAGAATTCATATTCCTCACTCGCATGTCTATTCCATCTATACCTGGGTCCTATCTCCATACATGACCCTTCCTCTGATCCCCAGGGCCTCAATTGTACATACATTCCATCATCTGATCCTTCATATGTTGTATGAAAATCTTCTCCTTTCCCTCTGTCTTTCCTTTCTCTGTCAATGCCTGTCATTTTGTGAAAAAAATTCTATAAGCCTTACTCTAGGATTACAAAAGGTTTTACAGTCCATCCTCTGTCATCTCCATTAGGTCATATTTCACCAGTTCTGCTATTGGGGCCATAAAAAGGGACTGAAATCAGAGCTTCCTGTCTAACTTCGCTTAAGAGCATCTATGTATAGCTTTTCTGATTTATATGGCTGTTTGGGGAATGGCAAAGTTCTTATTACCTTTCTAAAAGTATTTTAAAAACCTCCAGGGCATGATATGGTCAAAGTGAAACACTTCAAAATCCCATTGATTTCCACAGCAGAGTTAGATCTTTTGCATCAAATAAATTGGTGTTAAAATGATTTAGATTTGACTGGGTCTAGCCCCCATATTGTGTTCAACTTCTACCACAGGTAGACAAGGAGTTGTAGAGGTCACAGAGTGGTAAAGTATTAGGTGATTTAAAAAAATAATAATAGGAAGAGAGGGTTTCTTAAAAATATATTAATACAAAGAGAGGGATATACGGAGGAATAAGATATTGTTGGTGATTCCAGAAAAAATGCCCAGTGTCTATTTTCTGTGTTGTAGGTCACATGAAAAAATAAAATGATCAATAAAAGTCCTGTGTTACATGCAATTGACATGATGTGGAAGTCATAGTTGTCTCTTCCTAAGGATTCTTGAATGGCCTCAGATCAGAGTTTCCCTAACTGTGAGGTGTATCTCCTTTGGGTCCAAAAGTATGGCAAATGGTTTAGTTGTACATTGTCATAACAATCCCATATTTCCCAAAGTTTTCATTGTAACATTTTCATTGTTCATCTGTGTCATTTTGGGTTTTTAGAACCCAATTATGCATTATTACACCAAAGAAAGGTATGATGGCAAAAAGTTCAAAAAGTCCTGCTTTAGATCAGAGGTCTGCAACCTTTGCAACTTGAATGGCAGGCTGGCAAGTCAAGCTGCACATACATGTGATTTCTGGCCTGCTGCTTGCATGGCCCAATTGCAAATAGTCTATGGCCCAGTACAGGGCTGCAGCCCAGAAGTTGATAACCATATCTGGTCATTTTTTCCCCAATCTTCTATACCTTACAACAATTTTAGGTGAAATGCAGGCAGGACTTGAATTGTGCCCTTTTATTTTATTTATTTTATTTTGTCAAGTGATTATAAGATAACAGGTATAAGTATAAACATAGTTATGAATACATGAAATGGATACATAGAAGAAAAATAAAAAGAAACAATAGGACAGGGAAGGTACACTGTTACGCTTATGCATGCCCCCTACAGACCTCGTAGGAAAGGGGTGAGGTCAATAGTAGACAGTCTAAGGTTAAAGTTTTGGGGGTTTGGGGAAGA
The DNA here is from genome assembly GCF_049901715.1 of Pseudonaja textilis. NCBI lineage: Eukaryota > Metazoa > Chordata > Lepidosauria > Squamata > Elapidae > Pseudonaja > Pseudonaja textilis. The sequence continues at coordinate 12,774,432 of NC_141998.1, read as the reverse complement.
AACCACAGAGTCAAGTAGAGTATTCCAAGCATTGACCACTCTGCTGCTGAAGTCGTATTTCCTGCAATCATGTTTGGTGTGGTTTACCTTGAGTTTGTATCTATTGTGTGCTCTTGTATTGCTATGGTTGAAGTATTCATTGACAGGTAGGACATTGCAATATATAATTTAATGTACTATACTTAGATCGGACCGAAGGCGGCGTAGTTCTAGGTTGTCTAGTTCTAGAATTTCAAGTCTGGTGGCAAAAGGTATTCTGCAACGAGTAGAGGAGTGAAGATTCTTCTTGTGAAATATTTCTGGACTTTCTCAATTGTATTAATATCAGATACGTAATATGAGTTCCAGACTGATGAGCTGTATTCAAGTATTGGTCTAGCAAATGTTTTGTATGCTCTAGTTAGTAGTGTGATATTACCAGAGAAAAAGCTACACAGGATTAGGTTAACAACTCTTCATGCCTTTTTGGCTATGTAGTTACAGTGGGCTCTAGCACTTAGATCATTAGAGATGATCCAAGGTCCTTGACAGAGTTTGGATCATCAACAAGGTCTTGACTATTCAGCTTGGATTTCATTTTCTGATTATTATTATTTTGCCAATATGTAAGATAGAACATTTATTTGTTGAGATTTGAAGTTGCCATTTGTTTGATCATTCTGATACATAGTCAAGGTCTTTTTGAAGGGTAGCAGTATTGTCTGTGGTATTGAATAGCTTTACATCATCAGCGAAGAGAATGCAGTTGCTCTTAATATGATCACAGTGATCATTTATGTAGAGTATGAAGAGAGTTGGTCCTAGAACATTGCCTTGGGGGGCAACACTGTTGACAGGTACAGAATTTGATAGGACACTCCCAATTTTGACCTTTTGTTGTCTGTTTGACAGGAATGCTTCTATCCAGTTATAAAGGTGTCCAGAGTTACCATAAGATTTTAGTTTTAGGAGTAGTTTGTCATGTACCACTGAATCAAAGGCTATGTAAATTGCGTCTATTGCTTTGCCCTGATCGAATTGTGTAGTTCATATGTTTTTGCAGTGTAAGAGTTGCAGATTACATGATAGTTTTTTTCTGAAACCAAATTGTTTATTAGAGAGTAGGTTGTTTGTCTCTAAGTGGAGGATAATGGATTAGTTAATAATTGATTCCATGACTTTACAGGTGACGCAGCATAAAGAGATTGGTCTGTAATTTTCAACTAGGCTGGGGTCTCCCTTTTTGAAGATGGGGATAACCGTGGCTAGTGACCATAGGTTTGGAGCTGGTCTTGAAAGATTTGTTAAAGATTATGCTTAGAGGTTCGGCTATGGAAGTGGATAGCTTTTTTAAGAAGTAGGCACATATTCTGTCCGGTCCAATGGATAGAGATGGTTTTAAATTGTGTAGTGCTTTTTCAACATTGTCTTCTGTAAAATTGATATGTATTAGATCATTGTAGTTGTCTGTGGTTCGACTAGGAAGTATTGGGCATGATCCATTACTGTTTACAAATACTGAACCAAAGAATGTGTTAAAGAGGTTGGCTTTAATGGTGTCATCATTGCAGTCTTTACCATTAGGTCCTATCAGGGGTGGGATGGACCTTGAGTCTTTTAGTTTGTTGTTTACAAAATTGTAGAAAGCGTGGGTGGAATTGGCACGCAGAAGGTTTTCCTCTTGTTTAATGTGATAATTGGTGCATTCAGTCTTTATCTGGTGGCATAAATTTTTGTATCGGCTTTTGAAGTCAGCAACATAACCAGATTTGTTTTTCCACCAAAGTGATTTCTTTTTGGATTGAAGCTTCCTTATTGTTATGGGTATTTTGTTTTTTTCTGGTTTTGGGAGTTGTTATTGGTACATATAGTTTGATGACTCTTTTGACTTCAAATAAAAAAAATGTTGTAACAGTCTTCAACAGTATTGCATCCAGTTAACAGACATTGCCAAGAGATGAGAGATCGTTGTCTATAAGATCATAATTGCCTTTTCTGAAGTTATAATTGGGGATTTTGTCGTTATGATGATTTTTGTGTGGACGTATGTTGAGACAAAAGTCAATCATGTTGTGGTCACTGTTGGAAAAGGGTTCTTCAAATTGTATTCTGTAAATTGTATTCAAACTATTGCAGAAGATGAGATTGAGGCAGTTGTTAAGTCTATATTGTTGGTTACTAGTTGTTCCAGTCCCAGATTTGTTACAGCATTGTAGAAGGTTGCATGTATGGGGTTCAGTTTTACATTTGTTTAGGGTCCAGTTAATATGAGGTAGATTGAGGTCACCAAGAAAGATAAAAGCGTATGGGCAGGATGTTGCCCATGTTAGTAGTGAATTTAACTTGTTTACATGTTCAGTGTCATAATCAGGGGCTCCGTAACATAATAAGAATCGAAATGTGATATTTAAGGATAGTTCACAGATGATGGTCTCAGGAAGAGCAGGCTCCTGGATAACTTGGATGTTTTTTAGATGTAGGGGCTTTTTATAGAAGATAGCAACACCATCTCCTCTATGGATTTCACAATCTGATCGGTAAACATGATAGTCTCTTACTGTGGTAATGGAGTCAGGGAGAGATGCGATGAGCCATGTTTCATAGACAAAATGATGTCTAATTTAGCCGTATTTAGTAAGAGGAGAAATTCAGGTATTTTATTTACAAGGCTTCTTGCATTGAGTAGTTTGCATTTAAGGCCAGTTGTAGTTGGAATTGAGGTAGTTAGGGGCAGGCGTGCCTAGTTTTGAGTAAGGGTGGGTTGGATGAGGTAGGGTTGGATGTGAAGCTGTGGGTTGTGTGACTTGCTTTTGATACAGTCAGCACAGTAGTCAATGTATAGGCCCTTCTCTCCATTGTCTAGACTCCATTGCCTTAGTTATCTATTTATCTTATTGAAAAGATGATAATAATCAGAAATATTTTTAAAAACAAAATATTCAGTCCTTGCTGAGTTGATCCCGCACTGCTGTTCCTCAAATCTACTTTTATGTCCAGAGGAAATCTGTTAAATCAAAATGATCCCGATGATGGAGAAGTCAAGCATGAGATCCTGGAATTGATCCCACTCACTCATGGAGAAGGAGATGCAAATTCATACCAGTCTTCTCCCTAAAAATACAAGAACACTTGCCAACAAGTTGATTTATATGTGAGCAGTCTTTTATGTGCAGTACCCAACTGACCTGGTTTTCTGAATTGGTGATTTTCTTTGTTCATTAACTCTATGTTGACCTCTAATAGAAATGCTAATTATGGCATGAATAAAACAGATCTCCAAATTCATCAATAAGGCAGCCATAGTAAACATTAGAGTAATATTTCTCTTGAGAACCTAAACAAAAGAAAAGCCTCTATTTTAACTCCAGAATTTTGTTACCCCCACATGCACTTTTTAATGTTTGAAATTAAACAGCAGGGATATTTAGGCGGTTTGGCTTTGAAGCCATTATCACTTCCTATACCTCAGAGATCCATTCAGTATTGTGAAGCAAGCAGAGCTCTTAATCCACGTCATTGGAAAGACTCCAGGGTGTGTGTCCAAAGGAAGGCATTTATTTCTCAAATTAAAAACCCAGCATGTAAAAAGCGAGATAGTATTTAAGCACGTTCTATTGACTCCTGTTCTGCAGTTATTTTCTAAATTTCTTCCTGATGGAAGATGATAGATTGGCTGAAGTCATACCTCTCTCTTAAAGGTAAAATGCATCTTTCATGATTTATTCCTCTCACATTGACCAAACGGCTTTTGGGATAATGGAGGCACTCTAGTTCCTCTGAGGGATAGAAATAGTGGTGAGAAAGTCACCCTATTTTATTGCACTCTATCCAATTTCCTTAAATCACATAATGGAGATTGTTGACAAGTTTGGAATTCAGTGTTAATTCTAATAGCCACTACTGTTGATCTTGAGCTGAGTGTCTTTTCTTTTGCATATTCTGTAAATCCATGTTCTAATGGGTGTAAGTCTGCTCTGCTAACCAATGTAAAGTTGTGTAAATACCCAAACAAAATTTCTGAATAATATATTTCTCAGCAGATACTGAATGGGGGGTAAAATAACTTGGATACAGAAAAACAACCTATTGTTTTGCAGAGGCTTCATTACCCAACTATGTAACTTCATCAGAACTCTCCTTCTAAGCTCCGCCAACCAATACTCCTTAGCCGACAGCACCCAGAGCATGCCCTTCCTGGGCAGCATTGGGTAAAAACAGCTGGGGAGAGATGGTCCTGTAAGTTATTAGTTGCTCCGATTCTTATGAATAGTGTGTTTCAGGATCCTAGGATAATGTCAGGTGTCAAGAACCACACATTAAAATCCAATTAAGCTGATTTATTGATCATGATTATACAGAAGAATTTAGTCAATAACAGTCCACACAAAATTGGCACTAGTGAAGAGTTAATGGAATATAAGCAGGGCTGATTCTTCTCTTGGCTCTGCCCTCAGGGCTAGGCTCTGATTCTTCTTCTCTATCCACACATAAGCTATTCTAGCAGATTTTAAATATTTTTCTGTAAAAGATCAGAAATGCTTCTAAAAAAAGGGAAATCACAATGGCAAGGTTAATTTCTTACAAAGATATAGGGTATTTTTTGGAATGACTCAAAGTTTTGCATAAAACTTTATGGAATTTGCTGTGAGTTTTAAGCCCTTTTTATTTCAGTAGCAATTGCTTAGAACCTGAAAATATAAATGATCTTTGGTCATGCCTGTTTTGTTTTTTGTTTCATTATTCCACTCTATTACATTACATACAAGGAAAATACATGATTGTCAACATCCCATATAACATTTTAATTGCAAAATAAATTCTTCCCTTGTTAGTAAATGCCATGCTTTCTACTATAACACTCTTGTTATACTGGTCTATGACAGCAATAAAGGTTTGATTTGATTTAATTCCCTTGTTTCTTTGCCATACATTGTACTGTTAACAGAAGAAGTAGGACTGGGAAAAATCAAAATAGAAAGTGTGTAAGACTGAACAATCTGAGGCAATGATGTTAAGTAAGTCATTCTAGGAGTCAACAGCAAAATGCTGGTGAGAAAAGTGAAGCCACTCATTCAGTATTGAAGAAATATTGAACTGCCGCACTGTACAAGTACAGATTAGGCAAAATCTGGCTCAGTAACAGTAACTGTGAGAAAGACTTTGGAGTCCTAGTGGATGATCACTTAAACACGAGCCAGCAGTGTGGCAGCAGCCAAAAAAGCTAATACAATCCTTAGTTGTGTAAACAGAGGTATAGATTCAAAATCACATGAAGTATTAGTACCTTTTTATAAAGCCTTAGTAAGACCACACCTAGAATACTGCATGCAATTCTGGTCACCACATTATAAAAAAGATGTTGAGACTTTGGAAAAAGTGCAGGGAACAGCAATTAAGATGATTAAACATACCAACATCAAACATAGCTATAAGGTTATACAATTACCACATTTGGGACAAACAGACCATATGTCACTGCTTTTAGCACTAGTGTACATCCCTCTTAGGAGATGGGCTCTGCCATAAAGACAGTGAAATCTTGGCTAGAAGATGCTTCCCAACAACTTCACGATTGTTTTGAGAACACAAATTGGCTCATCTTTTACCATCCTGACCTAGAGGTGCACACTGCAACTGTTCTGTGCTATATCAAACACTGCACAGATACTATCACTGTGGATAAATGTATTAGGATCTATCCCAATCAGAAACTCTGGATAACCAAGGAAGTCCAGCACCTTTTGCCTGACAGGACCAAAGCCTTTAGGTCCGGTGATGGGGCAAGATACAGTGTTGCCAGAGCTAATCTGAAGAAAGGTATTCGGAAGGCCAAGGCTGATCATAAGAGGAAGATTGAGGATAATTTTTATAGCAATAACATGAGGCAGGTGTGGCAAGGGATTCAACAAATTACAAACCATCAACCGACCAATGTCATCCCTGCTGAGGGGGATGCTTCATTGGCAGAGGAACCAAATCATTTCTTTGCTCGCTTTGAAGTGGAGACATCAGAGACAGATAAAATACAACTACCAGCCAATTGTAGCCCCCACCTCATTGTGGAGGAACAGGAGGTGAAGAGCATTCTGAGGGCTGTGGACCCTAGATAGACTGCCGGTCCTGACGGTATCTCTGGCCGAGTGCTTAAAGACTGTGCTGATCAGTTGGCTGGAGTCTTTACCAGGATCTTCAATCAGTCTTTATCCCAGTCCACTATTTCATCATGTTTGAAGGCTTCCCCCATTGTTCCGCTGCCAAAGAAGTTCCCTATCAATAACATCAATGATTACAGACCAGTGGCACTCACTCCTATCATCATGAAGTGCTTTGAGAAATTGGTCTGCCGGCACATCATTTCTGGTCTTCCGCATACATTTGATAAACACCAGTTTGCATACAGAAAAAATAGATCTATAGAGGATGCTATAGTCATCACTCTTCACACTACTCTGACTCATCTAGAACGGGGGGGCAAAGTAAGGATGCTTTTTGTGGATTTTAGTTCTGCGTTTAACACAATTCTTCCACATAGACTAGTGTCTGAACTTCTGGACCTTGGGCTTTCTAATTCAATCTGCCTTTGGATTTCCTGTCTGGCCACTCACAGAGGGTCAGATTAGGTAATCATACCTCTTCAGCCCTTATTCTTAACACTGGTACACCACAGGGTTGTGTGTTGAGTCCCTTACTCTATACTTTTTGTGTGCATGATTACATTCCCACTCACGCTAGTAATACTATTGCTAAATTTGCAGATGATACAACAGTGGTGGGACTTATCTCCAGGGGGGATGAGTCTGCCTTCCGAGATGAGGTGGACAGGTTGCTTTTGTGGTGTGGAGACAATAACTTGGTCCTCAACACCAATAAAACCAAGTGGATGGTTATAGTGGATTATAGAATTACAGATCAGACATCCAGCCCTTGCTTATCAATGGAGACTGAGTGGAGCAAGTGGCCAGTTTTAAGTTTCTAGGTGTTACCCTAAAAGAGGACCTGATCTGGGGTTGCCCACATTGTAGCCCTGGTCAAAAAGGCCCAGCAGAGATTATACTACCTGAGACTTCTCAGAAAACAACAACTGAATGGAAAACTGCTGGTGACCTTCTACTGCTGCACCATTGAGAGCATTTTAACATACTGCACCTCTGTATGGTTTGCCAATTGCACATTGGCAGATAGGAAAGCACTCCAAAGGGTTAATGTCATTGCCCAAAAGATCATTGGTTGCCCTCTTCCCTCTTTGGAAGAGCTTTATAGCTCCCGTTGTCTTAAAAATGTTCAAAACATTCTCAAAGATCCATCTCATCCTGGAAACCCTTTTTTTGAACTATTAACATCTGGCAGATGGTACAGAATAATAAAAACAAGGACAAATAGGCTGAAAAACAACTTATATCCCAGGGCATTAGCTCTTTTGAATTCTGCTGTATAGTGCAGTGTTGGTGTGGTGTTGGGGGTTTCCGGTTCAGTGTGTGAAAGGTGAAGGATGTGTGTTTGTGTTATTTTCATGGTCATGGTCATGGTGTGCACTGAAGATGGTGTTTGATTTCGTTTTATGGGGTGCAATGACAATAAAGTAAACTAAACTAAATTAAAGACCTAGAGACTAAAACATATGAAAAACGATTGCAGGAACTGGGTATGGCTAGCCTATAAAAAGGACTAGGGGTGACATGATAGCAGTATTCTAGTATTTGAGAGACTGCTACAAAGAGAATGGGGTCAATTTATTTTCCAAAGCACCAGAAGGCAAGGCAAGAAACAATGGATGGAAACTAATCTAGGAGAGAAGCAACTTGGATTAAGGAGATACTTCTAACCATGAAAACAAATAACCAGTAGAACAGCTTGCCTTCAGAAGTTGTGGATGCTTCATCACTGGGGATTTTTAAGAAGAGACTGGACAGTCAATTGTCTGAAATGATACAATATCTCCTGCTTGATTAAGGGGCTGGACTAGAGGGCCTCCAAGGTCCCTTCTAGTTCTATTCTGATTGATTGATCGGTAAGGAAGTGAGAGTACACACACTTAGCAACCTTTCATTATCTTTCAATGATCACAGATCTTTATTACTACAGATGTTACCCTTTTCTGTTAAAATTGTGAATTGGCTTGAAACTAATGCAGATGTTGAGAAATCTATCCACATAAGGAGCCTATTCTATACAAGCAATATGCCAAGGAACATAATTTATCTAGACCAGGTTTAGAAATGATTGACTCTCCAAATGTCACTGTAATTCCAGCTCCCAGCGTTTCTTGCTGTAGCCACATGGGCTGAGAATTGTAGATGGAAGGCCACTAGTTCCACATTCCTAGATTTCTCCCCAGGATTTCATACAAGTTTACAAGTGAGAAGGACCTTTTTCCTCACCAAATGCTTTGTCCTTTTTATGGAAAGGACAGAAATAGATCAGGAAATGTTCAGTTATTTTACTTAGTTTATCAGCTTACACAAAATATATCACTGAAATGATTTCTAAATGCGTGGATTCAATTATATGATTTTTTTTTCCCTTGCTGAAATTCTGAATTTTATGGTGCTTGATGGTTTAACTGTGCAACAAATGGGCAATCTGCATTCCACTGAATTTCAGATAAAGGAAGTTTGTAGATCTAGGCTTGATATCTTGAGAATATGAAAGGCTCTGCACAGGCAAGAAAGTAAGCAATAATAAACTCTGCATGCAATTCCTGTTATGACAGATGATCATATGGATTAGAACTTTAAAAATTTAAATTACTTTCTTCACCTTTTCAGTTCCTGGTCTCCCAGTTCCCCTTCTATTGTTGCCAATTGCTTGTGCATTCTTTGCAATACATTCTTGCCCTTTCTCAGATACAGCTGTCTTGCTGCAAGGCTAGCAGTGTGTTGTCTGGCTTGACAAATAGGACTTTAAGTCCAAAACAAAAAACAAAAAAACCAACAACAAAACCTTTCTGTGGCCAACAATAAGCATGTTAGATTAATAACACTGTTTCTTCTAGGAAGAGCTGAAGTGAATGAAACAGCTCATAGCTTCAAGCATCTTAGGGCAGGGGTCTCCAATCTTTTGGACCTCAGGAACCACCAAACACATAATTTTAAATCCCAGGGACCACTATCTGGTTCTGCGGGCATAGCCTAATTTGTGTAGGTGGCATGGTGGTCATGTGACTTGCTGGGCATTGCTTGTATGTAAATATTATAAATATTTATATAAATATTGAATTTTTTATAAAAAAAGAGCAACTTTACCCAAAATCAGGCAAAGCAGGCAGGCAGATTGAGTTGCTCACAGAATTACAGATTCATTCAGAGATCTATCTATCTGCCATCGGCTAGTTCAGTCTGTCACATAAAATTTGCTTGCAAGCAAACTCATAAAAAAAGCCAAAGATCTACAGACTAGCTAGAAAGCAAGAAATCCAACCATTTCCTGCTTTCTAGCTAATCTAAATCTCCCAGCACAGCAGAACAACTGATGGTCAGAAAAAGGAAAAATAGCAATTTAGCAGGCAAGTTCGCTGGGTAAGGAGTGAGTGGGCGGAAGGTTCCCACAGGCCATGTGGGCAGCGCAGCCTTGTGTTTCTGCACAGCCTAGATTAATTGCTTTTGGGGTGGGTGCTCTGGGGGTGACATTTCTCTGCGGCCCACCAAAATTTTCTCTGGCGGGCCACAGCCCACTGGTTGGCGACCGCTGTCTTAGGGCATTTTAGCTTGGCATGAGTGTTGGAGAAATTAGATATTGTGGTTGGATATCATGGATCCCCTTCTCTAATCACTGTGCTATAGTAGCACAGTGGTTGGAATGCAGTATTGCAGGCTAATTTAGCCAACTGCCAACATTTCGATTCTCACTCGCTCAAGGTTGACTCATTCTTCCAAGGTCGGTAAAACGTGGACCCAGAATGTTGGGGATAATATGCTGACTTATAAACTATGTAGAGATAAAGCACTATGAAGTGGTATATAAGTCTAAGTATTGTTGCTATTGCTTATCTGAGAAATCTGGAGAGCACATATGGATAGGATATGGATAAGTATATTGGGTAGGGATGTGTAGACCTTTCTGCATCAAACTATTTTAACTCTCAAATACTTTATTTTGAGTGCAGGATGTTTTACTTTGCAGACGCAACAACTGCTTTGAGTTTGAAACATTTGCAAAATGTCATAGCCCACCCTGCACTTGAAACATGATTAACTGATCATGTGGTGTCAAGCTGATGTTGATTTAGTAATCTCATAGAAGTATTTTCTCTAGAACATTGTGTCTGCAATCTCATCTTTATGTTTTTCCAATGGATGGAGTGGGTGGTGTTTCAAATTTGAGATGTTTTGAATACAAATGTTTTGAATAATCCTACTGGGAAGCATTAGATCATCCCTAAACCCATGACTGGAGGTATACTTTATTGATAGTGTTAGCATTTGTGTGTGTGCACCTTCAAGTCTTTTTTTGACTTCTTGTGATTGCCCGGACAAGTCACTGCAATTTTCTTGGCAAGAGTTTCAGAACTGGTTTGCTACCAGACCTGCTTTCTAGGTTAGAGAGACAGCTGTCCCACAACTACCTTCTGTGCCTAAGGTAGGAGTAGAATTCATAGTTTCCCAGTTGTGAGTCTGATGTCTTAAACAGTAGACCAAACTGGCTTTCTCTTATTAATCTAGGCTACAGTTATAAAGTCTTGAAGTTCTAACCAAACATTTTCCTTCCCTCATTCTTCTACTCTAATGAATCAGGGAGAAGTTAGTTTGAGCTTTTTTCCAAAGGTTTCTCTGTTTCCTGGGCTTAATACATGCTTTTCCAACTGTTTGTCTAGTCCAGGGCTGTCAAACTCCTGGCCCACAGGCTAGATGCGTCATGCTCTGGCCACACCCATGCCCAGTTTAGTGAAGTGGAAAAAAGTCCCGATACATCATGTGACAATGCCATGATGCCGTGAATTTGACACTCCTGGTCTAGTTTCTTCAAGGTCACCTCTGTGACTCTATACCTGTTACATTGCAAGATCCTGGCAAGGGATTGTTATTTCTTTTACATATATCACTGTGCATAGGAATTAAAAGGAGGCAGGGTAGCACATATTAATGTTTCTGGGCTACAGCCACAATCACACATTTACACATTTCCTAAACTGCCATATACACATGCAGTATAAAAAATAAGCAATATTCAAATTCACAAATGGGTCAAACTTTGCTAAATTGGTCAGTTTGTCATGGAATCACAAGTATGCATCTGTGGAACTGAGGATTCTAAACTGTTCCTCTCCTAGAAGGGGATACTGTTTTGCTTCACTCTTTTTTGAGGTGGGGATTGATATAGAAAGATAGATAGATTGATATAGATAGATAGACTTAATTTCAACTAAGTTTCATGATCCAAAATAGAAGATTTCTGGATAAATGAGGCATCCAATTTTACCCAAAGCCTGACTATTGAGTCAAAAGCTGCCTTTAAATCAATAAAGGAACTTATAAAGCACCTTTCTAGGGCAGGTAGCACAAAATGCCAGTTATATAGCTCAAGTGAAGAGGCTTCTTCTCTAGCCCCAGTCATAAGGAACGGGATAGAATCCCATGATTTTAAAGATTGGGATCAGGAGCATGTTATTTAATTCCAATTACTTCTTTCAACCTCCAGTGAAGCCAGGTATTGAATTACTAAAATATTAACACTTCCAAAGTATTTAATTCCGTTCTTCTAAACTGATTCATAACTATATGCAAAAAATGAGAGATCTAGAATAAAGCAGATTCCACCTTAAGGTAATGAAGTCCCATATCACCACAAGAAAAGCTAAATCAGATTCCAAACATAGCAAATAATTGGATACACACCAATGAGTTTGGAGAGTAAGTATTAAACATCTGGATAGTGGTGGTTTCAAGAGATCTTAAATCTGGATAACTACAAATCTGTGCCATGTAAAGCAAGAGGTTATAGATGGTAATAGTGGTGAGGATGTAACTGTCTCTTTTGCTGCCAGTAAAATATAGAAATGTATTAGAAGCCTTGTGAGCCTGGTCAGTGATAGCTTTTCTTTGCTCTCTCCAGAATGCAGATGATCTGAAGATAATACCTGGGTATTTGAAGGCTTTGGTTTATTCCATAAAAATGATATTTATTTTCCAGCAATGGATGCAGTTGTTTTTGGTAAAGACCATTATTTTGAGACTAATGGATAGTGAGAATTTTCTCTTTCCACTATGAGACTACAGCTTGAAGGCAAAACAATAAGAGACTGTAAAGACCTCTAAAGACATCTGTGCACACCAGGGGAGCAGGAATCTAAATGGCAGATGTCATTCAATGTGACCAACTGCAAAACAACATGCATGATGCCAAAAATTCTAGCTACTCATACAAACTAATAAGATCAGAACTAGCAGTGACCAATGTGGAAGATATCTGTGAATAAACAATCCAATGAAGGAGTTGACAGAGTGTGCATCTGCCAAAGAAAAAGTCAACAGCACGTTAAGGATAATAAGAAATGGTATTGAAAATAGAGATGCCAATATCATAATGCTGTTACATAAATCAATGGTACAACTGCATCTGGAATAAAGGCTGGTTTCAGGGCTAAGCCACCCCATAGAGGTGGTGAAGAGGGGGGAGGCTGCCTGCAGGGTTGAGGAGAACCGCATCTCTCCTCCCCAGCTGGCCATTGCTCCCTTTCCTGAAGGCAGTTGCAGCAGTGGTCAGAAATGGCCAGCTCAGAGAAGAACTGAACCGGAAAAGAATGTGCAGGAGGAAGATAAGAAGAGAAAGTTTTGGTCAACTGGGTTAAACCGAAAAAATAACAACATAAGGTACCCTGGAACTTAAATTAAATAACATTGTTCCCAAAGAAGATTTTGAAGCTGCGAAGGAGAGAGAGAAGGGAAAGTATTGGGGTTTTTTTTCTTCCCTTCCTTATACTGACAGCCAAGAGACTTAAACAAGAAATTGAAAAAAAATCCATTTTGACATTAATAAGCATCTAAGCTGAAAATAAAAGTTGTTGTGGCTCCGATTCCCGAGCCTGTGCTTTTAGAGGAAGAGGACTTGGAAGATGAGGAGGAGGAACTGGGAATGCCTTCCTCCCCAGGACCTTCCTCTCTGGCAATGCCTTCCTCCCTGATAATGCCTCAGGTTTCATCAGACAACCGAGAGGAACAGCCTGAGATTAATCAGGAGGAAGGCATATCGGAGCAGCCCCTGACAGGGAGTCAAGAGGAAGAATGTTGGCTTGATCCTAGGCAGCGTCATAGGGAGAAACGTGAGCAGCAACGTAGGAGGCGTGGGAGGGTCAGAGAGTGAACTGAGTCATTGAGCCACACCCCACAGGGGATAAAAGTGGGAACTTTGTACAGGACAAAGTTTGATCTTACTTCAGGTTTTCGTTGTGAATGATTCTTGTGGTCTGCCTTGTAATTTTCTGTAAGTAGCTTTTTACTTGTTATCAACTGGGACTTGGCAGGCAGTGTGTGTTGGAATGCCAAGGACATTATCAGTTCCAAAGAATTAACTCTGTGAAGTCCGAGTCAGCTTGCCTGCCTGTGTTTGTGTGAGTTTGTACTCTTTCATCTTTTGGGAAAGAAGGAAGGTGAGACAGAACAAAAGTCAAAGGGATAATAAAGATTTCTGGATATTTAAAAGTGTTTAAAAGCAGGAAAGGAGGAAAAAAAGAATAAAAGGGCAAGATCTGGAAAAATGAAGGAGACTGCCTGGAACTAAGGAATGGAACTGTAACTAAAAGGAACTTACAGTGAAATTTCAACAAGATTCTTCAAAGATACATTTTAACTGAATCTTGGTAACAAAATAATAAAACCCCAGGAAGAGAAAGTGGAAAAAAGAAGCAGAAAGAAACAGCCTTGGATTATTTGGATTACTTGGTGATTTTTGGTTTTTGCATCTGGATGACTAAAATTAACTCGGTGGTTGTTTAAAAGTGTTTAAAATGGTGTCACTCTTAGAAGAACTGAAAATGGAACTTAAAAAATGGAAAGAAGATGCACAAGAAGGGAGAGGTTCTTTTGCCTTCATATTTCAATTCTTAGAAATGGAGATCTGGAACTCTGAGACAACAAGAAACACTTGCAGAACGAGAAGATTGGGACAATGAAGAAGCCATCTTTAATGATCAAATAATTTTAAGGGGTGGGGGAGAAAAAGGGGGAAAGAGAGTGAAAGGTTTAAGACTAGAAAAAACAACCAAAAAGAAGAAGAATTTGAAAGATAAGTATAATATTGGAAAGCAACAGAAGAGGGGATTACAGATGCGAGAGTTAGAAGTAGAGAGACGAGGGGGTAAAAAGGGGAGGGAGAAGAAGAGGGGGAAGGAGGCAAGGAAAAGAAGTTGTAAAAGACCGAAACAAGAAATGGAGAAACAGGGAAAAGATATAGGGATTGTAACCATAAGCTTGTTTAGAGATAATGGGTGAAAATGTAATTGCAAAAGGGATTCTGCAAAGGTACATAAGATAGCATTGTTATAGTATAAACAGAAATAATTTTAGAAAATATGATTAAAACGATGTATAAAATATTTACTGTAATGTAGTTGAATGTTTGGTAATAAATAAATGAATTAAAATGATCGAGAGAATTAAGTGGGAACATTTTTAATTATTATTAATGATTTATAAAAATATAAGTGAGAAATATGGGGGAAAAAAGAATTAACTATGGAAAGTTTATAAGTGTTCCCAAGGAAGTATGATATTTAATTGAAAAGAAATGTTAAAGATGTTAAGATTTTAATCAATATTAATGATAGAATTGAATTGGAATGGAATGTGTGATATATATATATATATATATATATATATATATATATATATATATATATATATATATATATATGTAAATATTGCTTTTTAAGAATATAGTGTGTATTTTAAGAATATACCAAGCAGAATTCGACTGGAAGTTATGTATTATATTGAATACTATAATCTTAAAGGTATACATTGAAGCTTAAATAAGAGTTTGAATGGATAAAATTAAAAGATATAAAGGTGTCATACTCCAATTGGTAACTACAGGGAAAAATTTGTTTAATAAGAAAAGATAATATGAAATTGAAACAGGACAGACAAAAGTATAAATATAATGATTTGATTGAGATGAGATAATTAAAATAAAGTTGATAAAATTAAAAGAGGGGAAAACTATGTAGAAAATATAAAACAGTAATAAGATATGGAATAGAATATAAAAATGAGCATGAAATTGAGTTTGGTGTCTGTGTGAAGAAGTGATAACCTGGGACCATGCTATTTTCAAAAAAGATGTTTTATTTGTATTTTGTTTTTGTGAAAACCCAAATAAAACTTTCAAAAAAAAAAGAAGGTGCAGTAGAATATTTTAGGAAAGAATGAGCTGCCAAAGGGTTGAAGAGTTCTTATCAGCAGTATAGTTTCCTGGCACTCTTAAGGAGAAAAAAAAACCAAATTAAACCTAAGATGTGTGCTTAAGAGAAACACCTACTCCCTAAAAACCTTTTTCCCCAATCACAAGGGAAAAAAGAAACAATATTCTAGCTTCTGTTATACTGTGTTCTCTTGCTTTTTGGCAAATATTGAATGAGCCATCCAGCAATCAAATTGTTGCCCAACACTTATTAATGACAAACACCATAGATTAAAGATCAGTTACGAGGATTGAATGATTATATAGTATTTTTTTCAGCTGACATATAAATATTGTTGGGAATTGCAAAAGATCAGCTGAACCCTAACTCTAACCCAATGAATAACACTTATTTATTGCAATTCAGGAATATTCTCGTCTAACAATTAGTATCTGCTTGGAGTTAGATGAGGATCAACAGAATTCAAGGAAGGTTGGACTTAGTTTTAGCAAAAAAAAAATAGTAAGAGATCTCTCTAAACTTGATGAATACAAATCACTGGGATCTGACAGATTAGATACCAAGAGTTCTAAAGAAGCTGGCAGATGTCATCTCAGAACCACTGTACCACATCTTTCAAAAATCCTGGATCACTGAGGAGGAAGGACTGGAAAAGAGCTGATATGGTTTCCATCTTCAAAAAGGGAGGAAAAAAATCAGACCCAGGAAACTACACACCAATCAGCCTAACATCAACACCTGGGAAGATACTGGAAAAGATCATAAAAAAACCCGATCTGCCAACATCTAGAAACGAATAAAGTAATAACGACTGTGTTTCTCATAAAATAAGGCCGGGTCTTATATTTTTTATATCTTATATCCACCCCTGGAGATGAGTCCTACCACTATGATATCATCTGCAAATTTAGTAATAGTATTACTAGTGTGAGTGGTAATGCACTCATGCACATTAAGAATACAGAGGAAGGGATTCAAAAGTGGTGTACCAGTGTTAAGAATAAGGGCTGAAGAGAGATGATTACCTAATGTGACCCTCTGAGAGCAGCCAGGCAGGAAATCCATAATCCAAAGGCAGATTAAATAAGAAAATTCAAGATCCATAAGTTTAGACACTAGTCTATGTGGAAATATTATGTTAAATGCAGAGCTAAAATCTACAAAATGCATCCACACATAGCCCTTCCTTGCTGTTCCAAATGAGTCAGAACAGTGTGAAGAGTGATGGCTATAGCATCCGCTGTAGATCTATTTCTTTTGTATGCAAACTGCTGTTTATCAAATGTATGTGGAAGACCAGAAATGATGTGCTGGCAGACCAATTTTTCAAAGCACTTCATGATGATAGGAGTGAGTGGGATACAAAACAGGGTGGGATACAAAACAGACACAGTCACAGAAAACAGGTGAAGCCCCTTTTATTCCTTCAGTTTGCTTCCAAGCAATGAATATCTTTGACAGAAGACAAAAAAAGTCCCACACAATTACATGAAGAAGGAAAAAAGCAACACAAACCAGGCAAGATAAGGGCTGGAGGATGTCCACAGATAACACACACTGGGAAGGACACCAAACTCAGAGAGGAATTATAAACTAGAGATATTAACATGCTTTGTTTCCAGCATTCGCGAGTACACAGGTCCATACTCTTTTTCAGTTGTCACAGCTGCAGCCCATGAAGAGGATCAAGGCCCTCTCCTCCCGAGTAGACCATGTCTCTCCCTTATCCTTTCTTCCAAGTGTGCCCTAGGATGGATAGGGGATGGATCTGGCTCCTCCTCTGACTGCTTAGCCGGCCTCTGTCTTTCCCCAGCCTCCTCCACGGCCTCTGGAGCCACACTTCCACTCCCTGTCAGCTGTTCCTCCTCTTCCTCAGAGTCAGCCTCCACCAGGGGCATGACAGAGTGCTACTGGTCTGTAATCATTGAGGTTATTGATAGGGAATTTCTTTGACAGTGGAACAATGGTGAAAACCTTCAAACAAGATGGAATAGTGGACTGGGATAAAGACTGATTGAAGATCCTGGTAAAGACTCCAGCCAACTGATCAGCACAGTCTTTAAGCACTTGGCCAGAGATACTGTCAGGACTGGCATAGGGTCAACAGCCCTCAGAATGCTCCTCACCTCTTGTTCCTCCACAATGAGGTGGGGGCAACAGTGGGCTGTTAGCTGTATTTTAGCTGTCTCTGATGTCTCCACTTCAAAGTGAGCAAAGTGAGTTTTTCAAAGTATGAATGTATTAGGCATGTCATATTAGCATGGCTGGTGAAAACCTGACTCTGAAAGACCCGAGGATTTCCCCACCGAAATCAAAATCCAAAGTTTTTACCCCTAGTCCACACTTCCATCACATGGTCCAGTCAGGTCACAGTCCCAACTTCAATTGGCTTCGGTCCAAGCCTTCCCCCAGCAATCCACCCACTCCCTGGATGGACCCTATAGCCCTTAGACACGCCCTCCAGAATTTTGTGGTAAACTGGACCCCCCATCAGAAAGGGCACTCGCTTGTAGCTTGTATATTTATTTTATGAACATTTTAGTTAGTTTTTTTAACTGAAGGTAATGCTGAGCAGGCTGTGAAGTGGGCTTGTTTTGAAAATAACTCACTCTCTGGGAGCTTGACTATAAAGTCCATGGCAATTTTTTCTTAGGGCCAGCTCGGGTCTGCCACTTGCTGGAGGAGGACAAGGGGCTTCCCAGGTCTTTTCTTCATGGCAGCAAAAATAGCACAGCTTTTCACGTAGTCCTCCATGTCTGCCTCCATCTTTGGCCACCCGAACTTCCTTCTGGTTAGGTGCAGGGTCTTCAAGTAGCCCAAGTGTCCCGCCAGTTTGGAGTCATGGCTGCATTGCAGGATTTGAAGTCTCAAGTTGGTGGGAACGTACAGCTTGGGCTCCTTCCATGCTAGTCCGTCTTTGAGGGTTAGCGCATCCTTGTTGTCATTGTTGTCAATGGACACTGCCGGGAGTGTCGCTTTCAAGATTTTTGTCACTGGGTCTCCTCTGGTGGTGTCTCGGCATCTGGCTTGGCCTGGGTAATGGCTTGAGCTGCTGGTTGAGAAGGCGGGATGATGGTGTGGATTACTTCTTCATGACAGATGTTGAACTGTGGTTTTCTGGACAAGGCATCAATGAGTAGGTTCTCCCCCTCCCCAAATTTATTTTAACTCAAAATTGAACCATTTGAAGTAGTGTGCCCAGCAGACTTGTTTAGGAGAGAGTTTTTGGGGTGGGTGGGTTTAAGGCGTCTAGGTTTTTGTGATCAGTCAAACTTCAAAAGGTACTTGGTTTCTCTCTAGGAAGTGTTTCCAGGTGAGGAGGGCCCATCAGACTGCATATGCTTCTTTCTCCCACACTGCCCACCATCTCTCAGTGTTAGTGAGCTTCTTGGAGGTGTAAGCATAGGGTTGTAGCTGGCCCTAGGCATGGCATTGGCTTGCAGCAGCACTGCTCCTATGGCCATGTCATTGGCATCTGTTTGGACCACCATTCAGAGTCAGGGTGCTTGAGGATGGGCTCCTCGGCAAACAGTTTTTTCAACTTTTCAAAAGCACAGTGGCAGTCAAGGGACCAGGCCAGTGTCTGGCTAGTTTGCAGTTTTGAGGAACCCCCTCTGTCTTCAGTAAATCTGTCAGAGGTAGTGCCACTTTGGCGAAGGCAGGAATGAATTGTCTGTAAAAGTTGGCAAACCTAAGAAAACTCAAAGTTGTTTTTGGGTATGTGAGGGTTGCCAGTCTAGCACCCTTTTACTTTTCATGGGTCCATTTCAATTCCTTCATTTAATACTTCATATTCCTTCAGTAGCCCAGGGTGGTCTTGTGGAACTCACATTTTGACAGCTTCATGTATAGCTTAGTCACTAGGAGTTTCTTCAAGACCTGGCATACTAGCTTAATGTGCTCTTCCAAGGTTTCACTGAGTATGAGAATGTCATCCAAATAGACTAGAATGCCCTTGTAGAGATGCTCATGTAGCATTTTGTTGATCAATTGCATAAAGACTGTTGGGGTTCCCCGTAGTCCAAATGGCATTACTTTAAACTGGAAGCTGTCTCACGGGCAGTTGAAGGCTGCCTTCCATCCATCTCCTTTTCTAATCCACACCCTGTAGTATGCTTCTCTTAGGTCTAGCTTGGTGAACACCTTTCCCTTCACCAAGTGGCTTAGCATGTCCTTCATTAAGGGCAGGGGGGTAGATGTTTTCCACACAAACAGTGTTAATTCCTCTGAAATCAACATAAAGCCTCATAGACCCACCTTTCTTCTCTTTGAAGAGTACTGGGGCACCATCCCTAGATTTGTCTGGTGGAATGAATCACCTTGCTAGGTTGGTGTTGATGTATTTCCTTAGCTCGTCCATTTCCCTGGGGATCATGGAATACATCTTTGGCTTAAGCAGCTTGGCTCCTGGTACAAATTCTATTGTGAAGTCGATGGGGGAGGGGTAGGCAGTTTCTTTCCTGTTCACTGAATGCATTAGCCGGGTCCTGGTATTTTGGGGGGACCTGTGGGCAGCCTGGTAGCGAGTCAATGACAGCGGCAATTTTCTCATGGGTTTCTGGTTTGTGTAGCAGTCTTAGTGGTTGGGCTTTGTAGCTAGGGTGGAGTGGCAATGGTCCCACTCCTATCTTTAATTTTCTTTAGCCATCCTCCCATGTAATGGTGGCACCCCATTTGTCAAGCCAGGCTAGGCCCAGGATGACTGACCATCATTTTTGGCACCACCACAAACTGGATGAGTTCCCAATGACAACCCATTTCCAGTTTCACTGGCTCGGTGACTAGGATGGCTGGGCCTCAGCCTATTAATGTCCTATCGACTTGTCGAAGCATATGGGGTGCGTCAGGGCACTGTGGTTATCTCTAACCTCTGGATAATGGGGAGGCTGATTAGGTATCTGGCGCACCTAGTGTCTATGATGGCTTTTATGTCCCCTTGGGCTTCCTTCCTGGGCACCATTATTCATGATTTTATGGTGAAGGGATGGATGGCCTCACCATTGGGTTGTCTTCACTGCCCTCACTGCTATCACTCACAGTGACTGGTGGGGCTTCTGGAGCCAGAGTTCCCCTCGTTTGCAGAAGTGGGGACCTTGACAGCTTGTCTGGTGAATTTCCCCTTTTCCGCTGGCTTGAGTGGGGTCCTTTTTGGCTTAGGCCTGATTGGGGTCTGGGCCTGGGGGACAGGTGCTGGAGCCAGGCATTCTGATACTCAGTGGCCTTGTTGGCCACATCTAAAGCACTTGATGACTGCAGTTAACATCAATTTTGGCTTCTCTGGCTGCCTCAAGCTGGCTCGACGACTCAGGGCTCATTTAGATTTTTTGTCTGGAGTGGCTTTTTGTTGTGGGTGGATCTCGAGGTCCATGGCCATTGCCATCTGGTGGCACTCTGTATGTGCTCGGGGAAATCTTGGAAGTTACAAGCCTGCTGGTGGTCTTGGTCTTGGGCCTCCTTGAAGTAATGGACCAGGAGGCATTCCAACCAGTCCCACTGCTTTCCCACCACTCTTCGGAATTTCCACAGTAGCTCCTTCATGGGGCACCCTTTCTGCTTGATCTCAGCCTCGGCCTCTTGACCCTGGGCTGTATTTTTGAAAGGGGTTCTCAGTACCTACAGGAATTCATTGGTGTTGTTGAGTTTGGGAGCCCCCTCATCATGTAGTTGGGCCACCCATTTGGCTGCTTCACCCTCCATGTTGTTGGTGATGGCTGAGCTCATTTCCTGATTGGACTGGTACTGGTCTTTGTAGCAATTGAAGTGGGACCAGATCCGGTTGAAGAAGTACCCTAGCTTCCCAGGGCTCCCATCAAAATAGGTCTGAAGTATGGTGGGGTGGCCAGTGGTGCTGGCGGTGGCTGACCCTGGGCTGGTGGGTGAGTGGGTGCTAGCACCCATTGACACTGGACCTTACTCCTGGCCAAGGTAATATGCCCAACCAGGAGGGATTTGGTTTGCCGGTGGCAGCCTGAGGGATGGCGGGAGACGGAAAGTGCCTGGCCTCAGTAGGCCAAAAGCCCCTTACTGCAGCCCCCGGCTAGACTGGCCTAGGGGTCCCAGTGGCAGGTTGACGGCTGCCACAGCTTGAGTTGTCAGTCCAGTAGATAAGGCCCGATGAGGGAGGCTTTGATGTGATCCACTCTGTGCCAAGTGGAACGAAGAGGAAGCTCCACTCTGGGTGGTCATGTTTCCTTGGCTGGGGAAGGTGAAGGTTAGTTTGGCCAGGACTATGGCAGTCTGACCAGCTGGGTAATGCTGGCCCAGGCTGCTGACGCTCAGCTGGCCAAATCTCTGGCAGCCCCTTCAGGGTTTGGGTTCTCAACAGTGGCTGAGTTACCCATTCCCTGGACTCACTGAGGTCCAGGGGTCTTGTAGCTCTCCATTCAAAAACAATGATGTGCTCTGCCCAGGCTCAGGTGATCTGGTGTTCCTGGATGGCTGGTTAGGTCCTCCTCAGCCTCGTATAACTCCTGGCCCATTGGCCACTTCATTGATTTTTGGTGTTCTGAGATTCCAATGCTGCCACTCAAGCCCCATCAGTGGAGCTCCTGAGATGGCAGCCAGGGCACGTGCTCATTAAGCTGGCCACCCAGCTGGCATTCAACCTCTGCCACCACTGCTGCTGCTCACTCAACCGCTGAGGGGAAACTGAAACTCCTGGAGTAGGCCCCCCTGGTTCCCATGGCTCCACTGGTATCAGTGGATTTCTCTTCCATCTTCCTCTCTATCTTTCCTGAGTCTTCCCACTGCCCGGTCTCCCCAGTAAGCAGCCAGAACTCAGGACCCCAGACAGTGGTCCCACAAGATGGTGAGCTTCTTGTTTGTTTGTTTTTATTTTCAGAGTTGGGTTAGTGTCAGGGTTCCAAGTAAAAGACCCAACACTATCAAAACTCTGAGGCCTTGTGATGACCTGGGACATCAAAGGTCACCCCAAGCACAAAGGCAACACAATCAGTGAATAAGTATGAGTTCCTTTATTAGCTCCAACTATTCCCCCAATGACCTGATTACCTTCCAGTCTGGAGAAAACTCTCCCACAAACCTGCACCAGACTTTGGCTGCAAATATTCCAGTCCAAACGTAAATGTTTAAACTATAAATCCAACAAGACAAAATAAGATAATTAAATCCCGCAGAAGAAGATATGGAGTTCCAGAAATGAAGTAACAAGGCAGTAATCAAACCAGTTGGGAGGATGCCAGGAACTCAGATAGCTGCATCCAAACACAAGATAAACTCAAACATTTGTTCCCAACAAATACCCCTCCCAATTGGTTCTACTTTAAACTCCCTTCCCAGGTGTGCCTTGTGAAGGGAATCAGGGACCTTTCCTGCCTTGTAAACCATGCAACCCACAGTGCTCTCTTCTTCATTCTTCCCTGCGTGCCCTAGGATGAAGAGGGGGTGGCCCTTGATCTTCTTCTGTACCCCCTCTCCCTTGCTCTATCTCTTCCCTGCTCTGCCCAGCCTGACTTTGCCCTTCCCCAGTTTCCTCCACAGCCAACAGAGCCACTCTCCTGCTCCCTGACAGCTATTCATCTTCCTCCTCGGATTCAGACTCCGATGGGGGCATGACAGGCCTGGAGTTTCCTCAAAGTATGAATTTATTAGGCATATCATATTGGCATAGCTGGTGAAACCCGACTCTGAAAGAACCGAGGTTTTCCTCACCCAAATCATAACCCAAAGTTCTTGCCCCCAGACTACACTTCCATCACGTGGTCCAGTCAGGTCACAGCCCCAACTTCAGTTGGCTTCAGTCCACACCTCCCAAGCACCTGGTGAAAACATCTTTAGTTCCTAAGAGAAATAATTTAATTTGGCTACACATCCCCAGCTATCTCTATTTTCCCCTCCTGTTCCCATAGCTCCAATAGCCTTGGGTGGCAGCCCTGAAGATGCTCCAACATGGCTTCAGGGCTGACAGTGAGAACAATCAACCAATGGAACAGCTTACCTTCAGAAGTTGTGGGAGCTTCATCATTGGAGGCTTTCAAAAAGAGATTGGACTGCCATTTGTCAGAAATGGTGTAGGGGGAGGTTGGACTAGATGATGTACAAGCTCCCTTCCAACTCTGTTTAGTTTGCTAAATCTCTGACTATGTAGGGATTCTGATCCCACTTTTAACTCTGCTGTCAGTTCTGCCAATCCTCCCACAATTGTTTGTCAAACACACACATGTTTCTGTTAAACCATCTTTTGACATTTAGTCATGGGCTGGCAATCCTAAATATTTCTTTAAATTAAAGGATTCTATATGCAGATTGCAAAATAATAAGCACATAACTACTATTATCAATGGTTACTATATCTTATCCAATTAGATGTTGAAAATGTAGGGAGTCATGCATATGGGATTGTAATATTCAGTATGTGATTATTAATATAAGAATATTTGGGCCTTATATTCATCATACATGTCACATTTCTGTAAATTTAGAGTTACAATAATCACTCCCCAAATTATTTCATATCTCTTAAACATCTGTGCATCTTTTTAGGAAGAAATAGATAGACTCAGTTAATTGTTGACGATGGAGTGTTAAGCTTGTATATTGGGTTTTAAGAAGTGGCTTTATGGTGGAATTATTCATTTTGGTCAGAATTAATTCATATAATATATTAATTTTGTTTTGGAAAATAGGGTTCTTTTAACATAGAGGTTCACAATATATAAAACGGTTACTGTTTACATAATTTTGTCAAGCTAAAAAATAACTTTGGAGTTAAAATCATTGGAGGCTTTTAAGAAGAAATTGGACAGCCACTTGTCTGAAATGATATAGTGTTTCCTATTTGAGCAGAGGGTTGGACTAGACTAAATGGGTCTGGTGGCAATGACATCTTTCAGAGATCAAGTAATCCAAATTGTATGAGGTGAAAGCCAAAAAATGGGCAATAAGAATCAGAGGACTTACCATTTCTCTTTCACACACTCTTTCACATACTCTCACATCTTCTTTTCCTATAATTTCCCCCTCTTATTCTCTTCATGACTACCTACCGATATGTTTACAGTAAAAGCAATCCCCTTTTGTTTCATGGTCTAGATATCACTTAACTCCCCTACATAAGTTTTATTCCAGAGCATTGTGAGAGAACAACTTAGTTGACCCATTTCAATCTGCCTACACTATTTTTTTCAAATCCTTATTTTAGACTTACTGTCTTTATGGAGTTTCTCCAGCCCAAAATGTTGACCTTCAATTGGGTTGGATGCCAATTCTCATAATACACAACTAGACATGGGTAACACTGGTGGAGCTGACCCCTTAGATTTCTAAAGGATGTCAATTTGTGGCAGGCTGCTTAGCTCCCACATGCCTCCAATATTTTTCATAATAAATGTTGTCTTTCTGAAAGAGAGTCTGAAACTTTGCAACTCTTCAATGGAGTTAGAAAAATGTGTTAGTGAAATATGCTTGTTTTGGGTTGGGTAATATCAACAATATTCCCTTAGATGCAAATTTTCTGAACGTACATTCATATAGAAACCAAGCCAATGTGGTATTGGTGGTTAATGTGTTGGACTAAGTCTTGGGTCCTTTCAGTAGTAGTAACTCAGTTCATGTTTAAGGCCAGTCACTCTCCTCCACTTCAACCTATCTTTTGTATGAAGAGAACTCTCAGTTGAAGCTCTCTGGATTTTCTGGACAAAATGGGACATATACAGGTAGCTCTCTACTTACAACCATTTATTTAGTGTCCAAGAGCCATGGTGGCACAATGGTTAGAATGCAGTATTACAGTTAAATTCTGTTTGATTCTCACCCAGAACCCAGTTTGTTTGGCGGGGAGCCAAGTCAATGGTGATGCTAGATTCACTTAACAACTATGGTACTACAGGGATTCACTTAACAACTATGGCAAGGAAGGTCATAAAAGGGAGCAAAATTCACCTAACAACTGTCTCTCTTAACAACAGAAATTTTGGACTCAATTGTGGTCATAGGTCACCTGTATAGGTTACCTGTAAAGAAATCATAAAAGGTACATTCAAGTTGAATTGTTCTGATTTTTCCCAATCTGATGATCCTCAAAGGTTTTGGACAATTTATCCATCCTTTAGTATATTGTACCTATAAAAAATATGGTACTTTGTACCAAATTAATACAAAGAATGAAAAAGGAGAAACATTTGGTTTTAGTTTTGTGTTCCAATAAGTATTGAATGTACCAGTTCAAAGTACACTTTTCCAAACAAATGTTTAGCTTAAAATAGTCATTTTAGTGCAGTTTTGTTTTATTGATAGCTGCATTGACATCTATATATCAGCCTTGAAGATGCTGCTCAAGTCAGCTATTACTGAATTTACAAGGTTCAGATGTCTCAATCATTCTGACCACATTTCTGTTTTTATTAGTACCTCATATGGGGAATGCTGTGTCTGTTTTCATTCTGTCATTCTGTAATGATCTTGAGCTTCTTTATCCCATAGATTTCTCACTGGCAATATAAGCTATTATACTAATGGTCTTGCAGTAGTCTATAAATACAATTTTGTTTTTCCGCTGAATAAGCTTTCACACCCCATTTTCCAATTTATGTAAAGATGGTTTATCCTATCCTTCCTGATGTAATTGAAGGCAGTTGTTTCTGGGTAATGTTATCCCTACAGTTCTTAACTTGAAGAGAAATCCTTGTTAATCAGCAGATGGCAATCAATCTTTTTGACAGATATCAATATGTTCAAAGTTATACAGTTAGTTAACATGCTGGAAAGTCTGTATGTGAGAAAGAAATGAAGCAGGTAAGTTGATGCTATATATTGAACTGAATTGTGTATCAGTATGCAAATGGATACCCCAACTTTCAAATTGTGCTAAATGCTCAGATAGAAAACTCTCAGCCCAGACTAGAGTTACAGTGTTTAGTCATGCAAATACTGCATTCTGGGTCTTTCAGGAAGAATACTGTCACATTTCTATTTACAATCCCTAATGCAGAGCTATTTTTGGAAAGAAAAAAAACCTTTCAAAAGCTACACAGGTAATCTTTGATTTACAAGCCCAATTAAACCCAAAATTTCCATTGCTAAGGAAGACAGTGATTGAGTTTTGTCCCATTTTATGACCTTTCTTGCTAAGTGAATCATTGCAGTTGTTAAATTAGTAACACAGTTGTTAATCTGTGAATCTAGCTTCCTCGTTGACTTGCTTGTCAAAAGATCCTCAAAGGGGATTACTTGACCTTAGGACACTGCATCTATCATAAATAGGAGCCAGTTACCAGGCATCTGAATTTTGATCACGTGACCATCTGGATGCTGCAACGATCATAAGTGTGAAAAATGATCATAATAGCAACAGCACTTAAGACTTATATACTGTTCCATAATGCTTTACAGCATTCTCGGAACGGTTTAAAGCAGGAGTGTCAAACTCAATTTAGTTGAGGGCCGCATCAGGGTTGTGGTTGACCTTGGGGGACTGGGGAGGGCATGGCCAGCTCAGCGTTGCTCATGTTGGGGGATGCCTATGATGGCCTAGGTGTGGCTGGGAGAATCCTTCCTTCCTCCATCCTTTTCTCCCTCCCTCCCTTGTTCCCTTTTCTTCTTTTCCTTCCTCTTCATTCTCCTTTCTTTCTTCTTCCTTCCCCTCTTTCCTTCTTTTTCCTTCCTTGCTCTCTTCCCCTCTTTCCTTCTTTTTCTTTGTTTTTTTTTCTTTCTCTTTTTCCATTCCTGTCCCTTCTTGGATGCTCAAATGCAAAAGGGGAAAGTTTTTTCAATGCCACCTTGCTTTGTGATCAAATGCCACTTTTGCTAGTAGTTTGTGGCCACTTAAAAGACTGAGAACAAACCAGGGTCAGTTTATTTCATGTTTGCATTTAGTGGGCACATTCACCAGACAACAGTACAGCAAAACTGTCAAAATGATGGCTCTGATAGTTGATCAGAGCTCTTATGTTTTTTATGTGCAACGGCTTTAATGTTTAGGAACAGAGGTAAGTTAGTTGCATTTCTATTAATACATAATCCTTAAAAGGGCTCTCCTATAGGGACCCTGCCATGGTCTAATTCAGATTGGAAGTATAAAAAAGGAAAATATTTCCACCCATTCTGCTTTGTCTTATTTTCCCCACTGGAAATGGCTGTTTGCAACACACAAGGAGTGGATACTTTCCTAAGAGCTCACAGTTCAAGAATACCAATGTACACACATTCATTAATGCTAATCACTTTCATTAAGTGCACATGAGGTATCTCAGGATGGGGAAGGCCATGAGGGGGCTAGTGATGGAACAGGCCCTCAAGACCTCCCCAACCCATTAAGATACCTCATGCTTCTCCCTCCCTTCCTGCCATACTGAACTCACTTAGCTTGCATCTGTCTTCTCCCTGGTACTGTTTTTTTGCCATTGAATGGGGGAGAGAAGAGTTGGCTTGGGAATGCTTTTCACACTGAGAATGTTACTCCTGGGTGCCATAATATCACATGGGTTCAGGCATCCATCTTTTTCAGAGAATCAGGGACCCGGAAACTTTCATTCTCAGCGCAAAAAGTGTTTGCGCTGCTTGTCTCCTCCCCTCAACTCCTTTTTGTTACCACTGTGGCAGGGATGCTCCCTGCCCACTAAAATCCACTGCAGATGGAGCTTCTTCAACAACCCACCCCATGGCCAGAGCCGGGAGGGTCACCATGGAATCAGAAGGGTGCAGGAATTAACACTGTCTGTGGCCTGGGTGTGCTGCTAGCTTGTGTGTGCAGGCCTTCCTGTTTGAGTGCAGAAACAAAGCTTGCAACTGAGCGATGAGGCACTGTGGGGCCAACCCATGTCCAGCCTGTTGTAGTTCACCAGGCCAGGGGAGGATTGAGATGGCATGCAAATGGGGTATCTATGTGCAAATGGGATGCTTGGAAATGGAGCTATCTTTGACAGCAATCCCACAGGGCCACCCTGGAGCCAGTGAAGGACTACCCAGCCACCTCAGCCCTGCCTCCTGGGTGTACACATAGGAGGCAGCAAGCATGCAGGGGCTGGCATCTTGGGTGAAGGAGGTGCTCAGAACACAGTCAGCCTGAGGGAGAAGACAGTCCCCAGAGGTGCCAGTCCCCATTTGCACTCTCTGCCTCCTGCC
Organism: Pseudonaja textilis; assembly: GCF_049901715.1. Taxonomy (NCBI): domain Eukaryota; kingdom Metazoa; phylum Chordata; class Lepidosauria; order Squamata; family Elapidae; genus Pseudonaja; species Pseudonaja textilis. The sequence continues at coordinate 12,746,018 of NC_141998.1, read as the reverse complement.
CGCATGCCCAGGGGAGGGGCAGGGCAGCCCCTTGCTGGCTCCAGGGTGGCCCCATGAATCTAAGGCTGACTGCTTTCCAGCCCAGATGGCCACCTCTGAGTTGTAGATTAGTGCCTGATTAGCCTGGGTCAGGCCGAGATGCTGCAGGCCTGTTCTTTGCTGTTTCCAGGATAGCTTTGTGGGCCAGATCTAACCACATCATGGGCCGGATTCAGCCCATGGGCTTTGAGTTTGACACCACTGGTTTAAAGAGTCAGCATATTGCTGCCAACAAACTAGGTCCTCATTTTACCAACTTCAGAAGGAGGGAAGCCTGAGTAAATCTTAAGCTGGTCAGGATTGAACTCCAGGCTATGGGCAGAGTTTGTCTATGGCTCATTCTGGCATAAGTCACTTTCCTCAGTGCCTGTGATGATGCAAGGCGTGGCATGAAAGCAACACAACCAGAGAAGAGGTCTAATTCCCTTTTATTGCTCCAACTGTGCCCCCAAATGTTCCCACATTCACTACAAGTCCTGGAGCAAAGCTCTCACATGCACCTTCAGAAACTTCTGGCTGAGAGTAGTCCAGTAAGCGTGGTTAGCCACACAGCAAACAGGACCAGCAGTCCAATAAGCCAGGTTAGCCCAAATATTAACCAGGGTTAGCTGTTGTGGCTCCGGGCTTGGATTCAGCTCCTGTGACTGATATGAGTTCAAGTGAGGAAGACATGGCAGAAAAATATGAGCCGTCATGGCTCAGTGACTGGACTAGTAACCAGGATGAGGAGATGGACGTGACAAAAGAAGACAGACCTGATGTATTAGAATTGTCAGGACCTTTGATCTCCTCTGGTTCCTTATCTGATCAACAGCCGGGAATGGCTGACAGGGAAGTTTTGAGAGAATCTTCTAGTGGAGATGAGAACTTGGAAAATTTGTGGTTAAATGTAAGGAACAGAAGACATTTGAGAAGGCAAACTCAGCTGGAACGAAGGAGGAGGGCAAGTCAGTAAATTAGCACGTTGCCTCAATGAGTATAAAAGGACACAGCTGGACTGGTAAAATTTGCCAGGAACAAAGTGACTTATTGAGTGAGGACATTACAGCAAGAAGCTCTGAGACTTGAGATTTATTGCCAGGACTGGTTTGCCGGACAGAGTAAAGATTTATGCTATGGAATGAGATTTCTGCCAGTCGTTATCTTGTAAGACTTCTTTCTGTTTGATTTAATTTTGAAACGGTTGCTTTCTGTTTTGTTCATTTGAATTTTGAAGGGGAGTCATAACAGTTAGCAGTCCAATTAGCCAAGTTAGCCAAACAGTAACCAGAGCAAGAAGTTCAGCAAAGCAGGCAAACAGGCAAGCCCCACAAGACAGAGCACAGCAATCTCCAGGCGTTGACAAGTGCACACAAAGTTCCACAGATTCAATGTTTGTTCCTGGCAAATGCCCCTCCCACCAGCACCTCCTTACATCTCAGTCCCCAGGGTTGCCTTGTGAAAGGGAGTGGGGCACTCTCCTCCCTCGTAGCCGGCTCAATCTGTGTTGATCTCGCTGTCTCTCTTCCCTCCTTACTCTCAGATCAGGAGGGGGTAGTTCTTGCTCTTCTCCTGAACTCTCCTTGTCTGCAGGCCTTACTAATTCAGAAAAGCCTTGCTTGGACTCACTCTGCCCTTTCCTGAGTTTCCTCCAAGGCCAAGGCCCTCTCAATCTGTTGGTTCTTGTTCCAGCTCATCTTCCCCTGCAGATTCAGACTCTGACGGGGGGCATGACAATGCCATTGTAAATCAACTGTTAATTCTTAGTTGAGAATTATCTGTATATTGACTCACAACTGTGTTACCTGTAGGTTACATACAGGACTACATTTAGCCCTATCACTTCAATCTTGCCAGAAGAAGCAGCCAAATGCCCCCTAAATGGAGGTGAATTAGGTAGGAGGAAAACCAGAAGCTGTGTTTTTGTGTGTGTGTGTGATAGGGCCTGTTCTCTGGCATGACCTCCCAACAGAGGTCTATCTTTTGTTAACATTAATGAACTTACCGAAGAAATTGAAAGCAGAGTTTTCCAGTGGGCTTTGTGGAGCTGACACCATGTTTTGGGATCTTTTAATGCATTTCTAAGAATGTTTTAATCCTGAGCAGTCTTCTGTGATAACCATGGGATATACAATAGCTAAATAAAACATTTTTTATTATCATCACTGGAGGCTTTCAAGAAGAGATTGGACTGCCATTTGTCAGAAATGGTATAGGGTCTTCTGCTTGGGCAGAGGGTTAGAATAGATCAGGGGTCGCCAACCTTTTGGACCTCAGGGACCACCAAACTCATAATTTTAAATCCCGCAGACCAGAGACCCTGGGAAAATCCCCCAAAAATCTGCAAGAAAATTCCCCACCAGTTTTCCTACCGATCGATCATTCTTTATTTGGGATCGCAGGATACCGTCTCCAGATCCATTTTCAGGGGGGAGAGAGAGAGAGAGAGAGACAGACAGACAGGCAGGCAAGCAGGCAGACTGAGACTGAGACTGAGACTTTTGGCTTCATGCAAGGAAAGCAGCAGAAGCAGCAGAAATCTTTCTTTCTCTCCCCAAACTCCACCAGAAATGAGTCTTTGTGAGACTTGTCATGTCAGCATAGCCTCTTGGAGCAGGATGCCTTGCTGAGTCCCAAAGACTCATTTCTGGTGGAGTTTGGGGGAGAGAAAGAAAGAAGCAGCCAAAAACAGAAGAAAGAAGCAGAAAGAAGCATCCTGGTGGCCAGGCCAGGTGCATCGGGCGAGTGGGGCAAGTCCCCCCTCCGCCCTTTCCCCCCTCCCCTCACTACCTTGTGTTGTTTGCAATGCAAGCAATGCAAGCCTTGTGTTCCCATGCAGCCTGGATTAATATCTTTGTGGGGTGCTTTGGGGAAGACATTTCTCTGTGGACTACCAAAAATTTCTCGTGGACCACCAGTGGTCTCTAGCCCACTGGTTGGTGACCACTGGACTAGATGACCTACAAGATCCCTTCCAACTCTGTTAAACTGTTAATTATTATTTTAAGCATTGTTGATCAATTTTACTTCCAGTTAAATATTCAAAAGATACACCAAGATTTATTTTTAATGATGATGGAGAAATCTTTTTTACCATTACCATAGGTCTGATGTGTGTTTGTCTTTGAGTCTTATTTTTTTAAAAAAACATTTAAGTATTTATTAAATTTATATATTGCTCATCTCACCATTAAAGCAAGTCTATTTTGACTCCTGGCAGCTGCCTGGGCTATTACAGTTTTCTTGGCAAGATTTCAGAAGTTGGTTACCATTGCCTCATTCCAGGGACTGAAAGAGTGTGACTGGCTCCAGGTCACCAAAGGCAGGACTAGAACTTACAGTCTTCCAGTTTTTAGCCTGAAACTGGCTCTCTCATATTTTCTCATAGATAGTAGCAAATATGTGTATCATTTCAAAAATATTCTTGTGACATTACCCTGTTCTAAATTCTATTTTGAAAATGTAAACCTGTGGGAAAACATTTCCAGAAACAAATATGAAGCCTTTACTTGTTTTGGATGTTGAGTACATTTCAAAAGAAGTTTTAAATACTGATGTAGATCTAATGATTATAAAATACATTTGCATAACATTTCTGATTTAAACATTCCATCCCCTGAGAAGTCCAGATTTTTTAAAGAAGAAAGTAAATTGGCTGGGAATTAATTGGGGAAATTATTATTTTCTTTTTTAAGAAAAAAAAACCTTGTAGGAATCTTTATGAAAACCATAAACAAGTCTTAGTGGAATTCCTGTGTAGTCTTAGTAGATTTTGTTATTAGATGATCTATGCTGACTTTAGCTTTTCTTTTCAAAATTATCTTTGTTTCCTTAAACCACTTTGCAAGTAGCAATTTTTTAAATAGAAAGGCAATTCATTGACCTTGCAAAAAAGAAGAGAAGTGATCAGATAACTGTCATTCTCTCCTCCGACTTGCTCCTATTGAATCTGACTTCCACTGACCTTGAAAAGATCAATTATATTCTGATAATGTATACTGTATTTTATACTGCTAAACTGCAGGAAAACACGCCTGGCCATCTGCCATGCTTCTCCTTAATATCTTTTAACCAGCACCCATTATTAATGTAGGAAAGCATTTTGAATATCAGGTCATCTAAGAACAATTGGTAATTAGCTTTAAATGGGGTGGACTCTGCGCAACAGCTTTTATTTGTCATAGTGGAACTGATTATGATCAGTTATCAGATATAATGTGGTATATAAAAGAATGACATTGCAAGTGTGTACATAATCTGCATTGTTAAACTATCTGATTGTGTTCATTCAGCTTTAGCCATGGAAACTAATCAAGGAGATAACCAACCTAGAAACAAGGAGAAATTTCCTTACAGAACAGTTAATCAGTGGAACAGCTTATCATCAGAAGCTGTAACCTACATCACTGGAGGTTTTCAAGAAGAGATTGGACAACCATTTGTCTGGAAAGATATAGGGTCTTCTATTTCAGCAGTGGATTGGACTAAAAGACCTTCAAAGTCTCTTCCAACTCTTTTTGTTATTTTGTTACATGTATCTAAATAACAGAAGGAGGAAAAATAGATCTGTTTTTTCCATCAGTGATTCCATGGTCAACAAGTATAAGAAAGGAATTTTGGTGTTTATAGCTCCTTGATCAGGGGTGGGATTCTACCACTTCGCACCTATTCACTAGAACCGGTTGTTAACATTCTAGCAATTCAGAGAACTGGTTGTTAGAAGAAATTACTGGCCTAATCCTGTAAGGAAGGCAGGAAGGAAACATTCTGATGTTGCTTACAGAAACTACCTCTCCGTTAACCCTTATTACATTCTTGGCAGGACTAGACTTCCTGTCTCTGGAACTTCTCTGGAGTTTTTTTCCCCTCCTTTGCTGGTACTTGGCTTGTGCGGAATGACCATTTAAAGTTTACAGTGGCACTGAAAAAAGTGACTTATGACCATTTTTCACACTTACGACTGTTGCAGCATCCCCACAGTCATGAGAGGCCAGGCAAGGAGATGCATGCCTCGATGTGAGTGATTGTCAGCCTTCAAGATTTTCTTCCTTTGCTTTGCATCTTTCGGCTGTCATAAGTAATGGGGGGAGGAGGGGGGAAAGTATGGGAAGTGAGCTGGAGGTGTTGCAAACTACTACTGTATAAACTGAGGAGGGGAGAGAGTACATTCTTGCTTAGGTTTCTATTTCTTGCTTAGCTTTCTCTTCTCTGCGCAGCTGCAAACCTTTATCAAAGTATGCCAAGGTCAACGGACAGAAGCCTCATCACCACCTGAAGATGTCCACATGATGACATCCACAACTTTTAATTGGAAAAACCATTTGAACTACTGGGGGTGGGAACATTGCCATCACTTTGTATATGTGATTTATGCGCCTATTTTCTCAGATTCAGAATTCTTTTGTTGCTACCACTTGACTTCCAGTAAAAGATATCTTTTCTCTAATTAAAAGAGTCTAAGTATTTCTTTCTTGGATTTTGAATGGAGCACCAGCTGATATTATTCTGAATCTCACCCTACCAGCCCACCTGGAGAGATAGTACAATTTCTTCCGAGGGGGTCTGAACATCATGTCAACTCCAGCCAGTGACCAAGAAGACCTGGGAGCTACTGGAGGACAAGATTCACTGCTGCTAGAGGAAGCAAGGGAAGCTGACTTGTTAGCAGAACTTAATCTTGGAGAGAAACCAGCTGTAAAACCCAAATGATCCTTGGGAGTCGGCTGGAAGGATCCTGAGGAGAAGCCTCCCCCAGGAGTCACCACCACCCATCGGCGTGGAAGAGAGGAGCCATGGCAAGAGAGGGAAAGGAAAGACGTTTTACTAAATGAAGCCAGGCACCTCATAGATGAAGCCCTTGGAGAGCCTCACGCTGAAATTTTTTACGAAACTCAATCTGAGAGAAGCTTACTAATGAGTTCAAATTAAGGAAGGAGATGAGTGGAAAACTGCTTTTAACTGCCCAATGGGGTGTTTCCAATTCAACCTTCTTCCGTTTGGCATATAGGGGGCCTGCAGTATTCATGCAAATGATAAATCAGGTTTTGCATGAATATTTATACAAGGGGGTGCTGGTTTATCTTGATGACATTCTTATCTACATGGAGAGTCGTGATGAACATATTATACTAGTGTGTTCAGTTCTGAAAAAGCTTCGAGCTGCTGAACTGTACGCGAAGTTGTCCAAGTGTGAATTCCACCAGGAAAAATATGACTATTTGGGCTATTGCATATCACATGATGGCATAGAAATGGATCTGGGGAAAGTTGCACCAGTTTGGAATGGGCCCCTCACTGCACCAGGAAACAACTGCAAAGTTTCTTGAGATTTGCTAATTTTTACCATCAGTTTATCCCTGCTTTTGTGAAGATTGCACTGCCTATTACAAATCTCCTAAAAACCAAAGGGGAGGTGAAACTGAAACCTAGTAAACCACTGGAGTGGTCCATGGAGTGCCAAGCCACTTTTGAGAGGCTCAAATGACAGTTTGCCACTGAGCCAGTGCTCAAGCACCCAGACATGGATGCTCCTTTTGTGATCCAAGCCGATACGAATGACGTAGCAGTTGGAGCGGTGTTACTGCAAGCAAATGAGATGGGAACTTTACAACCATGTGCATATACTTCCCGTAAATTATCTGAAACGGAGAGGAGATGGGCCATCTGGGAAAAAGAAGCTTTCACAGTTCGCTGGGCCCTGTTAACTTGGAGATATTTCTTGGAAGGAGCAAAACACCCATTTGAGGTGTGGACTGATCATAAGAATTTGGAGGTCTTGAAAATGCCTTGGAAGCTGTCCCCCAAACAAATTCGCTGGGCACAGTACTTTAAGCTTTTTAATTTTTCATTGAAGTACATTCCAGGGGGGAGGAGTTTCATGGCAGATGCTCTATCTAGACTACCTCAATATAATAGTGCTTGCCAGGAAGTGGTATGGCCGATTGTCCCAACCAAACAGTTGGCAGCTCCAGTAGTTACCAGAGTCCAAAAGAAGAAGAAGGAAGTGGATCTATCGAATGATTTGACTGCACAATTAAGAGGCTCTAAAACTTGATAACTGGTTCCTTGCTCATTCGAATAACTGTACAGTTAGAGATGAATTGGCCTGGGTGGGAGCCAAGTTATATGTGCCAGAGAAACTGAGGAGCCAAATATTACAACAAGCTCATGATTCTAAAGCGGCTGGTCATTTTGGATTCATGAAAACCTTACACTTGGTTAAGCAGAAATTTTGGTGGCCTACCTTGAAGAAAGACATTGAAACTTATGTAGCTAGTTGTTCTATCAGTGCCTCAGCCAAACAGCCTCCTGGTAAGCCAGCAGGATTGTTACAAAATGTGGCTAGACCAACAGCTCCATGGAAGGAAATCTCTATGGATTTTATAGTGGAATTACCTGAAAGTGGGGGAAACACAGTTATTTGGTTGGTAACTGATTTGTTTTCCAAACAAGTACATTTCATACCTTGTTTGAAGATCCCATCTGCAAAAACGTTGGCCAAACTGTTTATTTTACATGTCTACAGGTTACATGGGGTTCCTGAATGCATAATCTCAGACAGGGGTGTCCAATTTACCTCAAATTTTTGGAAGGAGTTCCTGAAGTTATTGGGCTCCACCCAGAGCTTAAGCTCCACCCACCATCCCCAAACTAATGGGGCCTGTGAGAGAACTAATGCAGTATTGGAGCAGTACCTTAGATGTTACATAAATTATCAGCAAGATAATTGGGCTGATCTATTGCCATTTGCTGAAGTAGCATATAACAATTCTGTACATAGTAGTGCTGGATTTACTCCCTTCAAAGTGGCATTGGAACAAGACTTTGTACCCATACCTGAACTTCCACGTGAGAAGCCTAATATTCAGTCATTAGATGAATGGATAACACAACTCCAGCTTACCTGGCTGGTTACTCGTAAGGCATTAGATGATGCACATCAAGCTCATAAGAAATTTTCAGACAAAAAGAGGACTCCACAAAAACCTTATCAGGTGGGCGACAAAGTCTTTTTGTCCACCAGATATTTACAAACCACCCAAAAGTCAAAGAAGCTTAGTCCTAAGTATGTTGGCCCTTTCTCAATTGAATGAATTGTAAACCCTGTGGCAGTCCAACTGAAATTACCAAAGACTCTTCGACGAATTCACCCTGTTTTCCACGTTAGTTTGTTAAAACCTGAACATACTTCCGATTTGAGACTGGCCCAGATTGATCCTCCTGTACCATTGCTGATTGAAGGCAAACAACATTTTGAAGTTAAAGAAATTTTGGATTCTCGGAAATGGAGCGGTTGACTCCAATATTTGGTTGCTTGGAAACATTTTCCATCTTCCCAGGCTGAGTGGGTCAATGAGAAGGATGTCAGAGCTCCTACGCTTGTCAAAGCGTTTCGTACTAAATATCCTGATAAACCCTAAAAATGTGACTATTTCATGTTGCCTGTTTATTAACTATTACCTTTTATGTTTTCCTCTTTTATAGGACTAACGTCCTTTTTCTAGGAGGGCCGAATGTCAGCCTTCAAGATTTTCTTCCTTTGCTTTGCATCTTTCGGCTGTCATAAGTAACGGGGGGAGGAGGGGGGAAAAGTATGGGAAGTGAGCTGGAGGTGTTGCAAACTACTACTGTATAAACTGAGGAGGGGGGAGAGTACATTCTTGCTTAGGTTTCTATTTCTTGCTTAGCTTTCTCTTCTCTGCGCAGCTGCAAACGTTGCCAAGGTCAACGGACAGAAGCCTCATCACCACCTGAAGATGTCCACATGATGACATCCACAACTTTTAATTGGAAAAACCATTTGAACTATTGGGGGTGGGAACATTGCCATCACTTTGTATATGTGATTTATGCGCCTATTTTCTCAGATTCAGAATTCTTTTGTTGCTACCACTTGACTTCCAGTAAAAGGTATCTTTTCTCTAATTAAAAGAGTCTAAGTATTTCTTTCTTGGATTTTGAATGGAGCACCACCTGACAGTGATATTGAGTTGGCCACACCCACCCAGTCACATGACCACCAAGCACACCCACCACCTAAGCCATACCCACAGAACAGTTGTTAAAATTTTTGAATCCCACCCCTGTCCTTGACCCAATTCTGGCTTAACAATCTAATGACCTGAACTGTGTTCACTTAGCTTCAGCCACGGAAACTAATCAAGGATAGAACCAGCCTACTAATTCCTGACAGTTAAAACAGCTAATCAGTGTAACAGCTTATCTTCAGAAACTATGGATGCTCCATCACTGGAGGTTTTCAAGAAGAGATTGGACAATCATTTGTATGGAATGTTATAGGATCTCCTACTTAAGCAAGGGGTTGGACTAGAAGGGATATCCAAGGTCCCTTCCAACTCTGTTATTCTGCTGTTCTATTATGATGTATTAAGATGGAGGTGGGCAAAACTTGTCTGCACAGCACTGGGACCCCTTTACATCAGTGCCCTCCAACCTTTCCAGTTCTGCAGTCTGATGGTGGCAGCAATGGTGCGGGGAGAGGAGATGGTTTTGTGCGCTCGCATGCTTGCTTGCTACTTGGCATGGCCTGGTTCACAATGAGCGACGGCCTAGTACTGGGCTGCGGACCATGGGTTAGGGACCCCTACTTTACATTGTTCAGATCACATTTTGGAAATGCATTGGTAGAATTTAGTTGCATCATTTCTAATAATATACCATAAATTCATTAATATATATCAACCATAGATGATTAATGTATTCAGCACCTCTATTTGCTGAACATTTCCGTTCTCCCTCTCCTCTCTCTTTCTCATGAAGGTGTATGGCAACATTACCAAGCTTACCTCTAGCCATTGGAGATGGGGATAGTTTTTTTTTTTAATATGGCTGTTGGAAATAGAATGCTCTTATTCCATGTTTAGCCAAAGGTGTAGACAAAGTAATAATAATAATCTATGAATTAAAAGAATTATATTAATCTTGATCCAGCTTTATTCCAGTGTTGTGTGTTCATTTCCATAATGTCATAATGTTCTTGTTTCCCTCAAATACTCAGACAAGTTGTAGGAACCATAGTGTAAACCATGAACACTAGATAAAAGTCATAGACCATGTCAGACTAAAGATACAATTAAAAGGAAATATATTAACAATGTGGATGGAAAGATGTAATGTTACAAAGATAAAAAAGCTGCTTTATTCCAAGTTAAATTATGTGTCCAACTCAGTCTGGATTTTCTAATCTGGTGGCAGTTCCTTTGTAGAGTCTACATAGAACAGGACTTTCCCTCCCCCCACCCCATTCTCTCTACCCGATCCTATTAAACTTCAGATACTAAGACATGAATCTTGACATCTTCTGCATTCAAAGCACATCTTCTACCATGGGTAGAATGCCCACCAAGCCATGCCATGCCCACCAAGCCATGCCCACAGAACAGGTAGTAAATTTTATTGAATCTCACCACTGCCCTGCTTGTGGTAGTAAAAGCCTTCATGTTACCAGGTATTCTCATTTCACTCTCTAAGCAAAAGACAAAGTATAAAACCCATCTAAAACCAAAGAAAAGAAACACTATGACAGGACTGGGGGAGCTTCCTTGCAATGCTAAGCTTTAATATTGCCAGGCACAACAAAACAGGAATCCAGGCAGTTCAAATGACTACAGTTTATTGCATGCTAACTCTCTCTACAAGAATCTGAGCTACAGGTAGTCTTCAACTTATGACCACAATTGAGCCCAAAATTTTTGTTGTTAAGTGAGATATTGAAGTGAATTTTGCCCCATTTTACAATTTATCTTGCCCCAGCTGTTAAGTGAATCCCTGCAGTTGTTAAATTAGTGGCACGATTGTTCAATGAATCTGGCTTCTCCATTGACTTTGCTCATCAGAAGATCACAAAAGGGGATCACATGACCCCAGGACTCTGCAACAGTCATAAGTATGAACCAGTTGCCAAGTGTCCTAATTTTGATCATGTGGCCTCAAGAGCGCTACAACAGTTGCAAGTGTGAAAAACAATCAAGTCACTTTTTTCAATGTCATTGTAACTTTGAATGGTCACTAAATGAGCTGTTGTAAGTTGAGGACTACTTGTACTATAAGTCAAAGCAAATTGGTTGTTAGATAAGAGTCAACAGAATTCAAGGTGAGCTGGATGTAGATCACTTGTTGGTATGAAGCAACTGGAGACTGATGCTTGAGCCCTCCCTTGGGCTCAGCCTGGTCATCTCCCTATAGGTATTTACTTACTGGTTTCCTCAAAGATAAGAAATTTTGGTCTACTCTGCCATATCTCCATAGAATTCTGGGAGAATTATTTCCAGCGCATTTGTGAAAAATTCACAGTGGAATCATTAAAGAATCCAGCAGCAATCTACTTTTGAAATAGTCTTCCTGATTGACAAGCACTTAATTTTACCATCCAAACCTGGAAAAGCTCTGGAAGAAATTTTATCATCTAGAACTATTAAGGAAGAACAAGGATTGGTAGGTTCCAGTGTTGATTGCCCTATTTACCCCAAGCCATTTTCTCACAGTTATTTCACTCTATAAAAATAAAGGAAACATGTTAGCCCCTGGAATTATAGACCCATTAATTTGTTTAATAGAGTCAGTAAACTATATGCTAAATATATCTACTTACAACTATTAGACTAGGTTGAAAGTGAAAACGTCCTCGCTGAGGAACAGGTAGCTTTCAGAGGAGACTGATCGACATTTGATCGCTACTTGATCCTGGAGAAATAGTCTTCTCAATTCAGATGCACCCTTCATTAATTTTAAACCAACCTTTAATCAATTCCAAGAGAAAAGTTGTGAGAAAAATAAAATAATCCTTAACTGCTTAAAACTTTCTTCTCATTCAGTTCCTCCATACCAACTCCACTTTGAGAGTCAGATCAGGAACTTCTTCTGGTGCTACCCATATTCATGGAGGGAGATAATCTAATTATTCTACTTAACTCAGAAATTCAGATCCACTCTGTTCCCACTTATCACCCTCCATATTACCAGGCCAAGTGGTTCCAGCTCATTTGTATTCACAATACAACTGTCAGAAAACTAAAGTGTCAATATTTGTACACAACTACCATAAAATTTATAATTGGCCAAACAAGAAATTGTATTGAGCAGGTATATATTTATAAATACTTAGGAGTGCTTCTCCAGGTCTTGTCATCCTGCAGAGAACATTTCTTATATCTGGCAAGTGTTGCTCAGTGTAGTTCTGACTAGCCTGAGATTGTTCTATTTTAAGGCTGCTCACTTTATCCTTGCAGCTTGCAAGGTCTTCATAGCCAAGATCGTTTCACAGCTTCTCTGTGAAGTCTGAATCTGTTCTTTTAGAAAGCTTAATATTCTTGAAAGCAATCTGCTCTTGATTTAGAGATGAAGTTGGTCTCTATCTGAATATCAGAGCTTTTTAACCTTGGCTAAAGTTACTTTTCTCAAGTAGGTCTGCCCCACTGGTTCTTAGAGACCATTTTAAGCCAACCTGTTTAAAAATGTTGGCAAGATTCACTGTCTATTAGGATTTGAAAATGCCAGAAGCAGTGCTTGGCTGCTGTCAGTTACAGGAGATATAACTTTTGAGGCTGCCCTCTTCTTGTACTTCTATATGCATCAACTGCTTCTCTTTTGGCATTTATTTATTTATTAGAATTTATATGGCTGCCCAACTCACTCTCAGTGACTCCAGATTACAATATTAAAACAGTAAAAAAGCAATAACTCCCCTGGTGACCATAATCAAATGAGCCATTTGATGGGCTCCATCCCACTCTGGGGTTCCCAATGTTAAGTTTGAGCAATGAGAGGCTGAACCAGAGCATGAGTGCAACAGTACTTTATTTTACAAATAAAGGGCTGACCGTGCTTGCCAAGCCTGGAACTGGCTCGCAGCAATCAGCAGCCAGTTGGACCCCGCAGCCTGCTTTTATAGCTGGCTGCTGGGGAGAACCGACCAATGGGAATGGGGGAATAACGCCCACACAAAGTGAGTGGACCTGAGTGAGAACTCCTTGAGTCCTCAGGACATAACACCCCTTCCCCCCAGATGCGAACACGCATAGTCCTTGAGGTAGATGGGGGGTTTGTGTTGGCGCCCGGAGCGGCGCAACTCGGGAACATTGTCTGACTGTTCGGTATCAGTCTGTGACGGTTGAGCTGGCATAGTGTCGCCAACACTCTCTCTGGACTGGGCATCCTCGGAAACCACCGGGTTGGTTTCTGGAGTCAAACTCTCATGGGTTGGATCCGGTTGGTCAACTCTCTGGGCGCTGTTGTCCGAGTTTGGGCTGACCGGAACGACCGCTGGCGCAGACTGGTCACTGGGTGCGGTGTGGCTGGGTGGCGAATGGGACGGTTCCCCTTCGACTGGAGACTCTGGATTCTTGTTTGCGAGGTTGCTGAGGCGCCTTCTGAGTTGGTCTATGTGTCTCCTCCAGACACGACCATCCTCCAGCCTGACTCTATACGATCTCGGCCCGGTGACGGCGATGACCTCGCCCGGAATCCAAAGTGGGTCCCCAGCGAAATTCCGTGCGAATATCGGCTCCTGTAACATAAAATGTCTAACCCCGAAGTGGAAGCGAGGGAGAGTCAGGGCAGTATTGTGGGTGCAGTCTATCTAATACAGTCCTCAGGCGCCGGCCCATCAGAAGTTCCGCTGGGGACTTATTGGTGACTGCACAGGGGTTGAGTGCTGGCTCATCAGGAACCGTGAGAGTTTGTGGTGCCAGTCATCTCTGCCAAACCTAGCGAGGGCCTCTTTGGTGGTCCTGACGGCCCTTTCAGCCAACCCATTACTCGCAGGGTGAAATGGGGCTGTGAAGATGTGGCGAATGCCTAGGTTGGCTGCAAAACGGCTGAATTCTACTGATGCGAACTGTGGGCCATTATCGGAGACCAAGGAGTCGGGTAGTCCATGTGTAACGAACAGGCGCGTTAACACGTTGGTGATTGCTAGTGTGGTGGTCGTGGATAGCTGCGCCACGCCTATCCACTTGGAATAAGCGTCCACGACCACTAGGAACATCTTTCCATGCACAGGGCCGGCCAGATCGATATGGATTCTAGACCAAGGGCGCTGGCGCTCTCCCATCTGGTAGGGGTGGCGATGGGGGAGCAGGACGGGATTCCTGGCAAATGCTGCAGGAACTTACCCAATTGACAATGTCCTCGTCTAGACCCGGCCACCACACGTAGCTGCGTGTGCCAACGCCTTCATTCTCACAATGCCGGGTGTCCCTCGTGCAACGCTTCCAGGACTCGGGTGCACGCAGCGAGGTCGGGATGACCACTCGAGTGCCCCACAGTAGACAACCCTGCAAACTGGACAGCTCCTGCATGCGAGTCTTAAAGGGTGCGAATTTGTTATCAACATTGCCTCCCGGCCACCCCCTCCTCACCCAGTCGAGCACCTGGGCAAGCGTTTGGTCTGCCTTGGTTTTGGCGGCGATGTCAAGGGCGGTGATGGGCAGGTCCAACTGGGTGATTTCAAAAATGGCATTGACAGGAGCTGGGTCTTCAGCCGGAGCGGGTAAGGGGCAGCGACTGAGTGCGTCAGCGTGGGATAGAGTTTTGCCCGGGCGGTGGATAAGTTTGTATGAGTAGGCCGCTAGGAAAAGTGTCCACCTTGTCATCCGAGGGGAGAGGACTTGAGGTGTCTGTTTGTCGCCGGCCAGTAGGCCCAGGAGGGGCTTATGGTCGGTGACCAGTTCGAAGAAGTGGCCAAAAGGAATTCGTGAAACTTTTTCACGGCTGCAACAGCTGCTAGGGCTTCCATGTCTATTTGGCTGTAATTTCGCTCCGTGGCCGAGAGCGTCCTGGAGAAAAAAGGCGATGGGGGCCTCGGCGCCATTGGCGAGTCGGTGACTAAGGACCGCCCCAATTCCAAAGGGGATGCGTCTGCTGCCAGTACTAAAGGAAGGTTGGGGTCGAATTGGATGAGCACTGCCTCTGGCGTAAGTAGTGATTTGTGGCGTTAAACGCCTGGTCTTCTTTGTGCCCCCAGTGCCACGGTGACTTTTTGTCTAGTAATCTGTGTAGGGGTTCGGCTACTGAGGCTTTATGGGGCAAAAAGGATGCATAAAAGTTTAGGAGTCCCAAGAAAGCTTGTAGCTCCATTTTGGAGGTCGGTGTGGGAGCTTCGTGGATCGCCCTGACCTTGGACTCCAGGGGTGAATGCCAGAGGCGTCAATTTTATAACCCAGAAAGTCCACCTGTCTAGTGGCAATGGCGCATTTTTCTTTTTTTAACTTGAGGCCATGCTGTCTGAACCTCTCTAACACTGCTCGCACTCTCTGGAAGAGTTGGGGTCTGTCCCTGGCCGAGACCAAGATGTCGTCGAAGTAGGGTACTACACCAGGGAGGCCCTGTAAAATCCGCTCCATGAGGGATTGAAAAATACCCGGGGCAACACTCACGCCAAATTGGAGACGCTTGCATCGGAAGGCACCCCTGTGAGTGACGATGGTCTGAAGTTCCGCTGTTTGGTTATCAACAGGGAAATGTTGATATGCTTGAGACATGTCCAATTTAGCAAAAATACTGCCCGGTTCGAATGTGTGCAATAAGTGCTGAATGACGGGCACGGGTAGGCGCTAACTTGTAAATATTTATTGATTGTTGTCTTGTAGTCCGAGCAAATTCTCAGGCTACCATCTTTTTGAGGGTGTGACAATGGGCGTCTCCCACTTGGCGAAATCTGTTGGCTCAATGACCCCTTGTTTTAGTAGTTTATCCAATTCAGCGTCTAGTTTTGGTCGAATAGCAAATGGAACTCTACGTGGTTTTAATCTGATTGGGACTGCCTGGGGGTCAACGGTGAATGAGATGGGGTTCCATTATAACACCCCAGCTCCTCGCTGAACACATCTGCGTAGTCAGCGAATAAGGAGTCAGTGTCTGAGGTTGAGACAGCATGGACTCCTGTTAACCCTAGGCCGAGGTGGGGAAACCAATCGAGCCCCAATAAGGTGGGTAGATTGCCGTTAACTACCACTAGAGGTAGGTGGCCTTTAAAAGCTCTAAAACTGACAAAGAACTTGCCTCTGCCGATCACGGGAATGGCCTTCCCCTGGTAGTCCTTCAGACCGAACTGGCATCTCTGAAGCCGGGTAGTAGATAGGCTGGGGTGGAGTCTCTTGAGGGTGTTCCACGAGATTATTGAGAGCGCTGACCCTGTGTCAACCTCCATGTGGCACGGTTTACCTTCTAGGGAAACGGAGAGAGAAATTTTACTAACAGAGTGGCAAGTACGCCTGGCAAGGCGGTGCGTGCGACAGTTTAATACTTGCCTCTGTGGTCCCGAGTGCGAGGACGGGGTCTTTGTGCAGCGCTTTGGGGGCTTGACAGACTCTCGCAATGTGCCCCCTCTTATGGCAGTTGTTGCAAACGGCTCCCTTAAACTTGCAGGTGGCCCTTTGATATGATCCCCCACAGGCTAGGCACAGGGTGATGTGCTTGGGTGGACGGTGTATTCTTGTTTGGCCCCTACCTGCGACCGTCTGTCATTGGTGAGGCGATGGACATCGTTCTCATCGTTGTGGCCTTCCTCCGCTTCCACCTCTTCGGAATGGACTGGGAACGCTGCTAGCTTGGCGCTTGGGCCCTGAATTTCGGTGGCTGAGTTCGTTGCTAGCTCGGCTGCTAGGGCCTCCTCTACCGCTGCGCGAGGTTGAGGTCTTTCTTAGCCAGCAGACGCCTCTGTAGGTTGAGATCCTTGACCCCACAAACCAATTGATCGAGGAGCATGTCCTCCAGGTATGTTCCAAACCCGCAGTGCAGGGCTGCTGTTCTGAGGGCGGCCATATATTGGTTGATGGTCTCCTTACTTGATTGCTTCCTCATTCGGAACGTGAACCTCCTGGCGATTTGTGAAGGCCTGGGAGCGTAGTGGTTTGTGAGGATCTCAAGCAACTCGGACCACGGGCGTTTTTAATTCTCTCGGCGCCACGAGTGCTGCAGCGGTATCGTAAGCGGTGGCTCCGCAGTAGATTAGGAAATAGGATTTTTCCGATGCTCTCCCGCATCCGCCAGGCCGACCGCATCGATGTAATGATTGAAACGGTTCTTATATGATTCCCACTTCTCTTCGTCTGGTTTAAACGCCGGGAATACTGGATTGGAACTCATGGTGCTGGAACAGCTGGGCTACCTGCGGAAAAATCTCTCTGGGACTACGAACGCTCGTGAGTTACTAGTGATATCAGCTCTGGAGAGGTTTCTTGCTACCCTCTCTTTCTCTCTCTCTGGGTTACCACGTTGGCTGCTAGCCGTTGGAGGTGTCTTGATTCGCGCCAAAAAAAGTGGGCGTTAGTGACTCTCTACAGCGCTGTGCTGTGATTCCTACTGGCTCGAAATTCAAATGACACCCGTTTGAATTTCGCGCCAAATGCAGAGCGGCTGCGGCTGCAGCGCTTCACTTTCCCGTAGCGAGGCTAACAAGCGGCTACAGACGCTTCTAACTATTTGACTCAGACCGCTTTCTCTGGCTGCGGATCTGCGTTTGCTCTTTTGATCGCTCGTTTCGCTAGCTGACCGCTCTCTCTGGCTGCGGATCAGCGTTTCCCTTGTCGCCAGCCGATCGCTCTCTCTGGGCTGTAGATCGGTGGCTAGTGACTCAGCGGTTGCAAGGTGCTTCTGGTAGCCATCCCATCCTCGTCGCCAGTGTTAAGTTTGAGCAATGAGAGGCTGAACCAGAGCATGAGTGCAACAGTACTTTATTTTACAAATAAAGGGCTGACCGTGCTTGCCAAGCCTGGAACTGGCTCACAGCAATCAGCAGCCAGTTGGACCCCGCAGCCTGCTTTTATAGCTGGCTGCTGGGGAGAACCGACCAATGGGAATGGGGGAATAACGCCCACACAAAGTGAGTGGACCTGAGTGAGAACTCCTTGAGTCCTCAGGACATAACACCCAACTCCACTGGCAAAACCAAGTCTTCATGGCCTTTGTGAAAGAGTGTCAAAGTGGGGGTCAATCTTATCTGCACAGGAATGATGTTCCACAGGGAGGGAGCCACCACAGAGAAGGACCTTCTTGGTTCCACTAGATGGACTTTCTTAGTAGTGGAACCAGAGGTGGGATTCAAATTTCTTAACAACCAGTTCTGTGGGTGTGGCTTAATTTGTGGGTGTGGCTTGGTGGTCATGTGACTGGGTGGGCATGGCTTGCTGACTGGGCATGACTTGGTGGTCATGTAACTGGCTTGAATGTAAATATTATAAATATTGATGTAAATATTGATTTTATTTTTTATAAAAAAGAGCAACTTTTATGCAAAAGCAGGCAAAGCAGGCAGGTATATTGAGTTGCTCACAGAATCACAGATTCACTTAGAGATCTATCTATCTGCAATCAGCTATCTGCATCTGTCACATAAAATGTGCTTGCAAGCAAATTCACAAAATTAACTCACAACACACCATGTATGTAAATATTGACTTTTTTATTTAAAAAGAGCAACTTTTACCCTGAAGTAGGCAAAGCAGGCAGGCAGATTGAGTTGTTCACAGAATCACAGATTAACTTAGAAATCTCTCCATCTGCAATCGGCTACCTGAGTCTGCACTGAAAAGCTTCAGTCCTAACAAAGGTTCGGCTCTGCTTTTAGATTAGCTAGAAAGCAAGAAATCCAGGGATTTCTTGCTTTCTTGCTAATTTAACTTTCCTGGCAGAGCAGAACAACTAATGATCGGGGGGAAAAAGTAGCAACTTACCAAACCAGACAAGTTGGATGGCTTGCATGCCAGGTAAGGAGTGAGTGGGCAGGGAGAGGCAGGGCCACCAGTGAAGCGATTTGCCAGTTCTCTGAACTGGGGACAATCGTGTGTGCAGCGTTTGCAAGAAATCATCAGCTGTGCTGCCTGGAGAGTTGACAAGCGCTGCACTCAGGTGCGCAGTGTTTGAAAATCCTCTTGTTTACTGCTTTTTCAACCTCAGTTGTGCCACGCAAAGCAGCTGAGGAGGGAAAAGCAGAGAATAAAGGATAGCCTAGAGCCCGGGCAGGTGGGTGGGCCAAATACCGAACCAGTTCGGTATCAGTTGCTCTTTGCAGCTACAGGTTCTATAGAACCAGGCCGAACTGGTAGCATCCCACCCCTGAGTGAAACTGTAGCTTTTCCTGCCTCCCCACTCTGGTAGCTTGGGTAAATATGTCCTGAAAAAAACAGTCCTTTAAATATTATCAAATTGTCATTATTGCTGTTAGGTATATGCATTTCCATTTAGGTTCATCATTTTCAATCTTTTTTCTGCTGTGATTCTTCATGACTTTTCTTGTAAACTGCCCTATGAGAAGTATCTGCAGGAAGACAAAAGAACACCACCCCCAAAACCCACTTTTGTAAGGATGCTTTGTTTGGATCAAAACTCAAAGCAGGACTCAAAGGATCTCTGCTTTGCATGTGGCTTTTGAACAAAAAATGAAAATTCTTTACTGCTTGTTTTCTGTACATGTTCTTAATGTTCACTAAAATAATTTAGATTATACTGACAGCACCTTATTACGTTTATAATTTCCTTGAATGTTCATGTATTAAATTTATAATACAAGAGATCACATATTAACCCAAGATATTCCTGTACGTGATTATTCAGAAGTAAACTTTTATAATGTTCCATAGAGCTTTTTCACCATGCTATAAATCAAAATATAATCGACTGTCAGTGCATAATTTAATTAAAGACATACATTGTTAATGGATCCACAAGTTTTACTTATGTTGCTTTCCAGTTTTCATTTCATTTCACTCAGAAATAATTATCTTTTTTTTTCTGCTACAGAAGCATTTCTCCATACCATACAAAAAACACCTGGCATTTTAATTCATCCCTAATGCCTAATGGATAGAATTCTTACAGCTATTATTATGCAGAGGCTTAAATAATGCCTGAGTTCACATATTATACTAAGACACAATGGACTTTGTTTCTGCTTGTCATAGGTTACATTCCCATGTGGGACAGCAGATTGTGTTGTGTAAAAAAATGGATTAGGCTTTTGAATGTATAAACTCATCCCATTGTAGATTAATCAGTAATTGTTATGTGTGTGTTATGTGTGAATTAGACCACAGAACCTTATTCAAAAAACCATATGTACAATTCTGACCTCGATCAATCGTTGCCTGAATGGGCATAAAGTAATACCTTTTGTTGCTTTTTTCTTGTCTCAACTTGGTTTCCTAAGCATCTTCCCCACTGGACCCTCATCGCTGTGTTGAAAGTGCAAGAATCATGTCACATGGATGCATACCTAAAATGGGAAACTACAGCCCACTAATTAATTATCCCCATTTTTGAAAGCTTGTTCTATTTTTTTAAAAATGGCCCTTTCTTAGTGTCCAGTGATTCCATCTATGGTTCTTTAGCTAATTGAGAGACTGAATTGCAACTTCTGATCCAATTAAAATTGTCTCAACCCTGATTAATTTGGGATTGAATGGATTTAGGCAAGCTACTCTAATTCAATGACAAAGGGAAAAAGTAAATAATTGTTAAGTTTGGTTATCTAATTTTGTAAGGTCATTGCAGTTTTTCAACTAATTTTTACAAGTATTCCATAAAATCCTTCTGAATGCAGCTAGTCTTTGATTTGCAACAGTTTATTTAGTGACCGTTCAAACTTACGTCACTAGAAAAAGGGACTTATGGCCATTTTTCACACCTAAGACCATTGCAGCACCCCATGGTCATGTAATAAAAATTCAGTCACTTGGCAGCTGATGGTTTATGATGGTTGCAATGTCCTGGGATCATTGATCAACTTTTGTGACCTTCTGATGAGCAAAGTTAATAGGTGAACTAGACTCACTTAACAGCCATGTTACTTACTTAACAATTGCAATGATTCACTGAACAACTGTGACAAGAAAGGTCATAAAATGGGGCAAAGCTCACTGAACAAGTGTCTCACTTAATAACATAAACTTGATGTCAATTGTGGTCATAGGTTGAGGACTATCTGTAATTGTGATATACATGATACACAGTTCTGAAATGTGTAAATGATGCTAAATGAGGATATATATTCTACTTTTTGTCTGTTTTGTACTCAGTAGATTCAGATCCTGTTTCATAATTTATAAAAATAAGTAATGATTATCTTCCATAGCAACAAATATCTCACATTTTTATAGCTTTCCAGGTTTACTTGATAAATGAGCCTTTTTCCTAGAGTTGGAGTTCCCCAAACCTTATCCTTGGGGTTACAGGGGTAGACATCCTGAGTAGATGAAATTCTTGAACACAAACAGACAGTTCATGTCACAACTGAGAGCCTATATTGCTCTAAGCTCCTTAAATCATCACATTAAAGATTGGCCCCATCTGATTGTCAGTTGGCCTTTTCATCACATTATTTAAAGAAAAAGGAATTGAAATGAATGTTCTCTTCAATACAAAGAAGCGAACTTGTGCTTTTATTTATATATTGTGGGAAATAGTTGGATTTGGCCTGTAATAACTTTTGTATATATGTTGCCAGCAAGGGAATCAGTTTAGAAGAATCTTACTTTTTTAAAATCTACCTTTTTTCTTGAATTTTTATTTAAAAAACAAGAAAAACAAAAGCAAAACTAAGAATCAGACATCAGCCATAGTTCAGCTTAGCAGAAATAACAAGAAGGAAGGAATGTTCATAATGGACTTGACCATTTGGCCCAGATTACGGTTGAATTGATGGCTATGGAAAACAGATAGAAAAAAATTAAGCTACTATAGGAGGTCTTTTCTGCCAACTCCGTGGACCAAAGGGAAGACTTTCCATCTAACCGAACACAACACCCCTCCCCTCTTACTTTCAACAATAATCAATGAAAAAAGAGTTATTCAACATATTCACGAAAATAGATGGGGCACTTATGCGCCCGCTCTGACCTGCACAGATCATTTGGGTTTGAGGTGGCGGTCAGACCATTGGGGGCTGCTACTGCTTCTTGTCCAGCCCCTAGAGCTTGTTGGAATTCCCTGTGGGTGTGGTTATTTCTGCAGGATGGAACTTGGCAGATGCCTCCTAATTGGTCTCTTGGTTCCCCAGGTACATGTGGTTGCAGAATCTCTGAGTTTGAGTTAGCTGCAGTGGGGAATTCAAGGTTTTTATTATTTTCTAGTGGACTGTAGTTGTTTGCTTTTGGATTGTTTTGATCCCAAGGGGGTTTACCTATTCGCCCTCTTAACTGATTCATATGCCTCCTTCATATCCTGCCATATTCTAATTCTACCCTGTAAGATCGAGGGCTTGTGATGGCTATAATTTGTCCTGGAATCCATAGAGGTTTTCCCATATAATTTTGTGCATATACCCCATACCCTATTTTAAATGACCTGATCTTGCCGGTAGAGTCAGAAGGTGTCTCGCTAATGTAACTGGGGTACAATATGTCCAACCTGGTTCTAAGTTTCTGTCCCATTAATAACTTGGAGGGGCTCCTATGTGTGGTGGAGTTTGGCATCACATGTTGAATAAGTAGGAATGTGTCTGTGCACTTCTGCCAATCTCCCAGGCCCATTCTAGCTGAAGCCTCTTTGGTAGTCCTTACCATTCTCTTTGCTTGACCATTCGCTGAGGGGTGAAAAGGTGCGATTAGCATGTGGCGAATGCCCAGTTCTGCTAAGAACAGTTCAAATTGAGTTGCTGTAAATTGAGGCCCATTGTCTCAGACTAAAACGTCCAGTAGGCCATGTGTTGTGAATAGTTTTCTTAGGGTCTTAATAACTGCCTCAGTGGTCGTGGATTTCATTAATATAATTTCCAACCATTTAGAGTATGCATCCATGACCACCAAGAAGGTGGTCATGGAAGGATCCTCCAAAATCTATATGTATTCAAGCCCATGGGGATTTTGGGGATTCCCATTCCTGAGGGTGGGCTGCTGGTGGAGCTGGCCTGGATTCCTGACATTTCCTACAGGTTCCTATCCATTCCGTGATATCCTTATCTATTTTAGGCCACCAGTCATAGCTCCTCACTAGTGCCTTCATTTTAATGATCCCAGGGTGCCCAGTATGTAATAATTCTAGGACCTGTTCCTGTAGTTTAGGTAGAACAATAACACACTCCCCCCATAACAAACATCCCTTGATTTGTGATATTTCATGTTGACTGTTGTAAAATGGTTTCAATTATTCAGATACTGGCCCCTGAAGCCATCCCCTTCCCACCCAACTCAGTACTTGTCTCAAGGACTTGTTCCTGATTGAGTGTCGGGCAATTTCTATTGTGGTGAGCGGGCTGGGTAGTTTCTCAATGAGGAGGATGGTCGCTGATGGGGCTGGGTCTTGAACAGTCTCTGGTAACAGGCAGCGACTGAGAGCATCGGCATTTCCCAGGGCTTTGTGTATAGTTATAAGCAGCTAGGAAAATCGTCCATCACATCAGGCAGGGAGATAAAATAGTTGACATGGGACGGTCCCCCACGAGGAGTCCTAACAGCAGTTTGTGATCTGTTACCAGGTGGAAATATAAATATTCATAGAAATGTTTTATGCCAGCCACTGCAGCCAGCACCTTCTTGTCTAATTGGCTGTAGTTTCTTTCAGCTCCTGATAGAGTTCTTGAATAGAAGGCTACAGGAGCCTCAGTCCCATTTGGCATTTGGTGGCTTAGGACAGCCCCGACCCCAAATGGTGAGGTGTCACAGGTGAGGGTGACCGACAGCGATTCAGAGTATTGGACAAATACGCTGTCAGAAGACAGGAGTTGTTTGACAGCTGCAAAAAATGGCGGCTTCCCTTTCCCCCCCACATCCATTTAACCTGTTTCCCCAGGAGTTTTTGCAAAGGCTCTATGGTGGCTTTCCCAGGGAGGAATATACTATAACAATTGAGGAGGCCCAAGTAGCTCTCTTTGGTTCTTGGGAGTGGGTGCGTTTTGTATAACCTTAATTTTTTCCTTGTTTGGGTGTATTCCAAAGCCATCTATCAGATATCCTAGAAATTCGACTCTCAGGACTGCAAATTTACATTTTTTCCATTTTACTTTTAATCCAGCCTCTTTGAATCTAGTTAACACTTTTCATATTCTGACAAGCAATTTGTCTTTATTTTCAGCGGTAATTAACACGTCATCGAAATAGGGGACAACTCCCTGAATTCCCAGTAGGAGGCACTCCATGAGGCTTTGAAAAAGCCCTGGAGCAATGCTCATGCCAAATTGGAGATGGCGGCATTAAAATGCACCCCTATGGGTCACAATGGTCTGGTCCTTGGCCGTGGCATCATCCACCGGGAGTTGTTGGTATGCCTGCACTAGGTATAATTTAGCAAAAAAAATTCCTTTTCCAACTGAGTGCAGCAAATGTTGCACTACTGGGAGGGGTGGGCATTTTGTTGTAGGGCCTTGTTTAGGGCACACTTATAGTCAGCACAGATGTGGACTGACCCATCTGGCTTTACAGGGGTGACTATAGGGGTTTCCCATTTAGCATGGTCTACCGGTTCCAGTATGCCTTGCTCTATTAATTTGTCAAGCTTTTTGTCTATTTTTGGTCATAATGTGAATGGCATCCTGCATGGCTTGAGCCTTATTGGGGTAACCTGGGGATCTAGATTAAATGAAATAGGGGTCACCACATACTTGCCCAAACCGCCATCAAAAACATCCGCAAATGCCTGGAGCAGTTATTTGATGCTGTCATCTGGTATTGCGCTGACACCGGTCACCCCGAGTCCCAAAGCATCAAACCAGTCTAGTCCAAGTAGGCTGGGTAATTTGCCTTTGATGATTGTAAGTTGTAGTGGTCCTCAAAACTTCTCAAATGCCACCTGGAAAGTTCCCATCCTTACAACAGAATTTTTTTAAAAATTATCTGGGTCTTTAATGTGTTCTTGGTGATGCTGGGCTTTATTTTCTTCATCGTGACCCATGAGATCATTGATAACAAGGAACCTGTGTCCACTTCCATGTTACATGGTGCTCCTTCAATGTGGACAGTTATATTAATCTTCTTTGAAATGGTCTTTCCAAAAGTCGTCTGGAAGGTCATGGTTGCTTCGGAGTATTGGTTGTCCTTCTTCCGTAGTTTCCATGCTTGTTTGGGTTTGAATCGCTTCTGTATGGTAGATGGGTAGTTTCTGCATGCTGCTGGCTGACTGGCTCTGCAGACACTTGCTAGATGTCCTTTATGGTCACAACATTGACAGATGGTGTCCTTAAATCTGCAATTTGCTCTTGAATGGTTCCTGCATGCAGACTGCCCTGCGTCATTTTTCGTTGTTTTCTTGTTAACCTGCAGACATCTTCCTCATTGTCTGTTGACTCTTCCAGCTCAGTGTGATCTTGCTGGGCTGCGCTGCTGTGGCATGTGTTGTTTGGGCTTTTTTCTTTTTGAATTGCCGCCATTGCTTTAATTGACGTCTCGGTGGCTCGGGCTTCATCTATTGCCATTTTCAGAGTGAGGTTGGGATTCATGAGTAGTCGCCGTTTTAGTTGTAAATCTTTCACCCCACAAACAAACCTGTCTTCGAGGTCCCTAAATTCACAGTACATAGCAGCTTTTCGCAGCGCTGTGATGTAGTCATTTATCGATTCACTGTCATTTTGGTTCCAGCTGTGAAATTCATGTCGTCTGACGATCTTTGAGGTCGTGGGTGCATAGGGAGTCCTGAGTGCATTTTGGATTGTGTTCCATGTTACCGTCTGCACAGCTGCAGGGGCGACCAGAGTTTTGGCCATGTCAAAGATTTCTGAGCCACAGTAACTCAAAAACAGGGATTTCTTTCTATTGTCCGAGAGTGCTTGCAGCTCGTTGGCTTCCAGAAAGCAATCAAATTGGATTAGATAAGAGTCCCAATGTTTGATGGCTGGGTTGAACGGTGTTGGTGGAGCGTACATGGCCATCTTGTCAATTGCGAGGGCTATTTTTGCTCCGATAATTGTTTTGGTTGCTCTGCTATTCGTCTGTATGTCGATCAGCTCTTCTTGTGTCTTCTTTCTAGTATTCCATCCTCGTTGCCAGTGTTGTATTGTGGGTTAAAAGAAGACTCAGATCCAGGGTAATGAAAGCAACTTCTTTATTCGAGTAACAGCAACAACCAGCAAAGGTTCTGTCTGACAGTTCTACTTTTATAGGAGCTGCCTGACAGGCCAAACGATCAGCTCTTAGTATTATCCTGCCTACTCAGTGGAGCAAAGGGAAAACTTTCCTTCTAACAGAACACAACAGAGTAATTATTTTTTAGTAAGGTACCATGTCTGTGAAAAATGCTAGACTTGGTCTTTATATCAGTCATGTCTAATATATGTTGGATTCTTTGTTGGGGATCCTTTTGTGCAATATGTGATATGATGAATGAAGGCGAATATACGTGTTCCAGGATAATGTTGCAGGATCCAATCTGGGTTGGTCACTGAGACCAGAGGTTTAGTCTTCCAAGCTTTTGAATTTGTTCTGGAGTCCATCTTCAGAGGACTTATCTCTAGCAGAGTATGTGCTTTGGACTTTTGTGCGGTAATACATGGAGATTATCTTCTTTGTTTTGGACTCTGCCAGGGTTTTTTCCTCTGTGTGCTTGTTCAAGTTGTTTAAAAAAGCAATTACATAATGCCTGGATTTAATCTGCAGCCTCAATTATTTCTGATCATTGATTCTAGGGAAGGAGATGATGTATTATTTATTATTTCTATGAATCCATTTGTTCTAAATTAGCAGTACATTTGCTGGAAATGTTGGCATTTAGTTAAGCACAAGCTGAGTGACACCTGTTATCTCCCACTTGTTCCAGTCTGTGAATAAATAGGGAGAGCTGCACTCTTAATTGTATTATGTTTCCATTGGTTTGTAAGGTAACAAAGAAAACCAGAGCTGGTAAATCTGTGTAACAAATAGACCTGTGCAACAAATGTTGATGATGATTTTAGGATTGTTATATTATCATTGTAGAAAATTTTCAGGAAATTCTGAATTTTAGGGCAGTTCAAGATTTATCCCAGTCTAAAAAATAATCCCCAAACCTAAGTAATGTATATGTGCTTTTAAGCAATTGTTTTGATGTAAATGTTATGAAATGAAATAATTCCATTTTTCAGCTTTTTAGGCATTTCTATTGTTAATAGCTCCTAAAGCTCCAATAATTACTGGAAAAACCTCTGCCATTTCATTTCATAATTTCTGTATTTCATTTGTTAATTCCTAATATTTCAAAATCTTCTCCAAATCAGTCTGAGCTAATTTGATATTGCCACATGCATTATTATTATTAACATTGGCTGAAAGGTCAGCCAAATATTTAAGACTGGATTTGGCATTTTTATTCACCCTGTTGAGTCCTTCCCAGGGACCTGATAGAGGAAGATGTTGTTGTTTGATTGTGCTAAAGGTATCATAACAGAATATCTGTTGTTCCAAGCAAAGCTGCCCTTTGCAGTTGACTGATTTTGCCAATGCCAATGCCGATGGTGTTCCAGTGGTATTTAATTATTTTGGGATTCCACCCACATAAAATTAGAAAAGTTCAGAGCAAGCCAATGTAAATATATTTCATCTATGTATCCAGAAATGTGGGCTGATGTGGACTTCAAGGATTGGACTTTGCAGAACATCTCACATAACTCGGTTTCTTCTGTTTTCAGTGACATTCAAAGGCAATCAGTGTCACCCTTTTCCACCCAGGCTGTCAAATACAGGGAGTGGTTGCCAGTAGAAGGAGTGGTAAATTGTCTCCTATATCTCATGTTAAAAATAGGGGGCCTTTTATGACAAAACTATTATGTTAGGAAGAGACTGACAGTATTAAATATTTTAAAAGATTTGGGAAAGAGAAGCTGAAAGTATTCACTAAAGATTTTAAGGGAAAGTCAAGATGCTGCCATTATAAGCTACAGAAAGTTTCAACGGAGAAGCTATAATACTGTTAGGGAACTGCACTGCTCCACCTAACCATTCCACAATTGTTGGAAGGAAAATCCATCTGGTTCAGTTCCAAGCTCAAAGACACTGGAAACAACATGAAGGAAAGAAAGTTTATTGAACAGAACCACAAAGACAGCATGCAGTTCTGGGCCAACTGAACAAATAGTTGGATGGATTTTTATAGGTTTCTGTGACTTTGAAGTTTGAACTGTTCTGGGGGTGGTGCAATGAAGGGGCTTGTGTTCTGAAAGGGTGTTGGACAGTTCCTATGGGGCTAATGGCTTTCATTTTGTGTTAGATCTTGGGTGAGGGGTTGCCTTCTAATCCTACCATTCTGCCTTTGTTAGCTATCAAACTTTGCTGCAAGGAGTTTCAAAACAGCCTGTCTTGAAGAGCTTCTGCTGGCACTATTTGCTTTGCTAATGAACAGAGTGATCTAGATAGTCTTTCAATAAGCTCTTTATCTCCTTAAGTACTGGCATCTACTGAAAGACTGGGGGCTTCTTTCTGTCTTTAAGAGCATTTTTCTCCATTTCTCCCTTCATAATATTCTGCCTTTTTAAAATATTTCCCAAAGTAATTCATTCTTCTGGGGGTAGGGGCTTCCTACACCACCATGCTCTTGTTTACAATTTTTGCTCTTTTCTCTTAGTCAATTAATTCCAGTTTCTATTCTGCTCACTACATCTCTGACATTGCTTCCTATATTGATTCAACTCTCTGCTATTGCACATTTATGGGCACACACACACACAAACACATTTTGCTACCTTGCTTGATGAAACTTGTAGATGGAGCCTGCCCTAACAGTAAAGTAACTCTTGGGTGCAAATATAAATGCAGTTGCTAAATAATTACTTTCCAAGAATAACAGCAATGTGAAAATATACTATCTAACAAAAAAAATAGGCCACAGTTTCGCTGTGCATGCAGAGATTCTGCTAAAAGAAAGGAATTTTTCTTCCTTATTGTTTTGCCCTTTGCAGAGGTTGATCCCAGTTGTGTTTGGAATAGAATTTCAGCAGTTAATTAAACAGTAGAAAGACTTTATTTATTTATTTGATTCATCAATCGCTTACAAGATAATAAACATGAGTAAGAATACAGGAAATAGGTACAAATAAATGAGGACAATAGGATAGGGACAGTAGGCACCATGGTACACTTATGCACACCCCTTACAGACCTCTTAGGAATGGGGTGAGGTCAATAGTGGTTAGTTTGAGGTTAAAGGGGGTTAGAGGATGTAACAACAGACTCAGGTAGTGCATTCCAGGCATTGACCACTCTGCTGCTGAAGTCGTACTTTCTGCAATCAAGTTTGAAGCAGTTTACATTGAGTTTGTATCTGTTGTGTGCTCTTGTATTGTTGTGGTTGAAGCTGAAGTAGTCATTGACTGGTAGGACATTGTAGCAGATAATTTTGTGTGCTACGCTTAAGTCTAACCATAAGCGGCATAGTTCAAGGTTGTCCAAGCCCAAAATCTCAAGCCTGGTGATATAGGGTATTCTGTTGCAAGCAGAGGAGTATAATACTCTTCTCATGAAATACTTCTGGACTCACTCAGTTGTGTTAATGTCCGATATACAGTGCAGATTCCAGACAGATGAGCTCTATTTGAGTATTGGTTTAGCAAAGGTTTTGTATGTCCTAATTAGCAATTTGATATTTCCAGAGGAGAAGCTTCGTAAGATTAGATTTACAACTCTTAATGCCTTTTTGGCAATGCTGTTACAGTGAGCTCTGGCGCTTGGGTCATTTCATATGAGAACTCCAAGGTCCTTGACAGAGTGGAGTGGATCTGCCTAGTTTGTATTTGGTGTACTGAATTTTTTTTACCAATGTGTAGGACAGATCATTTGTTGGTCAAGATTTGGAGTTGCCAGATGTTTGACCATTCAGACACATAATCAAGGTTGCTTTGAAGGATAGTAGCATTGTCAGTGGTACTGAATAGTTTTACGTCATCCGCAAAGAGGATGCAGTTACTTATAAGGTGATTGCAAAGGTCATTTATATAGAGTATAAAGAGTGTGGGTCCTAGAATGCTGCCTTGGGGGACACCGCTGTTAACTGGAGCAGGGTTTGATATAGCGCTCCCTATTTTTACTATTTGTTGCCTGTTTGACAGGAATGCAGTAATCCACTTATGGAGGGATCCGGAATGCCATAATAGTTTAGTTTTAACAGTAGTTTGTCGTGTACCACTGAATCAAAGGCTTTGCAGAAGTCTATGTAAATTGCGTCTATAGCTTTACCCTGGTCAAGTCCATATGGTTTTACAATGTAGGAGTTGTAGATTGCAGGACAATTTTTTCTTGAAACTAAATTGTTTTTTGAAGATTAGGTTGTTTGACTATAAGTGGAGAGTGATGAATTGGTTAATGATTGATTCCATGACTTTGCACGTGACACAACACAATGAGATTGGTCTGTAGTTTTCAAGCAGGCTGGAATCATCCCTATCTTTTTGAAGATAGGGATGACTGTAGCTGAGGACCATAGGTTTGGTAAGGAGCTGGTTCTGAATGATATCTCATATATAATGCTTAGGGGTTCTGCTATGGCAGAGGAGAGCTTTTTTAAAAAAGCATGCACATAATCCATCGGGGCCAATAGATAGGGATGGTTTTTGGTTTCGTAGTGCCTTTTCTACATTATTTTCTGTAAAGTCAGTATGTAGTAGGTCATTACATTTAGTTGTGGTATGACTAGGACATATGGGGCATGAACCATTGCTGTTTACAAAGACTCAATTGATGAATGTGTTGAAGAGATTGGCCTTAACAGCTATATCATTGCAGTCTTTCCTGTTTGATCCTTTTAGGGGTGGGATGGTTCTTGATTCTTTAAGTTTGGTGTTTACAAAATTGCAGAAGGTGCGGGTAGATTTTGTACATAGGAGGTCTTCCTCCTGTTTCCAGTAATAATTTGTGCATTCTGCCTTTATCTGTCAGCATAGGGTGTTGTATTGGTTTTTAAAGTTTGCTACGTAGCTAGTCTTGTTTTTACGCCATAGCAATCTTTTTTTAAATTGAAGTTTCCTTATTGTTATGGGTAATTCAATTTTGTTTTGTTTTGGGGGGTTACTAATGGTACATATAGTTTAATGACTCTTTCAAGTTCAAAGAAGAATGCATTATAATGGTCTTCAGTAGTATTACAGCTAGAGAACAGAATGTGCCAATCAAGAGATGATAGGTTGGCATCTATGAGATCATAGTTGGCTTTTTTGAAGTTGTATTTTGGGGATGCATCATTATGATCTTCTTTGTGAGGGTGTAAATTGAGACAAAAGTCTATCATACTGTGGTCACTGTTTGAAAAGGGTTCTTGTATTTGTAGGCCATATATTGAGTTTGAGCTGTTGCAGAAGATAAGGTCAAGGCAGTTATTGAATCTAGTGTTGTTAGTTACTAATTGATCCAGTCCCAGTGTAGTAACAGCATTGTACAGGGTTGCATGTATGGGTTTGGATGTACATTCATTTAGTGTCCAATTTATAAGCAGTAGATTGAAGTCACCAAGGAAAATAAGAGGGTGAGGGCAAGAAGCAGCCCACATTAACAGTGAAGTTAGCTTGTTTGCATGAACAATGTCATAATCAGGGGCTCTGTAGCATAGTAAGAAGCTGATAGTGGTATTTAAGGACAGTTCACAAACGATGGTCTCTGGAAGACCAAGCTCTTGTGTAATTTGAATCTTTTTTAGATTTAGGGATTTTTTGTAGAAGATAGCAACTCCACCTCCTCTACGGATTTCACGATCTGACCGATACACGTGATATTCGCTGACTGTGGTAATGGAGTCTGGAAAGATCCATTTAACCATGTTTTGCAGACAAATATAATGTCGAATGTGGTCATGCCTAATAAGATGAGGAATTCATGTGTTTTGTTTGAGGCTTCTTGCATTGAGTAGTTTGCATTTCAGATATGTAGAAGTGCATCTGGAGGAAGTAAGGGGCGTGCATGCCTAATGTTGGATGTTAGGGTAATGGTTAATGGGATGTAAGTTGAAGGTCTTGCTTTTGGTACATTCTGTGCAGTAGTCAAAGTATAGGTTAGTATTTCCTTGTTCATGGAGTCTTTTGAGCTCTGAGCACAGCTCATGGGTTCGTACACGTTGCTGTAAGTTTAGGTCAGGGCGAGAACGGAGGTTCTTATGGTTGGTGTTGTTTTTGGTGAGTGAATTTATAGTATAAATGAATTTATGTTTACTTGATTCATTTTTGCAAATGATTTTGCAAATGATTCTGATTCTGTGTGGGGCTACCAAGACATCATTGTTTTTGAACTCTGGGCCGATGCGGGAAATGTCAAGTATTTCATCAGGGGAGATGGTTGATGCTTGATAGTCACTGATGATGTTGTGGACAATTGTGATATCATCATTGTCATTGATGTCATCTAGACCAAATAAGATGGCATTTGGACGCTTCTGTTCGCACTTGACAGCTTCTCGGACGAGGATTGGGATATCATTATTTGTTGGATTTGTGGTTTTTGTGGATTGGGTTGTGGTTGTTTGTGTAGAGATGTGTTTTGTAGCTATTGGATGTTCAGGTTTTTGTGTTGTGTCTTTTTTTTCAAGGTTAGTTAATCTTTTTTTTAAAGTGTCCAGGGATGCTACTATGGTGTCAAGGGATATTATTTGTGTTTCTACGGTATCAACTCTTTCAAACAGGGCAATATATTTGTCCAGTTTGGGTCTGCATGATGGGCAGAAATATTGAAATGCATGGTTGGATGATTCTAGGAATTGAGTCATTTGCTTGGGTAATCCCAAGCAGCCATGGTGAGCAAAGTTGTCACATAGAGAACATTTGGTGGAATTTTCATTATCCTTTAGAGTTTCATTGCATATAAGGCATTTCTTTCTCTTTAGGTTGTGGTTTGGCATTGGATTTTTTTCCTGGCAAGGTAGGTTTTTTGAAATAGTACATTGATTAAATTGCTTAATGAAACAAGATAGTTGGGTAATCAATATAGCCAATATCGCACCAATTAATCTTAATAGAAGAGAATATACAAAGCTCAGGGTTGAATTGCCAAATGCTTGACATTCTTTGAGCTTAGTTTTGACTTGAAGATGTTTTATTGCCCAACTAGGTAACATCATCACTGCAACTGAGTATGGGGTTTGCTCCTTGTTTATCTACAGTAGCTTGCCTTGCCAGTTTTAGTGGGGTGAGGTTTTCTCCTTGGCAGTTTTTAAACCATGTGCAGTCCTTATGAGTAAACTCAAAATCAGAAGTTTTTGCAGTCAACTCAGGAATTAAACTGCTGAAAGTTCTGGTATTTAATCTGTAATCCTAACTGCATGGAGTTTACATGAACATTAAGCCCTGCCTTCCTTATTTCTTCACCATTTGGGGAAATAATTAATCTATACATAAAAAGAGATTTCCTCTGTGGCAAAGATAAAACCCCTTGCAGTGAGTTAAACCTTCTTTTGAGATTACAGAAAAAAAACAAGAGAAACTTTGATTTAAAGATTCAAAAATCCTTTGGAAAAAAAAGTTTAATTAAGAGAAGATTTTTAAAAAGTTTTAAAACTGTGACATTATTTGTTACATTATTCCTGAATCTGGCTGTTAGTAGTGCTGAAATTTTTAGATCAACATGTATATTGAAGAGTGATATATCCACTTCTCTTCTTTTAACCATCACTACATCTACAATTGAAAAAGCAGAACAGATGGTACAGACCCAGCAAGCAAAAAGGCAGGCAGGCAGGCAGGCAGGCAGGCAGGCAGGCAGGAAGGAAGGACATAAGCTCAAATTGCATTGTCTATATGTCTATGGAAATTCTCAGTTATTGAGGTCATGATTGTCCCAAAAGTGCTTTTTCAAAAGATAATTGGACTTTGTTTTCTCTTGAAGATGTTTCACTTTTCATCCAAGAAGGACCCTCAGTTCAGTTGCCTTTTGGAAAAAAAATAACACAATTGGGATTGTCCAAATATGTTTGAAAAATCAAACCATAATTTCTGCTATAAGTTATGGTTGATGAAACTATAGGGGATAGAATTCTATATATCATTGCCCTCCCTGTGCTCTATGTACCAAACATTTTCAACTAAATTCCCATAATCTCTGAGAACTGAGCATATTTCCTAAGTCTGCTTGGAGATATAATAGATTCCTAGGTTTCATAATGTGCTTCAGATGGTTTTCGTTTAGTGTTATGGATATTCTCAGCAATGGTTATGGGTAAACCATGGATGATGACTTAGTTTATATGTAAATTTTGCATATTCAAAGAAACATGTTTAAAACAAACCTGGGCTTATTGTAACATATGTACCAAAAGTATAAATGCAAAATACCACAGATTTTGGTAGATGTACTTTTGTAACTTTGGTAAAAATGTAAGAAAGCTCTTGAAGTTGTAGTTTCCAATTTCTATGAAAGGCATAAAGTTGGAAAATGAATAATGATTTGCAGCAGATGATTTTACTGGACGTGAGGAAATTGCAAATTTATTAGATTGATCCAAATGAGCACATAAAGCTGTAGAACCCAATAAACAGAACACTAGTAATAAAGTGATAGATTAAACCAAGGTTGTTCAAACTTGGCAACTTTAAGACATGTGGACTTCAACTCCGAGAATTCCCAGGACAGAATGGCTGGCTAGGGAATTCTGGGAGTTAAAGTCCATGTGTCTTAAAGTTGCCAAGTTTGGACAACCCTAAATTAAACAATGCTTTCAGAAAAATAACCAAGTGGATGAAGAGTAAAGAGAAGAAAAATGCTAGTGTCTTTGGGTGAGGAAATGGGTTTTTGATTCAAGATTGTATTTTTTAAAACCAAAATTTTTGTATTTGGAAAACTGCCGGAACCCACCATACCTTAGCAACACACTAGGATAATAATGATGTTCCACCTGGCTTTGCATATTAAATTAATAATTAAGTGCCACTCACTGCCAGCAAGTGAGCATGATTGACCTGCAATCTCTGTAGTTTTATTGTTCTCTGTTAAAGCATTATTCCACCTATTTGGTTCAAAAGGTTAACTGAGCTGTGATAGATAGCTCTACCCCATGATTTCATGCCAATCATATTGTCTTTCCCTGGCACTGTTACCAATAGATCAATTGGCTTTGAAGTCCCCTGCTCATCATGCCCTGCCACATACATCAGAGAGACCAATAGAAGAATAAGTACCCACCTGGATGAACACAAAAATGCAGTAAAAAAGCTGGAACGCACTTCCTCACTAGCCCAACACATGAAAGCCACAGGTCATAGCATCAACTTCAATGGCACCAAAACCCTAGCCACTATAGAAAACCCCAGCTACAGAATTATCAGAGAAACCATAGGGATTGAAAAAAAGCATGAATAGAAGAGATGACTCCACCAGACTGTCAATTATCTGGAAGCCACTCACAAACAAAAAAATCTCCACACCACAAGCCAAGCAAACATCTGGGCACAAACAGACCCCCTCCGACACCTCCAGCCCAAACACCCCCCCAACCAGCCACCCAAATGAAACCTAGTTTCCTAATAAACGATAGCCGGCCATTCACCCGAAGCCAAACCGCGCTAAAAGCCCCAAATACATGAAACACAATCAAGACAAAAAATGCTGTAAAACAGACAGAAGATATTAGAAACACCAATCAAACAGAACATAGCAAACTCCAAGACCGATAAACACAGACCAAGACTCCCAACCAATCAGGGTGAAGAAAAAAAACATTCTAACAAAGCACGAGGCTAGCACCAAATTTAAAGCAGAAATGGCTGCAAAGCCTGACACACAGATGAACCCAATGCACAAGCCTGATGATGGCAAATGAGATCACTACAATTTTAAAAGCACAACTATGATGACGTGAGAAAATACCCAAACAAAGCTGAATACCATACATATACATATACATATACATATACATATACATATACATATACATATACATATACATATACATATATATATATATATATATATATATATATAT
Organism: Pseudonaja textilis; assembly: GCF_049901715.1. Taxonomy (NCBI): domain Eukaryota; kingdom Metazoa; phylum Chordata; class Lepidosauria; order Squamata; family Elapidae; genus Pseudonaja; species Pseudonaja textilis. Next base: position 12,710,198 of record NC_141998.1, on the reverse strand, counting down.
ATATATATATATATATATACTGCATATACAGCATATATATATATAATCTTCTAAGTGCGTATTCTTAATTTCCATTTTTCTTTTGCAACCATTGATAAAATAATTCCCATATCATATCATTCAGTTTGTTCTTTTTCTTTAATTGCCAATGTTAGTCTATTCATTTCTGCACATTCGTATATTTTCTTGATCACATTCTCTTCTATCAGGATCTTTTCACTTTTCCAATTTTGAGCAAATACCATTCTAGCTGCAGTTAGTACACGAATAATTAAAATGAATATACTGCCTAGATTACTATATCTGTTCCAAATAATTCCGATAAAACTGGAGAAAAAATATAGAATAATACTAAATTATATATGGCAAAGAAAAAAAGCAAGAATTAACTTTAAAATATTGCAGGATATTAGAACTAGAGGAGGGTTTGGACTACCCAATTGGGAATTATATTACCAAGCTAAGGTGCTAACATGGATGAAAGAGCGGATCGTATTGAGGAACACAAAATTATTGACATTGGAGGCACATGACTTACAATTGGATTGACCTGCCTTTTTATGGTATGGGAGAAGTAAGATACATGGTTACTTTCAAAGACACTATATCAGAAATGCTTTATTATTAACTTGGGAGAAAATGACAGAACAACATTATTTGAAAATTCCTGTTTGGTTTTCGACAATGGAAGCTTTTATACATACATTATTAATAGAGAGCTGTAAAAATATTTACAGCCCCCTCACATCCCAGACGTAAACTGTTTCAACTCCTTCTCTCAAACTGATGCTATAGAGCCTTGCACATCAGAACAACTAGACACAAGGGGAGTTTTTTCCCGAACACCTTCACTCTGCTAAACAAATAATTCCCTCAGCACTGTCCAACTATTTACAAAGTCTGCAGTACTATTACTATTAATCTTCTCATCACTCCTTATCACCCCTCCCCTCCCACTTGTGACTGTATGACTGTAACTTTGTCGCTTGTATTCTTACAATTTATATTGACTGTTTCCTAGTATGATTTGATTGCTTATTGTACCGTATGACTATTATTAAGTGTTGTACCTGATGATTCCTGACTCCTGATGAATGTATTTTTTCTTTTATGTATACTGAGAGCATTTTTTTTTTATAAAGAATTGACCGAATTGGACAAAATATTAACAGGAACAGAAGAAAAACTGATAAAAAAATTTGTATAACTACTAATTGGGTATTAAATTGGAAGAAGAACAAGTGAAAGAGATGATGATAGCACGGGCAAAAAAAATTGGCTATATGATAGAACTAGATAAATGGCAGAAACTGGGATAGAAATTATATGTTAACAATATCAACATATAAAAAAACGTATATAAGATGTTTTATAGATGTCAGTTCATGCAGCAAAAATCAGCTAAATGTTAGAAATGCCAGCAGAGATATTGGACAAAAATACATACGTGGCTGGAAAAGATGATAAAGCAACATATAGATTTAAAACCTGAAATATTTTTGTTAAGGATGATACCTGAAAGTTATAGTAAAGATTCCATTTCTGTTTTGATCAGTTCCCTTCTCTTCTGAGCCCAAATTCTCCCATCCACACCTTACCTTCAAATTCTCACCCTGGAAGCTTCCTGTCAGCCATGGAAGCCATATTTTTATTAGCCATATACAGGTGAAACTCAAAAAATTAGAATATCGTGCAAAAGTTCATTTATTTCAGTAATGCAACTTAAAAGGCGAAACTAATATATGAGATGGATTCATTACATGCAAAGCAAGATAGTTCAAGCTGTGATGTGTCATAATTGAGATGATTATGGCTTACAGCTCATGAAAACCCCTAATCCACAATCTCAGAAAATTAGAATATCATGAAAAGGTTCAATATTCTAGGCTCAAAGTGTCCCACTCTAATCAGCTAATTAAGCCATAACACCTGCAAAGGGTTCCTAAGCCTTTAAATGGTCTCACAGTCTGGTTCAGTAGGAATCACAGTCGTGGGAAAGACTGCTGACCTGACAGTTGTGCAGAAAACCATCACTGACACCCTCCATAAGGAGGGAAAGCCTCAAAAGGTAATTGCAAAAGAAGCTGGATGTTCCTAAAATGCTGTATCAAAGCAAATTAATAGAAAGTTATGTGGAAGGGAGAAGTGTGGAAGAAAAAGGTGCACAAGCAGCAGGGATTACGGCAGCCTGGAGACGATTGTTAGGAAAAGGCCATTCAAAAGTGTTGGGGACTTTCACAAGGTGTGGACCGAGGCTGGAGTCAGTGCATCAAGAGCCACCACACACATACGGATCCTGGACATGGGCTTCAAATGTCGTATTCCTCTTGTCAAGCTACTCCTGAATAACAAACAACATCAGAAGCATCTTACCTGGGCTAAAGAAAAACAGAACTGATCTGTTGCTCAGTGGTCCAAAGTCCTCTTTTCTGATGAGAGCAACTTTTGCATCTCATTTGGAAACCAAGGACCCAGAGACTGGAGGAAGAATGGAGAGGCACACACTGCAAGATGCTTGAAGTCCAGTGTGAAGTTTCCACAGTCTGTGTTGATTTGGGGAGCCATGTCATCTGCTGGTGTTGGTCCACTGTGCTTCATTAAGTCCAGGGTCAATGCAGCCATTTACCAGGAGGTTTTGGAGCACTTCATGCTTCCTTCCACAGATGAGCTTTATGGGGATGCTGACTTCATTTTCCAGCAGGACTTGGCACCTGCCCACACTGCCAAAAGCACCAAAACCTGGTTCATTGACTGTGGGATTACTGTGCTTGATTGGCCAGCAAACTCACCTGACCTGAAACCTATAGAGAATCTATGGGACATTGCCAAGAGAAAGATGAGAGACATGAGACCGAACAATGCAGAAGAGCTGAAGGCCACTATTGAAGCATCCTGGTCTGTCATAACACCTCAGCAGTGCCACAGGCTGATAGCTTCCATGCCAAGTCGCATTGAGGCAGTAATTGCTACAAAAGGGGCCCAAACCAAGTACTGAATACATATGCATGCTTTTCAGAGGTCCGATATTGTTCTATGTACAATCCTTGTTTTATTGATTGCATGTAATATTCTAATTTTCTGAGATAGTGGATTTGGGGTTTTCTTGAGCTGTAAGCCATAATCATCACAATTATGACAGATCACGGCTTGAACTACCTTGCTTTGTATGTAATGAGTCTATCTCATATATTAGTTTCACCTTTTAAGTTGCATTACTGAAATAAATGAACTTTTGCACGATATTCTAATTTTTCGAGTTTCACCTGTATTTTCTTAGAAGCTTTGAGACTGCCAGAATTTGAGGCTGCCTGGAATTTGGGAGTGGGGAATTCTTAATGAGTAGTAGATTAGACTCAACAACATTCTTCTTACAAGCCAAGGCCATGTCAGCCTGCACCTGGATGGGAGTGGGTGAAGGTTTGACTTTGGATAGAAAGATATTTGATTGTGCCATGCGATGGACTGATGGGTGCAGGGGATGGATCTTTGATGAAAATAAATAATAAAATAATCCGGAAGTTTCAGATTCAGATTTTCCAAGATGTGCCAACATGACTTCATTAATAAATTCTTATTTGGATGGACTTTGTCTCTGGGTGCTGAATTGAAATGGGAAGTTTCTTTGGAACACTGACACTTCCACTGATTTCTAAATAAAATGGCATTGGTTGAATCAGTAATTTTCATGCCCTTTCTATCCTCTTGAACCTCTGCCATTACATAAGGATTGATTATTCAAATGCCCTGCTAAGGCAGCCCAGGAGAAGCTTTATTAGATAATTGTAGGGCAGTAGAGAAACTGGATTTGAGAGAAGGAAGGAAGGATATTTCATAATGTAGAATAGTCACAGATTTCAATACTGGAATTATAGAAAAAATATTAAGAAGTGCTTGCTGGATCACATCAAGGGGCCATTCTACAGTGTCCCAGTGACTGACAAGGCACAATCAGGAATCTTATAAGCATGGAGAGTATGACATAAACTTGTTCTATTACTCATCCCACTCCTTGATATTTAATGAACGCTGGTGTTGAAAGAAAGAAAGAAAAGAAAAGAAAGAAAGAAAGAAAGAAAGAAAGAAAGAAAGAAAGAAAGAAAGAAAGAAAGAAAGAAAGAAAGAAAGAGAAGAATCAAGGGTAATAGCCACTGATAAACTGATGTTCCATGAATCTGCCCAGTCCTTTTTAAAAGAATAATATGATGGCAGCAAATGCCGTATTTACTTACTTACTTACTTACTTACTTACTTACTTACTGAATTTATATTGCTGCCTATTCAACCATGGCGACTCGAGGCGGCTTACAGAATGAAAAACCATATTTAAAATAAACAACAATAAAAGCTAACGAAAAGATTCAAATAAATTAATAAAGTACAATAGAACAAAATCTGAAAAAAAAAAAATCACCCCTAACTCCCACCCTCTGCCCTGACGACAGCAGTTCACACAAGCCATTTGATGGGCTCCATCCTGCTCTGGGTTCTCCAGGCCCTCTGGCAGAACCAGGTCTTCAGTGCCTTCCAGAAGAGTATTAGAGAGGGGCCCATATATATGTAGTCCTTGACTTACAAACTCCATCACTAATCAAGGTGATTATTAAGTGATGCAAAGTGTTAAGTGATATAAAACCCACTTTATAATATTCCCCCTCCCCAGACATTAAGTGAGTCACTATTGTTAAGTGAATCATGTGGTCATTAGGCTAATCTATTACTATTAACTCATTGAAGTCCTATGAAGGTAAATGGCGATTACATGACCCTGAGATGCTAATGCATGCCTGTTGCCATGCACCTCAATTTTGATCAAGTAAATTGATTGAAATTTAGTGAGACACACAGTAAGTGTGAGAATTGGCCATAAGTCACTTTTTTTCAAATGGTTGTAACTTCAAACAGCCATTAAACATTCATAAGTTGAGGACTATCTGTAGTTTGGCAAAGTCTTCTGTTAAAATAGCAATAGCACTTAGACTTATATACCACTTCAAAGTGCTTTACAGCCCTCTCTAAGCGGTTTACAGAGTCAGCATATTGTCCCCAACAATTTGGTCCTCATTTTACCCACCTCAGAAGGATGGAAGGCTGAGTCAACCTTGAGCCTGGTGAGAATTGAACTGTCAAATTGCAGGCAGCTGGTAGTCAGCAGAAGTAACCTGCAGTACTGCACTCTAACCACTGCGCCTGGTTGATAAAGCTATTGATTTATTGGGTCTGAATTTATTTACAGGGAGTGTCAATCGATGGTCATAAGCTCTGGCATGAAACAAGTCAAGTGTTGTCTTATCTTTTTTCAGTATGCAGGATTCTTAGCATTTGTCTCCTCACATCCCTTCAGTTTAAATTAAAAACCCTTTATAGTTTCCATTGTTGGTGAGCTGTTTTAACTTTCTAAACATTTTGATTACATTAAGCATTTGGTATTTATGTATGTATAACGAAAAGGTGCTAATCATTTAGATAATTTTTATTTTTTGCCCTATTTTTGAATACTATGGGTTACTGTTACAATCTGTTTGACAGCACAGTTAAATTTATAACTTCTGTGATGAAAATTAATGTGGAATGCTGGTGTTTCTAAGAGCTGCAGTGGTTTAGATCAGTGGTCACCAACCGGTGGACTGTGGCAAAATTTTCGTGGTCTGCAGAGAAATGGCAGAGAAATACCCTGCAAAAGTAATTAATCTGGGCCACATGGGAAAACAAGGCTGCTCTGACCACATGGCCCCCCACCCACTGACCCCCACCCTTTGGCCAAGCGCAAACCTTAAGACTGAGTAGAGAGTCACGTGAGCTACAACTGGAAGGTAAGACCAATGGCAGGGGAGGGAAATCCACCCTGGGGTGACTTGCTAATGTTGGTGGGAAAGTTGGTCCCATATTCCAGAGCTGTAGTAGTCACAGGACTGGCTGTTTGGCCATCCCAGAGCAGTTCCTTTATCAGGATGATTACAGCTCTGAAATATGGGACCGGCCTGTGGTGGCTGGAATGAGGTAATGGTGCTGTTGTGTGTGGGGGGATGCGGGCTGAAGCGGTGGTGGCTGGAAGAAGCAGTACTCACATTTACATCTCCCTTCACCACGGTATATTTACAGCAGCTGATGGCACCAAGGTAGCCTCTCGTGTCCTGCCACATCTGTAGTGCAGCAGAGAGAAGCAACCGGAGTCAACCCTAGCTCTGCATATGCTAAATCAGCCCCCTGAAAACTGTTATCTCTGTAGCTGAAGCGGTGTGAGAAACCAGCCGGGCTCTCAAGAGACGAGAGTGACTGGCTGCTTCTCTCATCTCTCTCAAGGAGTGCCCGATAGCTTGACTGGAGGGGGAACCTCTCTCATCCCCTGCTCTGCGAGGTGGGTGGTGGGGAAGTGGCACTTGGGAGGAACAGATTGGCCACTGCTGGGCTCCAGGGTTTCTCTCCCACTGAGGGTGCAGCCATCGGGCAGGAAGGAAATGGTGCCCGGCTCCCCTCCTGGAGCAGGAGAGGTGAGGAACAGCAGAAGCGGTGCATGGAGGGCTGATGGAGGAAAGCAACTCTTCTCTTGGGGGGGTGAAAGTGTCAACCTCCCCCCTTTCCTTGCCTGCCTCCAGGTGAGGCAGAAGAGCCCTGGCATCCCCGTCCTGGAGCACCCACTTTCTCCCCCAATTAATCACCGAGGGCGTCAGTCCTTCTGCAGGAAGCTGCCTGCTGAGAAAGCCCTGGAAGGGCGGCTGAGGGGTGCTGCCCCCCAAAGAGAGCAAAGCCCCCTTTCTGCCTCTGCTTCTCCCAGCCACAGTTGCCCCAAGGCCCTTCAGCTCAGACCCCCCTCCCTTGCTCTTCTGTCTCTTCGGAAGATGCAGGTGGGGGAAGGGATGGAAGCAGCCCTGCCCTCCTTCCCTCCCCCAACTCCAGGCAGCCACAGTTATAATTAAATAAGTGTGTGTGTGTGTGTGTGTGTGTGTATACACACATAATTCTTAATATTAAATTTATATTTAATATAAAAAATTAAAAATTTTATATTAAATATATTATTATTTTTTAAAAAATTCATATTAGTGGTTCTCAGGATTTAAAAGTATGAATTTGGTGGTCCCTGAGGTTCAAAAGATTGGCGACCCCTGGTTTAGATAATCATATAATTATCATAGTTGAGTCAAAGTGCTGTTTCAGGACATTGCGAAGGGCTGAATTGCAAGGAGTTGAAATCTACCCATCCATCTTTTTATGTAATGAATAGGGCTAAAATGTCACCTGATTTTTTAAAGGCACAAAGGCAACAGTCACATAAGTAAGAAAAGTCCCTTTAATACCTCCAACTTTACCCTCAATGTCCAGCTACCTTCAGCTGGAGAAAAAACTCTCCCCAAAACAGTCTTTAAGTGGAGGAAATTCAGTCCAAAAACAAAGTACATATAAATTGTAAATAAAAATCCACACAAACCATACTGCAGCAATTAACTGGACAGGGCAGGATAAGGATTTTCAGACTTCAAAGGCCAACAAAACACACACAATTGGGAAGACACCAGGAACCCAGTTAAGCCTCGACAATAAAAGATAACTCACAATTTGCTTCCAACAAGTTGTTGTACACAATCTCCCTTTTTAAACACTGTGTTCCCAGCTGCAGCTAATGACGGGAATCAGGGCCCTTTCCTCCCCTGTAAGCCATGCAACTCACATTGCTCCCTTCTCTGTTCCTCCCTGTGTACTCTAGAATGAAGAGGGGGTGGCCTCTGAATTCCCTCTGCCTTGCTCTACCTCTCCCTGCTCTGCCCAGTTGGACTTTACCCTTCCCCAGTTTCTTCCACAGCCACTGGAGCCACACTCCCACTCCCTGTCAGCTGTTTGGCCTCCCCCTTGGAATCAGATTCCGAAAGGGGCATGACAAAATCTGGGAAATGTATGTAAGAGTTATTCATATCTTCTTTTACTTATTAAGTACTTAATAAATGCTTAAGGTAAAGGTTCCCCTTGCAAATACATGCTAGTCGTTTCTGGCTCTAGGGGGCGGTGTTCATTTCTGTTATAAAGCTGAAGAGCCAGTGCTGTCCAAAGATACCTCCATGGTCATGTGGCTGGCATGACTAAATGCCAAAGGCACACAGAACGCTGTTACCTTCTCAACAAAGTGATCCCCATTTTTCTACTTGCATTTTTACATGCTTTCTAACTGCTAGGTTGGCAGAAGCTGGGACAAGTAACAGGAGCTCCCTCCATTACATGGTGCTAGGGATTTGAACGGCTGAACTGCCAATCCTTCTGATCGACAAGCTCAGTGTCTTAGCCACTGTGTCCCTTTAAATAAATAAATGCTTATTTACTATTTATTAGTACTTATTTAATACTTACTAAGAGCCATGGTGGTACAGTTGTTAGAATGCAGTATTGCAGGCTAACTGCTGACTGCCAGCAGTTCAATCCTGACTGATCCATCCTAACTTGATCCATTTCAATTTACCCACCTTACTAAGGATAGCTATATCATTTTGTGTTTCTATATCCTTAATTCTTTGGGCAGCTTTTAAAAAAAAATCATTTTCCTGTTACACAAGAGACAGGAAGGCCACAGCTTCTTACAAAATTTGTTAGTTTGGTGATCCAGGAGATTTGTGATTGTGATTATATTTGCTCTAGTAGACATAACTTGGGGAGTCTGTCAATCTCCATTTCATTTGACTTTGTACCAGTAGTTATATGCTCTAATTTTGGATAATGCATGAACTGTATGAATTCACAATTCAGCTCTAACTTCTGCAGCAGATGTTCTTTAGATCTACATCCAACATATATATCTGGGACTGTGTTTGTTCCAGTACTGTAGTTGAGTATAGACCCCAAACCTCTGCTCCATACAAGAGCATAGGGGTAAGCTTTATTTATTTAGCTTTATATGCTTTAATTAATGGGGTTAGGGATCCTGGCTAACTATGATTCTTTAATTTAAGCAACTTTTGCTGTAAGAGTACTCTGTTGATGATGGCAAGTCTAACTTTTTAGAAAAAGTTACACCTAAATAATAAAAGGTATTAACCTGTTCAGTTGGTTCACTGTCTTAATTGCCATCTATGTCTCTGATGATATTTTCCAAACACCATGGTTTTTTTAACTTAGATTTTCTAATGGTTAGGGAGTTATCATAGCAATACGAGCTTTATCTTCTTAATAGCCTACATAATCCTACTTGTGAATACGCTAATAAAATCATATCATCAGCATAGTATGCATTTAGGATCATCAGCAAATGTACCATGGAATCCTTCATTAACCCTGGCAAGTCATTGATATATAAACTAAATAATAATGGGGCCAGGATACACCCTTGCCTTAACCATTATTTGTGTGAATCCTGTTAGTCAGAGCCCCATTAACCCCATACCTCACCCTCAAACAGGTATTTGTATAAAGGGCTTTAATCAAAGCCAGCAGTCTTGGTTCTATTTTAAGAGATGTCAGTTTACTCCATATTACTTTTCTGTTTACCATATCAAATGTTGCTGTGAGGTCTATAAAAGCAGCAAACAGGGGTCTCCTCTTATAGATATATTTGGCAATTACTGGTAGATGGTTTAAGACAAAGCAGTTATCAATGGTAGATCAGCTTTGTCTAAAACCTGCTTGTTCTTCTGCGAGGATATGGTTTTCTTCTACCCAAATTTCAACTCTATTTAAAAGGAACCTAGCATATATTTTTGCTACAATGTCAATCAGACTGATGGGCCTATAATTACTAGGATCCCTTTTATTTCCTTTTATATATATATATGGGGACAACTATTGTCGTCTTCCACCAATCTGATATATGGCAGGTGTTATTTATATGTGTAAAAAGATTTGCCAATACTGGACCCCACCAATTGGAAAATTTCTTAAATAATTCAAAAATCCTCACCTGGGGCTTTATTGCTCTTCAAGCTTTTTAATGATGGATTGTATCTCCTTTTCTGAGACTAGTGGCCAAGGGGGAGGAGTTCTAGAGTTTACTGCTTAAAGACAGTTTCTCTACAGGTTCTGTGGAAGCAAACAAACACTGATAATAATTCTCCCAGTCTTGAGCAGAGATTGGTATATCAAATGCAAATCTCCATTCCTTTAGGACACCTGCTACAGAGTGCCAAAATATTAGTGAGTTACAACTTTTGGCAGCCAGCTCGAGATCTGACCAGATTGAAAGGGCAAAACTTTAAAAAAAAATTATAATAATTTTAATATTTAATATTAAGAAGAGATTCTTGTATGCAACATCTCAGCTTGTATATGAGCAGTAGGATTCCTCTGGGCTACCCTTGTGGCTGCCTTCAGTTTCAATTTCATCAATCAACATTGCTCCATTTTCTCCTGTCTTCCTGCTCTTGGAACAAGAACATTAAACTGCAGGTATCCATTCCTGTTGACTAGCTGCTCTTTTCAGTGGAAAATTACTACATGCTATAGGCTCTGAAATATAGATTGTTATATCCTGTGTCTCCAAAATTAAATTTTACTTTAAGAACTGGCTGGCTCGTTTCTAGACAACAACAATCCTTCTGTTGTTTTGGAAGATGTGTGTATCTCTTTCTCTCACATGCAGCAGCAGTAATAACAAATAAGTTGGAATATAGAGAGTCCAGAGTATATAACATGGTTAACGTTAATTTGAGCTCTATTATTTGTAGCAGATTGCTTTGAGTTTACTTAGATGGTATGTTTTGTGCATGGTTTTCTGAACTGAGAGATATCCTTGAACTTTGTGCGGAATTATTTATTCCTGTGTCCCCACAAATGGCTGAGGTCAAGACAAATGGGCATCTGTCAAGTCTGAATCTGACCAGAAACAGTTACATTTGATTTAATTAAAAGGCATTTAATAAACATTTGCTACAATTCTTCATCTGCATTTATTTTTTCTTTCCTGCAACATTTCAAAATAAAATAAAAGCCAAATAAAATGGTTTTTGCAACTAATGCAAAAACTTTAAGAATGCTTCACTACCATCTAAAAGCATGTCTTAAAATAGGATTGTTTCCATGCTTTAAAATAGCCATGGGAATATTAAACCTGTTAGGCTAGAATAAGAATGAAAAAGAACAATGAGAAGAAGGTGACAAAAATGCCAAAACATTTAAGAAAGTTCTATTAAGTATTCTGATTTTGGATTCCACTGGTGAAAAGGTGAAAATTTCTCTTCCCTTCATCTTATTGTTCTCCATGGATGGAAGAAATAACAACAAGAAGCAGAAGCTTACGAGAGGCAAGAGGCAGGGAAAAATGCTATATAAATGGCAACTCATCCAAATTGGATATTCTAGGAGTAAAAATTACTAGAAATATTGAAAGAAGGTAAAGATCAATACCAGCGCTCCACTTGCTGAGATAGCTATAGATCATAATAAATGGCAATCACTTTAGTCTAACCTTCTTTGGGAAGATAAATGTTCTTAACATAAATTTAACTTGACAATACATTCATTTTATTTGTGGCCAACAACACAGATCCCAGATTGTCTTGTCACAAGTATAGACTGAATGTTGATTGCTCCAATAGCATTGTGATGGATTTTCAAGAAGACCTCAAGATAAACATTAGTTGTCATACATTAATCCTGTCTCTATTGAGCAAGGACGCTTTTGGTAACTGTACCTTGGTGTTATCCTCCTTGCCCTTGCTCTCTCCCCTTGTATTTGCTTCTGGTGGATTTTTTTTCTTTTTTGGTCTTGTTAATGTGAGATGCTAGCATTGTCTGCTTTCAGAGTGAAAATCTAGATATGAAGCAGGGGTGGGATTCTACCAGTTCTGTCCACCTCTGTAGAACCGGTTGCTCTGAAGAGCAGCAGACATAGAACCGGTTCTATGTCTGCTGCTGTTTTGGCCCACCACCTACCTGGGCTGTTACTGGTCCTTTATTTCCTGCTTTTTCAACCTCAGCTTCTTTGTGCGGCACAGCTGCAGTTGAAAAAGCATGGAAAAGGGGTTTTTCCAACCACTGCGCACCCGCACGCAGCACTGCTCAGCTGTCCAGGCAGCTCAGCAGGTCGGAAATTGCACTGACATGACTCGTGTGACTCGCGCATGTGCATGCGCAGGCAATGCAGAGCAACAGAACCGGTAGTTATACCGGTTGGATCCCATCCCTGATATGAAGTCTCTGAACAGGAAATTCATTGGTCTCCTCTCTTGAATTCACGAAGATGAATTTTGAATGGTTGACTATACACAACAGATAATTAGCAATACTCATCAAGCTGACGTTTACTCAAAATGCATGTTTTACTTTTAAAACAGCAAAACGCAAGGCTTTTGCAGAAGTAATATGTAAAAATGGGCAAATTTGGAAGTTTGACAGCAAGTCACCAACCCACTGGCAAAAATGACAATTATAACCAAGGAGAGTCACAATATCTCTTATTTATTCATCTGAAGGCAAATTGATGAGGTTCCTCCCACCACTATCTCATGTTGATTGCCTTTGAGGTAATGCACATAATAAAGCATCTTCTACTATTTATAACATTGCTGGAATCATACCTTGAACTTGGATAAGAGAGTTGAGGAACAGCAAGTCCTATTTTGAACAGTGAAATCTTGGTGGGATCTGTGAGCACAGACAGATGGATGATGCCCATTACTGAGCATTGCTTGGCTATTCTTTCAATCCTCTTTACAGATTTTATCTGGCAATGGAAAATAATAAAAGATAGAAGTTGTGGTAGAGATCTTCACGGAAGAAGTTTCCTGCAAATGTAGCCAATGAAGCATTAGGCCATAAAGCATTCTGAACGGGAGGGTAAATTAAAGAAACTTATAGTCAAATCCCATGTAGATTTAACATATAATATTTTGGGTTAATGAGCTCAGAGCCACAAATTGTTAAACTAAAAATGTGGAAATGTTTTTTAAAATAAAAAAAAATGGTTTCAGAGAATGAGAAAAATTGAGATTGATGCAACACAGAGAGAGAGAGTGATTTCAAAAGACTCATCACACAGAACAGAAGAACAGAGTTGGAAGGGACCTTTGAGGTCTTCTAGTCCAACTACCTGCTCAAGCAGGAGACCCCATATCAGGACCGTAATTGACCTCAGTGGTGGGGGGCAGGGCTGAATGGGTGGGCTTGGCCGACTGGATGGGCATGGCCGTCTTGATACCACTCCCCAAACTGGCATTGTGGCATTGGGTAGACTGGGCCAAAGCCACACTAGCCTGATCTTTCCTCTTCACACTGGTAGATCTGGACGGCCCTGTGGACCGACCCACGGGCCTTGAGTTTGAGACCCCTACCCTATACCATTCTAGACAAATGACTGTCCCATCTCCAGTGATAGACCACCCACAACTTCTGAAGGTAACCCATTCCTTCTCACCATTAGGAATGTTAATTGTTGTCATCATTAATTGTTAATTTTTCTCACCATTAGGAAATTTCTCCTTAGTTCTAGGATGGTTAGTTTCCAACAATGGTTTCTTGCCTTGCCTTGGTTTGGTACTACGGAAATATGTTGACCCCCTATTCTTCATGGCAGCCCCTCAAATATTGGAAATATATGGTTGTGCAAATATGAAACTTATTCTGAGACAATCATCAGTTTCCAGTTTAAGGTGCTTCAGTGGTGATGTTAATAAAACTTTGTTCACCTGCTTATTGATTTTTTTCTGCTTTTCATAGAACCAAAAATTAATCAAATAGAATAATCAGAAACTAATCAAATAGATGAAGTTGTTTTGGAAGGAATTCTACATTTAAACATGTGATTGTTCTTTGCATGTTTAAAATAGCAGCAACCAACAAAAATGAATATCTGATCTATTCATCCAGATGAAAGCTATCCACAACCAACAGAGACCCTTCCAGCATACTTGTAAAACTGTCTCAGTATTAGGTCCTCCTATAATCCTAGCTGCAGTTTTTCTCACTAACTGAAATGTCTGGACACTTTTCAAGGGTAAACCCATATAGACACTAACCTGTGATGCAACCAAGACATGACAAATTGTTGCCAAGTCCAGCATGTTCAGCAGTAATTAATCCATATAAAAATGGGTTACATATGCAGTAAAAAAAAATAAAAAAACACCTGAATATTTCTCTGCAGATTGATAATTAGCATTTTTATTTTGCATTGCGATTCAGCCCTCTCTGTAGAATCTGTTTTGCATTTTAAATGGATGGGAAATTAATCTTCAATGGTGCATCATTTTGCACTGTTTAAAAAAGTTCAATGAACTATTGGAATTATTGAATGACACATTTCTCTTTGGGGTGCACTAATAATTTAATTCCTGGCTCTCTATTTTACCTGCAGCTCTATTTATAATCATAGATTTTGTTTTCTACTGTAGTTCCATTCAAGCCTCCTGCATCTCCCTCTTTGGAACCTTGGCTAGAATCAAATAACTCAGCAGTAAACATTGCTTTCAGGCTTTGAATCAGCAGTTAGCTTCATCAAAGCCTGTACACCTTAATCATGACAGTTGATTTGTGAATTGAGTTGGTGGGAAGAGGGGGTAAATCACTGCTCTGCTTCATTCTGACCAATGAATTCAGTAAATAAAAATGCTAGTTTAACAAAGGATAAACATTGCAGCACAAAGTACAATTATGAGTCAAAAATACAGCGATTAGATTAGATTAGCAGAGTTGGAAGGGAATTTGTAGGTCATTCTAGTCCAACTTCCTGCCCAAACAGGAGACCCTACATCAGTGGTGGCTAACCTTTTTGGGCTCCTGTGCCAAAAATTGTGCGCATGCTGCCAGCACTCAGAATGCAATGCGCACATCCCCCACACCCTCTGTGTATGCGCCAACAATCCCCCCCACCCCCTTACCTGCACTGAGCCTTACCGCTGATTTTTCAGCTGGTTTGAGGCTTTTTGGGCCTCACAGAGACTTGGAAAAAACCTCTGCAAGGCTTTTCAGACCGCCCGCTTTGTCACTTCTGGTATTAAAGGAAGTGATGAAACGGGCCTGTTATTAATCCTGAAAAGCCTTGCAGAAGCTTTTTCCAAGCCTTTGGGAGGCTGAAAAAGGCCTCAAACCAGCCGAAAAAAATCAGCTGTGAGGTCCGTGCATGTGCATGGAGGTAAGTTTGCCTGCGGCTCATGTGCCAGCACAAAGGGCACTGCATGCCACTTGTGGCATGCGTACCAAAGACCCTACATCATTTCTACAAATGGCAGTCCAATCTCTTCTTTAAAGCCTCCAGTGATGAAGCTCCCATAACTTCTGAAGGCAAACTGTTCCATTGGCTGATTCTTCTCACTGTCAGAAAACTTCTCCTTATTTCTAGGTTGAATCTCTCCTTGATCAGTTTCCATCCATTATTCCTTGTCTGGCCTTCAGTGCCTTAGAAAATATCTTGACCCCTTCCTCTCTGTGGCAGCCCTTCAAATATTGGAAAACTGCTATGCTGTCTCCCCTTGTCTTTCTATTCACAAGACTAGCAATGCCCAGTTCCTGTAACTGTTCTCCATATATTTTAGTCTCCAGTCTCCTAATCATCCTGGTTGCTCTTCTCTTCACTTTTCTAGAGTCTCAATGTCTTTTTTATAGACAGGTGACCAAAATTGGATGCAATATTCTAGCTGTGGTCTTACTAAGGCTTTATAGAGTGGTATTAGTACCTCATTTGATCTTGATTGTATTTGTCTGCTAATACAATTTGGGATTGCATTGGCTTTTCTGGCTGCTGCTGCACACTGTTGACTCATATTTAACTGGCTGCCAGCTTAGTATCATCTGCAAATTTGGTGAGTTCCCTTTCTATTCCCTCATCTAAGTCATTTATGAAGATATTGAACAGTATTGGCCCTAAGATGGATCTTTGTGGTACCCCATTGCTTACTTCCCTTTATGTAGACATAGACCTGTTAAGGACTATTCGTTGAGTATGGTTTGTCAGCCAGTTATGAATCCATCTGGTGGTGATGCTATCTATCCCACTTTTTTCTAGCTTACCAAAAAGTAAATTGTGGTCTACTTTGACTTTTGTTGCAAGTCTTTGTTCATTCTGAGTCTTTGCTTAGCTGACTTTGTCTTTGCAGATTCTTGCTGTCTGCTGATATTCTGCCTTAGTTGTGTGTCCCTCTTTCTATTTTTTGTACTTGTCCTTTTTGTCTTTGAGATCTTTGTGCAGCCATGCTGGTTTCATATTGGATTTCTTGTTTTTCTTTCTCAGTGGCATTATGGTCTGGGCTTTTATGATCATATTTTTCAGAGTTTCCCAAGAGTCTTGAGTTTTATCCAAGGAATCTTTCCCAAGTTCTCTCTGAATTTATTAAAATCAGCTCTTTTAAAATCTCTGGTATCATTATGTTCTATTGGTTATGTTTGCATTATGCTGAATTCTAGTATGACATGGTCACTCTCACCAAAGGTTCCTGCAGTTTCAATTCCCTCTATCACTTTTGCTCTATTTGTAAGAATTAAGTCCAGTATGGCTGTCCTTCTAGTTCCCTCCTCTATCTTTTGGACAAGTCAGATAGGTTGGTTAGGAACCTATTTGATTTCTCCCTTGGTGTAGAATTAGTCTTCCAATTGATGTCAGAGTAATTGAAGTCCCCCATTACTATTTTAGTGTGTTTCCTACATATATTTGTTAGTTGGTTAGCAAAAAGTACATCTATTTTTTTCTGCTTGATTGGGTGGCTTTTGGCAGTGATGGCGAACCTTTTTGGAACTGAGTGCCATATATGCGTGCACCCATGTGCACACATACCCTGCACATGCACCCCACCCCGATGTATGCACTCTACCCCCACACATGTGCCCTGCCCTCCGTGCATGCGCTGCAGAGACCCGAAGACCAGCTGGCCAGTGGGAGGCATGCATGCATGTGTGGCAGGGCTGAGCTGGGGCAATGGCATGCATACCAACAGAGAGTGCTCTGCATGCCAATTGTGGCATGCATGCCATAGGTTTGCTACCTCTGGCCTATAGTATACACCTATGGCCATGTCATTCTTTGTTCTTTTATATTGATCCACATGCATTCGAGGAGGTTTTCGTCTTTGGTTTCATGCATTTCTGTAGCAATATAGTGGTCCTTTCATACAATGCAGCTCCACCTCCTCTTTTATGGGGTCTTTGTTTTTTGTTTTTTTAAAAATAAATTTTATTGAAAATTAGGTTTTAAAAACATTTAACGTGGTTATCTTTTTGATATATATCTCAGTCTTTACATTGTTATATGAGTAAAATATCATCACACAGTATAAACATTTATATACATATATACAGCTATGTTATGTCTCCCCTTTAAATGCAGGAGGGCAAAACGAAACAAGCACTTCCAAAAAATCACAAACCAAAAAGCAAACTCTCACAAGAGGACTGAGGAAGTATTTTCAGTCCTCAGCAATAAATCCAAACTCTGTCCGGCAAACCTGACGTGGCTATAAATCCCAAAGCCTCAAAGAGTTCTCTCCGTGTGTTCACTCCCATAAATCACTTTGCTTCTGGCAAAGCTCGCCAGCCAAGCCGTTTCCTTTTATCCTCTATGAGGGTGTGTTAATCTCCTTAATTAGTCACTGGCTCGACGCCTCCTCCCTAATTGAGATTGACGCCTCATCCTTCGTCTGTTTCTCACATCTAACCAGGATCTTTCCAAAGACTCCTCCCCACTAGAAAACTCTTGCAAGTGTTCCTGGTTAGCTATTCCCGGTTGTTGCTCAGCCAGAGGAGAAGAATCAGAGGAGGTCGAAGGTCCTGACATCTCTATTAAATCAGGTTTGTCTCTCCTAGTTAAATCCATTTCCTCATCCTGACTACAATCCAAATCGCTCAGCAGTGCCGGCTCATAATTCACTGCCATTTCCTCTTCGCTTGAGCTCACATCTGCCAACGGAACAGATTCCAACTCCGGAGTCACAACACTATCCCTCACCGCAGGGCCCTTCCCCCGAATCTGACGATCCGGATGCGGTTTCGAAGGGAAACGTTCATGGAACCTCCAAACAATGTCTGGGGCATGAACCGTGGAAGCATCCGTCCATGAAAAAGCTTCCAAACCATTCACTCTCCTTCTGACTAAATACTGAAACCGACCCTTTAGCCAACGAGAATCAGTAACGCTGACTACCGAGTCGTCAATATCAGCCTGCTCACTGGATGGTGATGGAGAAACCGCACCAGCGGGAGCACGAAGAGGACATTCCGGAGAGTCAGGAACCAGGAAGGAATGATGGAAGACAGGATGAATGCGCTTGGAGCGCGGTAAGGTGAGTTGATATGCCACAGGGTTGATGACCGCCTCAATCAAGAATGGACCGATGAAACAATGATCCAGCTTCCTAATTGGACGATCGACCCAAAGTTGCCTTGTAGATAACCACACCTTATCACCCACAGCTAATGGAGGCGTTGCTCTACGAGAACGGTCCGCAAACCGTTTGTAATCTTTCTTCGCTCGTTCCAGTTGTTGCACCACTAAACGGTGAACCGCTTGTAATTCCTCAAGAAAGTCTTGTGTCTCGGGAACCGGGGAGTCCATCATAGTAAATTGAAAGAATCGGAGATGATAGCCCACATTTGCATAAAACGGCGTTACACGAGTGGAGGTATGTTGAGAGTTATTAAAGGCAAATTCTGCCAAAGGGAGGTATTTCGCCCAATCGTTTTGCCGATGATTGACAAAACATCTCAAATACTGAGTGAGAATGCCAATAACCTTCTCAGTCCCGCCATCAGTTTCCAGATGGTGCGCTGACGCCAGACACACCTGAACTTGTAATGCCGACATTAACC
Organism: Pseudonaja textilis; assembly: GCF_049901715.1. NCBI lineage: Eukaryota > Metazoa > Chordata > Lepidosauria > Squamata > Elapidae > Pseudonaja > Pseudonaja textilis. Next base: position 12,691,493 of record NC_141998.1, on the reverse strand, counting down.
GTTTCCAGAACTGCACAGTGAACTGGACCCCACGATCCGAAACCACCCTATCCGGGAAAACCATGTAAATGAAAAACATGCTGTAAGAATAACTGAACCGTAGTGCGGGCCGATGGTAGTTTCCGACAGGGAATGAAATGAGCCATTTTAGTCAGCATATCGACCACCACGAGCACTGTCGTGAAACCCGACGAGGATGGCAAATGCATGAGAAAGTCCATGGAGATCGCTCCCCATGGTCTGTCCGGAGTTGGCAATGGTTGCAGGAGTCCTGGAGGCATACCCGACACTGCTTTCGCTTGCCAACATTGTACACAAGAATCAACATAAGAAAACACATCATGACGAACCCGAGGCCACCAAAAAGTCTGGGTGACTAAGTGCAGGGTTTTGTAGAAACCAAAATGCCCAGCAGCAGGGTTGTCATGACATTGCATCATGATGAGAGCTCTAAGCGACCTGGTGGGTACATACAATAAACCCCGATGTCGTAGCAAGCCCTCTTCAAAAGACCATGAGGAATCAGGTCCAACTTCCCCCCTTCTCTGCTGTGTCCATGCGTCTAATCACTGCGCCTCCCGTATTTGAGCCTGTAAGTCTACTGGATCTTGAAGCACAGCCAAGGATTCTGGTGGCAACACCATTCGTGGAAGAAGAGGATCCTTGGGACCGAGATATTCGGGTTTCCTAGACAATGCGCCTGCTCTCCGATTCTGCCCACTTGGAACATAAGTGATGGAAAAATTGAACCTTGGAAAAAACAACAACCACCGGATCTGGTGTTGGTTCAATTTCCTGGTAGACAAATGTTCCAAGTTTCGGTGATCCGTCCGAACCTCCACCTTATGCCGAGCCCCCTCTAGATGATGTCACCAGGTCTCAAATGCAGCCTTAATAGCCAACAACTGCGTTTCCCAAATGGTATAATTACACTTAGAAGCTGTGAGCTTCCTAGAATAGTATGCGCAAGGGAAAAGAGGTGCGCCATCCTTTGGAGCTTGCAACAATACCAACCCGATAGCCACATTAGAGGCATCTGTCTCGACCACAAATGGACGATTCGGATCAGGATGCCTCAATATCGGCTCAGCCACAAACGCTTTCTTTAAAGTTTCAAAAGCCTGCTGTTGTGGAGGCCCCCACTGGAAAGGGACCTTCTTACAAAGGAGCTGAGTAATAGGATCCATTAACTTAGCAAAACCTGGAATGAAGGTCCTATAGTAATTGGCGAACCCCAGAAGACGTTGCACGTCCTTTACTCGACGAGGGGCTTCCCAACTACACAAGGCTTCAACTTTTTAAGGGTCCATAGCAATACCCTCGGGAGAGATGATATGCCCTAAAAACTCTATTGAAGACTGAAAAAAAGAAACACTTTGTTAGGTATAACATTGGTCACCTAACTAGTTTGGGTAAGATAATATATATATAAGCTATGATTCTTAGTTTAAAGTGTGTGTTACTTTAAATGCAAAGCATGTAATTTTGGGTGTGGTGTGAGGCCACCATAAGAGGGAGCAAGAGACGCTGATGAGATGCTGACGAGAAGCTGACGATTCCCTGATGCTTTGCTGGCAATTACTGGAGTTGCAGACAGAAGAGAGGAGTTTCTGAGTTTGTTGCATATCTCTCTCTACTGCGAGGAGATAAATTACCGGACTGTTATTTTGTAAGTGTACCGACCTCTCATTTTTGACATTGGAATTTGCAACTGGATAATCCCTGGACGGACTGAACTAAGTGTATGATATATGGACTGTTTTTGACTATGCTTAAACTCTTGCTGGAATAAAACTACTTTAATTGGCACTGTGTATGGTTTACTGAGTGTAAGCTACACAACACGTTATCTCACATATTTTGCCTGCCTGCCTCACTGCCCTGCCCATCCTCTGCTACCATTCTCCCCTTTTGGGTAATATAATAATATATATAGCTATTTACAATCTTAACCCATAGTCATCACAACTCTCTGTGTTTCACTGCACCTTGGGCTTTCGTGAACTGATCAGCAACGTTTTGTTCAGTCATACAATACTCCAATCTTATTAAACCATCTTTTACAGATTGTCTTACATTCAGATATCTAAGATCTGTATGCTTAGATCTCGTTTTTACAGCAATATTTGTAGCCATCTGTATGGCTGCTTGATTGTCCTCATACACAACAATGGAATCATTAACAGTTAATCCCATATCCAACAACAACTGTTTATACAGAATTAAATCAGTACATAATAAAGATAGACATGAAAATTCTGCTTCCATTGTGGACATACTTATGTGTTGCTGTCTAATTGACCTCCAACCAATTAATGCTTTTCCTAATAGTATAGCCATTCCTGAAGTTGATTTCCTAGTGTTTATATCTGTTGCAAAACTTGCATCAGCATATGCACTTAAAATCAAATCATCTTTTGGCTCCAAATACAATGCATAGTGCATTGTCCTTTTAAGATATCTTAAGATACGTTTTGCTGCTTGCCAGTGTCGTTCATTGGGTTCAGTGTTGAAACGAGCCAATTGATTAATGCTATAGGCAATATCTGGCCTTGACCAATTACTAATGTATGATAGACTACCAATTAGCGACTGATAGATAGTCTTATCGAATTTTGCACTCTGAGCATCAGTCCGGCAAAATTCCTGACTCATTGGAGTTTTTGCTGGCTTACAAAGTTCCATCTTATATGTTTTTAGTAATTGATAAATCTTATCCTCTTGAGATATCTTATAGCCACTATTGGTTTTATTTATTGTCAATCCGAGATACTGTTTTATCTCTCCTAATTGCTTTAATTTTATCCTCTTACCTAATAATGATATTATTTCAGTAGCTTCATTATTAGTTTTTGTAATTAAAGCAATATCATCTGTAAACAACAATAATAATGACACTATTCCATTTTTCTCTCTTCTAAATAAACATGGATCAGCTAAACCTGCTTTAAACCCTATATTGTTTAACTCCTTAACAATATATTGGTTCCATTCATAACCAGATTGTTTTAATCCATAGAGACTCTTTTTAAGTTTCCAACAGTCATTATTATTTTTATCATCCTTAATCCCTACAGGTTTCTTTAGGTATATAGTGTGCTGCAATGGTGCATGCAGATAGGCAGTTTCTACATCTAAATGATTTATGATATAGTTTTTCTTAGCTGCCCGCACTAAAGCTGCTCTCAAGGTTGTTGCCTTTAGACTTGGTGCAAACACTTCATCATAATCACATGCAGTTTGATTAAATCCTTGAGCTACCAACCTAGCCTTATGGGTAACAGTCCCATTTGTACCTGTTTTTAATTTAAATATCCATTTACAGCCAATGGACTTTTCACCTGGAGGTAATCTTACATTCTCATAGACTCCCATCTGTTTTAATGAATTCAGTTCCTTTTGCATTGCTGTATGCCAGTTCTCCTGATCCTTTGCAGGATACAATTTCAATTCTTCCACAGTGGTTGGAATTTTACTAATCTGGCACACCACACTTGCCTGATACCTATCAGGTGGTCTACTTACTTGTGTTGACCGTCTAGGTAGAACAGGACTCACAGGTGGACTTTTATCTATAACCTGTTCCTGGTCATCTATTTCCTCTTCACTTATTTCTTCTTTAATTGGTTCTATTTTCACTTCCTTTACTTTCTCTTCAATTGGATTTTCATCATCACTAGTATGGTGGCTCGGGCCCTTGTAGGTTTCTATAATTACACTCCCATTCGAATCGTGTTCCAATTTTTGCCATCCCACATGTTCCAGGAATTGTGCACTAGCACTACAATAAATTCTAGTTGTGCCCTCTTCCCAGAACCTGTAAGATCTATGGTTTGATTCGTAACCTACAAAATATAATCTTTTAGCCCTATGCTGTCCCTTATGTCTCAGTTGTGTAGGAATATGCACCCATGCTGGTGCTCCAAATGTGTGCATATAGCTTAAGTCAGGTTTTCTACCATGCCACCGTGTGAATGGTAATTCACCTGTTGTTGAGTTAACAACATTATTCAATATATGATTACCACACATTGTTGCTTCTCCCCACAAATTCTCAGGTAATCCTGAATCTGACAACATAGTATGAGCCATTGCCTGCAGTGTTTGGCCTCGCCTTTCTATAAAGGAATTATGTTGTGGCCTATATGGTGCAGACCTTTTATGTTCTACACCTGCCATCTTCAGTCTCTTTTGGAATTTAGTATTTATAAATTCCGTACCATTATCAGTTACAAGAGTTACTAGTTTCCTTTTAGTTTTTCTCTCTGCAAACTTCAACCAATTAAAGAAATTTTGATATGTTTCAGTTTTACTCTTCATTAAATAACTGAAACCATATCTAGAATACTGATCCATTATACTTAATATATAACGAGCACCTCCCACACTTGGTTTTTTAGGACCTATAATATCAGCAAATACGACCTCTAGAGGCTCCTTAGTCTTAAATCCATTAACTCTATTTGCTGGTATTACCTTGCTTTTTTCTTGACTGCAAGCATTGCAGTGCAAATACTTACTGCAAGGCTTCAGTTTTATACCTTTAGACAGTTCAACTGTTTGCTTGAGCATTTTAAAATTTATATGCCCTAAACGTCTGTGTAACAAATGTATGCACTCATCATGAGGTTTAACGTTATTATACACTGTGTTAGCCACCTCTAATTGATCATCATTTAACACATACAATTCACCTTTTAAAGTTGCAGTCACCTTTTTATCTTCCTTTTCTATTATGCAGTTTTCTCCCCTAAAGGTAACTACATAACCTAGTTTAATCAAAACTCTAACTGAAAGCAAATTAAACTTAAGTAGTGGTACATATAACATTTTTACATTTTCTTTTATGCAAGGACAATATGCAGTACCTTCAGCTTTTGCTTTAAGTTTCCAACCATTCGCTAATGATATCTGCTGTGAACTCGTGGACATCTTAATAAATCTTTTCTTATCTTTTGTTATGCAGTGCGATGCTCCACTATCTACAACCCAAAAATTATTATTGTTCACAGTTTGGTTGCTATACATGGCTAACTCTAAGCACTTTTTATCCTTTTGATGCCTTTTTGCATTCTGGCTGGCATTTTGGCGTTTTTCTTTCTTGCAGAATCTGGCCAAATGTCCTTTTCTTCCACAATTAAAACATTTTCTAATTGTGTAGGCTGACGAAGATAATTCCTCTTCTTGTGGTTGTTCCCTTCTGAGTTGATCCCTTTCAAGCCTTCTCCTGGCTTCTTCAATTAATCTGCCAGTAATGTCAGTTAATGTGAGGTTGTCCTTCGGCGGCACTTCCAATGAAGTTACGTAATCGTCATAACTCTGATCCAATGAAGACAAAATTATATAAACCTGATGCAGCTCAGTGAAGATAAGCTCTTTTTCATGCAGCTCTTGAAAAATTCTCTTCATAGTGTTTATATGAGTCAACATGTCTCCATTCTTTTGAAGATGTGTTCTGAACAGCTTCCGTGTAAGATTTATATGTGCTCCTACACTGTCTCGAACATAAATCTTCTTTGAATTCTCCCAGCACTTAGCAGCTGTTTCTTCTCCACGAATATGGACAAGCTGCTGGTCACTGAGTGTCAGTCCTATTATACAGAGAGCTTGCTCATTTTTCAGTTTCCATTCTTGTAACTTCTGGGCATCATTTTCATCCTCTGGATCCCAAGCATCTACCTCTGGTGGGTTTTGTATTATATTCCACAAACCTTCTCTGCGTAGAAGTAGGCTGCATTTCATAGACCATGAAACATAGTTTGTTCCATCCAGTTTGGATATTAGAGACAAACTTGGTAAATTGACTTGTGCCATCTCTTTCTGGATATTAAACTATAATTAAACACAGCTGTCTGTTTACAGTATTGTGTAACTACACTAGCTCTCACTTTATATAAGCCTGTTATATCCTGGTTAGTCTGACTGTGCAGCTGGGCCCATAACCAGTGTTAGGGATATACCCTAGCAGATTCTGCACAGGGCAGGCAGGCAGGCAGGCAAAATATGTGAGATAACGTGTTGTGTAGCTTACACTCAGTAAACCATACACAGTGCCAATTAAAGTAGTTTTATTCCAGCAAGAGTTTAAGCATAGTCAAAAACAGTCCATATATCATACACTTAGTTCAGTCCGTCCAGGGATTATCCAGTTGCAAATTCCAATGTCAAAAATGAGAGGTCGGTACACTTACAAAATAACAGTCCGGTGATTTATCTCCTCGCAGTAGAGAGAGATATGCAAGAAACTCAGAAACTCCTCTCTTCCATCTGCAACTCCAGTAATTGCCAGCAAAGCGTCAGGGAATCGTCAGCTTCTCGTCAGCATCTCATCAGCGTCTCTTGCTCCCTCTTATGGTGGCCTCACACCACACCCAAACTTACATGCTTTGCATTTAAAGTAACACACACTTTAAACTAAGAATCATAGCTTATATATATATTATCTTACCCAAACTAGTTAGGTGACCAATGTTATACCTAACACACTTCTCCAGTTTCGCATAGAGCTTATGCTCCCGAAGACGCTGCAGCACTTGACGCACCTGATGAAGGTGGTGATCCCTGGACCGGGAGTAGATCAAAATGTCATCCAGATACACCATGACAAACCTATCCAGCATATCCTGAAAAATGTCGTTCATCAAATGCTGGAATACCGTGGGAGCGTTGGTCAGACCAAATGGCATGACGGTGTACTCGAAATGACCATAACGAGTGCCAAATGCCGTCTTCCACTCATCCCCCTTGCGCATCCGAACCAGGTTGTAGGCCCCACGCAGATCGAGTTTAGTGAAGATAGTAGCCTCCCGCAACCGCTCCATTAATTCCGGAATGAGCGGCAAAGGATAACTATTCCTCACTGTGATAGAGTTTAACCGGCGATAATCACAGCATAAGCGCAATTCTCCCGACTTCTTTTTAACAAAAAGAATGGGAGCCGAAAGAGGAGACGACGATGGTCGAATAAACCCCTGAGCCAAGTTTTTATCTAGAAACTCTCGAAGCGCAGCCAACTCAGGCTCCGACATGGAGTATAACCAACCCTTGGGCAGTGGAGCATCTGGTATCAGGTCTACAGGACAATCATAAGCACGATGTGGTGGTAACTGATCCACCTCCTTCTCGCTGAAAACGTCGGAGAAGTCCGATAGCTCCGGGGGTATGGAAACAGCAGGAGTGGCGGTGATATCCTGGCCAGCGCAGATATGTCTCAGATGATCCACACATTGTAGACTTGGAAAGGAAATGGCATTCTGCGCCCAGGCCACCAATGGATCGTGCAAATGCAGCCAGGACATGCCGAGTACCAAGGGGAGATGAAAGTTCGAGGTGATATAAAAACTTATCACCTCCTCGTGATCCCCAATGACCATACGCACTGGCTGGGTGGCGAAACGAATGGGCCCAGACTTGAGCTCACGCCCATCCACGGTTTCCACCTTAATGGGTGGTTCCACAGCAATCAATGGGATCTCATAGTGCGTAGCAAAAGCCCGGTCCATAAAACTGTTTGTAGCCCCTGAGTCCACCAACGCAACCATAGGGATTCCCTCCTTCTGAGACTGTGAAAAGATTTTGGTGTCCAAAAGTAAATGCCGAGGAGGCCCTGGATTCACTTCAGCAATTTGGGGTGGGAGTGTGGAACGTGCTCGACTTAGGGTTTCCCCGAGGTCGGGCTTACCCCGTTTCCCATCGGGTCAGGAATGGATTCAGGCACAGGTTTGCAGGTCCCTCTCCATTTGCAGGAATTAGAAAAATGTCCTGAACCCCCGCAATAAAGGCTCAAGCCTTCCTGAAACCTCCTAGAATGTTCTCGCACCGTTAAGCGAGGGCGGAGTGCACCCAGCTCCATCAGCTCCTCGGTCTTAACCATAGTTTGAGAAACTTTCGGTGGCGTGGTTTGTAAACTAGGAAGAGAAGATGGTTCCACAATGGGCCGTTTGCTTCTGCGCTGTTGTAAGCAGGCTTCAATTCGCAAACACTGTGTTACTAATGCACCCAAAGTTGCAGCCCGCTCCGCATGCACTAACTCATCTTTGATGTTATCTGCCAAGCCCTCCTGAAACGCATCCATGTGGGCCGATTCGTTCCAGGTGGAATCCATACAAAGTAAACGAAATTCTGCAATATATTCCTGCAGGGGACGTTTCCCCTGATAAATGTCCCATAACCATCTTGCCACAGTTTGAGTTTTAATTGGGTTTTCAAACACAAGGGGACTGTGGAGGTATTTTCAGTCCTCAGCAATAAATCCAAACTCTGTCCGGCAAACCTGACGTGGCTATAAATCCCAAAGCCTCAAAGAGTTCTCTCCATGTGTTCACTCCCATAAATCACTTTGCTTCTGGCAAAGCTCACCAGCCAAGCCGTTTCCTTTTATCCTCTATGAGGGTGTGTTAATCTCCTTAATTAGTCATTGGCTCGACGCCTCCTCCCTAATTGAGATTGACGCCTCATCCTTCGTCTGTTTCTCACATCTAACCAGGATCTTTCCAAAGACTCCTCCCCACTAGAAAACTCTCGCAAGTGTTCCTGGTTAGCTATTCCCGGTTGTTGCTCAGCCAGAGGAGAAGAATCAGAGGAGGTCGAAGGTCCTGACATCTCTATTAAATCAGGTTTGTCTCTCCTAGTTAAATCCATTTCCTCATCCTGACTACAATCCAAATCACTCAGCAGTGCCGGCTCATAATTCACTGCCATTTCCTCTTCGCTTGAGCTCACATCTGCCAACGGAACAGATTCCAACTCCAGAGTCACAACACAGCTATATATATATTTATATTATAATCTTTGTATCAATTTCTATCTTAGACATTATGTTGCAATATTATCTCTTCTTAAATTTTATTTCACAGTTTTTAGACTTCCTTTCATATCCCTCCATTTATAATTTTTTTCCCCATATTGCATTGAATTCTGAAGTGTCTCGCTCCTTCAGTTCTAACGTCATATTATCTAACTCAGTGCACTGAAAATTTTTTTCTATTATTGCTTCATCGTTCGGTATTCCTTTTAACTTCCATGTTTGGGCAATTGATAATCTTGCGGCTGTAATAACATGAATGATTAGGTATATATCTGCTTTTTTGAAATTCTCATTCATTATTCCCAATAAAAACATTTCTGCTGTATAATTTATTTTTAGGTCCAACATTTCTTCTAACCATTGCCATATTTTGTGCCAAAATTCTTGTATTAACTTGTACTCCCACCACATATGATAATAGGGGCCCCATTTTTTTCAAACATTTCCAGCATATAGGGCTTGAGAGCTATACATTTTGGCTAACCTGATAGTTGGGAGATGTCATCTGTAAAACATTTTAAACAGGTTGTCTTTGTAGGATGTGGCTAAAGCAATCTTTTTATTCCGATCCCAAATTTACTGCCATTGATCCAAATTTATGTTATGGCCGAAATTTCTAGCCCAAGTTAACATTGGTTCTTTCACCTGCTCCTCATACATCTTATATTCTAGTAAATAATTATACAATTTCTTTATTTGTTTTTTCTCTGATTCTAATAATATTTTATCTAATATTGTATCTTGACAATTTATTCCCCATTCTTTTTTATCCCTTTCATATCTGGATTGTACTTGGAGATATGCCCACCATTCCAACGCCTGGTTGGAATGGTGGGCATATGCTGATTAAGTTCCAGTCTTTGTTTTAATCTTCCTTCATCTGTTAGGATATCTTTATATGTGATTGTCTTTTTCTGGTTGTAGAGCTTCGGATATGACATAGCTTCTAAGGGGGAAAGCCAGCTTGGAGTTTCCATATAGTTTTGTGATCTCATTTTATTCCAAATTGAGATTAGGGCTTGTCGGATTTTATGTCTCAAAAAATATTGGTGTGTCAGATGTCTACCTGGCCACAGACATGTATGCCAGCCCTGTTGAAGATCGTGCCCTTCTAAAAGTAAAAGTCTTTTATTTTCCAAGTTTATCCAATCCTTAATCCATGTTAAGGTGGCTGCTTGATAATACAGTTCCCAATCTGGTCTGGGGTTTTTTGAAGTGTTTGTATCCTATCAGTAAGTTTCAGTAAGCTTCTATCAGTAACAATTCCTTCTATCTGTGGTATTAATGTTAATTATTGCCCTGTTATGGCATGCAACTACCAGCATCAGCAGAACTGTTTGAGATTTGATGTCTGATAATTTCCTAAGTCAATAATGGAATCAAGGTGGAGAATTGCTTTCTACTAAGTAAATTTTGAGCAAATGAGATTTCCCATAGAGGAACAATTCTCAACTATCAATTCTTTTTGTAAAGTTCCTTCTGCCTTTGCTTTTAGTATATGTATCCCCCAATTTACAACAGTTAATTTAGTGACTGTTTGAAGCTACGGTGGCATTGAAAAAAAGGACTTTTGATCATTTTTCACACTTAAAATTGGTCACATGACTGAAATTCAGAGATGGCAACTGACCTATATTTATGACAATTGCAATGTCCCAGGATCATGTGCTCACCTTTTGCGACCTTCTGAAAAGCGAAGTCAATGGAGATACCAGATTCACTTAACAACTGTATTACTAACTTAAGAACTGCAGTGATTCACTTAATATCAGTGGCAAGAAAGGTTGTTAAATGGGGACAAAACTCACTTAACAAATGTCTCAGCAACAGAAATTTTGGGCTTAATTATGGTCCTAAGTCAAGGAGTACCTATAAACGTAATGCAAGGACATTTTGGTAGGAGAATCTGGATAATGCCCTAATGATGAGTAAAATTTATTTATTTTTGTTAACTGCTTATGCCCATAAGATTTTAGAACAATAGATAAAGCAAACATTTTCAGACCTAAAACTAATATGGAATTATGAGTTTGTTAGCTGCTTATCACCTAAGGGATCTTCAACCACTATACATTTTTTAAGTGAAACATTTTGGAAGACAATCCCTGCATTACAACTTTGTATTTTTAGAAAAGCGGGTTGGATATCTGGGATAATGCAACAAGCATGACAACACTATTAAAGCCAACCTCTTTAACACATTCTTTGGCTCAGTATTTGTAAACAGCAATGGATCATGCCCAGTATTTCCTAGTCGTACCACAGACAACTACAATGATCTAATACATATTGGTTTTACAGAAGACAATGTTGAAAAAACACTAAAACCATCTCTATCTATTGGACCGGATGTGCCTACTCTACATAAATGACCTCTGTGATCATATCAAGAGCAGCTGTGTTCTCTTTGCTGATGATGTAAAGCTATTCAACACCACAGACAATACTGCTACCCTTCAAAAAGACCTTGACTATGTATCAGAATGGTCAAACAAATGGCAACTTCAAATCTCAACAAATAAATGCTCTGTCCTACATATTGTCAAAAAATAATCAGAAAATAAAATACAGGCTGAATAGTCAAGACCTTGTTGATTATCCAAACTCTGTCAAGGATCTTGGAGTATTCATCTCTAATCATCTAAGTGCTAGAGCCCACTGTAACTACATAGCCAAAAAGGCATTAAGAGTTAATCTAATCTTATGTAGCATTTTCTCTGGTAATATTACACTAATAACTAGAGCATACAAAACATTGGCTAGACCAATACTCAAATACAGCTCATCAGTCTGGAACCCACATTATGTATCTGATATTAACGCAGTTGAGAAAGTCCAGAAATATTTCACAAGAAGAGTTCTCCATTCCTCTACTCATTGTAGAATACCTTATGCCACCAGACTTGAAATTCTAGATCTAGAAAACCTAGAACCATGCTGCCTTCAGTCTGATCTAAGTATAGTATATAAAATCACACATTGCAATATCCTACCTGTCAATGAATACTTCAGCTTCAACCATAACAACACAAGAGCAAACAATAGATACAAACTCAAGGTTAACCGCACCAAACTTGATTGTAGGAAATACGACTTCAGTAACAGAGTGGTCAATGTCTGGAATACTCTACCTGACTCTGTGGTTTCTTCCCCAAACCCCCAAAACTTTAACCTTAGACTGTCTAATATTGACCTCACCTCTTTTCTAAGAGGTCTGTAGGGGGCGTGCATAAGCGCACCAACATGCCTACCATCCCTGTCCTATTGTTTCTTTTATTTTTTTAATTTTTTCTTATATGTATCCATGTATCCATAACTATGTTTTTACTTATACCTATTATCTTGTAAGCAATTGACAAAACTAAATAAATAAATAAAAATAAAAAGAAGCCATATTTGGTGTTTGTTTGTTTGTTTCTTCTATATCATGGCCATCTGATTCAATAGTAATTCTTGGCAGCTTATATATAGAAAAATTAAAAACTACACCTCATATATGCAACAATGAATCCTTAGACATATACAAGGGAACAACAATTAATTAAATGTAAATAAAATAATTATGAAAGTCAGCACTGTAATTTGAAAATATGAAATTGAAAGTAAACAAATATCAGACATGTGTCCCTCCATAACAAAACTAAACATTTTATGCAAATATCATATTTATAAAGGGAAGGGGATGAAAGACAACAGCCAATTTAAATCCTAATATGAATTTCATTATCAAAGAGATCTTGCAATCTACTAGAAGCTCTTCGTATTAAATGATGCAGTTAATCAGTTCAGTATTTATTAGCTGAGATGTTGCTTTTCTGCAAGGAAGAAACATATCACTGATTTCAAATTATGTTAAATCAGTACAGTGAAATCTGAGAAGAAAATCACACTTTCTGAGTGACATTTTATCCTATCACAGCTGCTATTTTTTTTAACAGAGACAGCCCTGTATGACACATAGTGTGTCAATATAGCAACATTTATGCAACATGTTTGCTTGAATTATTTAATTTGTCATTTTCCATCAGGGTAGCATACAACACATCTAGCAGCTAATTTCTAACTGCTGAACAGATCTTAGGTGTGAGGAGACCAAACAACTAGATTCTTTTCCAAACACTGCATTTTTCCTTTCCTTTCCTTTCCTTTCCTTTCCTTTCCTTTCCTTTCCTTTCCTTTCCTTTCCTTTCCTTTCCTTTCCTTTCTTCTTTCCTCTTTCCCCTTTTCTCCTTTCTTCCCTCCTTTCTTCCCTCCTTTCTTCCCTCCTTTCTTTCTTTCTTTCTTTCTTTCTTTCTTTCTTTCTTTCTTTCTTTCTTTCTGTTGTTTTCTTGACAACACTACCAATGTGGATTGCTGCCTTACCCAATATCGATGATAAATTATGCATTGATTGTAGTCTGCTGAAATTATATTTGTTTGATGTTTTTGTAACAGAACGTCAGTTAATTCAAATCTGTGATGGCCGTCTATTTAATCTTAAGCTATGACTTACTTAATCATAACTTACTGAATAAATCACAAATGTCTCCTTTTTAGAAAGAAGAGCTAGGGGCTGTTCAGCAGAGCATGTAAATAAGTATGCAAAAATGACTAACAATTCGGCATGGGGACCTCTAAGTTGGGTCTGAAAAAGGAGCTGTGTGGGTTGCAGAGGAGATACATAGACAAAATCATTCAGAATGTGACAGAAGAGCAAGGGTGGCATAGTGGTTAGAATGCAGGATTGCAGGCTAACACTGTCCACTGCTCGGACTTCAATCTTGACCAGCTCAAGCTTGACTCAGCCGTTCATCCTTCCAAGGTTGGTAAAGTGAGGATCCAGATTGTTGGGGGCAATATTTTGTCTCTGTAAACTGCTTAGAATGCTGTAAAGCACTATGAAGCAGTATAAAGTCTAAGTGATATTGCTATTCATCCCACTCGTAGGATGATATCCCCCTTGCTATCAAGAAAAATAAGGTTTGGGGGAAAAGAGGACATTATTTCAAAAATAAGGAATATCTTCTTATACAGGACATCCAATTCTTGGGTGATTAACCCATATCCTCTTGGTTTACTCCTCTGGAGGTGATAGGTTTTTGGTTGTGGGTGATTTGGCTGTTAGAAATGCAGATAAATGTGCCATTGCCAGCATATAGATTGCATGGTGGTTTACCTGCTTGGTGAGATTCCAAGTGCCATCTAGATAAACTGGTAAGTGATATTGGTGGTCCATTTTGGTGCTAGTAAGTATAACTAGTTCAGGGATCTCCAAACTTCACAACTTTAAGACTTGTGAACCTCAACTCTCAGAATTCTCCAGCCAATTATGATGGCTAGGGAATTCTGTGAGTTGAAGTCCACAAGTCTTAATTTGCCAGGTTGGGAGACCCCTGATTTAATAATATGGTAATATAGTCAGTCAGTGTTGGAAGGCAACAAGAGAGCAGATTGAGGTCTGGAATTGCCAAGAAAATGTTGTAAAGCATACCGTGCAAGCTTGACAGACAGAAGTCAGAATTCTCAATGTACAGATAATATGGTAGTACATGGAGAAAGATTTAGATTTATTATGCATTGGGGAATCTTAAGTGAGACAAGTGACCTGTGATAGAACTAGGCTGCTGGCACATTTTCCCAAATCAAAAAGGCTTTTACATGGATCCTTGTGGGAAAACTGACAGGTGCTGACCAGCATCTGTTTTGAAAGGGTATAGATTTTTCAGGAAATATTACAACCTGGATGTGTTTTAATCAGAGTTCATGTCAGTCTGGAGGCAGAAGAGAGTCAGAAAGGTGATAAAAATAGTTAGTGCCAATCACATGGTCTATACAGGTTTCTATGTCAGTATAGAATTCCTTGACTTAAAACAGTTCATTTAATGACTGTTTAAACTTTACAATGGAATGAAAAAAGTGACATGGTATTTTTCACACTTATGACCATTGCAGCATCCCCATGATCATGTGATCAAAATTCAGACGCTTAACAACTGAATTATTTTTATAATGGTTGCAATGTCCTGGGTCCATGTGATCCCCTTTTGTAGCCTTCTGACAAGCAAAGTCAATGGAGAAACCAGGTTCAATTAACAACCGTGTTGCTAACTAAACAACTGCAGTGATTCACTTAACTATAGCAAGAAAGGTCATAAAATGGGGCATACCTCACTTAACAAATTTCTCACTTAGCAACAGAAATTTTGGGCTCAATTGTGATCATTAGTTGAGGACCTGTACTAGAAATGTCTAACCTGAAGTATTGGCTAAAGTAATAGCAAGCAAATTATGGAGTTATAGCTGTATGGTTGGCATAATACATTAACCAGACTTATGTTCAACAAATCTGAATGTGCAAAATTTTGTTGTGCTATCTGCCATCATGGTCTCCCTACCTTGATTTCATTTTGATGTTTTTTATTCCAGTTCAAGCAAAATTGTTTATGCACTTTTTAAATGTGCAGAATTCTGATCAGCAACTACTATAAAGAACTATTACATGAAAAGAATGAGGAGGAGGGTGACAACTTACAGCAATTAGTGTTTTTGAGTCCTTGCTATATTGACCTGATTCTAGTAGCACACTAAGCTCTTACATGAATGTTTAGGTTTATTATGTTCTGCAGTTCCCATTATGATTAATAAACTATACTTTATAGCTTAATGCATTATGTGAACCCAGCCAACTGTCATTTATTCAATAAGTTGCAGTCAAACAAAGAATGATGGTAGGAACCCAATTTTTGTTTGAATAGATCTCTGGATATCCATAAAATTGTCTCCATTTATATATGTCTAGTGTCAGAATGTCTTTAGAGTCAAATTCTTCTTTTCTCACTCTGCACTTTTCTACTTTTTTTACAACATACATCAGAAGCTCCATCATTACAGATTTGCCTATTGAGAATGCTAGCAGAAGAACTCTTTTGTGAACATAAAGAAAAAACATTTATATATTCCAAGTATTTTTTTTAATCCTAGCTGTTAAATAAATGCATGAAGGATTCCTCAAGTTTGTTATCCATTTAATATTTAATAAATGCAATATATCATTTTTATAAATATGCATAAGTAAGACACAGATTTAGAATACATGTGGGATTACAATAGGATAACACATTTATCTCGTCAGGAGAGAGAAGACCACTAGTGTTTTCTAAAGATCATATTAATCCTCATTGGTGGAGACAAACTCTCTGCCCTGATGCAACTATTATAAATTGGGTTTATGCAAAATGGTTTTCTTAATTTCCCCAAAGTATAAATTTCACATGAAAATGCTGAAGGGAGTACAACAGGAAACATCAGTGAAATATTTAAATGTGGCAACAGAAACAAAGTGTACACAAAGTGTAAATTTCTACACTCTGTAAAAAAAAAAAAAAAAAGCTGTGCTGCTACATGATTTTCCTACAGATTCAAGGAGATTTTTGTGATGGCTAAGATAATAGAAAGGAACTATGGAGATAGTTTTGGGCCAAACATTGTTTTTAAGCCCAAACTAGTTTATAGTGGCAGTAAAATGAGGGAGACTCAAGTGCTGTGAAGAAATGCTGAATATAAGTGTAAAATAATAATTAAAATTATTTAATGCCAATTTGTGGTATAGCAATATATTGTATGAATTAATGTTGGACTCTCTCCTTCCCTTATTGTCTGCTTGAGGATAAATTCAGATGACAAATTTCCTCTCTACCAATTGGAGATGCGTATATTTTTTCAGGAACTGCTTACATCAAAACCAGATGTAATTTTAATAATGACTAATGAAAAGAAGCTATCTTCAAATAATTATTTATGAAATTGGGTTGTTTCAATAACCCCAGTGAAGACAACCTGAAATTTAATTGAACTTATTAGATAGTAATATTGTCTGGACGAAGAATAAACAACTCCAAACAATCCTGACCAACATGGCCAATGATTTGGATTTGGGAGCGAGTCAAAAAATTCTATAGGACACCACATTGCCTACTTTTGCATTATACTGGCTGATATTGAAGACCTGGAAGAATTAATGATAAAATCTTGAATCTTTTAAATAGGGAATAGTAAACTGAGTTCTAATTCAGTCATTTTCTCATGTTTACATTCATTCTATCCCTCATTTCATCATGTTTCTACATTTGGTGCTGTGGTTTATTTTTTATATGCAGTCAATATTGAACTTTCTCTGTATGTCTTTTGTACCTGTTTCCATGATATTTATTTTCTTAATAGAATTTATATGGCCCTTCAAGAGTCTGATCATGTAGATTCCTCTCTTCAGAAAATTAAACAATCCAGAACAACCTAACAGGTACAATTACCTAACAGGTACAAGTATCAGTATCTCAGGAACAGGAAACAATTCAAATTCAAAAATATAGTAAATTGGTCACTCATAACAATTCACTCAAAAGCTCTCTTAAAAAATCGTATTTCCTGCAATCAAGTTTGGTGCGATTAACCTTGAGTTTGTATCTATTGTTTGCTCTTGTGTTGTTATGGTTGAAGCTGAAGTATTCATTGACAGGTAGGACATTGCAATGTATGATTTTATATACTATACTTAGATTGGACAGAAGGCGGCATAGTTCTAGATTTTCTAGGTCTAGAATTTCAAGTCTGGTGGCATAAGGTATTCTGCTACGAGTAGAGGAGTGGATCACTCTTCTTGTGAAATATTTCTGGACTTTCTCAACTGTTAATATCAGATACATAATGTGGGTTCCAGACTGACGAGCTGTATTTGAGTATTGGTCTACCAAATGTTTTGTAAGCTCTAGTTATTAGTGTAATATTACCAGAGAAAAAGCTACATAAGATTAGATTAACAACTCTTAACGCCTTTTTGGCTATGTAGTTACAGTGGGCTCTAGCACTTAGGTCATTAGAGATGAGTACTCCAAGATCCTTGACAGAGTTTGGATAATCAACAAGGTCTTGACTATTCAGCCTGTATTTTATTTTCTGATTTTTTTTTTTTTGACAATATGTAGACAGAGCATTTATTTGTTGAGATTTGAAGTTGCCATTTGTTTGACCATTTGATACATAGTCAAGGTCTTTGAAGGGTATAGCAGTATTGTCTGTGGTGTTGAATAGCTTTACATCATCAGCGAAGAGAACTCAGTTGCTCTTGATATGATCACAGAGGTCATTTATGTAGAGTATGAAAAGAGTTGGTCCTAGAACACTGCCTTGGGGGACACCAATGTTGACAGGTACAGAATTTGATAGGACGCTCCCAATTTTGACCATTTGTTGTCTGTTTGACAGGAATGCTTCTTTCCAGTTATGCAGGTGTCCAGAGATACCATTCAATTTTACAAAGGCACTGAAAAAAAGTGACATGACCATTTTTCACACTTATCCCTATGGTCATGTGATTTCTATTCAGATGCTTGACCACTGACTCACATTTATGATGGTTTCAGTGTCATGAGGTTATGGGAACTCCTTTTGCAACTTTCTGACAAGCAAATGGGGAAACCAGATTCACTTAACAACCATGTTACTCAGTGGTGGGATTCAAAAATTTTTACTATCAGTTCTGTGGGTGTGGCTTGGTGAGCATGGCAGAGTAAGGATACTGAAAATCTCCAATCAGAGGTGGTATTTGCCGGTTCTCTGAACTACTCAAAATTTCCGCTACCGGTTCTCCAGAACTGGTCAGAACCTACTGAACACCTCTGGTGTTACTAATGTAAATAACTGCAGTGATTCACTTAACAAATGTGGCAAAAAAGTTGTAAAATGGGGCAAAATTCACTTAACAAATTTCTCACTTAGCAACATAAATGTTGGACTCAGTTGTGGTCATAAGTCAAAGATTACCTATAATTGTGTTTCAATTCTGAAATGGATTCAGAAACTGCAGATTGTTTAAGTTTGTATTAAAATGTGAACCCAAAAATATCACTTGGCTTAATTTGTCATAATTAATGTCATTACATGGGCATTGTAATCCAGTTTATTCTAGAAAGACAAGATAGTATTCATGCAGAATAGATCAAAGAGTTTTCTTCTTTCTTCAGGCATTTCTATGTTTGAAGAAATATTTATAAAGATGGGTAAGCCAGAGAAAATGTCATTATTTTCCTAGTTTTTCTTCTGCAAGGTAGGTCACCTTACTCAGAGATTTTTTTAAAAAAACTTCCTATACATTTTTGCTTTTCTGTCTACCTATGAATAGCTAATTTTTCATCTTTATCAAATTCTTCAAAGAATGCAATTGGTCAAGAGAAGATTTTTTGTTGGCTTGTTTAAGTGTTTTTTTAAAAATCCTTTTCTTATTTAGAAAGATTTTTGACTCAAAGAAGAGGTAAAAGAAGCAGCACACCTTGGAATAACATAAAATTTTAACTTTGACACAAATTTTATTTGTTCGCCTTTTGGTTATAATATGATAGTTTTTGCCCCATAGCCCAACTTGAACTGGATTGTTAGTAAAAAAATTTACATCCATAACTTTTTCTTGGGCTGGCTGTTTTGATGTTATGATAGCTTTCTTTGCTGTTTTATGTCTCTTTTATGAAATTGTTATATTTCTTTAAAAAAAAAAACCCAGATATGGCGAATGTATAAAATGAAAAACTTGTGAGACTCAATGTTCAAAAGTATATTACTAAGTTCCAAAGTACTGCAGAGGATAACAATGGTGGACTTCCATGTGTTGAAATGATATGGACAGAGGCAGGGGTGGGATTCAAATATTTTAACAGCCGGTTCTGTAGGCATGGCTTAATTTGAGGATGTGGCCAGGTGCTATGTCACTGGCAAATCAAATACAAGTGGTCCTTGCTTAATGGCCGGTTGCTTAGCAAGTATTATAATTTACGACTGACCTCCACAGAGCTACTTGACCTGTTTTGGGAGTTTTGACAGCCATGTGCATGCTTGCGTATGCGTGCGCACACACATACACATTCCCTTCTAATCCTGCTATTCTACGATTCTGTAAGGATCTCCTGCTGGAGCAGTGGGTTGGACTAGAAGATGACCTCCGAGATCCCTTCCAGGCCATCCCCAGATTGCCTGCTGTTTCAAAGAGTCTTCTGAAGCCAGGGTTTGTGTCCTTCCTTCCTCTCCTTTTATTTCTCCCTCCCTCCTTCCCTCCCTCCATGTATCTATACATCCATCCATCCATATATCTCGTTCACTTTCTCCTCTCCCTCCCTCCCTCCCTCTCTCCCTCCCTCTTTCTTTCTCTCTCTCTCTTTCCTTTCTTTCTTTCTTTCTTTCTTTCTTTCTTTCTTTCTTTCTTTCTTTCTTTCTTTCTTTCTTTCTTTCTTTCTTTCTTTCTTTCTCTTTCTGTCCCTTCCTTCCACTCTGCCTCTTTCTTTGTCTATCCCTTTTCTTCCTTTCTCTTCTTTTCTCTTTCTTGGACGTGACAAAGGACGACAGACCTGATGTATTAGAATTGTCAGGACCTTTGACCTCCTCTGGTTCCTTATCTGATCAACATCCGGGAATGGCTGACAGGGAAGTTTTGAGAGAGTCTTCTAGTGGAGATGAGAACTTGGAAGATTTGTGGTTAAATGTAAAAAATAGAAGACGGTTGAGAAGGCAAAATCAGCTGGAGCGAATGAGGAGAGCAAGTCAGTAAATTAGCATGTTGCCTCAATGAGTATAAAAGGACACAGCTGGGCTGGTACATTTTGCCAGGAACAAAATGACTATTTGAGTGAGGACGTTACAGCAAGAAGCTCTGAGACTGGAGATTTATTGCCAGGACTGGTTTGCCGGACAGAGGAAAGATTTATGCTGTGGTTTCTGCCAGCCGTTATCTTGTAAGACTTCTTTCTGTTTGATTTAATTGTGAAACGGCTGCTTTCTGTTTTGTTCGTTTGAATTTTGAAGGGGAGTCATAACAATTCCCAGCGTTAAAAAAAAATCAGAGTTGTTTTAACTAAGCATGTGCTTAATTACGGTCTTGGGAAGCCTTGGTCAGAACAGGCGGCAGCAGTGGCATGGCAATAGTGGCCTAGGCCAGCCTGGGACTGGAATCAGGAGTCAACCCAGGCTTGTGGGGGTGGTGGTGGTGGAAAGGGCGAGGGTGGCAGCTGTGGCATGGTGGTGGCAGCCTAGGCTGGCCAAGGAGTCGGGACTCAGTGGCATGTAGGCAACCGGGGCTTGCAGAGCCTCACTCATCTAGGGAGATCACAGATGAGATTCAGATCAGGTAGGGCTGCAGGGGAAGACAGGCAGCAATGGCTTATGGCTGGTGGGAGGGCGAAGGCAGACTGTAGACAGTGGTGGCACATGGCTGAGATAAGGAGGGGCAGGGTGAGTGGGGAGGGGCGGGGTCAGCCAGTGATGCAATTTTCCAGTTCTCTGAACTGCGTATAAATGTAACAACTGAGTCTATAGAACTGGTCCGAATCAGTAGAATCCCACCCCTGAACAGAGGCATGGATTTATAGCAATAGCTCTTAGATTTATATACTGCTTCATAGTGCTTTACACCCCTTTCTAAGTGGTTTACAGAGTCAGCATATAGCCCCCAACAATCATTTTACTGGCTTTGAAATGAGGGAAGGCTGAATCAACCAAGAGCCAATCAGGATCAAACTCCTGGCAGTGGGAATGCAGAGTTAGCTTGCAATACTGCATTATAACCACTGCGCCACCACAGCTCTATTAAAAGAAAGAAGAAGGGGAAAAAAACCAGTGGGCAGGTTCTTAGAATTTTCAAACATGGAATCTTTCAAGTTTTGATCACCACACTATAACAAAAATGTTGAGACTCTAGAAAAAGTTCAACCAGGATGATTAGGGGTCTGGAGACTAAAACATATGAAGAATGGTTACAGGAACTGGGCATGGCTAGTCTAGTGAAGAGAAGGACCAGGACCACATGATAGCAGTGTTCCAATATCTGAGGGGCTGCCACAGAGAGGAAAGGGTCAAGCTATTTTTCAAGGCATCTGAAGGCCAGACAAGGAATAATGGATGGAAACTGAACAAAGAGAGATTTGACCTGGAAATAAGGAAAAAATTTCTGACAGAACAATCAACCAATGGAATAGCTTGCCTTCAGAAGAGTGGGAGGTTCATCACTGGAGACTTTCAAGAAGAAATTGGACTACTATTTGTCAGAAATTGTGTAGGGTCTCCTGCTTGGGTAGGGGATTGGACCCAAGATGACCTACAAGGTTCCTTCCAATTCTGTTAATCTAAATAAAGATAGGATTGAAGGTATAGAAACATGGTATAATAAATCTGGATAGCACCAGGATACAGAAATCTGGGAGATGGTGTGATCTGATGTCTACCACAGCTGCTTTTAGGCTTTTTAACATGGTTCTGTGTCTTTGCATAACCTTCTCTATCTTAAAAATAGACAGAATTTGGAATGAATCTGGAATTCATCAGAACAGTATCAGGCACTTGGAAAAAACCTCCCCTTTCTCTATTTTTTTTTCTCATCCTACTCTACTCTCATCCTACTCTGTTCATTCCAGATCACATATGAATAATCACATAAATCCACTTGTCCTATTAAGTCACACAATAGTTAAGATTATTATGAAATGTGGACTAGCCATTGTGAATATTATTTCCATCACATCTTCATTTCAAAAAGACTTAATCATGTGGAGAGATTTAGTGGTTAGGATAAAAATAAAACTTGGTTGAAATAAGTGAAGGTAGGATTATTTACATTTGAGAATATATCATGATTTATGGATTAATATTACAAGTGAGACAGGATATTATGACTTGTTCAAACAACCAAAATTAAAAGGAGTCATTTATTGGCATTTCTTGATGCCTACTCATTATTCCCCCTTACCTTTCTTTCTTTCTTTGAAATATGTAGTGTTACAAACAAAGGAAGGGTTTCTCTGTTTCACTATTCTGCTAGTAAATGAAATATATTTAATATTAATATATTAATAATATATTAATGAATGCATGTATGATACTGATGGAATCTAAAAATATGGGTGGGTAGGAAGTAGAGTAGGAACTTGTTTTGAGTGTGAGTTTTCAATGATTGTAATAAGTAGAAAAGATTAGGGGAGACGATGTAGTGATTCCCACATATAATACAGTACATCCAACTTTATTACTGGCCAGGTTAAGTTACTTTCACAGCAAAGCTGATTCGCACTAGGCAGCATAATAGTTGCAGTGTAAAACTAAATTGGTTATTTTCCTGTGCTTTCAGATCTGCTTATACTCCCCTATGTACAGTATTTTCTTTCTATTGGCTGCTTACCCATCTGTAAAATGGATTTGATAATATCCACTTCTAAGGTTCTCTGCACAAAACACAAAATGAATATATAATAAGGGATTTAGAAGCACAGCATGCAATTCTTTCTTTCTTCATTCCAGGAAGGTATAATTACACATTCTGTATTCATTCATTTCCTAAAGAAACACTTGGTGTAACATCACGGTCTTTGCCTAAACACACATTAAGAGGGATCATCCTTTGGCATTCTGATCAGCTGAAATCATTTCCTGTTGGCTATTTGGCCCAGGCTGTCTCTTTCAGATTTATTTCCACAACTTATTGCACATTCATAGGTGGGGGAGGGTGTCCTTGTAGAAAATTGCCAGAGGCAATGGATTTTGTTTTCTTTTGGTGGCAGAACAATTTTCCACCTGTCGCCCAACTGTCTGATGAGAGGGATTAGGACAGATGTATTGCAAGCATCCATAGAAAGTGGGAGAAGATTTGATGAAACCATCACTTTTGATATCAACCATTAGGTTATACACAGGTGCACATGAAACTCTTAGATCTGTAATGGTTGCTATTCATAATAATTTTACAGTAACTTCAGATTTGGCATCAGACTAAATCTGCTTCTGAATGCCTGTTGTTTAGAAGAAGGAGCAGGAGAAAGAAATTGCTTTCACAATCTGTACCCGGGTAGAACCCCTGATCACTAGCTAAGTTGTATCTTTTCCCAAATTATTAAATAAATTATTTACTGCAGAGAAAATGCAAAATGATGATGTTGAAATCGAGGTAAAATCAAGATGTAAGACAATGTTCTCAACCTCTGAGGTAGTTCAGATCAGAAACAGGATGCTAGGAATGTTACTTTATTGTAGTAGGGCATGATAACAGAAGTCAAAATTTCTCTTAGCCCTATCCTATACCAAACAAAATCAAGATAGGGCTGTTTGAGTTTCTTTCTCATTTTTCCCAATTTTTCAGGACTGAATTGCCATTTTACTTTCCTTCATGTTTCCTCCCTTCCAAAGTCATCTTGACATTCTTTTACAGATGGCCAAATTTATGTATGTAAATTACTTGCATAATTAGTAGAATAAATCATAGCTTTAAAAACTGTTTTTGTAAGCTATAGTTTGTATTCAGTGTTATTTCCTTGCATGTGTGAATGTGTGCCTTTAGCCTGTTTTGTCCTACACCATGGTATCCTAACCGTCATTTTTTTAAAATATGCAACAATTGGTTGATCTTGCACAATGTATTAAGCAATAACCTATGGTATATAAAATAATCCAGGCTCTTTGATGTGCAAATGCAGATTTCAGCAAACCCACAGTAAAAAAGTGCCATGCTATTGTGTTTGGGCAAATTGGTTCACAATATCATGGCACCTAACCCGCTACAAGATGGAAGCAGCCAATCAAATATGACCCATGGCTAACTTGAAAGTCTGAAATTCCTCTAGATGGAAAAAAATAGCTAGCAAATTTATAATTGTTTCACAATATGCTTGAATGTTGTAGGCCTTTGGATTTCAAACCAACTATTTATAAATATTGATGATATTTCTTATCTGAAGATGCTCATAAATGGTTTATGTCTTTCCATAGAAATGTGGAAATGTGGAAAGTGAACCTTCTTCCTGGTTTTTAAATATTGTAGCTATTTCTTGGATAGAACTGGTTAGTGTGTTTGCTTATGTGAGAGAGAACATTCATACAAAAATACACACAATCTGTTGCAATTAATGTCTGCAAAATTGTAGAGTGAGAGATGGTATAAATATACTGTGTGATGTTGATCTCTAATTATAGTTGTATTTGATCTTTGAATGGCTTGCTAAGAATAATAACCAAGCACAAATAGGTCCTAGGCAAAAGCTGAATTTCATTTCAAGTTCCTTAGATTTGATAGAAATATATGGAGATGTTTCCAACCCATGCCCAAGTTTTTTCAAGCACTGTAGGTAGTCAAAGGTTTACTTCAAGTAAATTAGGTACAACAGAAACATATGTACAATGCACAAATTGAATTGGAACCTAATCAGGATTTGGAAAAGTGATAATTTCTGGGATCTTCACATATATTGATAGGTAAAAAAAAATAGATTTAGACTTAGAATAACCTTATTGTCACTTTAAATGTACACTAATCAGCATATATCATAATGAAAATTTGTTGCATCTTCCAGTTACATACATACAGTGTGTTGGATGGTTACAAATCTTTTGTGCATCCTCACCATAGACCTCACTTACAGATTGTATAAATTCTCATATTATCAATCTAGCACATATGTATACATTATTATCATTGTTAATCATTTATTTGACTATAACTGTTATTCCATCATTTTATACGAGATATTCAAAATTTTAAATTAATTTATATTATAATATTCATTACATCATCCTAAATCCATCCAATGTAGTGCATCTTTATATTATATTCTGTATAATTCTATTATCCTTATATTGTAAAATTTTCCAACATATATCATTTCCATATTTTTTGTCTAACCATTGATAAAATAAATCCCATATCTTATAGTATTGTTTATCTTCTTGTTCTCTAATTTCAAATGTCAATTTACTCATTTCAGCACATTCCATTATTTTCTTGATATCTTCCTCCTGCATTGGTATTTTCTCATTTTTCCAATTTTTAGCAAATACAATTCTAGCCGCTGTTAATACATTTACAATCAGGTATTTCAATTCTCTACTGTATATTTCCAATAAAATCCCCAATAAAAATATCTCTGGTTTAAAGTCTATATGTTTTTTTATCATTTTTTCCAGCCATGTGTGGATTTTAGTCCAGTATCTTTTAGCTTCTGTACATGTCCACCACATATGGTAATATGAACCCAGTATCTGATGACATTTCCAACATTTTTCAGATTTATTCTTAAACATTCTTGCTATTCTCATTGGGGGTAGATGCCACTTGTAAAACATTCTATACAGATTTTCTTTATATGCTGTTGACATTGTCATTTTGTAATTTTGAGACCACAATTTTTGCCATTTATCTAAATCAATCCCATATCCAAAATTTTCCCTCAAGCAACCATTGTTTCTTTAACTTGTTCTTCTTCTAGCTTAATCTGTATTGTTTTTTACTCACCTTTTCATCAGTACCTATCAAAATTTTATCTAAGTCAGTCAGTTTATCATAAAAGCCTTCTGTTTTAAGATCTTTGTCATATCTAGAATGTATTTGCACATATGAAAACCAATTCATCCTTATACCTTGTTCTTCTAGTTCTTGCATAGATTTAAGTTCACCCTTTCCATTCAATATTTCACCATATATAACTGTCTGTTCCTTTTTATATGTTATTGGATATGGAAATGCTTCAATAGTTGATAACCAGACGGGAATTTTTAAATAATGTTGCCTTTTAATCTCCCAGTTTAAAAACAAAGCCTCTCGTATATAATATAATAATACCCCTGTGTTTTAGTTCCCTTGTACCATAAGAAGGTGTGCCATCCCAACAACATATCATGTCCTTCTAATGTCAATAATCTAGTATTTCTTATCGTTATCCTTAACCCACATCAAGTTTGTCACCTGATGGTATAACTCCCAATTAGGCAGGCCAAATCCGCCTCTTGTTCTAGCATCTTGCAACAGTTTTAATTTTATTCTTGCTTTCTTTCCCTGCCAAATATACTTCAACACTATTTTATTTAAATCTTCAAAATAATCTTTCCCTAACCTAATTGGAATTGTCTGGAACAAGTATAAAATTCTAGGTAATATATTCATCTTAATTATTGATATTCTCCCTATTAGTGATAGTTGTAAATTTTCCATTTTGCCAGATCTGTCACAAATTGTTGTTTGAGTTTATGATAATTATTCTCTTTAAGTGTACTGCATCTTGCTGTCAAATGTATCCCCAAATACTTAACCTTATTTGTGACCTGGATCTTCAAAACTTTCTCCAATTCTTCCTTTTGTCTTGCTAACATACTCTTTGTCAAAATCTTCGTTTTAGCTTTATTTATTTTCAAACCTATTACTTTTTCATATTCGTCTATCTTTTCTATCAATTTAAGTGCTGTTTCTAATGGGTCCTCTAGAATAAAAACCAGATCATCTGCAAATGCTTGCAGTTGGTATTCTTCCTTTTTAATTTTCATTCCTTTTATATCCTTTTCTTCTCTAATTTTTCTATTTAACAGTTCTAATGTTAACACAAGCAACAGAGGTGACAGTGGGTAACCTTATCTTGTCCCTTTCCTTATATCAATAGAATCTGTCAGTTTCCCATTTATTATTAAACCTTTGCTGTTTGTTTATAATATATAGTTTCTATGACTTGAGTGAATTTCTTACCAAAGCCCATCTACTCCAGCTGTAATAACATAAATCACCAATTCATGTTGTCGAAGGCTTTCTGTGCATCTAAAAATATCAGAGTCATTTGTTTTTCAGGATGTGCTTCATAGTATTCCAAAGTGTCCAGAATTATTCTCATGTTATCTTTAATTTGTGTCTTTGGCAGAAACCCATTTTGATCCGGATGAATAAAGATATTTAAATATCTTTTAAGTCTTTCTGCCAATATTGAGGCAAAGATTTTATAGTCTGAATTTAGCAGGGAAATAGTTCTATAGTTCTCAATTTGTTGTCGGTCGGCGTCCTCCTTTGGCACAAGTGTGATATATGTTTCTGACCACAATTTGTGTATCCTCATCTTTAGCATGACTTCATTCATAACTTCTAACAATGGCAGATTCAATGATTCCTGTAATGTCTTATAAAATTCCACTGGCAGTCCATCTGGACGTGGTGCCTTTCCATTATTTTGTTTTTTAAGTGCTTCAGTTAACTCCATCATCGTTATATTCCCTTCTAGCATCATTTCAGTATCTTTAGATATCTGGGGTAGATTCTCTTTCTGCAGATATTGTTTAACTCTTTCCTCCTGTATGTTCTCTTGTTCATACAGTTTTCCATAGTAGTCTTGTATAATTTTTTTCTTCTCTCTACTTCCATAGCAAATTTGCCCTTGATCATCTATTAGTTGCATTATTTTTCTTGATTCTCTCTCTTTTTTCAATTTGTATGCTAACCATCTACCTGGTTTATTTGCATCTTCAAAGTAGTTCTGTTTAGTACCTCTAATTTTTTGTGGTAGTTCCTCCTTTTCCATTAGCCCCATTTTATGTTTAATTGTGTGTATTTTTATTTTAATGTTCTTTTTTGTGGAAGTTTCTGTAACTCTTTTTCAAGTCTCATGTAATCATCCTCTAAGGTTTTAAAAGCTTGTCTTTTCTTAGTATTTCTTTTCCTTGTATAGTCTATTATTAAACCTCTGGCGTAAGCCTTCATTGTGTCCCAAAGATTCTGCATTGATGTGTCAAAGAAGAAAGCCAATCCTTTCTCAATTTTCTGTACGAAGTCCTTTTCTTTTAATATAGTATTGTTTAAAGTCCATCTAGATCTTCTCCTTTGTCCTTTCCATTTAATTGTCATTGAATTGTGGTCTGCCCAAGTACTTGTTTCTATATCAATTTCCTGAATATTAAAAATCAATTCTGTTGACATCCATATCATATTTATTCTAGACCATGTTGAGTGTCTATTTGAGTAAAAAGTATATTGTCTATTTTTAGTGTTTCTTTCTCTCCATATATCTTTTAAATTTATTTCATCTGTCATTTTAAAAAAGGATTTTGGAAGAGTCTTTCTACTTTGTTTTATTGTTTTCTGTGTTTTATAGTCCAATTTCTCATCTACTATTCCATTAAAATCTCCCATCATGCAAATATTAACATAGTCCAATTCAATTATTTTCATGTGTAATTTTCTATAAAATTCTTCTTGGTTATCATTTGGGGCATAAATTGCTATTAAAAGTATCTTGAGATTATTGTCCATTATTTCCACCATCAAGATTCTTCCATCATCATCTGCATAGATTTGTTCCACTGGAATTGTGTCTCTAATATATAAAACCACTCCTCTTTTCTTACATCGTGTCAATGCAGTAAATATTTTCCCTAATTTTCGCTGTATCAATATTTGTTTGTGTTGCTTTTTAATATGTACTTCTTGTAGACAGATTATATCAAATTTTAGTTTCTCTAATTTATAAAATGTTTTCCTTCTTTTAATAGCTGAATTAAGTCCATTTATATTAATTGAAATCAATTTTTTCTCTTCCATATTTATACTTTATAAGAAGGGTTTGCTGCTCTAGTAGATCTTGGTTCTCATTCTCTAGATTCCACATTGCCGCCTACTGCACCTTCTTCTTTTTCAGTCACTGCTAGACATTCCTCTTGAAATTTAATTAGTGCCTCTTCTCTTCATGTTTCCTCCTCTTTCCCTCTAAAATATTCTGCATAAAATAGTTCTGCTTTCTCAGTTGAATCTATTCTGTGTCTTTGTTCTTGCCATGTAAACATGAGACCTTCTGGTATCAGCCATCTGTAGTTAACACTTTTCTTAAGTAATATTTTGGTCAGAAATTGATATTCTCTTCTCATTTCTCTCATTCTTCTCGATACTTGTTTCAGAACCACAATTTCCTTGTCTTTGCATTTCAATGTTTTCTCTCTTGCAATATGTAGTATTTGCATTTTGATTGTTTTCTTAGTAAATCTTTTATGGACTTCTCTTGGTAGCTTATTTCTCATTGCATATCTTGTAAAAACTCAAGACACCTCATCTATTCCATCCATCATCTTCTCTTTGGTTATCTCCAATGCTTCTGCCAGAATTTCTATCATTATTTCTGCCAAATTTTCTCCCTTTTCTTCTTCTATGTTTTGAAATCTAAGATAAAATGCTGATCTGTCAATCTCCCATCTCAATGTTCCACTCTTGTCTCTTTCAACCACACTCAGTGTGCTATCAATATCTCCAATTTTCTTATCTCTTTGTTCATCCTTTTCTTCACTTTTTTTGGAATCTATCTTCATATTGCATCATCATTTGGTGTATGTTCACCATCTTTTCATCTGTTTTTTCTGTTCTCTGTTCAATATTCTCTATTCTTGATTGTATTTTTTGAATTCCTTGCCAAATCATCTGCAATGTCACCTCCTTGTCTTTCTCTCATTCCTTTTCCTGCTGCAACATCATCTGTATTGATCATTGTCCTCCAGATGGTGAAGAAGAGGAAGTTGGTATTGAAGAGCCAGTAGCCATTACCTTTCCACTCATTTCCAAACAATTGCTGGTCTGTGCAATAGTTGAAGGATCTCAATGCAAAATCTTCAGGTTCTTCTATACCTTAACCCACTTATATGGAGGGCAAATATGCTCCCAAATAACAATGAAGAAATCTTCAGGCTCTTGTATACCTTAATCCAATTAGTTCCAGTTGTTTAAAAAAGAAAAAAAATACAGGTCAATCAAAATAAAAAATAAAAATAAACATCTTCAGGTTCTTCTATACCTTAATCCAACGAAGTGGAGTGGGATAAACCAGGTATTACAATTGACAATTTCCAGCAGAAAGAAAGAGAGAAAAATATATATCTGTCTCTGTGTAAAAATATTTCCAAAGAAAAGGAAAAAAGTAATACACCTTCTTAAAAAAAAAAAGCACAGGCTTCTCCTCTGAAAGGCCACAGTCCAGCTAAAAATATCTAAATGAGGGGGAAAGTAGAGAGGTAACATCAAAAATAAAACAAACAAACCCAAGCTTTCTGTCAAGAAGAAAACACTGCCACTATATAATATCCAAGATTCTTTTGTTGAGTTCGAAAGAAAATTTACAGTTCTCTTTCCAAGGTCACTTCCTTTCAACTCCAAGCTTCCTTTCAACTCCAGACTCCAGCCACTGATAGTATCTCAGAGGAGCACCTGTATAAACAATCTTCCATGCTCATCCCACTATCTTATCAATAAACAGGCTCAGAGTCCTTGAAATGTAACACCAGCTCTTACTTTTCTCAGAGTTATCAAACACTAAAACAAGAAAAAAAAAAGTTTCCAAGCCTCTGGGTGGCAGTGATACTTATTATCCTCTACTTTCACTTTCCTTATATTCAAAACAAAAAAAAAAAGAAAAAAGAAATTAAGAAGTACAAATAAAACTATACAATAAGGCATTGAAAAAAGAAAAAGGAAGAAAGTTTTACACAAACCAAAAATAATAATAATTAAGTAATCATTTCTTTCTTTATGAAAAAAAAAATAAAACAGTCCAGTTTAAAATTAAAAGGCGTTTGTAAAAAAATCCAGCAATAAAAAGGATTTTTTTAAAAAAACACTAAGTTTGATTCAGGCTTAATCTCACCGCTTAACCTCTTCTGTCTTCAATTTTAACTTTTCTTTTAGTCTTTTAGGGTGTTCTCCCAAATAATAATTATTAGAAATTATCTCACCAAACCGACACACTTTCTCTCCAGCTTTCTTCCATTCTGGAGCTGTCCCAGCTTCAGCAGCTTCAATTCTGCCACCAAAAAAAAAGGGCTTCTCCTGGATCTACCAGGGACTTTGCAGTCTCTCTGGGATCAGCAGGATGTGCCCTTCTCTATCACCATCTCTACTGGATGGTTCAGGTCCAAAAGGACCGGCCAGCAGCAGAGATATCGATGGCAATCTTGGAGCTTCAAGATTGTGCGTCGTACTGCTATGATACCAGCCCCACCTCCCCTACAGATAATAAGAAATTATGATCCACATATATTATATGACACAGAGACACAACAGATATATACATGTACATGTCAAGAAAAATGAATCTTGCTAGTTTAATGGATGGGTGCATAGGGAACAAAGCTGTTACAGAATCTGGTAGTCCAGCTAGAAATACTTCAAAACCTCCTCCCAGAGGGGAGCAACAGAAACAGACCATAAAGTGGATGTGTGGGGTCTCTAACAATGCTTTGAGTTCTTAAGCACACAGCACTTATAAGCAGTATCCTGAATAAAGGGAAGCCAGCTTCCTATATTCTTCTTGGCTGTCCTTAACACTTTGTATGGACCTTTTATCTGAGGCACTGGAAGCACTAAACCAAACAGTGATGCAGTTTATAAAAATGCTCTCAATCATGCCTCTGTAAAAAGGGGCCAGGATAGAAGGGGAAAGATGTGCTCTCCTCATCCGACGCCAGAATTGCAGACACTAGTTTGCACGCTTCACTATTCACCTATTCACCATAGGTAATTCTTCTATGTCATCCATGATGCAGTTCTAAATTATTTATTCAATATCCAGGGTGTGAAGTCCCCCCTTTTAAGTCTACACATGTTTAGCCTCAAAGGTGCTTTTTCAAAAGGCAACTGGACCTTCTTTATTTTTCTTTGAAAATGTTTTGCTTCTCATCCAATAAGCTTCTTCAGTTCTGACTCTTCAGTCAGAACTGAAGAAGTTTCTTGGATGAGAAGTGAAATGTCTTCAAGGGAAAACAAAAAAGTCCAGTTGTCTCTTGAAAAATCACCTTTTGGAGAACCATGACTTGGATGACTGAGAATCTCCATAGACATTTATTCATGCTTAGGTATTTTTTGATGCATGCAGGATTGGCATATGTCCCCTTTGATGTCCTTTTAACTCTGCAGGATAGAACTAAATTGGGCTTGAGATTTAAGTTGTATCTGCTGAATTAGGTAATAAATAATGTCTGAGTTTTAATAAGTCCAGGATTGATCAGGACCTTGGAGAGCAAACATATACTGTCCAGCTCTACTCTCATAAGAACTGTATTTCCAGAAAAGCTGTGTAGGTATTTGAAGCCTTAAGAAGACATAAGGACTTGGATAATCCAGTCTGTGCTACTTTCCAGGTAATTTATCTTCCTAAAGTGCATCTGCAATAATAGTATGGCTAGATCTTTAATGAAAAAAAGTACAGAATAAGGTATTAAAGGTTCCCTTTGAAGACTGTGGCTTTACAAAGTATAGTTCATTTTGGTAGCTTTTATACCAATGTGAAACAATTGTGGAATTTCATATTATTGGGGGCTAGGATCAACAATAGTGAATGTTATATATATTGATTAAATGTGTTTATTAATTATTCATGTTGCCATGGATATCAGCTACATTTGCTGATATTTCATTTATAGTCGTCTTCTTCCATCAGCAAAGGGGAAAAGGTATCTGTGAGAGTGATCCCTGTAAAATATATTACATGTAGTCCTCAACTTACAACCACAACTGAGCCCCAAATTTATGTTGCTAAGTAAAAAAATTGTTGAATGAATTTTGCCCCATTTTATGACAGTCGTTAAGTGAATCACTGCAGTTGTTAAATTAGTAACACCATTGTTCAGTGAATCTGTCTTTTCCATTGATCTCGCTTGTCAAAAGATCACAAAAGGGAATCATATGACTCCGGGACATTGCAACTTTCATAAATATGAAGCCATTGTCAAACATTTGAATGTAAATCATATGACTATTGGGATGCTACCATGGTCATACTGTAAGTGTGAAAAATGGTCATAAGTCACTTGTTTCAGTGCTATTATAACTTTGAACGGTCACTAAATGAACTGTTGTAAGTCAATGACTCCCTGTTTTTGAGCGTAAGTTTACAATCATAAACCAAATTTTGGGGGTGTCCTCTTCCTCCTCCACAAAGTGTGGCAGTGCTTGGCTTTTTTTCTTTTTTTCTTTTAATAGCTAATGAGGGAATGCAGTTTCCCCCCATTAAATAATTAAAGCAGAAGTCACAAATTGGCTTATTTACTGTTGTGCCTGAACTTTGAATGGGATGTGCCTGGCAAGATTTAACATTTAAAATGTTCAGTGAAATGGAAGTTTTGATTGTCACATTTCTATTCGATGCAGGGCAAGTAGCACAATCAAGCAAAAACATCATTCACCGTCAGAGCATAAAGGAGTATTTTGTCACTCTATGTATCAGAACCTCTTTTAAGTTGCACCAACATTTAGTTTCTGACTTGTTTTCATTGATTGTTACCTCTAGCCCCACATAAGATCAAGACTAGAACTTAGAAAAGTTGCTGCTAGGGGGAAAAGGGAATAATCAGGACTTTGAACCAAGAAAAAAAGATAGCAGCTGAAAACAGAACGTGTATTGATCTTTTATTGTTGGATTTTTTTCCAGGCTGAGGTTCATTATGGGACTTCAGCAATGGGAGGAAGAGTGAGGAGATCAGGCATCTCCAGTTCTTTCAAATCACAGCTGATTGATTTGTCTTTTCACTAACAATATTTTTTGTTGATCAAAAATTGGTCAGGTGGCAATGGTTTCAATGTAAGGAGAAATTTCCTGAAAAATCATAGGAATTATCCATGTTAGGATGTCAGAAAAGGAAAAAGAAACATGTATTTATTTATAAAGCTCCTGGTTTAAAGTTCAGTCTCCAGATTTACTAATCCTTTATTTACCTGAATTAAATGAAACTTCTCTGCAGAATTGCATAAATAATTGTTTTAAAAAACTATATATAATCTTATTAGTAATCTCATGTAGTTATTGTCAGTTTTCTGAATTTAATAATCAGGAAACACATTTTAACTGGATTCATATAGATTAAGGTTATATAGTACAATAAATAATAATGTAATTGGATGTCTATCTTGCCTGAATGAATCCATTGTAGTTTATAAATATTGAATCCAGCCTTGATATGCTATGACCTTACTAAATATGGCTTATTTTAGGGATGAGCAACTATGACTTCAGGTTCCTCATTTGTGAGATTCTTCTGAAAATGACTACTGAAGTCACAAGACAGTTTCCCATTTTTTTCTCATCTATTCGCTATAATAGATAGAGACTGCACTGCAACTCCTAAAATAAGCACCTCACTGTTTAAAACACAAACAGAACCAGAAAATATCCAAAACCCTAACCCTAACCCTGCACACATAGGCCTTTGCCCACACAAAATTGTCCTCCCCAGGTTTAAGCCATTAAAAAATTCTAACTTAGCTTCATCATGCATAGATAAGCTTGTCCAAGCATACCACAATGTGATATTGTGGGTAAACCTAGACATTAACTGGGCAAGCACTTAGTTGTTTACAAACTGGGATTTGAGATGGGTGCAAAGCAAATTGTGTGAAAAGGATGGGGGTGGGGAGAGAGTTTCTTGAGGTGATAGAAGAGAGACAGTTTGAGAGTGTCTGAAGGGACAGTATCTACACAGCATGTCTGTAAGCACTTGCTGCTTTATGAGGCTGTCAGTTTATATATGTGTATATATGTGCCAGTTTATATATCATTTATATAAAAGTATACTGTGTATGCTTTTTCCATATGTGTAAGTAATTCTAGTACAGGTAGTCCTCGACTTATGACCACAATTGATCCCAAAATTTCTGTTGCTAAGTAAACTTTGTTAACTGAATTTTATCTCATTTTACAACCTTTCTTTCAACAGTTGTTAAGCAAATCACTGTAGTTATTAAACTAGTAACATGGTTGTTAAGTGAATCTGGCTTCCCCACTGACTTTGCTTGTCAAAAGGTTGCAAAAGGGAATCACATGACCTCGAGTCATGGAAAAAATATGTCATAAATATGAATCAGTTGCCAAGCATCTGGATTTTGATGATATGACCTTGAGGATGCAGCAATGATCATAAGTGTGAAAAACAATGATAACTCACTTTTTTCAGTGCTGTTGTAACTTCAAATGGTCATTAAAAAAACTGTTATAAGCTGAGGACTATCTATACTCATTCATCCAATGTACTAGCCACACATTTAGAACTGGTCATTTCTGGATGCTGTGAGATTTAAAATATTCCATATTTCATACTCACTAAGTCGACAGACAACTCTGATGTTCAAAGAAAGTTTAGGAAAAATGTGTTTGCAAAGGCAGACCTTCACATCTCTTCCCAAAGTGGATTTCGATAATGAAGCATGCCCTTGGGGTTTCAAACAATACTTTTATACAGTTCCAATCAATAAAGACCACACCTGAGATACCTCCCAGTTCCCTTTGTCTGTGTGCTTGCCAAACACCTCCTGCATACATGACAAACACATCCTTTCCAAATAAGTAACACATCCTGCATTCGGGACAAACATGACTTCCTTTTGTCTGGTTACTATAGGATTTATATTATCTTTGTTTTATACAGTCTGTTCAGAGCAATGGTGGGATTCAAATTTTTTTACTACTGGTTCTGTGGGCGTGGCTTGTTTGGTGGGCGTGGCATGGTGGTCATGTGACTGGGTGGGCATGGCCAACTGGGCAAGGTGGTGTGGCACCTTGCTGCGAGTGACGTCGAGTTGGCCATGCCCACTCAGTCACATGACCTATGCTACAGAGAAAGGGTGAATTCCTACATACCTTCCCCCCTCCTCCTCTGCCCTTGGGCTGACAAAAAAAAAGTCCAACTAAAGTTCATGACTGCCTGTCGAGTCTGCCTGCCAAATGGGTTTTGTTTTGGGGTGGTTTTTGTTTTGTTTTTTGCCAGAAGCCCCTCAGAGATAAATTTGCACCACCAAAGCTTACTGTACCTCATTGTTGCGGTTCTGCCTGTTGCTGCTGTGGCCATCTGGCTGCTCAAGTAAAGAACCACACCGGCTCAGGGGGACTGTGAGGAGCAAGAGGGAAAGCCAAGGCTCCCGCCTCATAGCAGTCAACTTCTCTCTCCCTCGCTCTGGGTTAGGCGCTCCCAGCATGCACAAGGAGCGTGAAGGAAGCCTTCTCATGAATTCAAGGGCTATATCTCTCCCAATGATGAGTTGGCGGTGATCTAACAAAATGTCTTCCAGCTCTTAAAGATTAACTTTAAGAGTGCCCCATGGAAGAAGCTGAGAATGAGAGCAAAAGTAGCAGCGGCGGGGGCGACAGGAGCATGTGATGGGTCTCTCTGCAGTCCCCTCCTGGGTGACAGCCAGGGCTTCGGCACTTATTCTTTTCCTCTGCTTCCCTTTACACTCCTTGTGGATGGACACACATGTCCATTACCCCCACCACTACTTTTGCTCTCGGCTCTCGACTTCTTCTATGGGGCGCTCTTAAAGTTGACCTTTAAGTGGTCCGGGGACATTTGCCTGCCTGCCTGGTGCCCACCCTCCTGTAGCATACTTTCTTCCTTCTCCTGGTGGATGCGCCTCTTCCAGCCTGGACTTGCCAGCTAGCAAGTGACCACATATCCCAAGGCTTCTAACCCCCCCCTTGTCGCAAGATGCCTGCATCTGCGGCATGCTTTTTTCGGTGCGGCTGCAGTCCAGCAACTGCACTGAAATAAACATGCCCTGTTCTATATGCTGGACCCAGCAAGTCTGAGTAGCTGGTGCATAGAACAGGGCTGCACTGGACCATTGGAGAAGTGGAGCGAAACTGGAGGTCAGGAGCCGCCTCTTTCACAGTGCAGAAATCCTCCCTGAATTGGCCAGCTGGTCTTCTCTTTCTTTACCTGTTCATTTTGTATGGCCGAGGGGGAGGAGATCAGCCGCCCAAAGGGGCGGCTGCTGGAGGTGATTCTTTTTCAGTCTCCAGCTGTCTCTTTCAGGCAGAAATCCTCCCCAAATTGGCCAGCTGGTCTCCTCCTCCTCAGCCATACAGAACAAACAGGCAGAGTATGAGGAGACCAGCCGACCGATTCGGGAGGCTTCTTGTGCTGTGAAAGAGGCTGCTACTGATCTCCAACTTCGCTCTGCTTCTCCAACTGTCTGGCATTGCGCTGTTCTATGCGCTGGCTACTTGGACTTGCCGGGCCCGGTACATAGAACAGGGCGTACTTTTTTCAGCGTGGCTGCTGGATTGCAGCTGCACCGAAGAAAGCACCTAGCAGCTGCAGGCATCTCATGACAAAGGGGACAAGAAGCCCTGGGACATCTGCCCACTCACCTGCTGGCTGGCTGGGCCAGGCCAGGCTGGATGAGGCACTTCTGCCGGGAGAAGGAAGAAAATGTGCTCCAGGAGGGCGGGCACCGGGAGGATGTCCCTGGGTTGCTGCACATGCACACTGCATGTGTAACGCTGCACACACAGTGCACATGTGCAGCAGGCCTGGGACATCCACCCAAGCTGCGCCATGGTCACCATGTGGTCGGGAAAGCTAGAAGAGCAACTGGGGTAAGTGGGTGACTGGGTGGCCGGGTGACTGGGTTGCGGGCGTGGCCAGCCAGGGGTTGCCACCGGTTCAGCGACCCATGCCACATCACCACTACTGGTTCCCCTGAACCAGTGCAAGCCATTGAATACCACTTCTGGTTCAGAGCAAGGCCACACTTTCTGGCACATTCCAGTCAAGCTGACACAAATTTGTTCTTGCTTCACAGTTAGTGGCTTTGCTGCTGAATTTTGCAATAAGAGTCATTAGCATTTTATAATTCAGTTCAATTCCTTTTATAAAAGTGTAACTTTCTACCCATTCTCCCAATGCTTTAAAGATCATGCAGTGGTATATGAGATTTCTTTCTGCAGAAACAAGATGCTAACATCCTTAACAAATCATTATGGATCAGCTGTTATAGATTCTAGTGACACACTTTGATTTTGAAATTTGCAGAGCCATGCGCATCGGCATCTTCTTGACATTATTGAGATGCTGTCAGCTCATTGCACTGTCACAACAAGCAATATGTTAACACTGTGTACCTTGACACTGAACAGTTGTCTTCCCATACCCACAATGATATTGTTTGCTACAAGCTGATATCAGAAAGTTATTTCTGTTTCAATAGCAATGACCTCTCTCTTTTTAAATATTTAATATTTTTAACATCATTTTACCATATCACACTTGTAAGGTGGCAGCCCAATTATAATTTGGAGCACCACCAAAATAAAACAAAAGCAGTATCTTCTCTGGCATCGAAAAAAGAAAAGACAGTAGCAGTCTCAAAATGCTTTATTCTGCCTCTGGAACAAGTTGAACATTTAAGCCAACTTGCAATGTCTGGATGGATGAATGAAAGCATATTTTAATGTATTTTCTTTTCCCTGTCCTTTTCATGACACTTGTCAGTTTCCTTGTGCATCAAAGTAGTCCTGTGACCCAAAGACTTGTCAGCTGGCTGTGATTTATTTGCCAGAGGACAGCAACAAACCACTTTAGAGCACAATACTCCCTCTTAGATGGTACCAGGCTGAAATTTCTTCAAATACATTTTTAGTTGTTGTTTCCAGGGAAAAGGACTTTTAACAATTTTTTTTTCTCATTCACCCTTTAGGAGGTGGAATGTCATAAAATAAGCCATTTCCCCTGCTTTCCATCATTTTACTAGTGACAACAACACCAAAACAAACTCTTTAAGCTTTGTGTCCCTCTCTCTGTGTTGTATGTTTGTATTACCTCCTTTTTCCACTCATAGTAAAGGTAGTCCTCAACTTACAACAGTTCATTTAGTGACTGTTCAAAGTTACAAAGGCATTGAAAAAGTGTCTTATGACTGTTTTTCACACTTATGATCACTGCAGCATCCCCATGGTCATGTGATTTACATTCAGATGCTTGACAACTGGTTCATATTTATAACGGCTGCAATGTCTGGGCGTATGTGATCATCTTTTGCAATCTTCTGACAAGCAAAATCAATGGGGAAGTCAGGTTCACTTAAAAACCT
Source organism: Pseudonaja textilis (assembly GCF_049901715.1). NCBI lineage: Eukaryota > Metazoa > Chordata > Lepidosauria > Squamata > Elapidae > Pseudonaja > Pseudonaja textilis. Next base: position 12,652,047 of record NC_141998.1, on the reverse strand, counting down.
GGTTACTAATTTAACAACTGCAGTGATTTGCTTAACAAATGTTGCAAGAAAAGTTGTAAATTGGGGCAAAACTTGCTTAACAAATTTCTCACTTAGCAACAGAAATTCTGGGCTCAATTGTATTTGGATCACTCTAAATGCAGCAATGACTTTGACAGACCATACTGATTGAAAAAAAGTGCTGAATAATATTAGAGAATGAAACCAAATGCAAAATGTTAAATCATGCAAATGTTAAATTCTCAGACTGTAAAATATGAAGTGTTCACCTTCTCCACTTCCCCTCCATCTGTTATAATTCCTTGCTGTCTTTGTAAGCTTAAAACAAATCAGTATGCATGTTCCCTTGCTGACCACATTTGCTGTTTCTGTTATTATCAATCTTTGCTAAATATTATGTCCCTGAAGACTTTAGTAAGTCTGTGTATTAAAGATACAAAGATTTAGGGATTTGCAAGAACATAAAATCTCTGTCTTCCATCAACATCTTAAGTAATTTCAGAGAGAAAATGCAAAACGGGATAGGGGGGCAAGTGTCCTAATTAAGACCCTTAGATAAGAGCCATCTGGTTCCCTTTTCGTATCTGAATACTGATTATATGTGCATTTCTTCTAATATTCTTTTTCACACAACATTATTTTTATAATCTTACAGCAAATAAACTCTTGTGTCTTTAGAAGGGATAGGTGGGATTGTTCTATTTTTGCCATATTTTTCTGTCATCTGTTCATAAGGATTATTGTGAAGAGGTGAAAAAATGGAGCCTCCAACTGTGCATCAGAGTAAAAAAAGGCAGGAAGTTGCCTGTTAGAAAGTTCTATTTAAGAAGCTTTTCGAAGCCAAATTCTAGACAATACTTTTTGGTCAGTCGAGGGAGTTATGCTGCCTTTCAGCTGTAGAAACTTTTTAAAAAATCATTTTATATCTAATGAGAGTATTGAGCTTTGAACACAAATGCCAAGGATAAATGGACTTTAGAGGACCAGTTGGACCTATTCAATGGTTGATGGAAACTTTCAGGGAAACATTTACACAATAGAGAATCTTAATTCAAAGGCAGAATTGTGATTCAGTACCATGGACAGCTCAGTGAATCTGGCTTAATGCACTAATATGATGGAACAAAACTCATGTTTTGGGGGTCCAAAGATGCTTGGGATTTTGAGTGTGGCAAATAATTGCCAAGTGTTGGGGGAAGTAATCACAAACCTTATATTTTCTGGAAGGAATACTGATACAACTGCTCTCTCCACTCCATCTAGAATAGCACTTGTTCTCCAGCACTTCTTTGTATTATCCAGGATGCTCTTTTTATCTTGTAGCACTAGCACTAGTGCTTAGACTTATGTACTTCTTCATAATTTACAGCATTAAATGGTTTACCGAGTCAGCATGACCCCCAACAATCTGGGTCCTCATTTTATCAACCTCAGAAGTATGAAAGGCTGAATCAACCTTGAGCCATGAGGATCAAACTCTCATCAGTGAGTTGAATTAGCCTGCAATACTGAATTCAAGCACACCACCAAGGTTCCTAGTTGTTCTGTAACTCACCATTGTCTTCTAAACAAAGCACCAAGCTGCAGCCATATTATTTATATTGTTAAGATATACATAAAGCCTGAAGATTTTCTTTTAGAATGAAAATGATATTGAAAAGTGAGATTGTTTTGTAATATGCTACATTCCCATTTTTCAATTATTTTGCTTACTTATTTACTTGTGAAAGAAAATTTGATGTTATGGTTAAGCCATCCTCTTAAAAACTAGGAGATTGTGAGTTCTATTCCTACCTTAGGCACAAAGTCAGCCAGGTAACCTTGGATCAGTCTCTTTCTCTTGGCTTAGGAAAGGAGGCAATGACAAAACACTTCTGAAATCTTGCCCAGAAAAACTGCAGGGACTAGTCCAGATAGTCACCAGGAGTTAAAAAAAGACTTGAAATCACCTCAGACCCTCCCCCATTTCTCCATTTTTCACCTAGTTTATTTGCTTCCTTACTTTATTAGCTGATTTATAAGCTGCCCCAATCTACTGGTTTTAATGGCATACAACTCCCCAATATATAATTGGAATTAAGAACGTACAAAGAAAATAGTGACTAGAAACATTATTGTAGAATTGGGAATTGTGATAAAAAAATTAGCATTAATAAGAAATGTCCACCGTTCCAAGTAAATGGCCACTACAATTGTCCGGCTTTCTTGGTTTGAAAGAACAACCAGGTGTCTCTAATGAAGTAGCCTGTAAAGAGATGGGACATTTGTTGAGCCAGATGGTTGATTTGGGTAACCACTATTATCTGTCTCCATTAGAGACCCAACAGGTGCACTCAGATCATATGGCCATGATAACAGTTGGCACAGATTCTGTTTTGTAAGTATTTTACCCTAAGGATTACAATCAATGTGATTATTTGGATAAAACTGAAGTTCTTGCATGATTCTCCAGTTGATACTGGATGCCAACTCACATCATGACTCCCAGCATGGTCCATAGAAAGTAATAGAAGCTCGTCCTCTATGTTTTGGAATCTAAGATAAAATTCTGATCTGTCCATCTCCCATCTCAGCATACCACTTTTATCTTGATCAACCACAGTTAATCTGTTATCAATATCTCCAATCTTCCTGTCTCTTTGTTTATCTTCTTCAATTTTTTGGAATCTCTCATAATACTTCATCATCATTTGTTGAATATTCTCCACCTTTTCATCAGTGTTCCCTGTTCTTTGTTCGATGTTCTCTGTTCTCTTTTCAATATTCTCTGTTCTTGTTTGAATATTTTGAATTCCTTGCATAATTATCTGCAGGGTCACCTTTTCTTGTTCTTTTTCTTGCCGTAACATTGTCTGTATTGAACATTGTCCTCCAGACGGTGGAGAGGAAGAAGTAGAAGTTGAGGAACCAGGGGCTCTTAGTTTCCTACTCATTTCGAGCAATTCAAAATCTTCAGGTTCTTCTAGACCTTAATCCAATTGTGAAATAACCAATTGCAATTCCAAATAAAAATAGTAGGAAAAAAGAAGCCTAACAACAGCAACAATAACAGTAACAACAGTAACAATAACAACAACAACAACAACAATAATAATAATAATAATAATAATAATAATAATAATAATATTCAGGTTCTTGTATAACTTAATCCAATTGATTGGTTAGATAGCAGTAAAAACTCAAAAATGGAGGAAAAGACCATAAACACACACAAAAAAGAAAAAGTTGTTAAATCCTAAAAAAGGTGGAAAAGTGAAAAATAAAAAGCTAAAAAAGAGAAAAGAAAAATTCTTCAGGTTCTTCAACACCTTAATCCAATTAAGAGGTCTCAGATATAAAAGGATACAAAAAAAGAAGGCCAGAAAAAAAACAACCAATATGGGAGGTAAATGGAAAGAAAAAAATACCAGGGAGGGAGAGAGAAAAAAGAAAAAAGACTACTCCCTTAAAAAGAAAAGGAAGGAAATCATTAATACTAAAGCTGTTCCTTTAAAATAAAAAGCAAATGTAGAGATTTAACTTCAAAAGACAAGAAAAAAAAACAAAGACAAATTCCAACGGGCCAAAAATCCAAATAGCTATTACAAAAAGTAAACTGATGAGGAGGGGTAGCGCAGCTTAGAAAAAATAAAAAGAGCACACTGCACTTTGTTTAATTATCCAAGGCTCTTGTTATAACTCTCTTCTCCAGAGACTTATCACCTTTTCTTTTCCAATAAGCTTCAACACCAGACTCCAGCTGTTGATAGAAACCCAGAAGAGCACCTGCAGTAATACTCTCCCATGCTCTTCCCTCTATCTTATCAAATAGCAATGTCCTTGAAAAGAAGTCTCACTTCTTTCTCAGCTTTGTCTGGTCAAGAAAAAGAAATAGAGTATTTCCAAGCCTCTAGTTGGCAGTGTTACAAAGTTTCTTTTGCTTTCACTTTCCCCCTCCTTTTCCAAGCAAAATATAATAAGAATTAATTAAAAAAAGAAAAAGATATTTAAAAAATAACTAAAAGGGAGTCTCTAGTCTAGAATATTATAAAATCAAAAAGGAGAAAAAGAAGAGAAAAAAGAAGAGAAAAAACTAGTCCAGTTTCAAAATATAAGATCATGTGTAGAAAATCCAGCAATAAGAAAAAAAAAATTACTTTGACAATCCTGTTTAAAATTGCCGCTTAATCATTTCTGTCAAAACTTTTACAGCTTCTTTCTTTTCCTTAGGGTGTTCTTTCAAATCTTAAAATAAAGAAAAAGTTCTCACCAAACTGGCACACTCTCTCTTTCCGTTCATTTCGGAGCTGTCCCAACTTCAGCAGCTTTAATGGCTGCCTCTTTGCTGCTGGCAAAAAGAGCTTCTCCTGGATCTACCAGGGACTTTGCAGTATCCCTGGGATTGACAGGATGTGCTCTTTACATTTACCATCTCTTCAGGATGGTTTAGATCTGATTGGACCATCCAGGAGCAAAGATATCAGCAGCGATCTCAGACCTCCAAGATCGCATGCCGTATCATCGCGACGCCAGCTCCGACCTCCAAAATTATTTCATAAAACATGAATGAATAAAAGTATAGTCAAATGATTGATTAATAATATTAATGTATTTAATACTTGATTGAAAATACGAGAATATATACAATGTAATTGTAATTGAAGACTACGAAATGGAAGCACAAAACCATTTATAAACCAACTGACACACTGTATGTATATGTATATGGAACATGGCTTGATGTTTTTATGTTTTGTTTGTTTATGTTTGTTTTAAAAATCTTTTTTTTTTAAAAAAAGACAAATAAAAAAAGAAATAAACAGAAAGTAATAGAAGCTAAGTAACATCTGACAGTGCCACTGTCGGGGTTCTGACGGATGCCTAATTAAATCAAGAGTCTCAAGCCAAGTTTCAAAAGAAATCCAGTTATTTATTAGGAGCCTCATGCCGGCACAGACCAGGTGGAGCGAACTCTGACCTCAGTTAATTCACGATTTGCCTCTGACCCTATTTCCCCCTCCTCCCAATATCAGTCACATTCCCCAATGAAGCAATTTTGCTTGTAAAAGTTGCTCCCTTTGGACACTGGTTCCTGTGGAGATGGCCTTGGCGATTCGGGTGGAATGTGCCTTGTTTTGACTAAGATACCAGCTCCTTGAGGCAGCCATGAAGTTCATTCTCCCATCCCCTTTGCCCATGGCAATTTGAGAGCAGTTCAGGGATGCTTTCCGAATTGACATTCAGCTCCCCACACTTCCTGAAGGTGACCTGTGCAAAGCAAAGGCAGTTTGAGTACAGATAAAGATTTTAGGGGTGTGATTCTCCCCCAGGCTTGTTTGGGTTGTTTGTGTGGAATTTAGCTATGGGGCGGTCAGTTTGGATGATTCTACTCTTTGTCCAAGACACTTCTGATAAGGGAGGTGTTTAAGTGTTGGAGCTGTTTCCTTTGCCATCTCGAATCGAGGATTATTTGTACCTCATAATGGGTTTGCCTCCCTTGATCACTGGGTCCGGGGGTTCACAGAGGAGTGGTCTCAGGGTTGACCCAACCAAAGGTTTTTACGAGGCTGCTATGGAATACCTGGTGTATCTTCCCTGGCAATCGGAGCAATTTTAAGTGCACTGTGACCGGGTTGATGATCTTCATTATGGGGAATGGCCGCATGAACTTGGATCCCAGCTTCTTACTGTGGAGTTTTAAGCTCAAGTATTTTGTGGAAAGGTAGACTTTTCCTCCAGCTGGAATGGTCGTTTTGGGGCTTGGTGTTGTCTGCCTGTTTTTTATAGGACTGCGTTGCTTTAGCTAGCACCTTCTTGATGTTTTCCCATGCTGCTTTTAGCATCGACAGCCAGTCTGTCAAGCTAATTGAGAAGTGGGGATCCCTTGGGTATTTGGTATTGGGACGAAGTCCATGACACTTTATAAGGACCCCCTTATAGAGGTGCTCATGCAGCATCTCATTTATTAACTGCACAAACACTGCCAGAACCCCCTGCAGTCCAAAAGACATTACCTTGAATTGGAAGCTCCCTAGGGGGCAGTTAAAGCTGTTTTCCATTCATCTCCCTCCCTGATGCTTGACTCAATAGTGTGCTTCTCTGAGGTCTAATTTAGTAAACACCTTGGCTAGGTGAGACAGCATATCTTTCATGAGAGGGAGGGGATATAGGTTGTGTACACACATGGCTTTTATTTATTAGATTTGTATTGCCACCTATTCGCCATGGCAACTCAAGGCAGCTTACAACATATAAAACCACAATTTAAAACAATAACACTCATAAAATCAAATAAATTAATAGAGTAAAATTACCCCCACCTCTCCCCCCATCAACAGCATATCACACAAGCTGTTTGATGGGCTCCATCCCGCTATGGGTTCCCCAGGCCCGCTGGCAGAACCAGGTCTTCAATGCCTTCCGGAAGAGAATCAGAGTGGGGGCCAGTCTAATCTCTGGGGGAATGATGGTCCAGAGGGTGGGAGCCACCACAGAGAAGGCCCTTCTTTTGGGTCCCATCAGGTGTATCTCCCTTAAGGATGGAACCAACAACATTCCCTGCCTCCCTTTATACTTTTAAAGTCCATGCATAATCTCATAGTTCCATCTTTTTTTCCTTTAAACAGGATGGTGGCTTGGCTGGCTCAATGAACCCCTTGCTAGGTTTTTTTCTATGTATTTGTGCATTTCTTGCATCATCGGGTTTGGGTAGTTTTGCCCCAGAGATGTCAGGATTCTAATGGATGCCCTAATTAAATCATGATTCTCAAGCCAAGCTTCAAAAGAAATCCAGTTATTTATTAGGAGCCCCATGCCAACACGGACCAGGTGGAGCCAACTCTGACCTCAGTTAATTCACACTTTGCCTCTGACCTTGTTTCCCCCTCCCCTCAGTATGTGTCATCAGTCACATTCCCCAATGAAGCAATTTCCCAGGTTGTAAAAGTCCCTGCCTCCGGCCAGTGTGGGTTCCCATGGAAATGGCCTTGGCAATTCAGGAGGAATGTGCTTTGTTTTGACTGAGATACCAGCTCCTTGAGGCAGTAGCAAAGTTTGCTCTCCCATCCCCCTTGCCCATGGCAACTCAAGAGCAGTTCAGGGATGCATTGTAAGTTGACAGCCAACTATACTTATCCTTCTCTTGGAACAGAGTAGGCTACTAGTATTCCCAAAATAATTGATCCTATTTTGGTATCTCCTTTCTGCTCCTAAGACTCCCAAAGATTGATGAAGGAAAAAAGAATGAAGAAAAAAATCCATATTCCTAAAATAAGAATATTTTACAAAAAGGAATAAACTGTCCCAGTCATCTATACAAGAAAATTTTGCCATCTCTATTTTAGGAAAACAGTATTATTTAGTGGATCACTAAAACAAAAATGTCAACACAAACACCTTTTTGAGAGTGGAAGGATCAAGGAATCTTCTTGCAGGCTCAGTTTAGGTCAAATGTGATTCCAGCCCTTTCCTCAAAAACATTGTATGGCCATTAATTTTCTTTTTTTTTTCCAAAAAATTTATTGATTTTTAAAAAACAGACATAAACAAACAAAACACAAAACATGAAAACATAAAACATCTTTTTTGAAAGCAGCTTGATCCCGGGTTACATCTCTTCGTACAGACACAAATTCAAGTTCATGCTCATTTTATATACCGTTCCATATCTTATTACCATTCTATATTTTCTATATAGCTTCTCCTCTCTTTTAACTCTCTTAATTCTATTTTATTTATTTCATCTCAATTTAAATCATTATACTTATATCCTTTGTCTGTCCTGTTTCAGCTGTCTATTATCTTTTCTCATTAAAACAAAATTTCTCCTGTAATCACTGATTGGAGTATGACACCTTTATATCTTTCCCCTAAATTTATAACACTTAATATAATAGATAACTTTCATTCAGATTCTGCTTAGTACATTCTAAAGCTACACATTATATTTTAAGAAAAGAAAAAATTATAAATGTATAATATAATTAAAACAACAATCCATGCCAGTTCAGCTCTATCGTTAAAATTAATATTCATTTAAATCTTAAACATTTTACACATTACTTTTCAAATAAGTATCATGATTCTATGGGAACACTTATAAATTTTATGTAGTTACTCCCCCTCCCCCATTTCACCTATATTTTAAAACATTGTATAATTAAAATGTTCCCATTCCTTCCTAATTCAATTCTCTCATTTATTTCATTTCATTTATTTTGTTCAGAAAAGTTTCACTAAATTGCACTGAGTATTTTTTAATCATATATTGTTCCAGTTTTCTAACATTATTTCTAATACAAGTATAACAATACAATCTTATGTACCTTTGCAGAATCTCATTTTCAGTTATATTTTTACCCATTATCTCTAAATAAGTCCTGTTTCTTTACATTTTGCTCCAAATCTTTGTAACTTCTCTTCCCTTCCTTCCTCCCTTGTTTCTTCACTCTACCTAAAAAAAACCCTTGTCTCTCCACTTCTATTTCCCTCTTCTGTGTTCCCCTTTTCTGTTACTTTCTGACATTATATCCACTTTTCACCTTATTTTTCCCTTTTTTGGTTGTTTTTTTAGGTCTTAAATTCTCCATTCTCTTCCCCCCCCTTTCCCCTTTCTTCCCCAGATAAAGTTACTTGTTCATCAAAGATGGCTTCTTCTTTTCCCATCTTTTTGCTGCATAGTTTTTTCCTGTAGTTTCTCATAGGTACAAATCGCCATTTTTAAAAAATGAAAAACGGAGCCAAAAGAGCCCTTCCCTTCTTGTTCCTCTTCTTTGCATTTTTTAAATTCCATTTTCAGTTCATCCACAAGTGATGCCATTGTAAAAAAAAATTTAAACAACCACCCAATTATTTTTAATCATTCAAATATAATTTCCAAAAGTCCCAAAGTCACCAAACAATCCAAAAACACATAAGCTGTTTCATTTAACACTTTCTTCTTTTTTCACTTTCTCTTCCTGGGGTTACTATTTAGTTGCAAAGTTCCAGTTAAAATGTATATTTTAGAAGTCTTGTTACAATTTAACTTTAGATTCTTTTAAATTCCAAGCAGCCTCTTCCAGCCAAATCTTGCTCTTATTCTTTTCCTCTCCCTTCCCACTTACAACAAAAAAAAGTTTTTTAAATGTTCAGAAATCTTTATTGTCCCCTTGGCATTTAATCCAGTTTAATTACCTGTTGGTGCCAAAGCAGATTTTTCTGATTTCTCATTCATCTGCTGTCAATGTAAGGAAGGAGAGTGAGAAAAAAAACTTTCCCTTTTCACTTTCATTTGCTGCTTCTGAATCTTCTTTGGGAGCAATGTATCTTTTGTAAGATTTAAATTCCAGGGTATCTCAGTTGTTGCTTCTTATCCCAATCAGCCAAAACTTTCACTTCTTAACTTCCTCCTGCACTTTCTTTTCCGGCTGAGTGCTTCTTTGAGGGGGCCATTTCTGACTGCCACTCTTACTGCCTTCAGGAAAGGGAGTTTTGCCAGCTGGGGAGGAAAGATGCGGCTTCCCTCGACCCTGCTGGGGTCTCCCTCCTCTTCGCACACCTCTACGGGGTGGCTTAGCCCCGAAGCCAAGTGGCTCGGGACGCTTCAGCGGCGAGCCCAGGCAGAAACCACGCATGATCATGGATTCCTGCCTGCCGCCAAAGCCCTGCAAACCAGACATGGTTCGTATGGCCATTAATTTCAAAGTGTCTGTATTGTGTGACTAAGTGTAAACATTTAGTGCTGTGCAGAAAAAGAAAATTCCTGTACTTGTCTTTCTTGGCTTTCATTCAATTGGATTAAAACTTGCTTTTGAATTCTTTTTATGTGTTTGCATTGATGAAAGCAAACCACTTGAATTGCTCCTTTAACATTGCAATAGAGAAAGCAGAAACAGCACATCTTTATTAACTGAAAAACAAATGATAAAATGAAATGGAAATAAATGTTATTCTCTTTTTCTCTTCCTCCCTCCCTCCCTTTTTAAATATAGGAAGGTTTTTTGTTTGTTTGTTTGTTTATAAAGAAAACTTTACCTGGCATAAATTTGTCTTACTCAGACCACTAGTTCTAAGGAAGACACATTTAAATTAGCAGCAGATTTTTTTAAACTGAAATTTAAAAAGTATGCTTGAAAGAAAAAGTATTAGCTAGACCAGTGATGGCTAACCTTTTTGGCACCATGTGCCAAAATGGAGTGTGGGTGGGAGTGCACACGTTCCTGCATGCTGGAAACTGAAAAAACACATGATCTTCCAGTTTTCGCTGTGCTTGGTCTTCCAGTTTCTGGTGTGCATGTGCAGACCAGCTGGCCAGTGTGCATGCGCTGGATCCACCTGGCATTTCAGCAGGCCTCGCACCTTTCTGCCCATCCCCTGTTGGGATGGTGGGACATCCCTACTGATGACCCAGTTCCACAGCCCTGGACAGGGAAAGAAAGTTGGGTGGGGAATGCCGCCTCCCTCTGCTGGAAAGCTGGAGCCCCTTCCTGGCCTCACAGGGAAGGGGCGCAGTGTTCCTGGAGTTTGGGTTGTGGAGCCAGAAGGTGGGAGAGCTTTGCCCCAACTCTGGCTGGGATGAAGCACCCCTCTCCAACCCGCCACTGAGAACAAGCCAGCAGAAACACACACTCACCACTTCTGCCAAGGGAGCATGACTGCTTCCCAGTCAGTGCACCTCTTCCCCCGGTGTTCCTCTGGTGAGCATTTACTGACTGGGTGGTCAACTGCTCCATGCTGGTGAGCATGCGGGCAGCTCCTCCTCCAGCATCCCACCTGGAAGAGGCAGTGCAACAGCCTGAAGAGGGGCAGAGCTGAGGGACAGGACAGGCAGTCTGGGGCTTCCCTCCCTCTCCACCTGAGTGGGGTTGTTGCTTGGCCCCATCCCATGGCACATCTGTGCTCCAAAGCACCTGTCTGGCTTGGGTGCCCCAGAAGAGCTGGCTGCCCCCGCGCAGCCCCCCTTCCCACCACTTTTGCCAAGGAGGCGCAACCATTTCCTTCCACGTGGCTTAGCTCCTGCACTGCTCAAAAAGAGCTGGCTGCCCCAGGCAGCCCCGCTTCCCACGTGCCTCCTCATCTCCCCGCTTTCCTCAGTGGGGCCCCCACAGTTCTGGAGACAGAGCCCTGATGGGAAGGAAGAAGTGTCATCTTGACCACCGGCTGGGAGGACACTCCTCGGCGCTCGGCCCAGCTTTCCTGGAGGGGCTCCTGGGCAGCCTGGCAAACAAGGCGGGGGGTGGGGGAGATGAGGACGCCATCAAAGGAAAGGATACCATCAAGTCCATACAAAGAAAGTGTCAAGGGAGCAAAAGAGAAAAGAGGGAGGGGAGAGGATCTTGGTCTCCCTTCCTTCCTTAAACAGCTTCCAAGACCACCTCACCCTTCCCACAGGGATACCCTCCCTCTCCATCAGCCGAAGCATTCAGCCCCCCCGGCTCCCTCCGCTGACCCCCAAAGGACTCAGCAGCACCGGAGACCCTCCCCCGCCCTTTGGACTCATCTAAGCCCTTTGCAGAGACAGCCAGGCAGAGCTGGAGGGCCAGAAGGAGCCGGGGGACCAGCCATTGAGCCCTTCCAAGAGCTCCATCCTGCCAGGAGCCACTTCCTTCATCCCATCCAGCCTCTCTGAGAAGCTCTCCCACTGGATCCCTTTTCTCTCCAATGGGGGCAGGGACTCCATTGGATCCTGCCAGGGCTGCTGGGCAGTACCTGTGTCTTTTGGGAGGGTGGTTGAGGGAGCCTGGCTCAGCTATGGAAGAGGCGTGTAAAGGAGCATCACAAATGTGCTCCAGATCATTTGTGGCAAGAAGAAAACTCCTATGAAGAGCGAGATGGTGGGGAGGGTAAGGGGGGGTCCACAGATGCCCTGAAGCAAAAGCTGCTGCTGAAGAAAGCAGAATTCTGATGGGTTTGAGCTCTGAATATTTGAGTATGTCAGGCTGATTCAGTTATTTGCAGCTGCAAAACAAAGGAGAAGGAAGGGATGGGAGGAATCTTTTTCCCTCCCAGTTCAAGGCAGGGGACCCAGACAGAATGCAAATTCCTCTTCCTTGTGATCACCTGGATTTTGTCCCCAGACAGGAAATCACCCAGAAGCAACGCCTTCTCTTTATTTATTGCAGAGATTGATGTGGATGCCCACCTCATGTGCAACAGCTGCTGCTGGACAGGCAGGCCAGGGCTTCCCTCCCTCCCCTCAAGCATGCTTCTTGCATGGCCCCAACCCTCCAGCCCATGGCACTGCTGTGCTCCAGAGCACCTGGCCATCTTGGGTGCACAGGAAAGCATTTGCTGGTTGGATGGGTGGTTGGGCCGTTCAAGAAGGGAGGGAAGCCCCAGCCCTCCGGTCCTCACCCCCGTTGCTGCCTTGCCTCTGGTGGTGGTAGCTGTTGCGGTGCCACTTCCAGGCGGGATGTTGGAGGAGGAACTTCTGGTGGGGAGGCGAGCTACCTGAATAGAGATGCTGCTGAGGGCCTGATCGCTGGCATGCTGAGCCAGGTGGGAGGAATGCCAGGGACAGAAGTGGTCACACCTCCTTGGCAAAAGGGGTGGGAAGGGGGCCTGGCCAACTCTTCTGGGGACCCCAAGCCAGCCAGGTGCTTTGGAGCACAGATGCACATCAGTGCCATAGGCTGGAGAGTTGGGGCTGCGCAAGAAGCACACTCGGTGGGGGAGGGAGGGAAACCCTGGCCTGCCCGTCCATGCCTCTGCTGCCTCTTTGCCCCTAGCAGCAGCAGTGGCTGTTGGGATGTTGCTTCCAGGCAGAATGCTAGAGGAGGAGCTTCCAGTGGGGAGGCAAGCTGCCTGAATGGAGATGCCGCTGAGGGCCTGATCACCAACATGCTGAGCTGGGTGGGAGGAACACCTGGGACAGAAGCGGTCATACCACCTTTGCAAAAGTGGAAGGGGGCTACATGGAGGGGTGGCACTTCTGAGGCACCCAAGCTGGCCAGGTGCTCCGGAGCACAGATGCACCATGGGCTGGAGCCACGCAACAACCCCACTCAGGCAGAGAGGGAGGGAAGCCCCGTTCCACCCATCCTGCCCTTCAGCTCTGCCCCTCTCTGGGTCTTTTGGCATGTACACCCAATTCTCTTTCCTTTGCTGGTCTTTGCACCCGCATGCACACCAGAAACCAGACCCAGTGTGTCGACGCACATGCACACACTGAAAACGAGATCATCTTCCTGGAGTGCGCATGTGCACCAGGTGGCTGCTCTTCTGGTTTTTGGTGCATATGCGCAAATGAAGTCCAGCTGGCCGGTGCACTGGAACCCAGAAGAGCAAAGGGCAATGGCTCCACGTGCCCAGAGAAATGGCTCTGTGTGCCACTTCCGGCATGCGTGCCATAGGTTCGCCATCACAGAGCTAGACTGTAGCAAACACTAGACATTCAATTAGCAAAGGACTGCATTCTAAATGTTATTGTTTTATGCACTATGATCTGGTGTCTTTCAACCATTTATATGTCCTATAAAACTGGACACCATATTACTGTATAAAATATGCTGTAGGACATACCTAAGAGAAGCAAGAAAGGGAATTTAGTCATAATATTCTCTAAAAAGTCATTGGAATAAACAGTGTATTTCCAAGGAAAAGCCGATAGGGAATGTACTATTGGTCATAAAATGTAAACAAAAATCAAGTTTTTATTTGTGAACTCTGTTTTGCAGAAAGTTGATGCAAGCAGTAGAAGTCAAATTCACATACAATTGTACCAAAACCTATCTATTTTAAGTTAGACTGTATGCATATATATATGAAATGAAATTCCATTCTTATATTGAACAGACATTTAATATCAAAGTAAACACAAATTGCCAAGTAAATTGAACTTTGAGTCAATAATAAAAAATTAAAATAGAAGAAATACATTTTCTGCTGCTTTGATTTCCACCTTACCAGAAATTGAGGCAGATGATCTGTTTAGAGTTTCTAGTGTTTTCTGATTATGTGGTTATATTTCATTTCTCTCTCCATGTGGTCTGCATAAATAAACATTAATTTACCTTTCCATGTTTCACCAGCAACTTAAGGAGATCCAGAGGGCTAATCCTAATGTGTTTATGATAGATATGTTGAGTTTACATGCTATGCTAAACATAATTTTATTACTTTGGATTTGGGAAATGGCATAAACTATCTGAACAAGCTATGATTTGGAAACTGTTGTTCAATGGCTTACCAACATGATACAAACCAGTTGTATTAAAAAATGAGCAAAACAGCCAATGGCAAAATTCAGATTTATTTATCAAAAAGAAAACATATTTAGTTGTGTCAGGTAGGTGTCAGACACAAGCGACTAGATCTGTACATGTAAGGTTCAAACCAACAACTTTATTATATTCTGCCTATTATACAGAAATCTTCCCAGACTGCCAGCCTTTGCCTGGGAACAGATAGATAAGATCTATGGAGCTTAAGGGGAGGGGGTGGGGGTCAGTTTTGGATCCTTTGTGTCTGACCAAGGATTCAAGGACAATCAGTTTGAGACCTCTCCTCTGCCTGCCTGGAAATTTCCCAACAGTAGGACAATTTCAAAAAAGGTCCAATGGCTCTTTTCTTTTTAACCTTTTAGTTTCTGAATAATAGTTGGGGAATTCTGGGATACATTTTAGATTCTGACACATTTTAAAGTGGATAAGATTGACAAATGCTGATCTAGAACTAGCCTTCTGAATTTTATCCTGTATGCTTTGGAAGTTCAAAGCTTATTCTATAAGTTTCATATAGAAAGGACACAAAGAGTAGCCTTTGCCTTTTAGTTGGGATTGTTGGAAGATCTTTATATGGTATGACATCCTCTTTTTTGCTTTTACAGGAATGGACACCAGTGAAACCCTCCCAGAATCTGTCCCATCTGCTCCAGGGACACTACCCCATTTCATGCAAGAACCTGATGATGCATATATAATTAAAAGCAACCCAATTGTGTTGCGCTGCAGAGCCATGCCAGCAATGCAGATCTTCTTTAAATGCAATGGGGAGTGGGTTCACCAAAATGAGCATGTCTCGGAAGAGAGCATGGACAAAATCACAGGTAAGTGATTTTTCTTTACCAGATCCATGCATACATTGGGAATTTTGAAAGCAAGTTAGGAGTCTTATAAAACAGCTGCTAAAGCAAGGGCTTGCCCATTCACAATATGGGTGTCCCAAGGGACATAACTGAACACAAAGGATTGATATATTGAAAAACAACATTTGAGAGTTGCTTTCAGAATTATTGTTTTATAAAATATATGATAGGGCCAGGACTCTGGCAACTGTCAAGAAGCGTGCATCTCAAAAATGTCATTTAAGAGACTTCAGCCCTATGCTCTTTAACTTAACTTAGTATTAGAATTGCAGATAAATGGTAAAAATGGGTGACTTTATATCATATTCTTGAGCCTTACTAAATAGCTTGGCTTATTTATTTGATTTACGATCCATATTAGCTAGAAGAAATATTGAGAAAGGTGTCAGGCTACAGAACTTTTTCCCATTCAATTAACAAGAATGAACTTCTGAAAACCAAACATATCAAAAGGAATCCTTTATTGAGATGAGACTATTCATGTAGGAGTTCAAAGCAGCGTCTGAGGTCCCTCAGGCATACAGGGATAGATAAGGGAGTTTAGAACCCCTCCCCTTATCTCGATGTGTATTTAGTGAAACAAAAGCCAGTATGTTAATTCCCTTTACCCCTTCTGTAGAAATGATCTTTTTTCACAGTTTACCAGGGCATACCTAATTTTCCCGCCACCCCCTTTTTAAAATGAACTTTTTCAGAGATTCCCAGAACTCATCTCACTGTGGAATTTTTATGATCTTCTCATCTCCTGGCTGTGCCTCTCAGAGGTGATAGGTTCTGGTCATGTGGGTTTTCTTCCTCCATTGTATCACGTGTGAGTTATACAAATTCAATATAAGATTAAATATATTCAGGTTACAACAAGAAAGAATTTCTTTATCAGTCTCCCCCCCCCCCACACACACACCTTTCTTCTTCCACTGAAGAAATGACAGATACACGGATCTGACATCCTGCCCTCCTTAAAAAACAGATAGGTCTACTTGGAAAAAACCAAAAATTATGCATTACATTAGCAATTCAGGATGGTTTATCGGTATTTTAGGTGGAACTTTCCTAGTAATGTGGGTGCTTTTACGTGTTGTTTAGCTACCCACTCATTTTCTGAGGAAGGAAGGTGTTTCCAAGCTACTAAATATTGTGTGGATCCACAGTGAGTGCGTGAATCAAGGATATCTTTAATTTCAAAACGTTGTTCCCCATGTACCATGATGGGGGTTGCAGGTGTGGGAAGGGGGGCTCTGAGGTTTGAAGTGATCTCCGGTTTGAGCAAGCTACAGTGAAATACTGGATGAATCTGCCTAAGTGTTTTTGGAAGTTGAAGCTCTACCATCACGGGGTTAATAATGCTGGAGATGGGGAATGGGCCAATGAATTTTGGTGCTAATGTCTTAGAAGGTTGTAAAGATTTTAAGAATTTTGTGGACAAATATACATGGTCCCCAATCTTGAAAGGTTTAAGTTAGCAACGTTTTTTGTCTGCTTGAGTTTTGAAAACTGCTCTAGCTTCCTTTGTTTTACCATTGGCCACATGGCTTGTAAGTTATCCATCCACTCCTTAAGGGAGGGGATTTCAGGATCTTTGGTGGGTAGTTCCGGCATGGGGTTGAATTATTGGCCCATGGCTACCTGGAATGGAGTGAAACCCATGCTACTATGGACTGAGTTATTGTATGCTACCTCTGCAAAAGGAAGAAGGTCAGTCCAATTGTCCTGTTTGCCTTCAAGATTTTCTCCTTTGCTTTGCATCTTTCAGCTGTCATAAATAATGGGGGGAGGAGGGGGATTTGGTTATAGGAAGTGAGTTGGAGGTGTTACAAAACAGAACTGTAAAAGCTGGGGGGGTAGATTCTTGCTTAGGCTTCTATCCTATGCTATGCGCAGCTGCAACTCTTTATCAAAATAGATAAACGGACAGAGGCCTTATCACCACCTGGAGATGCCCACATGATGATATACACAACTTTTAATTGGATGAGCCAATTGAACTTTTGGGGGTGGGAACGTTGCCATTACTTTGTATATGTGAATTATGCACCCATTTTCTCAGATTCAGAATTCTTTTGTTGCTACCACTTGATTTCCAGTAAAAAATACCTTTTCTCAGATTAATGGAATCTAAGTATTTCTTTCTTGGATTTTGAATGGTAATTAATAAGCATCTTAAATATTGTTCTAATACGCTGTTAATTCTCACGGTTGAGCCATCTGATTCTGGGTGACTTGACGACAACTCCTGGGTGGAGCCTAATAGGTTTAAAAACACCCGCCAAAATTTGGATATGAACTGAACACCCCTGTCTGAGATAATCCGTTGGGGAGCTCCATGAAGGCGATAAATGTGTATTAGGAACGTCTTTGCCAATGCCTTGGCAGCTGGAATCTTTTGGCATGGAGTAAAGTGAACCTGTTTGGAGAAAAGATCAGTTACAATCCAAATGATAGTATTTCCAGCATTTTTGGGAAGTCCATAGAGATCTATGGACTTCCCCAATAAAGTCCATAGAGATCCCTTTCCAGGGTGCAGAAGGGTCTGCTACTGTTTGTAAAAGTCCAGGATATTTTCCTTGTCTTCTCTTTGCAGCAGCATAGGTGGGGCATCTCTTAACATAGTTTTCAATGTCCTTTTTGAGGGATGGCCACCAAAATTGTCTTTTGATGAGGTGCAGGGTTTTTACAAACCCAAAGTGTCCCACTATTTTCGAGTCATGGCAGCATTTCATGAGGTCCATTCTCTGGCTTGCAGGGACATAAAGTTTGTTTTCTACCCAAGCCAGTCCATCTTTGAGTAAACAAGTGTTTTTGTTAGCCTGGAGCCAGTCGTCCTTAAGTAGTGCCTCCTTAAATATTGACGTCGTTGTGTCTTTAGTCAGTGATGGTTTTCTTTTCTTTTGTGCCCAGGTGATTACTATGGCTGCTAGTTGGGTCAGTTGGATCATTTGTTTTATAACCTCAATCTTTTTGCTGTTGTATTGGGGTTTTCTGGACAGTGCATCTGCTAAAAAGTTCTTTCTCACAGGAAAATATTTGAGAGTGAAATTAAACCATTCAAAATATTGAGCCCGCCTTGCTTGTTTTTGGGAGAGTTTCCATGGATTTCTCAGGGCTTCCAGATTTTTGTGATCAGTCCATACTTCAAAGGGGATTTGGTTTCCTTCCAGGAAATGTCCCCATGTGAGCATTGCCCACTGCTCAGCATATGCCTCTTTCTCCCATATGGCCCATCTTTGCTCGGTTTCCGTCAGTTTCTTGGATGTATAAGCACATTGTTGTAATTGTCCATTTCCATTCTTTTGGAGGAGGACTGCTCCAACTACACCATCACTAGTGTCTGCTTGGATGACAAAAGGTTGTTTGGGATCTGAGTGCTTAAGGACCAGTTCTGCTGAGAATAGACATTTGAGTTTCTCAAATACCACTTGGCATTCCATTGTCCAGATAAGGAGTTACCTTGGTTTGGGTTTCTTCCCCCCCACCCTTCATTTTTAGCAAGTTTGTGATAGGGAGGCCAATGTTTGCAAAAGCTGGAATGAATTGGCAATAAAAGTTCGCAAAACCCAGGAAGCTTTGCAGTTGTTTGCGGGTGTGTGGTGGGTCCCAGTCCATTACAGCTTTTACTTTCTGTGGGTCCATCTCTATTCCCTCATGGGATATTCTATACCCCAAGTAGTCAATTTTTTCTTGGTGGAATTCACATTTAGGGAGTTTTGCATATAGTTTAATGTCTAAGAGTTTTGTGAGTTGCTTGATGTGTTCTTCCATCGTTTCCGTGTAGATTAAAATATCAAGATACACTAGAACCCCTTTATATAAAAATTCATGAAGGGTTTCATTGATCAATTGTATAAACACGGCGGGTGCTCCTTGCAGTTCAAAAGGGAGCACTTTAAATTGGTAGCATCCCAATGGTGTTAAAAGCTGTCTTCTACTCATCCCCTTCCTTTATTCTTATGCGGTAATATGCATCTCATAGGTCTAACTTTGAAAAAATAATTCCTTTTGGGGGTGGCTTAACATGTCCTTCATGAAGGGGAGTGGGTACATATTTTCTTTGCTAATCACATTCAATTTTTGGTAATTCACACATAGACGCATGGAGCCATCTTTCTTTTCATGGAATAATACTGGGGCAGCTATTTTTGGTTGGGTGGGTTCGATGAAGCCCCTTTTTAAATTTTTATCGATAAATGCTCTGAGTTCTTTTAGTTCTCTGGGAGACATGCAGTACATTTGTGGTTTTGGGAATTTAGCCCCTGGTAGGATTTCGATAGCGCAGTCTGTGGCTCGATAGGGTGAGAGCTCATCACAAGCTTCCTCACTAAATGCTTGGGCCAGGTCCTGGTACTCATTGGGAACGTTAATGGGTTCAGCCAACTATCCGGTCATGGCTGATTCTCTGTTCTCTGTCCCTTTCTTTATCTTTTCCTCTGAGCTATTCGCAAATACTACGTCTCTCTGGAATTGTACGGTTCCTCTCCTCCAATTTATTTTTGGATTCCATTTCTGCAGCCATGTGAGACCTAGGACCAGTGACTCTTCCATTCCTGGGGCTACAATGAATGTAAGCATCTCACTATGGTTTCCTAGTTTTATTTTCAATGGTTCTGTGGTAAACCTGACTGGCTCCCCCCACCTGCTATAGCTCCATCTAATTGGCAGAAAGCGATGGGATTTTCCATTTCTTTCAGTTGGATCCCCAATTTTTCTACAAGGGAGGGATTTATTAGGCATCGGGTGCATCCTGAATCCAGCAATGCTCCCCCTTCCCTCATCTGGGGATAGACTGTCTTAGGGGGAGAATGATTGTTTCAATTGGGTTACTTACCAGTGGGTTGTCTTCCAGATCGCTTTCGGACTGGCTCAGGTCCCCTTGGAGTGTTGGGGGTTCTTCCTCTGGGTTGAGGGGGGATTGGAATCCCACAGTTACTCAGCCTCTCAGGCCAGTCTCCTTTCCTCGAGGCCTGGATGTTCCAGGTTCCCCCCCCCGATGGGTGGTCTGGCTTTCTGGTAGGGGTTTTCAAACAACATTTTGCTGTGTGGTGCCCCACCTTTCCACACTTAAAGCAACCAGACATTCTTGGAGTCATGGTGGTTTGGGGTTTGAAAATTTCCCGTTTCCTCAGGAGTGGGAATCTTTTCCAAAACTTGCCAGTGTGGAATTGTTTACGAGTCATGTCTATCTCCGCCTCCTCTGCCATCACGTACAATTCATGCAGGAGGTTTGGGGCCCCACGGGCTAGGCAGGCAGCATACAGGTCATCATTTAGTCCATCTTTGAACTAACAGACTAGGATATCCTCTGGCCAGTCGACTCGGCCAGCCAGGTCATGAAATTCCTTGGTGTATTCAGCTACCGGGCGACGACCTTGCTTTATGAATCTGATGCAGTCTCGGGCTTTTCTATCAGCGAGAGGGTCTTCGAAGTGGTGGTGTAGGGCCGTCATGAAGCAGTTGAGGTTCCTTAATTCTGGGCATTGGTGTTGTGGAGTGTCACCATCCATCTGGCTGCTGTCCCTTCAAGGGCCAGGGTGACGACTCATACTCGGGATCCCTGGTTTGGAAATTCTGCCCATATTCTTGCATGTAGGTGAGGACTTGTGCCAGAAAAAATCCCAGTTTCTGAGGGTCCCCATCAAATTTTACTCCCAGGGGTGGGACCTTCCTCTGCAGTTGTACTTCTCTGGGTTGGCCAGGTTTAATCCCCTGTTCTGGGGCATTTAGAGGTCGGGTACCTGGTATAGCTGCTGGTTCTTCAGCTTGTCCTGCTGCCTGATCATTCTCAGAATCCAGGGTGGCGGCTCGGGTTCTCTCATTTTCTGGTTCCCTTGCTCTCCTGTATTGGCATCCTGGTGCATCCCTCACCTCGAGGTTCTCCAGGGCTTCCCTCATGAGGCAATTTATGTACCGTCCCAGTTGGTTGTCGAACAGTGGCTCCTCGTCCCATTCTTCCTGATCCGATAAAGCCTCCAGCTCTAATTTCCACCCGGGTTTATGATTACCCCAGGTGAGGGTTACTCCCCTGGTTCTTCTGTTCCAGGTGTCTCTCTTTCCTATGCCTATAGACCACCAGGGCTTTGTAGAGGTTTCGTAGGCAGCTTTGCTATCTTTGATGGGGTGCACTGAGTCAGTATCTGGCTGGGTAACTGTTGATGTTTCTCCCCAGCATTCGGCTTCCCCTTGGTCCTTGCTGTACTCAGACATTTTCCTCTCTTGCAGGGTCCCCTTGGTAGAGTGAAGGTTTTTTTTTTTTTAATTCCTCTCCATGCTGACCTCTATTGCAGATGCTGCTTTATGTCAGGCTACAGAACTTTTCCTATTCAATCAACTAGAATGAACTTCTGGAAACGTATCAAAATGTATCAAAAAGGAATCCTTTATTGATATGAGACAATTCATGTAGGGGTTAAAAGCAGCGTCTAAAGTCTCTCAGGCATACCAGGATAGATAAGGGAGTTTAGAACCCCCCCCTTCTCTCAATGTGTACTTTGTGAAACAAAAGCCAGTATGTTTATTCCACCCCCACCCCTTCTGAAGGAATGATCTTTTTCACAGTTTCCCAAGCATATATCTCACTGGAATTTTTATGGTCTTCTCATCTCCTGGTTGTGCCTCTCAGAGGTGTTAGGTTCCGGCTACCTGGGATTCCTTTCTCCATTGTTTCATGTGTGGGTTATACAAATTTGATATAAGATTGAATGTAGTTACATCAAGAAAGGATTTCTTTATCAGTCTCCCCCCCCCTCCACTTTTCTTCTTCCACTGAAGAAATGACAGATACACGGATCTGACACCATGGCTGACACAGGTGCTATTCCAGGCTGGCATTCTGGGGTAGATTGCCTCTGAAAGTAGAGGTTCCTTTGCATAGTGAGTTCTCCCATGGGATTACTCCAGGGAATGAGATGAAAAATGTTTCTGCTCACCTCTCTCTGGCTTTGCCATCCTTTGGTATTTTGGATAGTATGGCCAAAGGGGACCAGTGATGCCTCCTTCAAGTCAAGCCTGGACATTCCTCAACATCAACCTGAAATTGATTGTTGCTGCTGAGATTTCTGAGACTCCTCAAACTTTCATACAACCTTGGGGGGTCTCCCATCCTAAGATTAAACAATGCCGACCCTGCTTAGCTTCCACAAACAGACCAGCTACTTAGATTTCAATTTGCTTTCATTTCATGGCCTGTTTCAGAAGAGGTTAGGTTATTTTTTACCCCAGCTTTTATCCCAGCTATTATGGCCCAGTGGTTAAGATGCAATGTTGCAGGCTAATTCTGCCTACTGCTGGCTACCTGCAGTTCAGTAGTTCAATCCTCACCCAATCAAGGTTGACTTGGCCTTCCATCCTTTTGAAATGGGTAAACTGAGGACCCATATTGTTGGGCGCAAGAAGCTGACTCTGTAAACTTTTATTCTCTAAAACCTCCAGCTCACTTCCCATAACTATTTTCCCCCTCATCCCCCCATTACTTATGACAGCCGAAAGATGCAAAGCAAAGGAAAGAAATCTTGAGGGCTGACATTCGGCCCTCCTGCAAAAGAGGCATTAGCTCTATAAAAGTAAGAGAGTACAGGATAAAAGGATAATATAAATGTTACACAATACTACAATATTTTAAGGTTTGTCATGATATTTAGCATGAAATGCCTGTACAAGCGAAGGGGCTCGAACATCCCTCTCATTCACCCATTCCGACTGGGAAGGAGGAAAGTGTTTCCAGATGACTAAATACTGGAGTCGACCACTTTGTCTACTAGAATCCAAATTTCTTTAATTTCAAAATGTTGTTCACCCTCAATCAGAAGAGGAATGGGGGAATCAACTTGAGCCAGTCTCAGGTCGGAGGTATGTTCAGGTTTCAACAAACTAACATGAAAGACAGGATGAATCCTTCTAAGGGTTTTTGGTAATTGCAGTTGGACTGCCATGGGATTCACAATTTGTTCAATTGGAAAAGGTCCAACATATTTAGGCCCCAGCTTTTTTGACTTTTGTGTGGTTTGCAAATATCTAGTGGACCAGAAAACCTTGTCCCCAACTTGATATTGTTTCTGTGGAGCTCTCTTTTTATCTGCAATTTTTTCATGAGCTTGATGAGCATTATCCAATGCTTTACGGGTATAGGTACAAAGTCTTGTCCTGAAGCAACTTTAAATGGGGTAAAACCAGTGCTACTATGAACTGAATTGTTATATGCCACCTCAGCAAATGGCAATAGGTCAGCCCAATCATCTTGTTGATAATTAATATAGCATCTAAGATATTGCTCCAATACCGAGTTAGTTCTCTCACAAGCCCCATTGATTTGTGTGTAGTGGGCAGAGCTTAAGCCCTGGCCTGAGCCCAACAACTTCAGGAACTCCTTCCAAAAGTTTGAAGTGAACTGGACACCCCTATCTGAAATTATCCATTGAGGAACACCATGTAACCTATAGACATATAAAATAAACAGTTTAGCCAAAGTTTTTGCTGATGGGATTTTTGCACAAGGTATGAAATGTACCTGTTTGGAAAACAAATGCATTACCACCCAAATAACTGTATTTCCCCTACTTTCAGGTAATTCCACTATAAAATCCATAGAAATTTCTTTCCATGGAGCAGTTGGTCTGGCTACATTTTGTAATAGGCCAGCTGGCTTACCATGCAGCCATTTGGCTGAGGCACAGATAGGACAACTAGTCACATAAGTTTCAATTTCCTTTTTTAAATTAGGCCACCAAAATTGCCTTTTAACCAAGTGTAGGGTTTTTACAAACCCAAAATGTCCAGCAGCTTTGGAATCGTGAGCTTGTTGTAATACTGGGTTCTGAACTTTGCTGGCACGTATAATTTAGCCCCACCCATGCCAATTCATCTCTAACTGTACAGTTATTTGAGTGAACCAGGAACCAATCATGAAGTTTCAGAGCTTATTTTAACTGTGCAGATAAATCATTAGATAAATCAACTTCCCCTTTTTTCTGGGCTCTAGTAACCATTGGAGCCGCTAACTGTCTAGTTGAGACAATAGGCAGATCATTTCCGGATGAGCACTATTATATTGAGGCAGCCTAGACAGTGCATCCGCCATGAAGTTTTTCTCCCCTGGAATGTACTTCAATGAAAAATTAAACCACTTGAAGTATTGCACCCAGCAAACTTGCTTAGGTGATAGCTTTTGAGGCGTTTTTAGAGCCTCTAAATTCTTATGATCCGTCCACACCTCAAAGGAGTGTTTTGCTCCCTCTAGAAAATGCCTCCAGGTTAATAGAGCCTAACAAAATGCAAAAGCTTCTTTTTCCCAAATGGCCCATCTTCTTTCTGTCTCTATTAGTTTATGGGAAGTATATGCACATGGTTGCAGAGTCCCCATCCCGTTTGCTTGTAGTAACATTGCGTACACCACTGCATCACTCGCATCGGCTTGGATTACAAAAGCAGTGTCCATGTCTGAGTGCTTTAGCATCGGTTCAGCTGCAAAAGGTCATTTCAGCTTCTCAAAAATGGCTTGACACTCCATGGACCACTCTAGCAGTTGACTGGGCTTCAGTTTCACCTCCCCCTTAGTTTTTAGGAGTTTGTACTAGGCAGAGCAATCTTCGCGAAAGCCAGGATAAACTGACAGTAAAAATTAGCAAACCCCAGGAAACTTTGCAATTGCTTCCTGGTGCGGGGAGGGGCCCATTCCAAGATGGTGTGAACTTTCCCCAGATCCATTTCTATACCGTCATGTGATATGCAATAGTTCAAATAGTCAATTTTCTCTTGGTGGAACTCACACTTGGATAACTTTGTGTACAGTTCAGCAGGTCGAAGTTTTTTCAAAACTGATTACACTAGCTTCACATGTTCATTGAGAGTCTCAGTACAGATAAGAATATCATCAAGATAATTAATACCCATTTGTATAAATGTTCATGCAAAACCTCATTTATCATTTGCATGAATACAGCAGGGGGTCCCTGTAGACCAAATGGGAGAATGTTGAATTGGAAATATCCCATTGGGCAATTAAAAGCAGTTTTCCATTCATCTCCCTCCTTGATTTGAACTCGGTAGTAAGCTTCTCTCAAATCAAGTTTCGTAAAAATTTTCCCTTTGGCTAGGTGGGCCAACATGTCCTTCATTAAGGGGAGGGAGTGCACATTCTCCACCGAAATTTAAATTTAAATTTCTATAATCAACACATAAACAAAGCAAGCCATCCTTCTTCTCACGGAACAATACTGAGGCCACTACCCAAGGTCTAGCAGGTTGGATGAAACCTCATTCAAGATTTTTATTGATAAACGACCACAGCTCCTCTAGCTCCCACGGTGTCATCGAGTACAGTGTAGCTCCCAGATCTTCTTTGTCGCTGGCTGGATTGGACATTGTTTTCAGACCCTCTCGGAAGAAAAAGTATTAATTTTCCAGGTGGGCTGGTAAACTGAGATTCAGAATAATGTCAGCTGGTGCTCCATTCAAAATCCAAGAAAGAAACACTTAGATTCCATTATTTAGAGAAAAGATATATTTTACTGGAAATCAAGTGGTAGCATCAAAGGAATTCTGAATCTGAAGAATTGAGCGAGAAAATCACATATACAAAGTGATGGCAATGTTCCTACCCACAATAGTTCAAACTGCCCATCCAATTAAAAGTTGCATGTACTTGCTGTAATAATTTATTATAATTATTTTCCATTAGGGTTTTGCATTGAGCCATCAACCAAATTCCTAAGTATTTAACTTTTTTAAACTCTTTGTAATCCCATTATCCTTTCCAATTTTAATTTTTGTTTTTCTGTTAAATTTTTAAGTTATTAATTTCATTTTTCCCTATTGATTTTAAGTCCTGCAACTTTCCCAAACTCTTTCAATAGTTCTTGACCTGTTTCAATTGGTTCCTCTATGAAAAAAACTATATCATCTGCAAATGACTGGAGTTTATATTCTTCTTTCTTAATTTTTAGTCCTTTTATTCCTGCATTCTTTCTAATTTGTGTAAGCAATGTTTCCAAAGATAATATGAAGGGCAGGGGAGATAGTGGACATCCCTGCCTAACTCCTTTCTCTATTTTTATTGAGCGCGTGTACTCTCCATTAATTATAATATTCATCTTTTGTGAATTATAAATTGTAGTCACAATGTTTTCAAATTTAGTGCCTAAATTCGTACTGTAAATTTGTTGGATTAGGAATTGCCAATTTAGGTTGTCAAAGGCCTTCTGTGCATCCAAGAATACAAGGGCTATTTGTTTTTCCAGGTGGGCTTCGTAGTATTCCAAAACATTTAGTACTATGCTTAAATTATTCCTAATTTGTCTATTGGGAAGGAATCCGTTTTGATCTTTATGTATATATTCATTCAATATTTTTAAAATCTATTTGCTATAATTGTGGTAAATATTTTATAATCAGTATTTAACAGGGAAATTGGTCTATAATTTTGTATAAGTTGTAAGTCTGAATCTTCTTTTGGGATCAACGATATCAGTGTCTCCTTCCATGAATCCGGCATTCTTGCTGCATCTTCAGGTGGTGATGAGGCATCTGTCAGTTTAGCTTGGCCTATTTTGATAAAGAGGTGTGCTTGCGCATAGCATAGAAAAGAAACATAAACAAGAAACTCCCCCCGCCCAACTTATACAGTTTATTCTCTCAAACCTCCAGCTCGTTTCCCATAACTATTTCCCCCCTCCTCCCCCAGTTACCAAAAGATGCAAAGCAAAGGAAAGACGTTTTGAAGGCTGACAAAAAGTTACATCAACATTCTATTTTCCACAAGACATTGAGCTATTGGGAAGTTACATAGAGAGCTAGTTTGGTCCAATGGTTAAGGCATCAGGCTAGAAAGCAGGCAAATGTGAGTTCATGTCTGTTTTAGCCATGAAAGCCAGTTGGACCAATCACCATGGAGACTGAGTTTTAATTCTGCCTTAGGCAAGAAAATCCACTGGATGATTTGGGACCAATCACCAGGAGTTCTAGTCCTGCCTCAGGCATAAAAGCTGGCTGAATGTCTTTGGGCCAGTTAGCAGGAGACTGTCCCACCCTAGAAATGAAAGCTACCTGGGTGACCTTGGGCCAGGATTTCTCTCTTGGCCCAATTCACCTCACAAGATTGTTGTTGTGGGGAGAATAGGAGGAGGAAAATATGTTGGATATGTTTTTAGCCTTGACTTGAGATATTTGTAAAAAATAATAAAGTTGTGATATATTTTGAATAAATGAGAAACATCATTTTGTGGTAAAAAATTACCCGCTAAGAGAGGAGTTTTAAGTCAGTGAGCTGGGTGGGTGGGTAGGTGGGAAACCATGAGAAATGCAACACATTTTTCTAATCTTCCAGCAAATTTGAAAGTTTGCTTTTAAAGTAAGATCATTATGGATTGTATATGAAACAATGCTGAAAAGAACATAGAAAAATATTCTTTAATCATGAATTTCAGAACAAAAGAAAGAAGACACTGTTCTTTAATTATCCACACTTAAATTACTAGTACAACTTTTTCAGCTCATGGGCATCTAATCTTTGGAACAGATGATTTAAACTCACTTGTTCTAGTAACTGAGGCTGTGTAGTTTCTTTTGTGTCATGAGCTGTTTGATGCTCCTTTTCATTTTTATTTCATGATATTGAGATACAAGTTACATATCAAAGGTGCAGTGTCTAAAATCTGCCAGATTATATAATAATAGAAAATATAAATCAAGGTTCACTCTCATGGTGGGTAAAAACACGGCAACTAACTAGCAGATCTAATAGGACCCAATATACCATAGATACCAGCATGCCGAGGTTGTTTTTAACAGCAACAATCAATTGTATTGATTAGTTCATCAGAGCATATCAAAAATCTGTAAGCTATAAAAAGATATAAAATCAATGCAGAAAAAAAAGGGCATGCTTATAATAAATTGTAACTCCTGTGTAAAAAAATGGAGCAGTGTGAAGACTCAGTGAAGATGAAGGAAAGGGAGGAAGCTACAGAAGGGACTATGGGACCAGGCACCAGAGAACTAATTGAGACCCCCTGCCCTTATTCTGAAGAATTTTTGCTAGCGATGGAAGCTGATACAGATACAGATAATCAGAGTTGGAAGGGACCTTGTAGGTCATCTAGTCCAACCCCCTGCCCAAGTGGGAGACCCTACACCATTTCTGACAAATGGCAGTCCAATCTCTTCTTGAAAGTCTCAACTGATGGCGCTCCCACAACTTCCAAGGGCAAGCTGTTCCATTGGTTGATAGTTCTCACTGTCAGAAAGTTTCTCCTTATTTCCAGGTTAAATCTCTCCTTGTTTAGTTTCCATTCATTATTCTTTGTCTGGCCAACAGGAGCTTTAGAAAATAGCTTGACCCCTTCCTCCCTATGGCAGCCCCTCAAATATTGAAAGATCGCTATCATGTCTCCCCTAGTCCTTCTCTTTCCTAGACTAGCCAAGCCCAGTTCCTGCAACCATTCATTGTATGTTTTAGCCTCCAGTCCCCTAATCATCCTGGTTGCTCTTCTCTGTACTTTTTCTAGAGTCTCAACATCTTTTTTATAATGTGGTGACCAAAACTGGATGCAGTACTCTAGGTGTGGTCTTACTAAAGCTTTATGGAGTGGTTTTTGTACTTCCCTTTATTTTAATTAGTTATAATAATAATCATTCCCTTAAAAAAAAGAACTACATAACATTGTACTTTTCAGTCAGATTCCGCAGTATATTTTCCCCCTTTACGTCCATAGAGTTTTATTTATAATACCAAAAAAGATAGATGAAAAAGAAACAATTAATCCATTTAACTAGTCCTGGTCACTGATATAAATCTCCTTTTTAAACATCCTCACAATTAATTTCAATTATTTCAATATATATAATAAACATTGACCTTTGTTGTAACAATAAAAATAAGAACATACATTCATCTACTAAAAAAAATCAGTGCCTCTCCCTCCTCTCAATGGTTTATATTCCCCTATTTTCTAGATAATTGTAATTGCAAATACATTCTTATTACCCTTCAAATCAGCGGAATCTTCTTTCTTAATTCATTAACCATTATCCCTATGCATTCTAAATAAACAATTTTCCATTATTTTACAATTCCCATATTTCTTTCTTTCCTCTTCCTCTTCCTCATTACCTCTCTTCCCTTTTATTTTTCCAATTCTTTTCTCACTCTGATTTGTGTCCCTCTCCCTCTTTGTATCTTCCTCCCCCCTTTTACTTTTCTGCTGTTTCCTTCTATCTTTCCTATTTTTACAGGTATTGCCCTTTTTAGTTACTTTCTTGAATCTCCTATTTTTAACCCCCTTCTTTTCCCTCTTCTTTGTGGCATTCTTTGTATTGATTGTCTATTTAAGATGGCTTCTTCTTGAACTAACTCCTTCTCTGAGATTTCTTCTTTATGTTCTTCAATCGCCATTCCATAGCTTTTAACACAGAGCCAAGTGATTCACCTCTTGCATGTAGTAGTTCTTTCATATTTTTAAGTTCCATTTTTAGTTCCCCCATCATTACACACTCTTATATCTTATAGTCTTTAAAATCCACAAATCAACTTCTCTTTTTATTTTTTCTTCTTCAGGCTTTCTAGATTCACAATTATTCCAGCACTGGGTTTATACCAAAGTCACCAACTAGTCCAACAATCCATCTTTTCTTACTTTTTTTTTAAATTCTAGTTCAACTTTCACTTTCTAGGGTACTTGTTTTATTGTTCCTTTTCATTGTATCAAGTCAGATTCATAGAGAAATAGGAACCTTTTCTTTTTCAGTTTAAATTTTTGTCCACAACATGGCACCCTCCGTTATACAAAGTCCTCACCTCCCCCCCGCCACCATTTTATTGTTCAGGGCTTTCCAAGCCTCAATATTCCAAAACAATCAAGTCTCCAATTTGTATATTTCCCTCCTCTTTTTAATACTCTTAAGTCCAGCTTTAATTTATGCCTGTTTGTTGCCAATGTATTTTAATTTGATTTATTCAAGTATCTTGTTCTGGCTTCTTCCTTTTCTGGTTCAAAGCCCCATTCAGCTGTCAAAATTATTTTCTCTTTTTTCCCCCTTCCCTTTATAATTCCACCACTTTCTTTTTCTTTCTTAAAGATTCTTATAACATCAGTCCTGGGGTACCTTTTATTTAGTTGTTGCACCAAATTGTCCTGATTTTTATGTTGTCCACCTCTTTCTTCGCTCCTGCACAAATCTTACTCCAGCTAAGTCCTCCTCTTTAGGGTGGCCATTTTAGATCACCGCTTGGTCATATTTTGGGGGATACATCTTCGGGGGGAAAATTGTCAAGCAGGGGGGAGATGTGGCTCCACTTGACCTGGCTGGTGGCTTCCCCTTACTCCACTACCCCTCCGAGGCAGCTTCAGTCCCTAATCGCGATGATTGGGGCTCTCCAACAAAAGAGCACAGACCGAAGCCATGGGGGTTGCCAGTCTAGCACCTCCTTCACTTTTCCAGGATCAATCTCAACCCTGTGGTTAGACACTCAGTAGCCCAGGTAGTCCAACAAATCTTTATGGAATTTGCATTTTGACAGCTTTGCATATACCTTGGTGGCTAAAAGTTTTTTTCAGTACTTGTCTAATTTGACATATTCTTTGATGGTTTTGCTGTTAATGTTTAAGAAATATATTTGAAATAAATTGAAATGAACTGAGAAGATGTTTAGAATGAAAGTAATATCAGTGAACAGGATTTAATTTATTTGTTCCTTTTCCTATGTAAAATTAAGTTAAAAATGGATAAGATAGGAAGTTGAATGTAGAAAATGAATATATAATTATTGTCATATTTGCATGTAAAAGTGGTGACACGGAATTATGTTGTACACTGAAAAAGAGCTTTTTCTTTCTTTGTTTTGGAAAAATTGAATAAAACTTGTTTAAAGAGAGAGAGAGAGAGATGAACCCTGGAAAAGTGAAGGCAGTGCTAGACTGGCAACCCCCCAAAACATGTAAACAACTTCAGAGCTTCTTGGGTTTTGCAAATTTCTATAGATAATTTATTCCTTCATTTTCTGAAGTCGCCCTCCCTTTGACAGAGTTACTGAAAACTGGGCCTTCTCCTACCAAACCAAAACCCAATCAAGCCCTTACTTGGACAATGAACCGTCAGAAATCTTTTGAGACATTAAAACACCTATTTGCTGCTGAGCCTACTCTCCAGCATCCAGACTCAACCAAAGCTTTTATAGTCCAAGTTGATGCTAATGATGTGGCTGTTGAGGTGATTCTTCTCCAGAAAAACTCTCAAGACCAGCTAATGCCTTGATTTATGTACCCAATATCCTAAGACTGATGATACTGAAATGTAGCCATGAGTCGCGGTTGGGGGGACACTTTGGGTTCTTTTTTTTTTTTGAAACAAATTTTATTAATTTTAACAAAAAGCAAACAAAACAAAACATCATTAAACATTAAAAACATAAAACCGCTTTCCATCATAGATCTTTACAAAGCAGATAACACATTATTTTATATCGCATTTTTCTGGTTTATCCCATTTCCATGTAAGCACGTAAATTCCCTTTAACAGATTTCACATTATTTCTCTTTACTCTTATTTAATAACATTTCTTTTCTAATTTATCTGCTATTCTGACTTATTTTTGTTTTTAAAAAAAATAAATTTTGTTGGCTTAACAAAACATACAAACAATCAAGGCATATTAACAAAAAGAATCATTCTGGAAGAACCAGTAAAACGTATCCCAGTTTCTCCTTTTCATTCTATTATCCAGATTATATTTCTTGTTAATCAAAATTTTTGCCTTTTAAAAAAGCAATAGACAAAACATACATAACACAGAACATAAAAAACCTCATTTCTGAAAGCTGCTTAATCCCGGGTTAAAACTCTTCACACAGACACAAATTCAAAAATCATATTTACTTTATATGTCAATCCATATCTTATTACCATTTTCAATTTTCTATATAACTTCTTCCCTCTTTTATCTTTCTTAATTATATTTTGTTTATCTTATCTCAATACAATTCATAATACTTATCATTTTTTGTCTGTTCTTTTACAGTTATCCATTCATCTTATTTCTTTGACTATACTTCTCCTGTACACTAATTGGAATAACACCGTTAACTCTTTTCCCTAACTTAACAATACTTAATATAACACTTAAATTATATTGAGATTCTGGTTAGTATATTCTAGAATTACACAAAAACTTTATAAAAAAAGCAAATACACTACAATTACAAAATGTAAGCCTACAATCCACCAGAAATACCATTAAAAAAAAACAAATCATACATACTAATACACATTTTACTCTAAATACACATAGAAAAACACACTTTTATGTACCTTCCAGAATCCCTTTTTCAATTAAATTTATCCATTGTCTCTAAATAGATTTTGTTTCTTAAAGTCTTGCTTCCCAGCATTAAGGTTTTTCATCCCCTCCTTTCTCACTTGTTTATTTTTCTCCTTGCCTTTTTTACCCCATTGTCTCTCCTCCCTTTTCTTCTTCTGCTTACCCATTTTCTGTTGTTTTCTAACCTTATATCCATCTTTCATCTCATTCTTCTCTTTTTGGATTGTTTTCTCTACCCTTAAAATCCCCTTTTTCTTTTCCTCTTCCTCCTCCTCCCCAAAGTAAACCCCTTGCTCATCCAAAATGGCTTCTTCTTCTTCTTTGTTCCGGTCAACCTGCGGCGCAGTCAATTTTTTGTAAGTGCGTACTGCCATTTCTAAAAATTGAAAAAGAGAGCCCAAAGTATCTTTTCCATCTTGCTCTTCTTTCTTATATTTTTGATATTGAGTTTTTAATTCGTCCAAAAGCGATGCCATCATGAAGAGAAAGACTTCTTCAAAAACAACCACCCAAATATTTTTAGTCAAGAGTAATTCCAAAAGAATTCCAAAGTCACTAAGTAGTGCAAATAAACTATTTCTTTCAATGCTTTTTTTTTTTTTACCTTCTTCAATTTCTCTTTCTGGGGTTAATGATTGATCAAAAGGTTCCCATTAAAATGTATCTTTCTTTAAAATTCTAGGCAGTATCCTCCTTTTTCAAGCTCTGCTCCAAAAAGTTTTTTTTCCTCTCCCCCCACTTACAACAACAATTTCCCTTTAAACGCTCAGAAATCCATACCTCCAGTGTGGGCTTTCCAATTTCTGAGAGTGTTAAGTCCAAAGTCCAAAGTCCTTTCTCTGATAGTTTTCAAGTTAAAATACCTTCGGTGCCCAATGCATTTTCCAGTTCTGCATTTAATGTTTCTGTGGGGTGGGAGAGTAAGTAGAAAAAATGTGAAAAGCTGCTCAATTTGTGCCACGATGAAATACAGAACTGGAAACCCCGCTAGCCTCTTTTAAAAAGTAGCTGAACCAAAGAAGCCGTGGGGGGAAATTGTGATGGACTTTATTGTAGAATTACCGGAGAGTGGAGGAAGTACTGTGATTTGGACTGTTAATTTTTTTAATAAGGAATTTTTATTTTTAAACAAACATACACAAACAAAACATAAAACATAAAACCATCTTCCAGCTACATACAGTGTGTCGGTTGGTTACAAGTCTTTTGTGCTTCATCTCCATAGTCCTCACTTATAGTTTATATAAATTCTCATATTATCCATCGTGTGTGTGTGTGTGTGTGTGTTTTGTGTATGGTATTTAGGTTTCTTTGGGTATTTTCCCACGTCTTAATAGTTGTGCTTTTAAAGTTATAGTGATGTTTCAGCAGTCTATATGTTTTTTGTCATTTTTTTCCAACCATGTGTGGATTTTAGTCCAGTATCTTTTAGCTTTGGCACACGTCCACCACATATGGTAAAATGAACCCAGTATCTGATGACATTTCCAGCACTTTTCTGATTTATTCTTCTTCTTCTAGCTTAACCTCTAATAAGTATCCATATAGTTTTTTAATCACCTTTTTATCAGTACCTGTCAAAATTTTATCCAAGTCAGTCAATTTATCATAAAAACCTTCTGTTTTAAAATCTTTATCATATCTAGAATTTATTTGTGCATATGAAAACAAATTCATCCTTATATCTTGTTCTTCTAGTTCTTGGCATAGACTTAAGTTCACCCTTTTCATTCAATATTTTGCCATATCTAACTGTTTGTTCCATTTTGTATGTTACTGGGTATGAAAAAAGCTTCAATAGTTGATAGCCAGACTTGAATTTTTAAACAGTGTTGTTTTTAAATTTTCTCCCAATTTAATAATGAAGCCTCTCATATATAACGTCTCCTAAAAATTTTATTTATTTATTTATTTATTTTATTTATTTTGTCAAGCAATTATAAGATAACAGGTATAAGCATGGTTATGAACACATGAAATGGATACATATAAGAAAAAAAGAAACAATAGGATTGGATCTTCAAAACCAATTCTTCCTTTTGTTTTGCTAACATATTCTTTGTCAAAATTTTTGCTTTATCTTTATTTATTTTCAAACCTGCTACCTTTCCATATTCCTTTGTCTTTTCTTAGGTGCTGTTTCTAATGGATCCTCTAAGATAAAACCAGGTCGTCTGCAAATGCTTGTAACTTATATTCTTCCTCTTTAATTTTCATTCCTTTTATATCTTTTTCTTCTCTAATATTTCTCTTTAGTACCTCTAATGTTAACACAAACAACAGAGGCAACAGCAGGCAACCTTGTCTTGTACCTTTCTTTATATGAATACAATCTGTCAATTCTCCATTTATCATTATCTTTGCTGTTTGTTTATGATATATAGCTTCTATGGCTTGAATAAATTTCTTACCAAAGTCCATCTGCTTTAACTGTAATAACATAAATCGCCAATTCACATCATCAAAGGTTTTCTGAGCATCTAAAAATATCAAAGTTTTTCAGGATGTGCCTCGTAATATTCCAAAGTGTCCAGGATTATTCTCATGTTGTCTTTGATTTGTCTCTTTGGCAGAAACCCATTTTGATCAGAATGAATAAAGTTATTCAAATATCTTTTAAGTTTTTCTGCCATTATTGAAGCGAAAATTTTATAATCTGAATTTAGCAGGGAGATAGGTCTATAGTTCTTAACTTTTTGTGGATCGGCATCCTCCTTTGGCACAAGTCTAATATATGCTTATAATAAAACACTAAAAAGAAAATAGAAGAAAATCTACCACCTGAAAAGGATTATTAAGTAAATATATATATAAAAAACAACAACAGTCCAGTTTAAAATTGAAAGGCGTTCGTAAAAAATCCAGCAATAAAAAAAAAGACACTAAGTTTGATTTCAGGCTTAATCTCGCAACTTAGCCTCTTCTGTCTTCGATTTTAACTTTTTCTTTTATCCCTTTAGGGTGTTCTCTCAAATAATAAAATTTAAAGAGTATCTCCCCAAACTGACTTTAAAGAGCATCTCACCAAACTCACACTTTCTCTCCTGCTTTCTTCTTCCGTTCTGGAGCTGTCCCAACTTCAGCAGCTTGAAATGGCTGCCTCTCTGCCACTGGAAAAAAGGGCTTCTCCTGGATCTACCAGGGACTTTGCAATGTCCCTGGGGGATCGACAGGATGTACCCTTCGCTCTCACCATCTCTACAAGACAGTTTAGGTCCAAAAGGACTGTCCAGCAGCAGAGATATCAACAGTGATCTTGGAGCTTCAGCCCCTCCCCAATTTGGACTGTTATTGTATTATTCTCTAAGCAAGCCCACTTTACAGCATGTAACAGACTACCTTCAGCTAACAAACTTGCAAAACTGTTTGTGAAGTATATTTATCAGCTCCATGGAGTACCTCGTAGAGTAATTTCAGATCAAGGTGTACAGTTTATTACCAAGTTCTGGAGGGTAATTCCAAGGGCTTTCCTCAGCATTCCATCCTGCATGTAACGGCTGCAGAGAGAGAAAATGCTATGGTGGAACAATACATTAGATGTCATGAAAATCAGTGGCCCCAAACCTTTTTTGAACCAGGGACCGGTTTCATGATTATTTATTCTTCCACGGACCATCGGGACGGCTCTTCATTCGAAGCTGCCCCCCCTCTTCGATGAAACTAAGGTGCAAGCACCCAAACGCCACTTTCCAACTGAAAACCCGGAAGCACTTTCCAACCGAAAACCCAGAAGCAACCGAAAACCCGGAAGCGCTGTTGAAACAAGATGGCGGTGCCCAAGCTTTGCCGCCCGGTAAAAAATGATCCACGGACTGGTACTGGTCCAGGGACTGGTGGTTGGGGACCCCTGATGTAAATTATCAACAGGAGAACTGTGTGGAACTGTTACCATTTGCAGAAGTTGCTTACATTGATGCAGTACACAGTAGCACAGGCTTAACTCCATTCCAAATCAACACCAGCATGGATTTTGTCCCTGCGTGGGAGTTCCCTAGGGAACCCCATAACATCCATGTCTTTAACAGAGTGGATGGAATCATTAAAGAAAGCTTGGGAGGATACAAAAACAGCTCTAACTGAAGCCGCTGAGGAATATAAAGAACAAGCAGACAAACATATATCCCTCCAACCACCAAAGTAGAGGACAAAGTGTTTTTGTCAACTAAATATCTTAGGCTGAAATTTCCTAGTAGAAAGTTGGGCCCTAAATTCTTGGGTCCATTCCTTATATCTAAGATAATCAATCCAATGATAGTCCAATTAAGTCTCCCTCAGCTGTTGGGGAAAATACACCCAGTGTTCCACAGTAGTTTGTTGAAGCCTGCTGTAGGGTCAAATCTATGGCTGATACCAGCAGCTCCCCACAAATCTCTGATTGTACAGGGTGAGACACATTATGAAATAAAGAAAATCCTCGATTCTAGATTATAGCAAAGGAGATTACAATATTTGGTATTATGGAAAGGCTACCCTTTGTCAGAAGCTACTTGAGTGAAACGTTGGGATATACATGCAGATAAATTGGTTAACCAATTCCATGAAAGATTCCCTGACAAGCCAAAGGGCCCCCTTGGAGGGAGGAGAGAGGGTTAAGGGCATCGCATTAACTTCTGGTTGTGTATTGTCTATTGTATCTTCCAGGTCATGGTTTTTTTCAAGGGGGGATGCCTGTCAGCTTTGGAAGCCATGTTGAGATTCGATCCTCCTACACTGCCACAATTTAGCCTGGGAAGGTGGGAGGGGGGGAATTCATTTGAGTATATCTGGTTAGACAAAATAAAATTATTTTGCTGGTTCACGTAGTGTTGCGCATAATGAAAAGGAAATCTTACTTTGGGATGGATGGTGATTGGGCCATGTAATGTGGTGATGGGTATTGGGGATGGATTTGTAGTTTTTATTTTTGCAAGGAGGATTCGGGATTCCACAGATGTGCTACTTACTATCCAAAGAAAAGGAACTTTTGAGAGATGTCTGTCTTGGAGTTATTGTTTGGAATGCAGGGTTGCTGGAATGCTAATATTCTGCTGTCAACCCCAATCCATTCTATGTTTTGTAGAGTTAAGGAAACTTACTGATTTGACTGCTTCTTATCAATTTTAGACACGTATAGTGGTATTGGATATTGGAAACTCACCACTGGTGAATATCTATAGAGATTCTCAGTCATCCAGCTCATGGTTGTCCCAAAGTTGCTTTTTCAAAAGGCAACTGGACTTTGTTTTTCCTTGAAGATATTTCACTTCACATCCAAGAAACATTGCAAAGAGGATCTTAATGATGTGACTCCAAATTATAATTGACTGTGTAACTCCAACTGTGAAAGAACTGAACTGATGAATGTGGAGAAAGTGTGGATGAATGACTGTGCAGTTTGCAGGAGACCGCCATTGTGAGAGAGAAGGAGACTGAAGAACTGAAAATGGAAGCAAGCCTGACAAGTGATGAGCAATAGAGAACTTGCTTATATGAATTTACACTTCTAGATTAATATTATTATTTATATCAAAGTTTTTGGTTTCTATTTATAATTACAATAGCTACTCTCCTCTATTAATACATTATTATTGATTATTAAGGTTAATATATTAATAAGAAATTTAAGATAATAGCCAGATTTTTCTTTTAGTAATGTTATTTATATAACCTTTACTTATATATAGATAACATTTGTATAGAATTTTATAGAATTGTATAGAGCATTAATAGAAGATATTTAAATAATTTTACATAATTAAATACTAAGGATTAGATTTATTTATGTGCTTGAAATACTTGAGTTAATAATTATTTATAATTATAGTATAAGATATACTATTATAGTATAAGTAATTATTGATAATATTGTTATTAATTGATAAGCTTTAAGTATTCATTGTCATTATAGTATTTATTATTAATTTAGTTTCATATCTATCATATTGACTATATTTAAGAGTTCAAGAAATTGACTTTCCTACTTAACATATTGATAAATTAGCAAGTATTAATTATTAGCATTAATCACTAACAAATAACTAAGTATTAACTGATACTTTTATGTTTATAAGAACAACTTTTTGGATTTATTTGGATTTATTTTATAGACTATTAAACTGAGGGAAAATCCCCATAGAGACGAAATGACTCAGATGGTAATCTGGGAAAATATTTATAAGATTATAGGAGAACAGCATAAAATTATCAGGGAGATTACTAGCGTTACGACTATTAAGACCGGAAAAAAGCCTACATCATTGGTATCAATTTCCAGCCCGGCTACATCTAACCAGCAAACAATTGAAGGAATGCTGGCTCTGGAGAATCTGAATACCACACTTAGTATTCAGATGGTGCAAACCACTCTACTGACAATACAGGAAATGATGATCAAGCTTCAAGAAACCATGTTGAAAAACCACGTGGAGATCAAATCTGATATGGAAGTGATGAAAGCGGAACTAAAATCGGAGATCTAAGAAATGAAAGTAGAAATTTGTAACCTAGATGCTAAAATGGGGTCCATCCAAGAAACAATCAAGAAAAATGAGGAGAGGGTAAAAATAATTGAATTGCAAATGGAACAGATGGAGAAGAAACTAGAGGCAATGGATCAGAAGATTGCAGGACACAGTACAGAAATGGAAGAGTCCCTCATCCATCTCAAAATGGATCGAGCTTCATTTTTCTTAAAATTTCACAATGTGGAAGAATCGAAAGAGGAAGACCTAATAATCCTGATGGCTGAATTGATGGCTGACGCCCTACAAAGAGACAGACAAGAGATGATAAATGAAATTGATGACATCTATAGGGTATATACCAGCTATGCCAGACATCATAGACTCCCTAGAGAGGTCCATATAAGTTTTGCAAGAAGGAAAGTAAGGGACATCATTTACAAAATCACTAGAGAAGAACCAATGATGTACAAGGGAAAAGATATATTCGTATTAAAACAGATACCTAGGAGAGTACGTGAGCAGCGAAAAGATTGCTGATTCTTGGCTAATCAACTAAATAAAAAGAATATCCTATTTTGAAGGCATGTTGATTACATGAAACGATAAAAAAATAAAAATTGACAACCTGGGGAAAGCTCAAGACTTCTACAAGCAGCTAGTTGGACCCAAAGAAGAAAAGAAGAACTGGATTCACCAAGCCAAGAGGAACTTCGGCAAGAGAATAAAGAGAAAGGAAACAATGAGGGCATAGTTGATCAAGAAGAAGATGGAGTTAGAACCAGCCAAAGAGGAACTAGAGTCAATAGAACACAAAAACGGGAACAGACATAAAAATGGAATGGGGACTGAACCTTTTGTTGATCAACGTGAATGGTTTAAACATACCAACAAAAAGACGAAGAATATTATCTGAAATAGAAAACAGAAGATTGATATAGTGTGCCTCCAAGAAGTGCACATTAAGAAACAAGTTGAACAATACTTACAAAATAAAAAGTTTGGAAGATTATATACAACATTAACAGAGGAAAAAAAAGAGGGGTAACAATATATATTAAGGAAGAATTAGTTTCTAAGTTAATATATAATGACATGAGAGGGAGGATATTGATGGTGGAAGTATCTATAGAAAATAAAAGTATTTTATTGTTAGGGATATATGCGCCTCATAAAACCATACATAACAAACTTATTGAAATAGGAAATCAGAACATATGTATAATTGGAGATTATAATGCAGTTGCAAACATCCGAAAAGACTATGCCAGCGAACAAAAGTGCAAAAAGAAAAGAAACACACTACTAAAGACCTTTTTTGAAATGTTGGAAGAATTGAACCTAATGGATGTATGGAGAAAATTGAACCCAGGAGAAACTAAATTCATCTTCTACTCCAACCCACATAAATTTGGTCAAGAATAGATACGGCCTGTGTAAATGGAGACTTACTTAAAGATATTGGAAAAATAGAAATAATACCAAATAACTGGGTGGATAACAACCCACTTAAAATAACATGGAAAGGAAAAATGCAGGAAAAAAAGGCAGATGGACATTAAATCCACAAATCCTAAAAGAAAAAGAATACCTTCAAAAAAATCTCAGAAGAATTGGAACTATTCTTTAAAAATAATAAAAAACAACATACCTCATTGCAAAATTTATGTGATACAATGAAGGCATACTTGAGAGGAATAACAATAGCCTATATGGCAAAAAGAAATAAAGAAAAATGGGGAAACCATAATACATTAATAGGGGAGGTGAAGAGATTAGAAGGTAAATTACAAAAAGACCCCGGGGGAGAACAAGCTAGAAATAATTTGGTATTAACAAAACACAAATTGAATATTTTAGAACAGGAAGACTTAGCAAGGAGTTTACAATATACAAAACAAAATTATTTTGAATATGCAAACAAACCTGGGAGATGGCTGGCCTATAAATTAGAAAAAGAAATGAGAGAAGAACTGTACACCAACTATTAGACAGGAATGGAATTGAGAAAACCAATATGGAAAAGAAAAAATAAATTGCGAGAGAATACTTTGAGAATCTGTATAGTCAGGAAACAATAGAAACAGGGAAAATAGATGAGTACCTGAAAGAAGAACCATTGTACCCACTATTGGAAGAAAAAAAGGAAATATTAAATAAGGAAATAACATTAACCGAACTAAAGGAAGTAATTAAAAGACCAAAAAAAAGAAAGAAACCCCAGGCCTGGATGGTTTATCAGGTGAACTTTATAAAAAAATAGGAGAATTAATAGAAAGTATATTTCTGGAAGTTTGCAATGAGGTATTGTTGGAAGCAAGGATACCACATTCATGGAAGGAGGCCTGTGTTACATTAATTCCAAAGGAGGGCTCAGAAGCTAATCAAATCAAAAACTATAGACTGATATCTCTTTTAAATGCTGATTATAAAATCTTTATGAGTATAATGGCAGATAAGTTAAGTAAAATATTAAACGATAGAATACATCCCGATCAAAATGGATTCCTCTCGACAAGACAAATTAGAAATAATACCAGAACAATAATCAATAGATTAGAATACTATGAAATGCATCCAGGGAGCCAAGTAGCCCTTGTCTTCCTAGATGCGCAAAAAGCATTTGATAATGTTCATTGGAAGTTTATGATACAACAAATTAAATTTATGAAATTTGGAGAAAGATTTGAGAAAATGATAGAAATGATCTATTCTATCCAGAAAGTGAATGTATTAATAAATGGGGAAATGACTAAACCTTTTGAAATAATGAAAGGAATTAGGAAGGGATGTCCACTGTCACCTGTACTTTTCATTTTAATGTTAGAAATGTTATTGAGAAGAATTAGATTGAAAGGAAATAAAAGGAACACAAATTAAAAAGGAAGAATATAAATTACAGGCCTTTGCCGATGATATGGCATTTGTTATTGAAGACCCGCTAGAATCTGGCCCAGCAGGTCTCAAAATTAATAAAGATAAAACCAAAATGCTAGTTAAAAATCTAACAGTAAAAGATAAAAGGGAATTAGAAGTAATGTTAAATTACAAATTGTTAAAAAAGTTAAATATTTAGGCATTTGGTTAAGGGTGAGATGTTCAGCTTTAAAAAAAGATAACTACATAAAAATGATACAACAAATAGGAAAAGACCTGGAAAAATGAAGTAAATTACAGATTTTGTTCTTAGGGAAAATAGCCACAATTAAAATGAATATTCTACCTAAATTATTATATTTGTTCCAAACTATTCCAATTAAATTAGATAAAAAATTCATCAAAGATCTAAACAAAATGTCTATGAAATTTGTATGGGCAGGGAAAAAGGCACGAATTAAATCAATTTATTTACAGGATAGCAAAAGCAGAGGTGGCTTTGGACTCCCAGTCTGGGAGACTTACTATAAAGCAGCATCCTTGATATGGATCAAAGATTGGATTAAATTAGAAAATAAGAATTCTAACATTAGAAGGATATGACATGCAGATAGGGTGACATGCCTTTATATGGGACTCCAGGAATAAGAATCATTCCTACTTTTATAGACACATTTTGCGAGATTCTCAGATTAAAACTTGGGAGGAAATCAGGAAGAACCACTATATCAAAATTCAGGTTGGTTATCCACTATGGAGGCAATGTTTCATCCAAATACCATGGACATTAGTAAAAAACTTAAATACTATCAAATCTTGGATAATTAAGGGAGGCTTAAGACAGCCCAAGAACTAGAAACGCAAGGAATATCTGTGGATTGGTTGTTGTATCTTCAAATACAGATGAGATATAAAAGAGATTTAAAAGAATTTGGATTTGAAACAAAAACAACTCAATTAGCCAAATTATTTATTTATTTTATTTATTTATTTTATTTATTTATTTGATTTGTCAATTGTTTACAAGATAATAAGTATAAGTGTATACATAGTTATGAATACATGAAATGGGTACATATAAGAAAAATAAAATAAAAATAAAAGAAACAATAGGACAGGGACAGTAGGCACATTGGCGCGCTTATGCACGCCCCCTACAGACCTCTTAGGAAAGGGGTGAGGTCAATAGTAGACAGTCTAAGGTTAAAGTTTTGGGGGTTTGGGGAAGAAACTACAGAGTCGGGTAGAGTATTCCAGACATTGACCACTCTGTTGCTGAAGTCGTATTTCCTGCAATCAAGTTTGGTGCAATTAACCTTAAGTTTGTATCTATTGTGTGCTGTTGTGTTGTTATGGTTGAAGCTGAAGTATTCATTGACAGGTAGGAAATTGCAATGTATGATTTTATATACCATACTTAAATCAGACCGAAGACGGCGTGGTTCTAGGTTTTCTAGGTTTAGAATTTCAAGTCTGGTGGCATAAGGTATTCTACAACGAGTAGAGGAGTGGAGAACTCTTCTTGTGAAATATTTCTGGACTTTCTCAATTGTGCTAATATCAGATACATAATGTGTGTTCCAGACTGATGAGCTGTATTCGAGTATTGGTCTAGCAAATGGTTTGTATGCTCTAGTTAGTAAGTGTGATATTACCAGAGAAAAAGCTACGTAGGATTAGGTTAACAACTCTTAATGCCTTTTTGGCTATGTAGTTGCAGTGGGCTCTAGCACTTAGATCATTAGAGGTGAGTATTCCAAGATCCTTTACAGAGCTTGGATCATCAACAAGATCTTAACTATTCAGCTTGTATTTTATTTTCG
The DNA here is from genome assembly GCF_049901715.1 of Pseudonaja textilis. Taxonomy (NCBI): domain Eukaryota; kingdom Metazoa; phylum Chordata; class Lepidosauria; order Squamata; family Elapidae; genus Pseudonaja; species Pseudonaja textilis. The sequence continues at coordinate 12,608,565 of NC_141998.1, read as the reverse complement.
GATTTTTTTTTGCTAATATGTAAGACAGGGCATTTATTTGTTGAGATTTGAAGTTGCCATTTGTTTGACCATTCTGATACATAGTCAAGATCTTTTTGAAGGGTAGCAGTATTGTCTGTGGTATTGAACAGCTTTACATCATCAGCGAAAAGAATGCAGTTGCTCTTAATATGATCACAGAGGTCATTTATGTACAGTATGAAGAGAGTTGGTCCTAGAACACTGCCTTGGGGGACACCACTATTGACAGGTACAGAATTTGATAGGACACTCCCAATTTTGACCATTTGTTGTCTGTTTGACAGGAATGCTTCTATCCAGTTATGCAGTTGTCCAGAGATACCATAGGATTTTATTTTTAGGAGTAGTTTGTTGTGTACCACTGAATTAAAGGCTTTACAGAAGTCTGTGTAGATTGCGTCTATTGCTTTGCCCTGATCCAGTTGGGTTGTCCATATGTTTTTGCAGTGTAAGAGTTGCAGATTGCAGTGTTTGCAATCTGCAGATTGCAAGAGTTGCAGTGTAAGAGTTGCAGATATTGCTGGGACCAGAAGAAAAAATGATATTGAAATTATAAAACTATTTACTAAATTTTGATCTAGAAGAGGAAATTGTAAAAGGACCAATGCTAGCTTGGGCAAATTTTTGGGGATATAATATAGAATTGGATGACTGGGAAGAAGTATGGCAAAAAAAAAAAAAAACCTCTCCATGACAAAATCAGTGGCCTACAAAGAAAATTTATACAAGATGCTTTATAGATGGCATTTAGCACCCTACAGACTCGCAAAAATGTATTCCAAATTAAACCTGAATTGCTGGAAATGCAAGAGAACACAAGGTACCTTCTTCCACGTCTGGTGGCTATGCCCAGAAATTAAAAAATATTGGATCAAGATAAAAACATGGCTAAAGGAAATTACCCATTGCAGGTTTGAGTGGAAGCTGAAATTATTTATCCTGGGAATCATTAAAGAAAAGTATCCTCCTAAAATTAGATGTTTGATTATACATATACTCAGGGCGACATGAATTGCATTGGTGCAGGCTTGGAAGATGTCCACCACACCATCTAATAATGTTATAATTCACAAAATTTTAGAGTGTGCAGAGATGGATAGGCTCATGTTGAAATTAAAGGATAAGGAGGACTCAGAGTATTATTTAATTTGGAACATTTGGTATCAATGGTTAGACAGTAAAGTACAATAAAGAAAGGTCACAAAAGGAATTTAAAAGAAGAAAAAAGGGAAGTAAAATTGGAATATTAGCAAACAGACAGAATGAGGGAGAAGTTGTAGAAATTGAGGAACTCCTAGGAAAAAAGCAAGATTTAGATATACATCCAGATTAGGATTTATAATTACCATTTTACTGTAGAAATATGTAGAAATATGCAATAATGAATGATAAAAATGTGTTCCCTTCCTTCCCCCATACCCATGGAACATTAAACTACAGCACATAGACTATAAACACCCCTGATGTTTATTTTATTACATATTGTCAATATAATATTCTTCTTTTTTCTTTTTTACCAGAATCAGTGACCTATAAAGATGATATAGCTTTATTAACATTAATTAAGAATTTTGAATTAATACAGTTAATATGCTAAGATATTGTCAAATTCTATGCATATATATGGTATTTAGTGTACTGCCAAGAAAACATTACTGAAAGATGTCGATATAATTTTTATTACAGAAACTTTTGTAAATCTTTTTAATATTTTGCTTTTGTAAACTTTTTAATATTTTGAACTTTAATAAAGTATTTTTTTACTTTAAAAAACAACCTTAAAGCAAAACAAAAACAAAAAAAAAACAAATTACCTATAACAATAAGAAAGTTACAGTCCAAAAATAACCTCTTTGGTGAGAAAACAAAATTGGTTACATAGCCTAGTTTAAAAACTGCTACAAAGCCTTATGATGCCAGATAAAGGCAGAATGCACCAATTACCAATGCAAACAGGAGAAAGAGTTGTTAAACTCAAAATCCACCCGAGCCTTCTATAATTTCGTAAATGCCAAACTTAAAACCTCAAAATCTATCCCAAAGGGCCTAATGGGGAAGATTGTAATGATGAAGCTGTTAAAGGCCAACTTCTTCAATACATTTTTCAACTCAGACTTTGTTGACAGCACTGGCTGCTGCCCCCCATTTCCTAGTTGTACCATAACAAATTGTAACAGTTTACTACATATTGATTTTACAGTAGATAATGTTGAAATGGCACTAGATCACCTAAAGCCATCTTTATCTATTGGCCCTAATGTATTATGTGCCTACTTCTTGAAAAAGCTTGCCACTACCCTAGCCGAACTTCTATGCACAATCAGGTATCTTTCAGAACCAGCTCTTTGCCCGACTTATGGTCATTAGCCATAGTGATACTTATTTTTAGAAAGGGAGACCCTAGTCTAGTAGAAAAGTACAGACCAATCTCACTGTGTTACGTCATCTGTAAAGTCATGGAATCAGTTACTAACTAACCCATCACCCTCCACTTAGAAATAAACAACCTGCTTTCTAACAAGCAGTTTGGTTTCAGGAAAAAATTGTCCTGTAATCTGCAACTCCTACACTGCAGAAACTTTTGGACCACACATCTTGACCAGGGTAAAGCAATAGACACAATTTACATAGACTTTTGCAAAGCCTTTGATTCAGTGATGCATGACAAACTACTGCTGAAACTTAGTTCTTTGGCATCTCTGGATCCCTGCACAAGTGGATAGCCACATTCCTGTCAAACAGGCAACAAATAGTCAAAATAGGGAGGGTTCTATCAAATCTGGCACCAGTAAACAGCGGTGTCCCCCAAAGCAACATTTTAGGACCCACACTCTTTCTGCTTTACATCAACGACCTATGTGATCATATTAAAAGCACTGATAATGTAAAATTATTTAATACCACTGACAATGCTTCTCCCCTACAAAGCGACCTTGACTATATGTCAGTATGGTTGCATAATTAGCAACTCCAAATTTCAACTAATAAATGCTCTGTCCTACACATTGGCAATAAAAATCAAAACACCAAATACAAGTTGGGCAGAAATTATCTCGTAGACAACCCTCATTCTGTCAAGGACCTAGGAGTCCTCATCTCAAACAATCTAAGCCCCAGAGCTCACTGTAACAGCATTGCCAAAAAGGCATTAAGAATTATTAACCTTATTTTGTGAAGCTTCTTCTCTGGTAACATTGAATTGCTAACTAGGGCAAACAAAACCTTTGCCAGACAAATTCGCGAATACAGCTCATCTGCCTAGAGCCCACAATGTATATCAGACATTAATATGATTGAGCGGGTTCAAAGGTATTTCTCGAGAAGAGTACTCCACTCCTCTACTCACAATAGTATTCCCTATGCCTCCAGGCTTAAAATTTTGGGCTTGGACAATTTGGAACTGCACCGCCTGTGGTCCAATCTAAGCATAGTTCACAAAATTGTCTGCTATAACATCTTGCCTGTCAACAACTTCTTCAGCTTCAACCACAATAATACATGGGCAACAACTGATGCAAACTCAAGGTAAACTGCTCCAAACTCAATTGCAGAAAATACAACTTCAGCAACAGAGTGGTCAATGCTTGGAACACTCTACCCGACTCCGTTGTTACAGCCTCAGCCCCTCACAGCTTCAACCTCAAACTGTCTACTGTGGACCTCACCCCATTCTTATGAGGTCCTTAAAGGAGGTGTGCATAAGCGCACCAGCGTGCCTACTGTCCCTGTCTTATTGTCCCCATTTATCTGTATTTATTTCCTTTGTTCATGTTATACTTGTCATCTTGTACATGTATGACAAATAAATAAATAAATACAAAGTCCAGTTGCTTTTTGCAACGTTGGGATCACCAATGGTGACTTTTTTGATCCCTCTGTTAGGATATATTTTTGGTACAGAGAGAAAAAAATATAGCAATGGACCATTTTGGAGGAGAATTCAAGGGGAAAAGGTTTTCCAGAGTTTGGTGGTAAGAATTGTAAGCTGATAGAAGAGAATATTTGTAGTTCAGGGTTGAAATGAGAAGTCATTGGTGCTCTCTAAGCTTGGTTGTTTTCTTGCAGACATTTCATTACCAAACTAGATAATATAATCAGTGCTAGCAATAAACAAATTTCTCAAAAAAGCTGTGTATTTTTTCCCCAGGATTTGGGCAACAGCACCATGCATTCTTCAGATAAAATATGTTGAATTTAAAGAAGAGATTATCACAGCCGTACCATGGGTTCCTGCACATACCCTAGATCAGTGGTTCCCAACCTTTTGGGCACCTGGGACTGGTTCTGTGGAGAGAGGTTTTTCTATGGACCAGAGGATGTGTGATTTCACATGCTGCCTGCATGCTGTGTATGCAGCTTTGCCTGTTTTCATGGTCCAGTTTCTGGCATGCTGCAGACCAGAAGCAAGTCAATGGACTGAGAGTTGGGGACCCCTGGGCAAGATTACCTTTTCTCCTTCAAATCAGGACTGCCCATACAAAACATATTGTATCAGCAATGAGTGCATGAGAAAGTCTGAGTGTATACACATAGTGTAGAGACTTGGAAACATTTTTTTACTGGCTTCTTACCAAGAACTCACCAATACTGTTGAAAATAAAGCAATAGATACTTAAAATAGAGGTAATGGGGATTGATGTGCCATCTTGGATAGGGGAATAACAGAATAACAGAGTTGGAAGGGACCTTTGAGGTCTTCTAGTCCAATCCCCCACTCAGACAGAAAACTCTATACCATTTCAGACAAATGGTTGTCATGAGGATTTTATTTGTTCTCACCAAGGATCCAATTCTCTGTTTTTTCTGTTCTATTGAAATGCTTTTTGTTTCAAGTAATGGATAGCTTTAGAATTACTTCTTGAATTCTGAAACATGAGGAAAAAATGCTTACATTTGATTTTGATTTTGTGGGAACTATAATAGAAGATGTGCCTCATATCACATTAGGAGAGAATGTTGAAGTGATCAATAGGCTGAGAAAACTTATTACAGTTAAATGAAAAACATTTTTTTAAAAATACTGGAATACTTCTTTGACAATCCCTCTTTCTTCTGAACTCTGAATATAGTATCTGCTGTGTCTTGGTCTTCCTATTGGTATAAATTTGATGCTAAAAAAAGCAGGTGTTCACCCTCTAATTAGTTTGCTGAGAATGGAAAGCAGATGGATTTGCATCAGGTTTGTTGCAAGGTGGAAGAGTGAAGTGATTGGCTTTGGCACATACCCAACTTGCAATTCAATTCACATTTACTTCTAGCCTCCTTCCCAATTTCTTTGTACTAGCCCAGCAAATGTTGCTTATCGCAGTCTAGGCATGTAAGAATATCTCAGTGAAGCAATCACATTAACACTTTTCTCTGCATGATGATTCATGCATGAATGGTATATGCAGCCAGACATCTCAAAACATTAATTTGTCCAAGTAGTTTGGCTTTGAACATCCATTTTTTTAAAAAAAAAAAAATAGCTGTAGAAATGCTTCTCTATCCAAGCCCTGATGTTGACATTTCTATGCAATATTGACAAAATTAGTTAGTTCTCCTACAGTTTTCTTCTCAGTTTCATTTCTGGATATTAATACATACATTGTTTGCATTGTGTGCACTGCCTTTACCTGTTAGATCGATGTGACCTTTTCTCTTAATATAAAAATTTTGAAAGGATGAATTCAGTGTGTCATTTGTTTGACAATCAGTCTTGAAAACATAACATCACATGACATGCCAGAAAAATCCCCCTTAACTTTTGGAAGGAATTTTTGATATATACGTTAATTGTGCTTTCCCAATCTCTCAATATACTCCATACCCAATATCCATACCCAAGTCTTCAATATTCTTCAATATTCTTCAATATTCTACAAAAACAATCAGATCCCACAATTTTGAAATATAACTCAAAACAACAATGACATCCTTCACTTGAAAACATTTACCCAGACATCTACCTATATGTGTAGCTCATTCTTACCACACTAAACTATGATATATTATGGTGGCCAAATCTGATCAAAGAGCATCAGCTCATTTTTATTACTCCTTCAGATACTGAGATTCCTTGTCTTGTGATCTGAAAGTTTTCATGATTAAAAGAGTATTTGTTAAGGTTTTAAAATATATTGTAACATTTAAACCTATTTCAAATGACTGTGCTTCAAATTGGCTATGAAGTATTCCAACTTCTATTTTCCCAGTGGTAGGAGACCTGCTAAGAGTAAGTAAAGTTTCCTTGTCAGATAAATAAAAAGATTATAGCAATAACTGCTGTCAGCCTTTTTCTCATTTAAACAAATAAAGCTGATAAATGATGAAGCTTGGTGTTGCTCTGTTATGCTTAAGCACATGCTGGGCAGTTATTCATCCTCTCCCAGCATAAGTTGTCTGTTGCTAAAGCACCAGCAGTACAGAACACTTATTAGCATAGCAGTTTGAGAAGCAATAAAAATTTCATATTTTTTTAGGTTATGCTGGATGACAAAGGATGATAGTTATAATTTGCACAATAACTTAAATGGCTGGGCAACTCCTGTGAATTGGATTTACATAAGGTATCAGAGAACAATGCTAGTTTTCCATTTGTAATGCATTGATTCTTAAATTGATGAGGAATACTAGCCATGCAATTTCCATTATTCAAGGCAGAGGAGACCTGTAGTTGAAAGAAATATCAAAATGTTTTCTCTTGCAAATAGCCCAACATTTAACTATGCCTACTTCCACAGGTTTTGTTTTATTATAAAGTTTATGAAGGGAGAATTGAGGAGAGGGAGGAAGATCTCTTTATGTCATATTTTTAAAAGTAGAGCTTATTATCTAAGTACATTTTCATGAATTCAAGCATCACACTAAGTAATAAAAAATAGCTTATATATTTCAGATGAATTGACACATGATGCTAAACCAAACAAAAAAATTCTTTATGTGAAAGGTGAACCCAGCTAATATGTGTCTTCAGCAGGCCCATTCTTCAGTTTCAATCATGTTCATCCATCAATCTTGTCAGGATGATCTTGAACAGTCATTCTTCTATTTTCAGCTTAACCTATCTCATGGGATAGTAATGTAGAAAGTTAGCACCCATCCCTCTCCTAGAAGAATGAAATATTTTTAGGAAATATTAAAAAAGCAGAATATTATTTTTTCCTGAAATGAGAAATGGAGAAACATGCTCTTGGAGGGAGAAAGCAGCCTTCACCTTCCTTAATAGCTCACAGCAGATGTCAGCACTCAAGAGATAAAGAGATAGATAGCAAATACCCTCACTCAAGATCCAGCAAAGATAGGATGCCCCCAGCCGCAATAGGAAGTGCCTAACGCCCCATCATTGCATCATCCTCAGAAACTTCAACCAAACTTAGCTCAGACAGACACCTACGATTTGTACTTTGCCTATACAGCTAGCTATGACTCCTACATAACCCCTACATAACCCCTACATGGCCCCATGGGAGTTGACAACAGCCAATAGAATACATGTTCTTGCACAGGAACAGGAAGCTCAAGTGCAAAGCCCAAGAGAAGGTATAATCCTACCCACTCCATTCTCAACTCCATCAGCCTCCCAGAACCACTCATGTGCTCTGCTTCATCATTAAACCATCTTTCCAATCAGTCTCCAGCCTCCATTTTGTCTCCAGTACCTTTCGCCTGGCTAGGGACTGAACCAGGTGGATATTTCTTCCCACAGTAAGAAGGTAAAATAGAAGCTGCACACTGAGCATTGAAGGAGAATGGAAAAATAAACATAAACCAAACCTAAGGTTTCTCCAAGACAGGACAATTCCAGATAACAGTTATGATCAATCTTGAAGCAAGATGTTCAACTCCACTAGATAGTTTACTTGAGAGAATTAACTACATACAGGAGATGAATGCCTTTGATTAATATGAAACGAATTTAATTTAATTCACATTTCCTACATTCATACAATTTCCTGAAACAAGCTGTCAACTAGAACATGCTTTCACACTGCTTAAACTTTGTTATTCCATTTTCCATTACGTCCCAAAATGGGCAGAAAAATGGACAGCAAAATACACAGGCCAAGTTTGTTTATCAATACACTTATCCCTTGAAATTGGAATTGCTAGCTAAATGTATAGGATAATACAATGGCATGAATAGTGTAGAAAATGGCTACTGTTGGTGGCATTTGATCAGAATATTTATATGGTATCCAGATTTTTATCTCTAAATTAGCAAGCTGATGATCTCCAACTGGAATGAGCTTGCATTCAAAAACTCTTAATAATTTCTAATGCACACAAAATTGCACTGGATATATAAAGACACTACACTGGATATGTAGTGTGGTAGGTCCATCGGGATGGATAGATATGGAGGTAGGTAGGTTGGTCAGGATGGATGGAGGGAGAGAGAGAGAGAGAGAGAGAGAGAGAGATGGATGATGAATAGATGAAAGAAAAAAGGAAAGCAAGGAAGAAAGAAGGAAGAAAAGGAAGGAAGGAAGGAAGGAAGGAAGGAAGGAAGGAAGGAAAGAAAGAAAGAAAGAAAGAAAGAAAGAAAGAAAGAAAGAAAGAAAGAAAGAAAGAAAGAAAGAAAGAAACAAACAAACAAACTATGCTTGGGAAAAATATACAACCTAAGAATAATTATACCAAACAGCCTATCTCAGAAGAAACATATTTCATGTAAATGCTTTTCTTCTGCTGAATTTGCTAACACATGGAGACAGACTGAAGTGAATTTACTATCATGAAAATGAGAAATTGAATTAAATTGCAATTGACAGTTCTGCTTGCATTAATTTATATCTAGACTTTCTGTTTCAGTTGCAGGTGTGGGTAGAGAGAATGTTGCATTTTTAAAAATAAATAAATGCCTTATTTGCTTTTGGAATATTGATGGGGTATATTATGAGAAAACAACAGGAACACGTTCTTGTACTTTGCAGCTCTCATTATATAATCTCTCTAAATTTTTTGTCATCTCTTTGCTCTTTAGTGACGACCAGAAATTGTTCTCTCCTTGTACCCTCCTTAAAAAGGCAAACAAATCCATATGTCCTATTAAACTACTTTTTTCCTTCATATATAACTGTTCTCCATATATTTTAGTCTCCAATCTCCTAATCATCCTGGTTGCTCTTCTCTTCACTTTTCTAGAGTCTCAACATCTTTTTTATAGACAGGTGACCAAAACTGGATGCAGTAGTCTAAGTGTGGTCTTATTAAGGCTTTATAGAGTGGTATTAGTACCTACCTTGATCTTGATTGTATCCCTCTGTTAATGCAGTTTAGGATTGTGTTGGCTTTTTTGGCTGCCACCACACACTCTTTGACTCACATTTAACTGGTTGACCTCTAAGACTCCAGGATCCCTCTCACAGTTACTGCTATAAAGCCTGGTTTCACCCAGTCTATATGTGTACTTTTGGTTTTTCTTGCCTAAGTGTAAGACTTTATTTTTTTCTACATTGAATTTCATTTTGTTAGATAGGGCCCAGTGTTCAAGTCTGTCAAGATCCATCTGGATCTTGAGCCTATCATCTAGGGTGTTCACTATTCCTGCCAGTCCTCTGGTAGTTCCCTAGTGTTCCAGAATTTTTGGAAGATGTGGTACAGGGGAACTGAGATGACATCTGCCAGCTCCTTTAGAACTCTGGTCCCTGTGATTTGTATTCATCAAGATCAAACAGATGTTCTCTGATCATTTTTTTTTTTGCTTATTTTAACTTTTATTTCTAGTCTGTGTCAACTCGTGAAGCATTCCTTTTTTTTTTTGAAAATTTTATTTGGGTTTTCACACACACAAAAAAACATAATACAAATAAAACATCTTTTTTTTTAAAATAGCATGGTCCCGGATTACATTTCCTCATACAGGCACAAACTCAATTTCATGCTCATTTTTATGTTCTATTCCATATCTTATTACTGTTTTACATTTTCTACATAGTTTTTCTCCTCTCTTAATTTTCTCAATTTTATTTTAATTATCTCATATCAATTCAAATCATTATATTTATGCTTTTGTCTGTCCTGTTTCAATTTCATATTTTCTTTTCTCATTAAGCAAATTTTCTCCTGTAGTTACTAGTTGCAGTATGACACCTTTATATCTTTTAATTTTATCCATTCAACTCTTATTTAAGCTTCAATATATACCTTGAGGTTACAACATTCAATATAATACATAACTTCCAATCGAATTCTGCTTGGTATATTCTTAAAATACACACTATATTCTTAAAAAGTGATTATAAATATATGTAATTAAAACACTCATTCCATTCCAATTCAATTCTACCATTAATATTCATTAAAATCTTAACATCTTTAACATTTCTTTACAATTAAATATCATACTTCCTTGGGAACACTTATAAGCTTTCCGTAATTAATATTTTCCCCCCTATTTCTCTTCCCTTATGTTTTATAAAACATTAAATAATTAAAATGTTCCCATCCTTTCCTAATTCAATTCTCTCATTGATTTTATTTCATTTATTTATTAACAAACATTTCACTAGATGACAATAACTATTTTATCCATCATTTTAATCATACATTGTTTCATATTTTCTAAAATTATTTCTATTTCTAATATAACAATACTATCTTATATACCTTTGCAGACTCCCTTTTTCAATTAAATTTTGACCCATTATCTCTAAATAGGCCCTGTTTCTTCATATCTTGTTTCTGTCCTTTATAACTTCTTTTCCTTTCTGTCTTCCCTCTTTTCTTCTTCCTTCCCTTTTTACCCCCTCATCTCTCTACTTCTAATTCTCTCTTCTGCATTTCCCTCTTCTGTTGCTTTCTGATTTTATACTTATTTTTCAATCTATTCTTTTTGGGGTTGTTTTTCCCAGTCTTAAACTTTCCATTCTCTTTCCCCCCTTTCCTTTTTTTCCCCACATAAAATTACTTTTTCATTAAAGATGGCTTCTCCTTTGTCCCAATCTTCTTGTTCTGCAGGCATTTCTTGTTGTTTCTCATAGTTCGAGATCTCCATTTCTAAGAATTGAAATACGAAGCCAAAAGAACCTCTCCCTTCTTGTGCATCTTCTTTGTACTTTTTAAGTTCCGTTTTCAGTTCATCTAAAAGTAGTGCCACTTTAAACACTTTTAAACAACCACCCAATTGATTTTAGTCATTCAAATGCAATAATCAAAAATCCAGAGATCACCAAATAATCCAAATACTCCCAAGCTGTTTCTTCATGCTTCTTTTTTCCACTTTCTCTTCCTGGGGTTCTACTATTTTGTAGCCAAGTTTCAGTTAAAATGTATCTTTTAGAAGTCTTGTTGAGGTTTTACTGTAAATTCCTTTTAATTCCAGGCAATCTCCTCCCTTTTTTTTTCCAGATCCTGCCCTTTTATTCTGTTTCTCTCCTTTCCTGCTTTTAAAAGGTTTTAAGTATCCAGAAATCTTTATTATCCCTTTGACATTTTATTGTCAGCTTAAATGCCTATTGATGTCAAAGTGGATTTTTTTTCCAATTTCTTATTTAGATCTCTTAGCTGTCAGTATAGGGAAAAGGAGAGAAGAAAAAAAAACAAATCCTTTCCCTTTTCTCTCTCTCCTTCGCTGCTTCAAAATCTTCTTAGGCAATAATGTTACTTTATTTTTAGTTTAAATTCCAGGGTACCTTAGTTGTTGCTTTTTCAGTTTAACCTGGTCAACCAAAACTTTCTCTTCTTATCTTCCTCCTGCACATTCTTTTCCGGTCGAGTTCTTCTTTGAGGTGGCCATTTCTGACCACTGGTACAACCGCCTTCAGGAAAGGGAGTAATGGCAAGCTAAGGAGGAGAGATGTGGCTCTCCTCAACCCTGCTGGCAATCTCCCCCCTCTTCACCACCTCTATGGGGTGGTTTAGCCCCAAAACCAGCCAGCTCAGGGCGTTCCAGCGGCAAGCACGGATCGAAAACATGCACGATCGCGGTTTTGGTCTGTCTGCGAAGAGGCTCAAACCAGAAGAACTCGTGAAGCATTCCTGACCTACTCTTGAGTTGCCATAGGCAAGGGGGATGGGGAATTGAACCTCACAGCTGCATCAAAGAACTTGCATTTCAGTCTCCAAGCAGGCACACTTCATACCTTGCAATATACTTAAGATATATAAGTCTTTATTTTAGAAGATCCACAAAATCAGAACCTATGGAAAATTTAGAATTTGGAAAAGTTGCGAGGCTAAAAATTAATAAAGAAAAAACCAAAACAATTACTAAAAATATGCCAAATAAGCAAAAACAAGCACTGACCCATATAATGGACATCCAGATAGCAAATAAAGTAAAATATTTGGGAATAAAGATTTCTGCAAAATGTATAATGATTAAGGAGGACAATTACACTCCATTAATAAAATGTATAACAGAAAATTGGGTAAATTAAGATTATCTTTCATGGGCAAAATAGCAATCCTAAAAACAATTGTATTACCAAAATTATTGTTTCTTTTCCAAAATATACCCATAAAACTAGAAAAAAGTTATTTGGTGATTTGGACAAATTAACCCTGAAATTTATTTGGCATAGGAAAAAAATCTAGGATCAAATTAAAATTGCTCCAAGATGTTAAAGAAAGAGATGAATTTGGTTTACTAGATTGGGAAATTTACTATCCAGCTACAACACTTACCTGGGTAAAGGATTGGATAACTTTTGATAATAGAAGAAGCTCTAGAATGCCACTATTTACAAGCAGGATGGCATGCCTTTTTATGGCAAGATAGACAAGAGGCCCACAGATATTTTCAAAGACATAAGATTAGGCAGGCATTGTTATCGATATGGAATAAAACTAACTAACTAACTAACTAACTAACCAACCAACCAACCAACCAACCAACTATATATATATATATATATATATATATATATATATATATATATATATATATGTGTGTGTGTGTGTGTGTGTGTGTGTGTGTGTGTGTGTGTGTGTGTGTGTGTGTTGTGACTGGGAGGTTTGAGCCTGCTGTGCGCTTTGAGTCTGATGTGTCAGAAGACACAGGTTCGAGTGATGAGGAGGGTTTGGCATTGGGATTTGAGCCTGCTTTAATGGGAGATGCAGACATGAGCCAGGAGGATGAGGAAGTGTCGGAATCACCTTCCTCTCCAGAACTTTCCTCATCAATTATGCCTCAGGTGTCAGCAGATGATTGACAGAATGTGCCAGAGTCCTTGGGGGATGATCAAGCCGATGAATGTTGGGTTGATGTAAGGACTAGATGTAGGCTGAGACGTCAAGCACAAATTGAAAGGAAACGTCAAATCAGGGACTGAGTAGAGAGACTGACACACCCCTTTAAGGAATATAAGAAGGCGTGTTAGCTTGGAATCCCCATTCGGGTCAAACTTTGTTAGTTACGTTCGCAGTGTGGAAAAAGTTTTCTGTTTGCCGTTTGGCTCTGGGCTCTGATTTATAGTGCAGCTCGTTATCTGGATTTGCAGACAGTTTCTGGGAAAGCTGCCAATGATGACTTCAGCCAGAGGAAAGTTAACTCTGTTGTTCCTGATATTGTCTGTTCGTGTTTTTTCCTTTGGACATTTGGACTCTCACCTTGTGGCCACAGGAGAGACAGAAAATATATATATATATATGTTATGACTCCTTCCAAAAGGGGGGGGGGCCCCCGGGGGGCCCGGGGGGGGCCGGCCCGGGGGGGGCCCCCCCCCCCGCGCCCGCCCCGCCCCCCCCCCCCCCCCCCGCCGGCGCCCGGGCCCCGGCCCCGGCGGCCCCCCCCCCCCCCCCCCCCCCCCCCCCCCCCCCCCCCCCCCCCCCCCCCCCCCCCCCCCCCCCCCGGCCGCCCCCCCCCCCCCCCCCCCGGCCCGCGGGCGCCCCCCCCCCCCCCCCCCCCCGCCCCCCCCCCCCCCCCCCCCGGCCCCCCCCCCGCCCCCCCCCCCCCCCCCCCCCCCGGGCCCCCCCCCCCCCCCCCCGCCGGGGCCCCCCCCCCCCCCCCCCCCCCCCCCCCCCCCCCGGGCGGCCCCCGGGGGGCCCCCCGCGGGGGGGGGGGGGCCCGGGGGGGGCGGGGGGGGCCCCCGGGGTGGGTGCCGGGGGGGGGGGGGGGCAAAATTCAAACGAACAAAACAGAAAGCAGCCGTTTCACAATTAAATCAAACGGAAAGAAGTCTTACAAGATAACGGCTGGCAGAAACCACAGCATAAATCTTTACTCTGTCCGGCAAACCAGTCCTGGCAATAAATCCTCAGCCTCAGAGCTCTTTGCTGTAACGTCCTCACTCAAATAATTATTTTGTTCCTGGCGAAATGTACCAGCCCAGCTGTGTCCTTTTATACTCATGAAGGCAACGTGCTAATTTACTGACTTGATCTTCTCATTCGCTCCAGCTGATTTTGCCTTTTCAACCGTCTTCTATTTTTTACATTTAACCACAAATTTTCCAAGTTCTCATCTCCACTAGAAGACTCTCTCAAAACTTCCCTGTCAGCCATTCCCGGCTGTTGATCAGATAAGGAACCAGAGGAGGTCAAAGGTCCTGACAATTCTAATACATCAGGTCTGTCGTCCTTTGTCACATCCATCTCCTCATCCTGGTTATCAGTCCAATCAGTAAGCCAGGCCAGTTCATATTGTTCTGCCATAACCTCTTCACTTGAACTCATATAAATCACAGGAGCTGAATCCAAGCCCAGAGCCACAACATACATACATACATACATACATACATACATACATACATACATACATATATACACACACACACACACACCAATATGGCTGTCCACACTGGAATCCCTAATGCACCCAAATTTACTCCACCGAGGGAAAATTATGATATATGAGGATGTTTTAAATGACAGGAGAACTGAAATCAAGACAACAACTGAAAGAACAAGGAATAGATTTGGAATGGTGGGCTTACCTACAAGTTCAATCATGATACATGAAAGATACAAAAGATCAGGGAATAGTAGGCAAAAAACACAATTAGATGAAATACTACTGGGAGCAGATGATAAATTGATAAGGAAAATTTATAGAGTATTATTGGAATATAAATTAGAGGAGGAACAAGTAAAAGAAACGATGTTGGCATGGATGAAAGATATTGGACATGGTATTAATTTGGATAATTGGCAAACCCTATGGGAAAGCAAAAAAATAACATTGGCCACATGGTACAAAGAAAATTTATACAAAACGTTTTATAGATGGTAGATCCCTCCAACAAAAGTAGCTAAAATCTACCCAAATTTATCCTCTATCTACTGGAAATGCTCCCAGGAAAACAGATCATACTACCATGTATGGTGGACTTGTAGGAAAGCCCAGCATTTTTGGCATGAAATTCAGAACTGGTTAGAGGACATAGGTGAAATCAAACTTGAATATAAACTGGAATTATTCTTATTGGGAATTAATATAGAGAGACATAATAAAGATATGATGTACCTAATAGTGCATGTAGTACATCTTGGCTGCAAGACAAGTTTATGCTGAAAAGTGGAAACATAAGGAAATTCCAGATGAAATTGAGATAATTAAAAAGATATGGAGATGTGCAGAAATGGACAAATTAACACTGGAACTAAAACATAAAGATGAATCTGAATATTACAAGATACAGGAAAAGTTTTACCACTGGTTTGGAAAAAGGAAGGACTTAAAATTTAAATTAAAATAAGATAAGGATGTTAAGATGACAGACTAAGAATATATAAGAATTGTTGATATTGATGTATATATTATGTAAATATGTATTATTTATTATCCAAAATAGCTATGTAAGACAACTAGATGTGTCAGGATGATTACACCACATTCAATGTTTTTAAATGTTTTCTTTTGGTTCAATAAAGTTTATATATATATATATGTGTGTGTGTGTGTGTATATGTATGTATGTATGTATGTATGTATGTATGTATGTATGTTTGTTTGTTTTCTTAAGTTTTCACAGGTACTTACATGTATGGTATTCACCTTTGTTCAGGTATTTAGGATAAATGATAGCCGTCCATTTACTCAGAGCCAAGCTGCACTAAAAGCCTCCAATACAGGAAACACAATGTTGCCAGCCAATCAAGACAAAAAAAGCCACAAAACAGACAGAAGATATTAGAAACACCAATCAAGCAGAACACAGCAAACTCCAAGACCAATAAACACAGACCAAGACTCCCAACTAATCAGGATGAAGAAAAAACTATTCTGGCACAGTAGTAGGCTAGCCCCAAATTTAAAACAGAAATGGCTGTGAAAGTCTTACTCACAGACGAACACAATACAGAAGCCTGATGATGTCAAATGAGATTCTGCCTAAACGTTGCTACAACTTTAAAAGCACAACTATAATGACGTGGGAAAATACCCAAACAAAGTTGAATACCAAATATATATGGATATGGATATGGATATGTGTATATGTGTATATGTGTGTGTGTGTGTATGTGTGTGTGTGTGTGTGTGTGTGTGTGTGTGTATGTTATGTCTCACCTATATTAATAGATGAGAAGACAAGGTTTCAGAATTCAAAATATTCAAGCAGAAACAAAACCAGATTCCAAAGGGTTAAATTAGCACAGTTTTCCAGTCCTTGGCAGACTTCCCAGAACCTGTCAGGCTAATCAGAATTGTCCATAACTCACAAGGCCACTTCAAATGTATTCTTCTGACTCATCAAACACTTTGCTTCCAAGCAAAGCTTGAGAGTCAGCACGCCTCCTTAAATAACCTGGATAGGCGTGTCAGTCTCTACAATCAATGTTTGGCCTGACGCCTCCCTTCAGATTGACGTTTCCTGGTTCTCCTAGTTCTGGCGTCAACCCACGATCTGTCAGTTTCCTCACTGGAAACTTCTGTCTCATTTTGTTGATCATTTGCTGGCCTGAACGAAGTTGACGAATTATCCTCTGATAATTCAGACTCCACATTCACAGCAGGCTCCAACCTTCCATCGTCAGAGTCATCAGAGTCAAAACTCCCAGCAGGATCGATCCTTCCAGGCACAAAATAAATAAATAAATAAATAAATAAATAAATAAATAAATAAATAAATAAATAAATAAATATCTATCTTTGGTTGTTCGGGTTTTCTCCCGCGTAAGATTCGAAGTATCTAGGCAACGTTTCGATGAAGTCTCATTCATCATCTTCAGGCTTCTGTCTCCGGCTCTGTGCTTCTCAGAGTAATGTGAGATTGCAGCTGCTTCCTCCTTTTAACTGCCAGTGGGGGTGGGACTTGATTGGGTGGGGGCTTGGCTGTGTTCTGATTGGGTGGGGGTGTGTTCTCATTGGTAGGGGGTTTGGCTGTGTTCTGATTGGTTGGGGGTTAGCCGTGTTCTGATTGGTTGGAGGCGTGTTCTGTTCAGGTGGGGGCTTGGTTGTGCTCAGGTTAGTCTTAGTTGCTGGGGGATTTGAGCTGGTGAGTTGTGATCTTGCTGTTTGGCTTCGAGTTCGTGGTCCTTCTGCATCTTCATAGTGGGTGTCGGTTTGCTTCATGTATGGCTCGGAGGGGTTTGAAGTGGGTAGTGATGCAGCTGCCGTGCAGCTTCTGGTCCATGGTCGTGTCTCATCTTCTGAGTGGGTGGGAGTCTGTTTTCTACATGGAAGTGTGGTGGTGGCATCTTGTGTGGCTCTCATGGGTGTGGGTCTGGTGTCCTTCATGTTAGGTACTCGTCTGTTCATGAGGGCGGGTTTCCAAATGGCTGGAAGGCGGGAGGTGTCATCTCGTTTGTTCATGCTGTGTGGGCGTTTTTCTATCTCTATGGCTTCTCTGATTATTCTGCTGTTGAAGTGTTCGGTTTTGGCGATAGTTCTGGTATTTTTAAAATCAATTTCATGTCCTGTGGCTTTGAGGTGTTGGACCAGGGAAGAGGTCGTTTCTTCTTTTTTGATTGAGTTCTTATGTTCTTCAATGCGTGCACTTATTCTTCTGTTAGTTTGTCCAATGTATGTGGTAGGGCACAGGACATGAAATTGATTTTAAAAATACCAGAACTATCGCCAAAACCGAACACTTCAACAGCAGAATAATCAGAGAAGCCATAGAGATAGAAAAACGCCCACACAGCATGAACAAACGAGATGACACCTCCCGCCTTCCAGCCATTTGGAAACCCGCCCTCATGAACAGACGAGTACCTAACATGAAGGACACCAGACCCACACCCATGAGAGCCACACAAGATGCCACCACCACACTTCCATGTAGAAAACAGACTCCCACCCACTCAGAAGATGAGACACGACCATGGACCAGAAGCTGCACGGCAGCTGCATCACTACCCACTTCAAACCCCTCCGAGCCATACATGAAGCAAACCGACACCCACTATGAAGATGCAGAAGGACCACGAACTCAAGCCAAACAGCAAGATCACAACTCACCAGCTCAAATCCCCAGCAACTAAGACTAACCTGAGCACAACCAAGCCCCCACCTGAACAGAACACGCTCCAACCAATCAGAACACGGCTAACCCCCAACCAATCAGAACACAGCCAAACCCCTACCAATGAGAACACACCCCACCCAATCAGAACACAGTTGCCTCACCCAATCAGTCCCACTTCACTGGCAGTTAGGAGGAAGCAGCTGCAATCTTACATTACTCTGAGAAGCACAGAGCCGGAGACAGAAGCCTGAAGATGATGAATGAGATTCATCGAACGGTTCAGATACTTGACGTTTACGCTGGAGAAAACTCGAGCATTCAAAGATCCACATACAAATACCCGGAACCTCAGAAAACAAATATATATATATATATATATATATATATATTCTGGGGTTTTCATGGGTATTTGTATGTGGATCTTTTGTTATCCGGTTTTCTCCCACATAAAATTGGAAGTATCTAGACAACGTTTTGATAAAGCCTCGCTCATCATCTTCAGGCTTGTGTCTTCGGCTTTGTGCTTCTCGGAGTAATGTGAGCTTGCAGCTGCTTCTTCCTTTTAACTGCTAGTGGGGGGGGTGACTTGATTGGGTGGGGGCTATTCTGATTGGGTGGGGGTGTGTTCTCATTGGTTGGGGGGTTTGGCTGTGTTCTGATTGGTAGGGGGGTTGGCTGTGTTCTGATTGGCATGGGATATGTTCTGTTCTGGTGGGGGCTTGGTTGTGCTCAGGTTAGTCTTAGTTGCCGGGGGATTTGACCTGGTGAGCTGTGATCCTGCTGTGATCCACGAACGTGAAGCCAAACAACCAGATTGAGCTCACCAGCTCAAACCCCCTGGCAACTAAAACTAACCTGAGCATAACCAAGCCCCCGCCTGAACAGAACACACCCCCAACCAATCAGAACACAGCCAACCCCCCCTACCAATCAGAACACATCCAAACCCCCAACCAATGAGAACACACCCCCACCCAATCAGAACAAAGCCATTTCGGGTATTTTCCCACATCATTATAGTTGTGCTTTAAAAGTTGTAGTGACGTTTCGGCAGAATCTCATCTGACATCATCAGGCTTGTGTATTGTGATGAACACAAAACACAGAAGACTGATGATGGCAGATGAGATTCTGCTGAAACGTTGCTACAACTTTAAAAGCACAACTATAATGACTTGGGAGAATACCCGAACAGAGCTGAATGCCATACATATAAATACCCACCAAAACTTAAGAAAACAAATATATATATAATATTAACAATGAATATTAACAGATTGAATTCTCCCGCAAAAAGGAAAGAAATATTTACAAATTTATGAAAGCAAAATGCGGCTATAAGATGTCTTCAAAAAATCCATATTAAGAAGAAATAGAGGAGCTGTCTAGAACATGTAAAGCTAGGGCAACTTTATGTAACGTTGGCCAATCAGAAAAAAAGAGTAATAGCAGTTTATATAAAAGAAGGGTTAAAAGCCAAACAAATTTACTCTTGACGATAATGGAAGAATATTATTGACTGAAGTAAAAATGCAGCAAAAGCAAATGTTACTGGTGGTCATTATTGTCCCAAATGATAATCAGAAGGAATTTTATTATAAATTGCATGAAAAAATAAAAGAAACAAGACAGGGAAATATTTGCTTATTGGAGGATTTTAACGCAGTGGTGAACATTAAAAAAGATTACATAAGAAATAAAAAAACAAGAAGAGGAAAATTCTAACAAAACCATTCTTTGAGATGACACTTGAATTAAATTTGCAGGACAGTTGGAGAGAGTTAAATCCAAAAGAAAATAAATATACTTTTTATTCCAATCCTCACAAATCATGGTCTAAGATAGACATGGTCTGGATGAATTGGGAAATGGGAAATAACATAGATTCAACAGACATTATGCCAAATACATGGGCAGACCATAATCTCTTGAAAGTAATTTGGAAAGGCCAAAAGAAAAAAAAAATAGAAGATGGACATTAAAGCCACAGATTCTAAAGGAAAAAGAATATGCCCAACTGATTAAAAAAGAACTGGAACTATTCCTTAAAGAGACTATGAATCACTATTCAATGTTACAGAATCTATGGAATGCTACTAAGGCATACTTACATGGAATAATGATAGTGTATATTGCCTGAAGAAAAACGGAAACAACAAAATACACTACAGGAAGATTTTAAAATATTAGAATCTGCACTACAAAAAGAATGATAAAATTAAAGGAGAAAGGGACTTAATCAGACATAAATTAAATTTGTTGATACAGGAAGAAAGGGTACAAAACTTAAAATTTGTAAAACAATTTTTTTTCAAATGGGCCAACAAGCCAGAAAGATAGTCATACAAATTAAAAAAAGAGGAGGAGAAAAGTCTAATAAAGCAACTACAGGATGAAAACGGAAATCTCCAATATCATATGGAAGAGAAAAAAAATATATTACACAAAAATAATTCAAAGGGTTGTATAGATAGGAAAAAATAGCGAATGAAAATATATACCAATATCTAAAAGAGAAAGGTTTACATCCAATATCAGAAGAGAAAAGAGAAATGTTAAATAAAGAAATAATGCAGATAGAATTGAAAAAAGCATGTATATAAACAGAAATGTAATAAAACCCCAGGGCCAGATGGAATTCCTGGGGAACTTTATAAGACTATCAGTGGGATCATTAAAGTTGGAGGTATATAATGGGGCATTGTGAGAAGCTAATTTGCCAAAATCCTTGGCTGAGGCTGATATTATCTTAATACCAAAGGAGGGTACAGACTAGTGGTAGGATTCAATTTTTTTTACTATCGGTTCTGTGGGCATGGCTTGGTGAGTGTGGCAGGGGAAGGATATTGTAAATTCTCCAGTCAGAGGTGGTATTTGCGGATCCTCTGAACTACTCAAAATTTCTACCACTGGTTCTCTAGAACTGGTCAGAACCTGCTAAATACCACCTCTGGTACGGACCACCAAAAAATTAAAAATTATAAACCTATCTCATTGCTAAATGCCGATTATAAAATATTTACTACGATAATAGCAGAAAGAATGAAAAAATTGTTAAATGAAATTATATATTTGGACCAAAATGGATTTTTACCCAAAAGGCATATTAGAAACAATACCAGGTTGGTAACAAATGTGTTAGAATATTGTGAAGCCCACCCAGAGAAAAAAGTTGCATTGATTTTTGGGGGGATGTGCAAAAGGCTTTTGATAATTTAAATTGGGAAACTTTTATTCAACAACTAAAAGATATGAATTTTGGGCTGATTTTTGAGACAATGATATCTGCAATATATTCCACACAGAAGGCTAGTGCGATACTAAATGGAGATGTCACAGGGAGGTTCAATATAACTAAGGGAGTGAGACAGGGATGTCAGATGTCACCTCTACTCTTTATTCTCTCAATAGAAGTTTTATTATTGCAGATTAGACAAAAAAAGAAATAAAAGGAATTAAGATTTAAAAAGAAGAATGCAAAATCCAGGAATTTGCGGACAATTTAGTATTTTTTGTAGAAGACCCAATAGATAGGGGAACAGGATAGTAGAAGTAAAGGTGGCTTCGGACTTCCAGATTGGGAGCTATATTATCATGCCACTAGTGGACTAGTGAGGAAGTATGTTCCAGCTTTTTTATTGCATTTTTGTGTTACTTCAGGTGGGTACTTAATCTTCTATTGGTCTGTCCAATGTATGTGGCCGGGCATGATGCACAGGGGACTTCATATATGCCTTGGTTTTCCAGGTCAATTTTATCTTTGGGGTTTCTTGGGATGGCTGCTATTTTTCTGTCTGTTTTGAAGGCAGTCTTGATGTGATGCCTGTGTAGTATCTTACTGATTTTGTCTGTAGTACCAGGCACCCAGATGAAACCTAGCTTCCTAATAAATGATAGCCATCCGTTTACTTGGAGCCAAGCTGCACTATAAGCCTCCAATACAGGAAGCACAATGTTGCCAGCCAATCAAGACAAAAAAAAAAAAGCTACAAAACAGACAGAAGATATTAGAAACACCAATCAAGCAGAACACAGCAGACTTCAAGACCAATAAACACAGACCAAGACTCCCAACCAATCAGGATGAAGAAAAAAATCATTCTGGCACAGCAGTAGGCTAGCACCAAATTTAAAACAGAAACGACTGTGAAAGTCTTACTCACAGATGAACACTATACAGAAGCCTGATGATGGCAGATGAGATTCTGCCAAAACGTTGCTACAACTTTAAAACCACAACTATAATGACGTGGGAAAATACCCAAACGAAGCTGAATACCATATATATGTATGTATGTATGTATGTATGTATGTATGTATGTATGTATTTACGTATATATATATATGATTTGTAATTGTGGAAAAGTGTGTATATATATATATATATTTTCTGAGGTTCTCGCGGGTATTTGTATGTGGATCTTTGGTTGTTCGGGTTTTCTCCCGCGTAAGATTCAGTATCTAGGCAACATTTCGATGAAGTCTCATTCATCATCTTCAGGCTTCTGTCTTCGGCTCTGTGCTTCTCATCACTCTGAGAAGCACAGAGCCGAAGACAGAAGCCTGAAGATGATGAATGAGACTTCATCAAAACGTTGCCTTAGATACTTCGAATCTTACGCGGGAGAAAACCCGAACAACCAAAGATCCACATACATATACACACACACACACACACACACACTTAGTAGGGAGCCATCCACCACAATTAGCCACAGTGGTCCCACAAACTTCTTAAATGAGATTTGGAAGTTTTTGCTTCCGATGACAGTGATACTGTTCCCTTGGTATTCTCAGAAGTGAAGGTGATGATACTTCAGCTGGCTTTTAAAGATTCTTGGCAGCAGCTTCTTAATTGTGCTCTAGGAAATGATGGTCATGGATGACCTGGCATCCACCTCCATTTGGGAACCCTCAATCAAGATGGTGATATGGATTTTTTTTTAAATAGGCGATGCCTATCTCTGCCCGGCAGGTGCCTTTCTTCTCCATGATTTTGTGGTTTGTGTTATGCTCTCCTGGGGCCTGTTTGACTTGTAGGTTGGTTGGCATGACAGACTCTGGCTGTCGCACATTTGCCGCACATTTGGCAGATGGCATTTTTAAATTTGCACACCGCTCTCAGGTGGTTGCTGCTGCAACCCACACATGCTTTTTGTATTTTTTGGGGGGTAGCCATACCTTGTCTTTTTGATGATTTGAGCCAATAGATGTCCTCCTCATCATCAGTTGACTCTCTGTGATCCAAATCATCATGGTGCACAGCAATTGTTTTGTGCAGTGATGGTGGGCTGTTCAATTTCTGGATCTCAGCCATTGATTGATTTAATGTTTTGGCTGCTTGTGCCTCATCAAGCTCCATCTACAGGTTGAGGTTTGGTTTTGCGAGTAGATGCTGCTGTAACTTGATGTCCCTCACTCCACAAACCACTCTGTCCAGAAGAACATTGTCTAAGTCTCTGAACTCACAATACAACGCTGCTTTCCGAAGGGCTGCAACATTTTGATTGATAGATTCACCCTCTGCTTGATTGTGAAGTTGGAAAGCATGTTGGCGAGCAATTTGTGATGGTTTGGGCACGTAGTGAGTTCTTAAATTGTTCTGCAGCATGTCCCACGGTATGGACACCAGAACCAGGAGAGCCCTAGCCATCTCAAAAATGTTTGGGCTGCAGTAGCTTACGAACAATACCCTCTTTCTGTTGACTGAGATTCTGGTAAAATCATTGGTTTTGAGGAAGCATTTGAAGCAAACGATGTATGAGACTCATGTCTCAGATTCTGGGTTGTACAGAGTAAATGGCGTTAGTGCAACCATTTCCTCTAAACCGATGTGATCCCAGGCAATTTGGGGCTGATGCGTTTATGGTCGATGGATGATGTTGCAACAAATGGCGAGTCATCTCTGGTGTTCAGTTCTAGAGTGGGACCGCGATCAACTCTTTTCAGCCTCCATTTCCATCTGATCCCACCCTCGTCACCAGTGTTAGATTGGGGGTGAGAATGGAAGTGAAGCCAGAGTGATTTCAGCAAAGCTCTTTTTATTTAGTTCATATGAACAACAGCAACAGTCTGGCTGACAGCACTGCTTTTATAGGAAGCTGTCAGCCGATTAACCAATAAGATTAAAGTATTTTTCCCACTTCAACAGTGGACCTGAGTGAGAACTTCAACTACAATTCCCATTACCCATTTCAATACGTAACAACAACCCCCTTTACAAGAAGTTATTTTGTCTTCCATACATCATACAACTTGCTGAGACAAACCGTAGCTACTTTTCAAGGCCTACCTTTTTCATTGTTTCTGTGCTGTTTTTCCTTGCTCTTTATCAGTTATTTTTGTTACCCTGGTTTTGTTTAATTGTTTGTTATTAGCTCCTTGAACATTTAGCTAGAAAGATGGCGTTCCAATTGCATAAAGTAACAGTTAATATAAAAGACCACAAGCATGCTTTTGTATGAAATAAGTAAGCCTCTTTTGTATCCTTGAACCATTGAACTACACTCCTTGTGTAGTTCTTAATTATACCCAGCTCAATCAGTTCTTTCCTTGTTATTCTGCTCTGCGTGAACCATGTAATCTAAAATCAACCCAACCGTATGCTTTTCATTCATCTAGAAGCAAATCCTGATGATTTCAGTGAAGAAATATGCTTTGAATTACAGTTGGATTTCATTAGATGATTAGGTATTATATGATGTTTTGCAATCTTTTTTTAAAAAGCTGAACAAAGCATCGTTTTTGGAGAATGGAAAAATGCCAGCAAAAGATTTTAAAGGCAGATACTGCGTGGTTCTGAAGTCCTTTTTTGGCAGGCACATACTTTCAGCTCCTGTGTCCTGACCTATTTGGTGGTGAGGATTTAATTAAGAGCCATATATTATTGTCAAAGTCATTAAAGCTTTACCTTGATTAAAAATGGAATTGTTTAATTAAAAAGAAAAGGTTTGGCTAACCTTAGCATTATGTTTGAATAAGACATTTTATATCAGCTAATTTTTCCTCTATCTTTCACATTCAGGCTTGATGATTCGGGAAGCATACATCAATGTGACAAGGCAGCAAGTGGAGGATTTTCATGGACCAGAAGACTACTGGTGCCAATGTGTGGCGTGGAGCCTCCTAGGAACTTCCAAAAGCCGGAAGGCTTCAGTCCGTATTGCCTGTAAGTAGTTTTTGCTCTCCAGAAATGGATGGGCATCATTATTAATCTATGTATCTCATAACAGCTCAATGTGAATGTAGGTACACATGTAGCATTCCTGTGTGTAGAAAGAATTTGTGTCTGTGTCCCTGTGTAGATGAGTATTTGGATTTCTGGTAAAATTTGCATCATACTGGTGAACTGCTGTTGTGTGCTACATTTCATAGGAGTCCCAAAGATGCTTTTTTTCCCCATAAAGCTTTTCTTGGTTTTTTTCCCTTTGAAAATGTTTCACTTCTCATCCAAGAAGCTTCTTCAGTTCTAACTCAGTTCTTCAACTAGTACAGTATATCTACAGTGATTGCACTTTTTAGAGCATTTTCAGGCAAAAATATATCATAAGAATGTAAGACAGGCCTTGATGGATCAAGCCAATATGTATTTTAGTTTAGCATTTGTTTTCCTAAATGGTCAGCCAGGTGCTCACAAACAGGAGCCCACCCCGTCTAACTCTTTGAAACCTATCCAAAATGGATAACGAAAAATGACTTGTTCAATAAATTCCAAAGATTTGTTGTGTGATGAAATCTTTTTATGTTTCCTGAATCTTTTTCCTGTCTGATTCAAATGTTGATCCTTGCTACTATTGTTTTGAGAAGGGAAGAAAAGAACTTCCTGTTTGTTTTCTCCTTGCACGCATGCATCATGTATGATTTTATACACCTCTGTCTATTACCATATGTCAACCTGCAAAATGACTTCAGCTGAAGCCATTCTTTTTCATGCTTACTTCTTTTTTCATTTCTTGATTGCCATTCACTGGAGGTGGGGGGGATAGGGGAACTTAGGAATGTGTTGCCTCAACTGCTAGTAAAAAACATCTACCAGTCCATGTGTGAATCAAGGCCATGTCAATGGACACCTGTCAGAGCTGAGCGGGAACCTGTGGCTGATTTGATTGGCCCATGTGACCTAAAAGACACAGGGGGTGGGAAAATCCTATTCTTTTAACTATCCTTAAGTGTGGGAACTATTTAGAGATAGTGTCACCCTTCTAAGTGCCAATATGATGTATACTCAATAAAGGTTTTTTTGAACCTGCACAAAGTTTACAGATTTACAGATTAACAGAGTTGGAAGGACCTTGTAGGTCATCTAATCCAACCCCCTGTCCAAGCACGAGACCCTACACTATTTCTGAAAAATGGCAGTCCATTCTCTTCTTGAAAGCCTCCAGTGGTGAAACTCCCACAACTTCCAAAGGCAAGCTGTTCCATTGGCTAATTGTTCTCACTGTCAGAAAATTTCTCC
Organism: Pseudonaja textilis; assembly: GCF_049901715.1. Lineage (NCBI taxonomy): Eukaryota > Metazoa > Chordata > Lepidosauria > Squamata > Elapidae > Pseudonaja > Pseudonaja textilis. The sequence goes on along the minus strand of NC_141998.1, from coordinate 12,581,754 downwards.
TTATTTCTAGGTTGAATGTCTCCTTATTCAGTTTCCATCCATTATTATTTGTCTGGCCTTTAGGTGCCTTGAAAAATACCTTGACCCCTTCCTCTGTGTGGCAGCCCCTCAGATATTGGAAAACTGCTATCCTGTCTCCCCTAGTCGTTCTCTTCACTAGACTGGCCCTGCCTAGTTCCTGTAACTGTTCTTCATATGTTTTAGTCTCCAGTCCCCTAATCATCCTGATTGCCTTTTTTTTCCAGAGTCTCAACATATTTTTTATAGTGTGGTAACCAAAACTAGATGCAGTAGTCAAGGTGTGGTCTTATTAAGGCTTTATAGAGTGGTATTAATATCTACCTTGATCTTGATTGTATCCCTCTGTTAATGCAGCTTAGGATTGCATTGGCTTTTTTGGCAGCTGCTGAACACTGCTGGCTCATATTTGGCTGGTTGTCCACTAAGACTCCAAGATCCCTGTCATAATTACTGCTATTAAGCCTGGTTTCACCCAATCTATATGTATACTTTTGGTTTTTCTTGCCGAAGTGTAACATTTTACTTTTCTCTACATTGAATTTCATTTTGTTAGATTGGGCACAGTGTTCAAGTCTGTTAAGATCCTTCTGGATCTTAAGTGTATCATCTAGGGTGTTTGCTATTCCTACCAGCTTAGTATCATCCACAAATTTGGTAAGTTCCCCTTCTATTCCCTCATCTAAGTCATTTATGAAGATATTGAAGAGTACTGGGCCTAAGACGGAACCTTGTTGTACCCCACTGCTTACTTCCCTCCATGTAGATATAGATGCATTAAGGACTACTCATTGAGTACAGTTTGTCAGCCAGTTACAAACCCATCCATCTCTACTAAGTAGTAGGTTGTGGTCTACTTTGTTGGATGCCTTGCTGAAATCTTAAGTATATTATGTCCACAGTATTTCGCTGGTCTACTAATCTAGTCACTATGTTGAAGAATGAAACAAGATTGGTTTGGCATGATCTGTTTTTAACAAACCCGTGCTGACTTCCAGTTCACTTGTTTCTAGATGTTGGCAGATCTGTTTTTTAATGATCTTTTCCAGTATTTTCCCGGGTATTGATGTGCATGTCAGAGTCCTGATTTCCCTGGGTTTACTCCTTGGAATGATGACACCATATGTGAAATACTCTGTATGTAAAGAGGAGTTGAAATGTTTCCAAAGTAGACAGAAGAAATTCAACCTTTTTAGCTTATGCCTAAAGAATCCCTTCTCTCTTCCTCCATCGTGCTTTATTATTACTCCTTCAACAATAATTCAGACTCTTCCGAGCATTGCTGGATATTTATTCACCCTTTACTCAAAAGGCCATACAAACCACTTCTATACAAATTTATTATTTTTGAACAATGTCATTACTTATAATGGAGCCAAATTTTCTGAATAAGTGTATAGAATATGCTAGGCATTGATACTCTATAAAAATTAATTGGGATATAAATTATCTATATATTTTGATGTTAACATCTAATCTATTTATATAAACCTTGCCATGTAATTATAATGTGGTGTAGTTATTTGTTTAATCTGATTGGATATTATTGTAGAGTTAGGATTACAGTTAGGTTTAGGTTATTTTAATTTACATTAATTAAATACATTTCATACTGCTGCATAATTTTTAGATTCATAAATTTATTGGTTATATAGATTTTAGATTTATTGCTGTTTTACTGTATGTAATAGTAGTGCATAGATGTTTGAGTCTTAGATTTGTTCACTTGCAGTTTCCCATTTATAGATTATAATCTCCTAAATACTGTGTTTACTTCATTGACACTAACACTGTATGTACAGAATGAATTCACTGATTGCTTATTAGTGTTCATTTTTTATTTTAGGCAGATCAAAGACCAAAATAAATAAACAGAACTGCATTTATTAAAAGATGAAGTTTACATATCACTAGCTTTGATCACAGAACATTGAATAAGATACTAACTTACTAAGCCATATCCTTGTTTTCAAAATACAGTACCATGGTTCACCCATTACCCAAAGCCAGAATCAGACAAATTTATGACCTTAGCCTAAAAAATGTTTCAACACTTAATTCAGCAATCTCTAAACCATACAAAATGGCAAGAAAGCCTTTCCACCCCACCCCACTTCACCCCATGCCCCCCAATCCTTCTGTCATTTGATTGCTGCCTCTTTTTTTAAAAAAAACAAGTTTTATTCAATTTTTCCCGAACAACATAAAAAAGAGCTCTTTTCAGTGTACAACATAATTCCAAATCACCATTTTTACATGCAAATATGACAGTAATTATATATTCATTTTTACATTCAGCATCCTATCTTATCCATTTTTAACTTAATTCTATTATTACATCTCCATTTTAACTTTTACATAAGAAAAGGAACAAACAAATTAATTCTGTTAAGTGATATTACTTTCATTCTAAACATCTTCTCAATTCATTTCAATTTATTTCAAATGTATTTCTTAAGCATTAACGTTTCTTTTAAGTGTAGCCTTTTCTAAAGTATTCTTTTCTCATTTAAATCACTAATAGTTCCTGTATTTTCATATTTATTCCTTTTTAATTCTATTGTCTGTCAAATTCTCAATTCCATCGCATATTCTTTCCATAAGGTCTAAATTAATACAAGCTTTTATACATAAAACCAAGCATAAATTTCCCCTCCCCTTTTACTAGTTTGGGGGTGTCACCTCAGTGGTTTAAATATGCCTTAATTCCCTCATCTGTAATTCCCAATTAAACACCTATTTTACTTAGTTATAGTAATAATCATTCCTAGAAAAAATAAACTACTTTACATTGTACTTTTCAGTCAGGTTCTGCAATGTATTTTCTCCCTTTATTTCCATAAAATTTTATGATAGCAAAAAAAAATAAGAGAAAAAGAAACAATTAATCAATTTAGCTAATCCTGGTCACTGATATTAATCTCATTTTTAAACTTCCTCACGATTCATTTCAATCATTTCAATATATATAATAAACATTAACTTTTCTTGTAACAATAAAAATAAGAACATACATTCATCTTCTAAAAAGATATCAGTGCCCCTCCCTCCTCTCAATAGGCTATATTCTATAATTTATAATTGCAAAGTACATTATTATTACCCCTCATATCAATGAGGAATCCTCTTTCTTAATACATTAACCATTATCCCTATGTATCCTAGGCAAAGAAAATTTTCTCTTTAATTTTACAATTCCCATATTTTTTTCTTTCCTGTTCCTGTTCCTCATGACTTCTCTTCCCTCTTGTTTTTCCAAATCTTTTCTTCCTCTGATTTATATCCCTCTTTATATATATATTTCCTTCCCCCTTTTACTTTTCTGATGTTTCTTTCTGTCTTTCTGATTTTTACAAGTATTCCCCATTTTAGTTACTTTCTTGAATCTCCCATTTTTAACCCCCCTTCTTTTTCCTCTTCTTTGTGGTGTTCTTTGTGTTGATTGTCTATTTAAAATGGCTTCTTCTTGAACTAACTCCTTCTCTGAGGTTTTTTCTTCATGTTCTCCAATCGCCATTCCATAGCTTTTAACTCAGATCCACCTCTTGCATGTAATAGTTCTTTCAAATTTTTAAGTTCCATTTTTAGATCCCACAGAGATATCATCGTTGCACACTCTTATATTTTATAGTCATTCAAATCCACAAATCATCTTCTCTTTTTCTTTTTTCTTTTTCAGACTTTCTAGATTCACAACTATTCCAGAACTGGGTTTATAGCACCATCAGTCCAATCCGTATTTTTTCTTTTATTCTAATTCAATTTTCACTTTCTAGGGTACTTATATTGTTTCAATATTTCCTTTTCATTGTATCAAATCAGGTTCATAGAGAAATAGGAACTTTCCTTTTTCAGCTTAAATTTTTGTCCACCAGATGGCACTCTCTGTTATACTCTCCTCACCTTTTTCCCCCTTTTTATTGTTCAGGGCTTTCCAGGCCTCAGTATTCCAAACCAATCAAATCTCCAATTTGAATATTTCCCCCTTCTTTTTAATACTCTTAAATCCAGCTTTAAATTGTGCCTGTTTGTTGCCAATGTATTTTAATTCAATTTGTTTAGATATCTTGTTCCGGCTGGCTTCTTCCTATCCCGGCTCGAAGCCCCGCTCAGCTGCCAAAAATATTTTCAGTTTTTTTCCATTCCCTTTATAGTTCTGCCGCTTTCTTATACTTTCATAAAGATTCTTAAAATATCCATCCCGGGGTACCTTTTAGTTAATTTTTGCACCAAATTGTCCTGGTTCTTATGTTGGATTGCTGCCTCTTAAATTACCGAAAATAGGACTACAAAATCTGGACCAAAGATAGCAGGAGAGTTGGATTTTTCTGCCTCTTTGCTTCCACCTAGTGATCATCTAGATTTCTGCACTCCAGTTTAGTAGATTGTAGCTGGAGATTCTGGAGAACACTGGAATTTTCTCTGCAACAACAATTTTAGGCAGTGCATTTTTAATAGCTAAAATATTTGCTGTATATGTTCATGGAATATACTGTATGTAAATGATCAGGATGTGATTGAATCTGTAATAGGCCACCTTTCACACATTCCCCTTTCTGTGTGCATATTCTGAGGTTTTTCTTTCCGGATGCCCAATTGATAGCACTATTGTAAATTGAACACATGGCTAAACTGATATGATGGGTCATTGATTTCGTGATTTTTATTAACGGCTGTGATTTTTCATTGGCTGATTTGCTTGACATGCATAAATTATTTTCATTGCATTGTATTAACTGCCATTACATTGACAGAGATGATAATTTCTCAGTTTTGCAAGGCTGCAAGCGCATATTATTTAGAATTGAATTTTTATTGACTCTTTTTTTCTGGACTATGAATTTTCTTGCCGAACATAGAAGCATGAAGGGAGCAAGAAATTTATTGAAGCAGGTGGATCAATTAAGCCGTCTTATAACAGGAAGCTATTTTGGCATGACATTTTCCACTGGAATAGCTTCTTGTCCTTTTGCCTTTCTGCTGCAGTAAATGTTATTATTTTAATAATAATAATAATAATAACAATAACAATAACAATAGCAATAATAATAGACTATTAAATAATATTTAGTTGGGTTTTGTAGAATAACAGAAGAAATAATTCAAAGTATTTCCATTTTTAATAAAATAGCAATTCTTTTTACATTCTTAAGGTTGCTTCAAGGTTACAGTGTCTTTTCTATACATGCAGACATCAATTTACATTATATACTTCAACATCTCTGTTTATCCACCTATCCTAAAACAATTGTTTGCTTCACACAAGTCATGAACTTGAAAATCACAATAAGCTGAATTTGAATATCACTCCAGGCCAAATATACCACATTCTGGCTTCATGTGATAGATGAACTCAGTTACCATGCATGCTTGATAGCTTCATGAGAGTAGCAATTTGCTCTATGATCAATGTCCAGATGCTTCCATCTGAGTCAAAGTCAATTTCAGTTCTAGAAAGTGTTAGCATTAAACTGAGCAGCCATTTGACATTGAAATCCCACTTGAGAAATAGGATTTTCTTCAGGGATCAAAGTTCTGTGTAGAACAACAAATGACCTTGAGTTGGATTCTTAATGTTAAATCTACAATTTCTCTAATTTTTGAACGATCAATTTTCTGTATACTATTGCATCCCTTTATTAGACTCTTCTTGGATCTTATATTCTTGGCATCATTTATATTCCTTGCTGAGTCCTTTACAATGTTCATTAGAGCTTGATCTTTTGTCCACATAGGAAGCCCTTTTATCAATCCAAACAGATTTAGCAATAGACAAAAAGGACACTTGCAAATGAAAGGTTATGGAGATGTTCTCAGTATTATGAGTGGGTGTCCATTAGTTGTTTGCTCAGTATGAATCATACTAATTCATTGTCGAAGGCCTCAATAAGATGATGGTTGTCAACATTATACCTTGTACTAACTTCCTGTTCTAATTAAACATTTCTGCAAATGAAAAAAATTATTGGATTCTATGTCCTCAATTTTCATCCTGTTTTGGAAGGCTGATCTCTTTTTTTCAAATGCAGCAAAAAGAATACATGGCTCATTCTTATTTGCAATCATCTCAGCCAAGCTGGCTGGGAATTTGGGGAGCCATAGTCTCAAAACATCTGGAGGAAATCAGGCTAGAGAGGCAATTTTAATATATGTACTGCCAATGCACATATTTTAATATTTATTTATTTATTTGAATCTCCTGTAATTGAAAAAAGTGATTAATTTTTGCTCAAAAATTATCTGCCAAAAACAGCTTTGCTTTTCATTTAAAGAAAAAAACAAGTGAGTGAGTGGAAGGATAAAGAAGATAGCATCTCTTTGAAAAGCATCTGAATGCAGTAGGAAATCGTTTCTGACAGCTTCAGCCTTTCTGCAGGGGGAGAAGGACTTAAATCAGTTTCCAGATATGAAAGATATGCAGCCCAATCCTAAATCTGATTATTCTAAATTAGCTTCCCTTCAGTCAATTAGGACTGACCTCTTGATTGTTGAGCTTTTTGTTATATTCTTAGGGGTAAATAAATACCTGTTTTCTTGCTCAACCAGAGGTGGGATTCAGCAGGTTCTGACCAGTTCTGGAGAACCGGTAGTGGAAATTTTGAGTAGTTCAGAGAACTGGCAAATACCACCTCTGACTGGAGATTTTGCAGTATCCTCCCCCTGCCATGCCCACCAAGCCACGCCAACAGAACTGGTAGTAAAAAAAAAAATTAAATCCCACCACTGGCTCAACCCCATTGACCATAAGGGAGATTCTTTCTATGTCAAGTAGCAGATCTATGTTTATTGATCAATTCTGACATTCAAAGACTTCAATCAACGTCTTATTTGAGTCAGATTCCTATTACTTTTGAATCATTTAATCTTTTCATTATAATGTAATCCTCGAGGCAACATTCTGCCCAAGCTGGTTCTCTTTCTCTCAGCTTGCTATCTGACCAATGTATTTTGGATTAAGTAAGTAGAGTAGTTTAAAGAATTAATAATTGCCATGGCCAAGAGGAAGATTTAAGTCATCTCCCAAAGTGCTTTTTCAAGAGAAAAGTATAAAGAAGAAGGGAAAAAGAAAGAAAAGCCATTGACTTCTGGCTCCCTTTGGTGCAGTAGAATAAGAAGTAACATCGAACCTCAACTTTTTACCTATATATAGTAATATAAAATAGTAATTTCTATAACAATAAGTCTATCTAATCAGTAAAACCCAAAATCAAAGTTTCATTTTTTTCTACCTCAAGCACAAAGTTCAGAAATGGTTTCCAAATAGAAACAAAGGTATTTTGTGTTTTTTTCTTCTTCTATCAAAATAGTCAATTTAGCCATCTCTACTAACTCAATCAACTTTTGCAACCATTCATCCATTGTGGGGATTGAAGCATCCTCCCATTTGTGTGCATAAAGTAATATTGCTGTTATTAACATATATAACATTAAAGTTCAATTTTTAAAAATATTTATCATATTTGTATACTACAAGTGTCTGGCGGTTGATAAAAATACACGACTGCTAAAAAACTAAATTTTCTTACCATACCTAGAACCTGGTGTCTTACAACATGTACTACAAATGCAACATTAACAACTTCTATCATTCAAGTTCTATCTATTTAGTCTAGAAGACTAAAGGTATTAACCTCTCTAATTTTTATTCCTTATGGTTGATTCTCATTGTTTGGTTTTGATTGAATCATTTCTGTTTTATTAATTTTCAGAATGTGCTGACGTTGGTAAATTTGCTGCATATAAGTAATCTTCATTAGGGATCACAATTTGGGCTGGCAACTTGGTTGTTAAGTGCAGTATTCACTGAGTAAAACTGAGAATGGGCTTATGATCTGACTTCAGCTTTGCTTTAAAGAATTGCAAAGGTTGTCAATGCAAGGGATTGGTCATAAATTACTATTTTATCACAGTCATAACTGCAAACAGTTGATAAACAATGTACATGCTAAATAAATGCACTGTATATATGTGTAAATTTCTTGCAAAAGAGGTAAACATTATAAAATGTAAACATTATTCTTATATTTCTGTATGTTCAATACATAAGTACAGTATGTCAACTGTAAGGCTTTCCATAATGTTAATTTCCCAATGTTAATTTTTGCAAGATTCAAACATTATGTTGTAATGGAATGTGTGAGTGACCTTGGGGAATGAGGGAATTAGACTAGAAAAGGGGGTGCTCCCCATAGCTAAACCTCAGAAAAAGGAACTTAGGAAGGACCATTCATCAGATAGTTAAAAGTGGCAGTGGGGAGTTTGTACCTTAAGACTTGCAAGAATCTGTTAATATAGCCTTATAGTAAAGTAGAATTAGCTCGTGTGATTGTGTTTCCTGTCTGGTTTACCTGGTAGGTCTGACATATTTATTTATTTATTTATTTTGATTTGTCAATCACTTACAAGATAATGGGTATAGTTATGAATACATGAAATGGGTACATATAAAAAAAATAAAAGAAACAATAGGACAGGGATGGTAGGCACACTGATGCGCTTCTGCACGCCCCCTACAGACCTCTTAGGAAAGGGGTGAGGTCAATAGTAGACAGTCTAAGGTTAAAGTTTTTGGGGTTTGAGGAAGAAACCACAGAGTCAGGTAGAGTATTCCAGACATTGACCACTCTGTTGCTGAAGTCGTATTTCCTGCAATCAAGTTTGGTGCAGTTAACCTTGAGTTTGTATCTATTGTGTGCTCTTGTGTTGTTATGGTTGAAGTTGAAGTATTCATTGACATGTAAGTCGTTGGCAATGTATGATTTTATATACCATACTTATATCAGACCAAAGGTGGCATAATTCAAGGTTTTCTAGGTCTAGAATTTTAAGTCTGGTGGCATAAGGTATTCTACAATAAGTAGAGGAGTGGAGAACTCTTCTTGTGAAATATTTCTGGACTTTCTCAACTGTGCTAATATCAGATAGCAAATGTTTTGTATGCTCTAGTTAGTAGTGTGATATTACCAGAGAAAAAGCTACGTAGGATTAGGTTAACAACTCTTAATGTCTTTTTGGCTATGTAGTTACAGTGGGCTCTAGCACTTAGATCATTTGAGATGAGTACTCCAAGATCCTTGACAGAGTTTGGATCATCAACAAGGTCTTGACTATTCAGCTTGTATTTTATTTTCTGATTTTCTTGCCAATATGTAAGACAGAGAATTTATTTGTTGAGACTTGCATTTGTTTAACCATTCTGATACACAGTCAAGATCTTTTTGAAGGGTAGAAGTATTGTCTGTGGTATTGAACAGCTTTACATCATCAGCAAAGAGAATGCGGTTGCTCTCAATATGATCACAGAGGTCATTTATGTAGAGTATGAAGAGAGTTGGTCCTAGAACACTGCCTTGGGGGACACCACTATTGACAAGTACAGAATTTGATTGGACACTGCCAATTTTCACCATTTGTATTCTGTTTGACAGGAATGCTTCTATCCAGTTATGTAGTTGTCCAGAGATACCATAAGATTTTAGTTTTAGGAGTAGTTTGTTGTGTACCACTGAATTAAAGGCTTTACAGAAGTCTATGTAGATTGCATCTATTGTTTTGCCCTGATCGAGTTGTGATGTCATATGTTTTTGCAGTGTAAGAGTTGCAAATTACAAGATAGTTTATTTATGAAACCAAATCGTTTATTAGAGAGTAGGTTGTTTGTCTCTAAGTGGAGGATAATGGATTGGTTAATAATTGATTCCATGATTTTACAGGTGACACAGCATAAGGAGATTGGTCTGTAATTTTCAACCTTTTTGAAGATGGAGATGACTGTGGTTTGTGACCTTGTGACATTTATCTTGTTCAAAAAATAAGAAAATTTCACTGAGTTATATTGAATATTTTATCCCATTTTATAATCATATGTTGTTCCAATTTTCTAACATTATTTCTAATACAAATACAACAATACAATCTTATGTACCTTTGCAGAATCTCTTTTTCAGTTATATTTTTACCCATTATCTCTGAATAAATCCTGTTTCTTTACATCTTGTTTCAAACCTTTGTAGCTTCTCTTCCCTTCCTTCCTCCGTTGCTTCTCCACTCTACCCTTTTTACCCCCTTGTCTCTTGATCTCCACCCTCTTCTGTATTCCTCTTTTCTCTTGCTTTCTAACATTGTGTCCACTTTTCACCTTATTTTTCCCTTTTTTGGTTGTTTTTTTAAGTCTTAAATTCTCCATTCTCTTTCCCCCCTTTCCCCTTTCTTCCTCAGATAAAGTTGCTTGTTCATTAAAGATGGCTTCTTCTTCATCCCAATCTTCTTGTTCTTGTAGATTCTCATAAGTAGAAATCGCCATTTCTAAAAACTGAAAAACGGAGCCAAAAGAGCCCTTCCCTTCTTGTTCCTCTTCTTTATATTTTTTGAATTCCATTTTCAGTTCATCCACAAGTAATGCCATTGTAGATTTTTTTTTTAAACAACCCAAATGTTTTTAGTCTTTCAAATAATAATTTCCCAAAGTCCCAAAGTTACCAAGCAATCCAAATACACACAGACTGTTTCATTTAGCACTTTCTTTTTTTACACTTTTTCTTCCTGGGGTTACAGTTCAGTTGCAAAGTTCCAATTTAAAATGTATCTTTTAGAAGTCTTGTTACAATTTAGCTCTAGTCTTATAAATTCCAAGCAGCCTTCTCCAGCAAAATCTTAATATTAATTCTTTTCCTCTCCCTTCCCACTTATAACAAATAAAGTTTTTTTCCTCAATGTTCAGAAATCTTTATTGTCCCCTTGGCTTTAATTTTCCAGTTTAATTACCTGCTGATGCCAAAGCGGGTTTTTCCAATTTCTCATTCATCTGCTGTCACCATAAGGAAGGAGAGTGAGAAAAAACAAACTTTCCCTTTTCACTTTCGTTCTCTGCTTCCAAATCTTCGTTGGGAACGATGTATCCTTTTCCAAAATTTAAATTCCAGGATATCTTAAATATTGCTTGTCATCTCGGTCAGCCGAAACTTTCACTTCTCAACTTCCTCCTGCACATACTTTTCCGGATGAGTGCTTCTTTGTGGCGGCCATTTCTGACCGTCGCTCTTGCCGCTTTTGGAAAAGGGAGTTAAGCCAGCTGAGGAGGGGAGGTGCAATTCCCCTCGACCCCTGCTGGGTCTCCCCTATCTTCAGTCACCTCTACGGGGTAACTATAGCCCTGAAGCCAGCTGGCTCGGGGCACTCCAGCGGCGAGCGCAAGCAGAAACTGTGCATGATCGCGGATTCCTGCCACCGCCGAAGCCCTGCAAACCGGAAGTCCACCATTGTCTTGATGTTTTTTGAGTTCTGTGCAGAGTATATGGGAGTGGGCACATTGCTGTATGGTTAGATGAGGACGAGAACGGAGGTTCTTATGGTTGGTGTTGCTTTTGGCAAGTGAATTTATAGTATAAATGAATTTACATTTGCTTGATTCATTTTTGCAAGTGACCCTGCAGAAGCATGGGGCCACAGAGCCGTCTCTGTTTTTGAGCTCTTGGCCAATGCGGGAAATGTCAAGTATTTCATCAGGGGAGATGGTTGATACTTGATAATCACTGATGATGTTTCGGACAGTTGTGATGTCATCATTGTCATTGATGTCCTCTAGACCAGTGGTCCCCAACCTTTTTTGTGCCACGGCCCAGTACCGGCATCACAAAATCATCCACGGCCTGGTACCGGCATCAGCGACCGGCCAGCCAGCCGTCCCCCACTTCTCCCCGCCACCTTCAACTCCTCCTTTGTACCTGTCTCGATGGGCTTCGGGACGGCTTTGGGACGGTCGCTCGGCTCATCTTGCCATGCGTGCTGAAAGAATCCTCGTAACTTAGTTTTGTTCGAAGCTGCCCCCCCCTCAATGAAACTAAGGCGCGGGGATTCTTTCAGCACCCAAACGCAACTTTCTACCCGGAAAAGCTCACCGGAAGCACTTTTTCATCAAAGCAAGATGGTGGTGCCCAGAAAACCGGCGGCCTGGTAGAAATTGTTCCACGGACCGGTACCGGTCCGGGGACTGGTGGTTGGGGACCCCTGCTCTAGACCAAATAAGATGGCGTTTAGACGTTTCTGTTCAAGCTCAACAGCTTCTCTGATGAGGATTGGGATATCATTATTTGTCTGATTTATATGCTGAAGTGTGGTTTGTTTATCTATGAATATTTATTTATTTAATCAATTCATATAGCCAGCCATCTCACATACATATCTCTGGTCAGCTTATAATATAATATAACTTGTTGACTCAGTAACAATTTACTGGCTTAAAAACACTCTGAGCTGTAAGCTGTATCTTATTAAACATAATTACTAGCAATGAACACACTACACCAAGCCAAAACTAAACAAACCCATATACAGATTACAGAATCAACTCTTTGAGGTTTTCTAGTCCAATCTCCTGCTCAGACAGGAAGGCCTATATCATTTCAGATCCAATCTCTTCTTTAAAACTCCCAGTGTTCGAACATTCACAATTTCTGGAGGCAAGTTGTTTCAGTGATTAACTGACAAGAAATTTTTCCTTAGTTCTAGGTTGCTTCTCTCACTGATTACTTGCATCCATTGCTTCTTGTCTTGCCTTCAGGTGCTTTGGAGAATATGATGGCTTAATGCCTAAATCCAACATTTGCACTTCCTGCAAGAGACATTTGACCTTGTTTGGAGAGATTAACCCTTGCAAATTGTTCTTTACAGATTTACGCAAAAACTTTGAGCAAGACCCCCAGGGCAAGGAAGTCCCAATTGAAGGAATGATTGTGCTGCATTGTCGGCCACCAGAGGGAATTCCTGCAGCAGAGGTGAGAAATGAAGTCCCTTGCATTTCCCATAAAATCTGTTACATTTTTATTTCAATGAGGTTCAATACAGTACAGAATTAAGATAGGGCAGAATATTGGTTTGCTTTGCAAATATCCTGTGGTTTGTGTTTTCCATGAGGAATAATAATTGATTGCAATGATTTAAAACAAAAGCACACCACAGACAACCCTCCCAAATAATTTGCTTGAAAGATCAATACATTAAATAATTTTTTTTAGTCCTGACTAGAGTTTTCAAAATGCTTTGAAATGTGCACTGGATTTTATTGTTGATGTTGCAACTAAACCCAAGATCTATCTAATTGTGAAGGAGAGCAATCCAGGTTCACTACCCTAAAGAAAAATATATTGCTTATATGAGCATGATATAGATAAGTCATGTATAAAGATGTCAACATCAGTACTTGGTCAATTTCCAGGCCCCCAATCATGCCAAACTCCTGCTTTTGTAAGGTCACCATTTCTCCTAGTGGTAAGATACACCATGACCTATACACCCTGGATTTGGTTTCCTTTACTAGAAAGCTGTCAGGTACAAATAACCAGGAACATTTGTTGAGTTCAAAGCACTGAAGAGTTTATTACTGCTACCTACACACAAGAATCTAGTCAACTAACAGTCAGAGTTAAACTGATGCTAGATAAGGGTCAACAGAATTCATGGGAGGGGGTTGAACTTTGGTCTCTTGTGGCAATGCAGTGACTCCATACTGATAATCCATTTAACTCCACCTTCATGCTCAGCCTGCTCTTGTCCTATGAAAGCACTTGAAAAGTGCTGTTGGTTTGTCACAGAAGATATATTTTGATTGATTGATTATATTTTGCAAGGCCTTCCTGACTGCTGAGTACTGAGTACTGACAAAGTGGTACGGCATATTTCCTGACTTCTTCCATTGGTGTTGATGGCTAATTCTAAAAGGCAGAAGCTATCTACCATCACAATTTCCTCATTGCCCATTCTAAGGCTGGTTGTTCTTCCTGTTCTCATTAATTTGATCTTCCCCTTATATTATTTTAGTCTGACTTTTTAAAATGTTCTCTTGGACTTTTAGTACTAGAGGTTGCAAGTTCTTTTATGTTTTCTGTTATTAGTGTCATCAGAAAACACAGGTTATTGATATTTCTTCCTCCAATTTTAAAATCATGCTCATCTTTCAATATATTATCTGAATAGTCTGAATAAATAAGAGTATGCAGCCTTATCACACTCCTTTGCCAATCTGAAACCAGCCTATTTCACTATTTTTTGTTTGGACAGGTGCTTCTTGATCTGAATATAGGTTTCTCAAAAGACAATGAGATATTGTAGAATTCCCATTTTTCTAAGCACATTCCATAGTTTGACATAATTAAAAAAAACTAAAAAATTTCTATTATCGATGAAACATGTATTATTTCTAGCATTCTTTTGCCAGAAAGCACTGAAAAGTTCAGAGTTTTCCCACCTTTTAACTTTCCAGTGGATATGCAACCATCAGCCTTGCAACTCTTGAACACTTCATGTTCTCCCATGGATTTCATTTCCTTGTCCATGGCTTCTTTCCACTTTACTTGTTCAATTTTAGGTAATGCCAATACTTCTTTGTAATTCCTTGGCTCATACCATACATTATACATTTTAACTTCACTAGCAGTAAACCTGTCAGGTGGAATCCTCTTGTTCCATCGCTCTGATCTGTGTGGCACTAACAGCTCATGTGTGTCAACCCTGTCTTGCTTCATATCTTGTTCAGTTTCTCCTTCCCGAATGCTGACACCATCACTAAGTGAGTTACCATCAAGGATGGGATTCTACCAGTTCACATCTATTCGCTAGAACTGGTTGTTAACATTCTAAGCAGTTCGGAGAACTGGTTGTTAGAAGAAATTATTGGCCTAATCCTGTAAGGAAGGCAGGAAGGAAACATTCTGGTGTTGCTTACAGAAACTGCCTCTCTGTTAACCCTTATTACATTCTTGGCAGGACTAGACTTTCTGTCTTAGAAACTTCTCTGGAGTTTTTTTTCCCTTCCTTTGCTGGTACTTTGCTTCTGTGGAGTGACCATTCAAAGTTACAATGGCACTGAAAAAAGTGACTTATGACCACTTTTCGCACTTACGACTGTTGCAGCATCCCCACAGTCTTGAGAGGCCAGGCAAAGAGATGTGTGCCTCGATGTGAGTGATATTGAGTTGGCCACACCCAACCAATAACATGACCACCAAGCCATGTCCACCCAGTCACATGACCACCAAGCCACGCCCACCACCTAAGCCATGCCCACATAACCAGTTGTTAGAAAATTTGAATCCCACCCCTGGTTACTGTCACTAAGTGAGTTACCATCACTAAGTGGATCACTGTCACTAAGTGAATCATTCCATAAATTTGTATCAATTCTATTCCAATTTTGCTCTGCAAATCTTGCAGACCTTGAAAACACTATTATTTTGCTCCCATCGCTAAAGCGATAACTCTTTGAGCTGGCTCATAGCCCACAAACCTGAGCTTTCTAGCCTTTGGTTGCCCCTTTCTTCTAATTGCCTTTGGAATATGCACCCACACGTTGCTTCCAAACCTACTATAGTCATCTACAATGATCAGCGCATACTTAGCTCCTCCCAAACTGGCTTGCATTGGGCCCACCAAATCTGCATGTACCATCTGTAGAGATCTTGTTGTCTGCCTTGTGCTACTCTTGCTTACTGGGAATGCCTTGGACTTTGATATTTTGCATAATGCCTTACATCCCTTTAAATGTAATCCTTCTGCATACTGATCCATCTTTTGAACAACTTTAAAGCTGGAATCACCAAGCTTTTTGTGCAAAAGAATGAATCATGGTTTGCAACATTGCCAAATGTTTGTGCACACTGAACTTTTTGTCCCTGTAACATATAAAGGTTATTATGGAGAAAACTCAAACAGAAGCAGACATGTTACGGGTTCAGAGTAGAGCTCTAGTCTTCAGCAAGCAAGCAAGTTAGTTTCTCTTTCAATAGACAGACTCAGAGCTTAACATAGCTTCAGAGCTGCAGAGCTTAATATAGAGTCATGCCTAGACTACTTCTAGTTTCAATTTCCAAACAGTCCTCATTGGCTGACTTAGTTGCCTTGCCTATTCATTGGCTGACCTTGTTACCATGGTCTGTTCCAGTTCATGAATATACTCTGACAAAAAGGGCTGTGATTTTGTCACAGAAGATACATTGATATAAATACAAACAATGACCATGGCATACCATATATTCTGAGAAGGCAAGACATCCATATAATTAATAAAAAAAAACTGTGAACACCGAACCACATTGTTTCTCTGATTCTTTGATGATGTTTCTTGTATTTTATTCAATTTATACTTTAAATAACTCATTTGAAAATAGATGGCTAGAATGTGTTGCAATGTGTTGAAACTTATCAGGTATGTGTGTTATTTCAGCTCTATTTCGGTCAGGAGTTTGATTGGTTTGGGGACATTTCAAATAGTCTTTGATTATACATCTGCTTTTCAAATGGCTTTTGATTACATTATACCCTTTTAGAAAAAATGTCTTAGTTGGATGTTCAGAGGTGGGCAGAAAAACTGCCTCTTTAACTCACATTTCCAAATGTGACTGTAGGGATTGAAAGATAATTTTGTCTGGCTGCATTTTGAAAATAATTTACCAGGAGCATGATATGCATTTTGATAAGAATCTGAATCAATAAGAAAACCAGAATGCAATTATCCATTGGTGCTCATGCATATAAGAATAATAGTAATGCAGCCCAGTAATGAAAATGTATTGGAAAGGTTAAGTATATACCAAGAATTATGGACAAAGACATTTTCCAGCCTAGGAGAAAACATTATTCTTGCTTCCTTGTTTCAGAGTCCTAACTCTGAAGGAGTATGACTTTAGCAATTGTCTCCAAAGCTGTCCCCTGCTTTTTTCAAGAGGATTTATATTCCTTGGAGATAGCTGTATATCCTACCATTTCCCACCATCCAGTCAGAGATGAAGAAGCTTCCTGGATTAGAAGCAAAACATCTTCAAAGAAAAAACAGAAAGTCCAGTTGCCTCTTGAAAAAAACACCTTTGGGACAACCATGACCTGGAGGACTGAGAATCTTCATAGACTTTAGCAGTTGTTACAGTGCTGCTATAACTCGGGGGAAAGAGGGAATGGTTTTATGTGAGGGGCAGGTGCATATGTGTGAATGCACAGCTTCATCTGTGAGTGCTGGCACCTGCCACTCAGCTGTAGCCCACAGATTGAGGACCCCTGCTGTAAAGCGTTATGGGCAGGGGTGAGATTCAAATTTTTAACAACCAGTTCTGTGGGCATGGCTTAGGTGATGGGCGTGGCTTGGTGGTCATGTGACTGGGTGGACATGGCTTGGTGGTCATGGTTTTTTTTTAAAACAAATTTCATTAATTTTTAAAGACATACAGAAACACAAAACATAGAAACATAAAAAACCTCTTTTCTGAAGGTTGCTTAGTCCCAGGTTAAAACTCTTCGTACAGACACAAAATCAAATTCATATTCATTTTATATACCATTCCATATCTTATTAACATTTTCAATTTTCTATATAGCTTCTCCTCTCTTTTAAATTTTCTTAATTTTATTTTATTTGTTTATCTCATCTCAATTCGAATCATAATATTATTCTTTGTCTGTTCTACTTCCATCCATCCATTTATCTTTCTTCTTTAAAGAAAACTTCTGTAAACTAATTGGAATATGACACCTTTATCTCTTTCCCCTACATTTATGATACTTAATATAGAATACATAGCTCACATTGGGATTCTGTTTGGTACATTCTAAAATTATACAATATTATCAATACCAAAACAAATCTATTCATTAATATTAATGTTCATTTATATCTTAAACACTTAGCACATTACTTTTCAATTAAATCACATACTTTTATGGGAGCACCTACTTTCCAAGATTATTCCCCCCCACCACACACATCACATATTTTAAATCATTTCATTAGGCTGTTCCCCCTTCTCCTACTCCAAATCTCACATTTCAAAAAAAAAAAAAATTCCACTAAAACAACATAGTCTAATCATTAATATTAACAATCTTAAACATTTTACCCATTTCAGTTAAATACCATACCTTTATGGGAACACTTATGCTTTCCATGATTATTTCCCCTCCATATCACATATCTTAAGTCATTGTTTCATTAAAGTGTTCCCCTTTTCTTGACAAAAATTTCACTAAGTTATACTAAATATATCATCACATTTTAAATTTCATATTATTTCCAATTTTCTATAATTATTTCTAAGTACAAATGTGAAAATACAATAATACAATCTTGTGTACCTTTCCAGAATCCCTTTTTCAGTAAATTTTACCCATTATCTCTAAAAAACTTTTGTTTCTTTGCATCTTGCTCCCCACCATTGAGACTTCTCATCCCTTCCTTCCTCCCTTGCTTATTCTTCTCCTCGTCCTCTTTACCCCCTTGTCTCTCCACCTCCCTTTTATTCTGCTTTCCTCCTTTCTGTTGTTTTCCAACATAGTGTCCCCTTTTCATCTTATTCTTCCCTTTTTTGGTTATTTTTCCAAGTCTTAAAGTCTTCTTTCCCTTTTTCTCTTTCTCCTTTCCTTCCCCAGCCAAAGTCACTTGTTCATCGAAAATGGCTTCTTCTTTGTCCCAGTCATCCTGTTGCGCATTCAGCTTTACATAAGTACAAACCGCCATTTCTAAAAATTGAAAGAGAGTGCCCAAAGAATCCTTCCCTTCTCGCTTTTCTTTTTCATATTTTTGATATACAAGTTTCAATCCATCCACAAGTGGTGCCATTATAAAGAGAAAAAGTTTTTCCAAACAAACAACCACCCAAGAGCTTTAATCAGAGGTAATTCTCAGAAGTTCCAAAGTCACCAAACAATCCAAACAAGCTGTTTCTTTTAAATACTTTTTAAATACTTTCTCCTTCTTCACTTTCTCTTTCTGGGGGGCTAGGTGGTCATGTTATTGGCTGGGTGTGGCCAACTCAGTATCACTCACATCAAGGTATGCATCTCCTCGCCTGGCCTCTCATGACTGTGGGGATGTTGCAACACTCGTAAATGTGAAAAAATGGTCATAAGTTACTCTTTTCAGTGCCATTGTAACTTTGAATGGTCACTCCACATAAGCAAAATATCAACAAAGGAAGGAAAAAATCTCCAGAGAAGTTCCTGAGACAGAAAGTCTAGTCCTGCCAAGAAGGGTTAACAGAGAGGCAGTTTCTGTAAGCAACACCAGAATGTTTCCTTCCTGCCTTCCTTACAGGATTAGGCCAGTAATTTCTTCTAACAACCAGTTCTCCGAACTGCTTAGAATGTTAACAACTGGTTCTAGCAAATAGGTGCAAACTGGTAGAATCCCACCCCTGGTTATGGGGAAATATATAAGTCTAACTGAGATTGCTTCTGCTATGATGCTAAGCCATAATTCATTGTATATTAACCACTAACTACAATGGCTGGGCAGTTATACTAAAAACAACCCAAATGAGCTATTTTATGTTCTTTTCAGCAGGTGATGTGAAGCTCTTCTCTGTATGAAACAGGGGTAATACCATGGAGCTATCATTTTTCTCTTTCTAAATAGAGATTGATTTCAGGGTGCTGCTTGTTACAAGGTTCTGCGGAGGCTGGGGGAGATCTGTTCAAGCCAGGAATTATTGTTCCTCCTCCATTGTGGTAGCCCAGCTTTCTTTCTCCATATAAGAGCACAGCTGGAGAAGCAACACTGCTTGCTTTAATGGCAAATTTTAGGTGGATTCTCAGAGTGAAAGTTCCAGGCCAGCAGCTCCATCTGTGCTGCAATATATTTATTCTCCAAAAGTCTAGAGATGCATCTGTGCTGATGTGATTGCTGTTTAGATGCACTGATAAAAAATAAGTAAAAATTAAAGAGAGAAGGAAAAGCTGCTGTAAACAAGAGACCACTTGCTTCTTATCTCAGTTGAAATCACTATGGATCTATTAATTGGGTAGACAGAAGATGCTAAAGGGATAAAAAAAATAAATGAAAAAAAAACACAAGCTGCACATTTTGTTCATTAGTTAGAAAGCCTGCTGAGCACATGCTACTGGAAACTAGTTTATAGGATGAGTAATGAGACAGAAGGGGTTGAGGAGGGCAGGGGGAGATACATACAAACCTTGTAGAATAGACTGTGAGTTAACTAGGGATATGAAAAAAAGCTGAAGAGCTGATTAAAAAGGAGCAAAAGACAGAAATATTCATTCAAAAGGGAAGATAGATTAAAATCATGATTCATGTCTTCTAATGGACGTTATAGTGATGATGGTGGTACTGTTTAAGAAGACTGTGCTATCTGTCCAGTTTTGTGTGTATGTGTGTGTGTGTTAAAAGGAAAGATAAGTTGTTACCATGTTTCCAGTGAATAATGCAGAACAGAAGCAACTGAATTGCTATTTCTTCTTGGACTTTCAATAATAATAACAACAATAACAATAACAATAACAACAACAACAACAACAACTATTATTATTATTATTATTATTATTATTATTATTATTATTATTATTATTATTATTATTATTATTATTATTATTATTATTATTCATCCCCTCTATTGCCTGGTTCAGATATCATTAAAAGCATTCAATGCTTTCAATTGATTAACCACGATTGTTGAATAAACCACTATTAACTGGACCAGCTAAGTCTAAAATATACACACTGTTGTCATGTTAAGCTATAACAAAATCAATTAAATTATCATTTATGTCATGTAAAAATTCTCTGAATGAGCCCTTGACCCAATAGCACAAGAATTTCTGATGAGGCCTTCCACAGAAGTTCTTTCAAGACTGTCTGAACACTATTTCTGTCAGGTGCAAAGTGTCAGAGTCATACATGAAGTTGTAGCACAGAAGATTTATTCTATTATATATACAAGAATATAGTAAACTAATGTTTAGCACTAAATTGACCAAAGGAATTCAAGGGGATTTAGACTTGGATCATTTGTGGCAATATAAGGACCCTAAGCTTATAACATGTTTAACCCCAGCTCTGTCTGCTCTTCTCCTATAATTTCTGATCCATCAACTATCAAAGTCCTTGGGTGGTATGTAGAAATCAAACATATTAAAACCACACCTCATTCCATAAATGTAAATTGTTTAATTCTAAAACCTAATGTGAAAAGATATGTTTTTAAAGATTTTATAGCAGTGTTTTAACAAACAGGGAAAATTGAATGCATGCTCTAAAATAAATTGCACCTGGCCAGTGGTATTAATCTAGGAAACTTGAAAAAGATAATAATTCACACTTACGATTAGCCCAGTTATTTTGATAAAAGCTTGCATTATTATTAATAAATGGGGCAGAGTGAAGAGGAGAGGGATAGGGAGGACATGACACTATTTCAAAATAGGCACCATATCTGACTGCAAGCAATTATAGGAAGCCATAATATATCAAATTATAATTATTGAGCTTAGTTGACTGAATGCACAAATAGATGTGGCCAAGTTCCATCTGGTGTGCTGGTCCTTTTTTTCTGGAGAGTGGAGAAAAAGAGATGACTATAATGATCCACATGTTAATTGCCTCTCATTTAGATGATTCTCACATTGTTCTTTTGTGACGCTGGGCTTAAAAATCTCTAAAAATGACAGCCAGTACAAAAATGCATTGACTGATGTCACAATCTTTTTTTCAATGGCTTCTAAGTACTTCCTGGGCCCAACTGATGGCATAGTTTCGACCTGCAATACTAGAAGTCCCTGCATATTTTAATGAACATGGTTTTCAGTAGTTCTTGCATGATGGTTAATATTAAGAGTTGTGAGAGTTATCATCTGACCACAAAATATCCTCCCATCATATGTTTGGGAACAATTTCTTCTTTTTTAAAAAAAGTTGGATGGTTTTTATCAACCCCACCCCTCCCCCCAAAAATCTTGTAAAGTCAGTTGGACTGAAAGATAGTGACAGGTCTAAGGTTGTTCAATGACCTTTTAAGGCTCAAAGGGGTTTTAAACCTTGATGTGCCTGATCCTAATCCAACATATTAATCACTAATTATATTGCTGTCCTCTCAAATAATTATTTCAGGTGATAAAGTTACCTTTTTGATATTCTTCTATACAAGAAATGTAAATAATATTCTTATCCATTTAGTTATTAATGTTGTATAGTATTGCATTTTATTGCCATTTAGTGTTTTTATTGATTTCATTTTGTATTCTCTCTCTCACACACACACATATACACACATAAGGGGTGGAGAGCGAGAAAGAACACACTATTCATTGCTGTGGATGCTCAGTAGGAGAGCAGCACACTTTATAAATTCAGTGAATAAAATACTAACAATATTTTCAACACTTGAAAAAATGTTCCATTTCTCTGCCTCTAACAGTGAGCAGTTTTTGTTCTTTCCCCTGTAATAGGCAGAATATCATTTCACAAGTACATAAAATTATAACTCATTCAAATAAAAAGGAATAATAAAATCATAGGACTATATAGAAGGACTACATCCACATAATGTTAACTAGATATTAAGACATCAAAATGCATCAGTTCATTTTTCTCAATTTGTTTTTACATCAACACAACATATTATATTGTATTTTAGCTATGGGATTTGTGTGTGTGTTCTAACTAGCCTCACCAGACTAATTTTAAATCTATGCAGATTTTTACCTACAGAGAAAATATGTGTATATACATTTTTATATTAGCAAATTTGTCTTTGTATAAAGAAGAAGGAAATGAATATGTTAATTGTTTAATGAATTAGCTAATTTAATAAAATTTTAAACCAAGCATATGAATCTGTCCTGGGTTTTGGCTGGAGAAGGATATTAACAAAAAACTAAAGAAAATAAGGAATGTGATAGCTGTTGTTTTCATGAAACCATTTTTTTCTTTGCTCTAATGAGCACAAATTATTTGCCCATCTAGGGAAAAAATCCTTAGAATCATAGACTACTTTTAATTCAGCCAAGTGGGCCTGTTCCAGTTCAGGATATAACAAATCTCCAAGAAATTAGTCTGTGTTAGTCATGGAAAAAGAAACAAATCTTGGGCAAGTTTCACACATCACATTGAATCATGTTAATTTGTTTTGGACTTTAACATGTGTGTGTGTGTGTGTGTGTGTGTGTGTGTATGGTATTCAGCTTTGTTCAGGTATTTTCCCATGTCATTATAGTTGTGCTTTTAAAGTTGTAGCAACGTTTCGGCAGAATCTCATCTGCCATCATCAGGTTTGTGTATTGTGTTCGGCTGTGAATCAGGCTTTCACAGCCATTTCTGTTTTAAATTTGGTGCTAGCCTATTGCTGTGTTAGAATGGTTTTTCCTTCATCCTGATTGGTTGGGAGTCTTGGTTTGTGTTTATTGGTGTGTTTGCTGTTTGAACACAGTTTGCTGTGTTCTGCTTGATTGGTGTTTCTAATATCTTCTGTCTGTTTTGTAGCATTTTTTGATTGGCTGGCAACATTGTATTTCCTATATTGGAGGCTTTTAGTGCAGCTTGGCTTCGGGTAAAAGGACAGCTATCATTTATTAGGAAGCTAGGTTTCATCTGGGTGCCTGGTTGGGGTGTGTTTGAGCTGGAGGTATCAGAGGAGGTCTGTTTGTGCCCAGATGTTTGCCTGGCTTGTGGTGTGGAGATTTTTTTGTTTGTGAGTGCAGGCTTCCAGATAATTGACAGTCTGGTGGAGTCATCTCTTCTATTCATTCTTTCAAGTCTTTTTTCAATCTCTATGGCTTATCTGATAATTCTGTAGCTAGGGTTTTCTATAGCATCTAGGGTTTTGGTGCCATTGAAGTTGATGCTATGATCTGTGGCTTTCATATTGGACCAGTGAGGAAGTGTGTGCCAGCTTTTTTACTGCATTTTTGTGTTCATTCTGGTGGATACTTATTCTTCTATTGGTCTGTCCGATGTATGTGGAAGGGCAGGATGCACAGGGGACTTCATTATATGCCTTGGTTTTCCAGGTCATTCTTATCTCTGGGGTTTCTGAGGATGGCTGCTATTTTTCTGTCTGTTTTGAAGGCAGTCTTGATGTGATTTACATCTTACTGATTTTATCTGTCGTACCTCTTATGTAGGGCAGGACAGCTGTTCTATAGGTGTGTTCATATTCTAGGTCTCCATTATGTCTCAGTGTGTTTTTGTGGATCAGGCCTGTGATTTTGCTTTTGTGGAAGCCATTGGCTGTCAGTACTTTTGTCAGGGTGCATAGTTCAGTCTTTATGTGTGTCTTGTCTGCCAGGCATTTGGTTCTGGCAATTAATGTTTTGGCCACAGAGTTTATCTGTGCTAGGTGGTGGTGGGATTGGGCATTGAGGTAGCAGTTGGTGTGTGTTTTCTTCTGGTATATGGTGTGTCCTAGTGTGCCATCTGCTTTTTGTAGATTAGTACATCTAGGAATGGTAGTTGTTTGTTTGTTTCAGTTTCCATGGTGAATTTGATTTTTGGGTGTGTGCTGTTTAGGTGTGTTAGGAAATTGTTTAGGTTGTCTTTTCCATGGGGCCAAATAACAAATGTGTCATCGATGTATCTTAGCCATAGTTTGGGTTTGTGGGTGGCATTGGCTAGGGCTCTGGATTCTAATTCTTCCATGAACAGGTTTGCAATGATGGGTGACAGTGGTGATCCCATAGAGGCTCCTTCAATTTGCTTGTATCTTTGTCCTTTGTATATGAAATATGTGTTGGTTACGCAGTGTTCTGCTAGTTCCATGAGGTGTTTGGGTGGTTGAGTCCTGATTCTAACTTTCTGATTTGTAACCCACAAACTGTTGGTTGGCATATTTAATAAAGCATGACAAAGCAAACATTAGGAATTTATGAAGCAGAGCTATATCTCAGTACATGGTCAATATCCTATGAATGTCTTAGATGAAGACATTCAGCATGGGCCTAGGATGGGATCCAGTGGTGGAGCTGTTTTATGGCAGAGGCTTAAAATTTCTAAAGGAAGTAGTCTTTCTTTACAATGTTATTATATGCAATCTATTTAGTCTGCAATGCTGAAAACAGTCCAAGTGAATAGTAGAGCCTTTCCATGGGTTAATTCTCCTGACTATGGAGATAAAGAACTCTTGATGACTTTCTCTGATCCTTCTACTCAATATTTTGAACATGATACTTACATTTATCAGCTAAATGGAAAAATCTATTTTTCATAAAAGTTAGAAATGATGTCTGATAAAAAAAAATGTGACAGTTTAATGTCTTTCCACAGATTAAAATGGTAGAGCTCTCAATAAACCTTGATTTATAGATGTTGATTGTAAAATGGTTATTGTTTCCAAGTCTGTAAATTGTAACAGGTATAATTTGCTTTGGGCAATAAACCTACATAAATGCTTAATGTGTAAGGCTAATTTTCTCTTTGTATCAAGGTAGACAGTCTACTCAAAGTAATAACTGATAGCTTTTACAGACTTGATTTACCTTTATGTAAACAGAGACAGCATATTTTCCAGGATGTACTTTCTATTCTTCTGTAGGAGGACTTATGGATTTCAAAACAAAGAATCAGCGTTCAAAACAAAGGAACAATTTAGGTTCCTTGAGAAAGCAAACCATGATGCATCTGTGACAAAATGCAAATAGTTTTGTAAGAATCTATTAAGCAGCAAATGGTTTTGTAGAAAACTATTAAGCTGGTTCAAATGGATGAATGGTCTTACAGTTTGCTACATCCCTTGAATTACTATGTGCTATTAGTAATCAGTAGTTATTTTATTATAATATATTACTAATAAAAGGAAAGACCATTCATTTAATGCATTTGAAAATGATTCAGTGCTTGGAATACAGATAGAAGTACCCCTAGAATATGCAATTGGTAAGATGTTTTTGGGTTTATTTATTTATTTTTTATTTATTTTGATTTGTCAATCGCTTACAAGATAATGGGTATAGTTATGAATACATGAAATGGGTACATATAAAAAAAATAAAAGAAACAATAGGACAGGGACGGTAGGCACATTGTTGTGCTTCTGAACACCCCCTACAGACCCCTTAGGAAAGGGGTGAGGTCAATAGTAGACAGTCTAAGGTTGAAGTTTTTAGGATTTGGGGAAGAAACCACAGAGTCAGGTAGAGTATTCCAGACATTGACCACGCTGTTGCTGAAGTCGTATTTCCTGCAATCAAGTTTGGTGCAGTTAACCTTGAGTTTGTATCTATTGTGTGCTCTTGTATTGTTATGGTTGAAGCTGAAGTATTCATTGACAGGTAAGTCATTGACAATATATGATTTTATATACCATACTTAGATCAGACCGAAGACGACGTAATTCAAGGTTTTCTAGGTCTAGAATTTCAAATCTGGTGGCATAAGATATTCTAAAATGAGTAGAGGAATGGAGAACTCTTCTTGTGAAATATTTCTGGACTTTCTCAACTGTGTTAATATCAGATACGTAATGTGGGTTCCAGACTGATGAGCTGTATTCGAGTATTGGTCTAGCAAATGTTTTGTATGCTCTAGTTAGTAGTGTGATATTACCAGAGAAAAAGCTACGTAGGATTAGGTTAACAACTCTTAATGCCTTTTTGGCTATGTAGTTACAGTGGGCTCTAGCACTTAGATCATTTGAGATGAGTATTCCAAGGTCCTTTACAGAGCTTGGATCATCAACAAGATCTTAACTATTCAGCTTGTATTTTATTTTCTGATTTTCTTGCCAATATGTAAGACAGAGCATTTATTTGTTGAGACTTGCATTTGTTTGACCATTCTGATACTCAGTCAAGATCTTTTTGAAGGGTAGCAGAATTGTCTGTGGTATTGAACAGCTTTACATCATCAGCGAAGAGAATGCGGTTGCTCTCAATATGATCACAGAGGTCATTTATGTAGAGTATGAAGAGAGTTGGTCCTAGAACACTGCCTTGGAGGACACCACTATTGACAAGTACAGAATTTGATAGGACACTGCCAATTTTCATCATTTGTTGTCTGTTTGACAGGAATGCTTCTATCCAGTTATGCAGTTGTCCAGAGATACCATAATATTTTAGTTTTAGGAGTAGTTTGTCGTGTACAACTGAATCAAAGGCTTTACAGAAGTCTATGTAGATTGCGTCTATTGCTTTGCCCTGATCGAATTGTGTAGTTCATATGTTTTTGCAGTGTAAGAGTTGCAGTTTACAGGATAGTTTTTTTCTGAAACCAAATTGTTTATTAGAGAATAGGTTGTTTGTCTCTAAGTGGAGGATAATGGATTGGTTAATAATTGATTCCATGATTTTACAGGTGATGCAGCATAAGGAGATTGGTCTGTAATTTTTAACCTTTTTGAAGATGGAAATGACTGTGGCTTGTGACCATAGGTTAGGCAAGGAGCTGGTCCTGAAAGATTTTTCAAAGATTATGCTTAGAGGTTCTGCTATGGCAGTGGATAGCTTTTTTAAGAAGTAGGCACATATTCAGACTTCTGGTTTGCCAGGCTTCGGCGGTGGCAGGGATTCACGATCCTGCGCGATCCCTGCTGCGCTAGCCGTCTTGGTGTCTCCGATCCCGATGGGTCTGGAGGACAAGGCTGCCCTGTAGAGGCAGCCGAAGACAGGGGGGATCTGGATAGGGGTTTGGGGGTATCACAGACCCCCTCCCCAGCCGGCAAAACCCCCTTTTCTCAAGGCGGTGGAGTGGCGGTCTGTAATGGCCTCCACAAAGAAGCCGGCAGCTGGACAAGACTGTGCAGGAGGAAGAAGGAGAAAGTTTTAAAGTGAAAGTTCTTTAGCTGAACCGGGACTTTTAAGATACACTTACATCCTGAAAAGCATGATTTTCTGAATGATACATTGTTTCCAGAGGAGACTTTTAAAGCGGCGAATGGAAGTGCTGAAAGGGAAAGTTTACTCTCCCTCCCTTACGGAGTTAACAAATGGACATTGAAAAACCTGCTTTTTTATAGAAGGTAAAAATTTAAAGCTCTTTGTTACAAGTGGGAAGGGAGGGGACTTTAAAAAAAAAAAATTAAGATCTTGTTGGAGGAGATGCCTTGAAGATTTTGAGACTAGAAGTTAACTGCAATAAGGCTTTAAAATACAGATTGGATTTTTTTTTTAATTGATATTACTCCAGGAAGAGAAATTGCAAAGGGAAGAACTTTGTCCACTGTTTGGACTGCTTGATGACCCTGGGACTTTGGGGAACTGTTTTAAGTTTTGAAACATCTTGGTTGTTTTAACAAGAAGAAGAGGAAAAAGAAAAAGAAGAAGAAAAGGTTTATAATGGCTTTTTCTGTTGATGAGTTAAGAAAGGAATATGGAAAAACAAAGAAAGAAGGCAAGGACGCTTTGGGAGAAGCCTTTCGCTTTTTAGAAATGGCACTTGCTATTTACCAGCAAACACAACAACAGATGGAAGAAGCAGAAGCAGAAGCAGAAGAAGAAGAAGACACCTTTAATGAATCAAAAAGTTTGATTAAGAAAGAAAAGAGAAAGAGAGGAAGGAAAATGAAGGACTTAAGACCTAAAAAAACACCCAAAGAGAAAAATAAGATGCAAAATCAACACAATGTTAGAAAGCAAAAGAAAAGAGGAATACAACAGAGAGGGGAAGCTAAAAAGGCGGAGGTTAGGAGAGGGGGGGGTAAAAACACTAGGTGGGATAAGTAAGGAAGGGAAAAGGGGGAAAAAAGCCACAAAGGTATGAAACAAGATGGGAAAAACATTTTTTTTTAAGGGATAAAGGGTAATGTATAATTTAAAAAAAAAAGATTCTGCAAAGTACATATGATAGTATTGTAGTACTTGTATTAGAAATAGAAAATTAGAATTTTATAAGATCTAATAAAAGATTAAAATATTAAATGCTTAATAATGATAGATTTTAAGATTTAATAAAATATTAAAGGGAATGTTTAAAATATTTAGCTTAATTATAGAGTTTAATTGGTTATTGATGTTATTATAAACTTATTATTGCAGCATCTGTCTTTGAAATAGACAATTGGAATGTTACAAGATTTAATAAATTAAAATATTAAAATGTTTAAGATTTAATGATAGATTTTAATATTTAATTATGTACTTAATTATTTTATAGATTTATTCTCTCTTTTTCTTAAAATTTAGTAGGTAATGTACTAAGCAGAATCAGATTGGGATCTAGGTGTTATTTTAAATGTCAATCTAGGGGAACGATAGAAAGGCATCATACTTTGATTAGTGATTCCAGGAGAAATCTTTTTTTTTTTAATTATAGAGCATGAGATAAATGGTTAATTGGAAAAGAATGGACAAAAGATACAAGTATAATGATTTAAAGTAAGATGAAATAAATAAAATAGAATTAAGAAGAGTGAAAAGTGGGGAGAAGTTATATAGAAGATAGAGAATGGTAAATAAGATAGGTAATGGTATATAAGATGGGTATGAATTTAATTGAAGTCCGTACAAAGAGAAGTAATCTGGGGCCAAGCCACTTTCTAAAAAGAAGTTTTATGTTTTTGTGTTTTGTGTGTTTATGTTTGATTGAGAATTAATAAAACCTTGGAGGAATGTCAGATGAGAATAATAGTAAATAAGTCAGAGGGAAATATAAATATGATGACTATAAAATAGATAAATATAGAAACGAAATGTAATTGAATAAGAGTAAAGAGAAATAACGAGAAATTGTTAAAAGATATTTATGTGTCCATATGGAAATGGGATAAATTAGAATCATGTGGTTATAATGTTTTATCTGCCTGTAAAGATTTACAATGGAAAGAGGTTTTATGTTTTCAATGTTTAATGATGTTTTGTTTGTCTTTAAAATTAATAAAATTTGTTTCAAAAAAAAAAGAAGTAGGCACATATTCTGTCTGGTCCAATAGATAGAGATGGTTTTAGATTGCGTAGTGCTTTTTCAACATTGTCTTCTGTAAAATCAATATATATTAGATCATTGTAGTTTTCTGTGGTTTGGCTAGGAAATTCTGGGCATGATCCATTGCTATTTACAAATACTGAGCCAAAGAATGTGTTAAAGATGTTGGCTTTAATAGTGTTGTCATTGCAGTCTTTACCATTAGGTCCTTTCAGGGGTGGAATGGACCTTGAGTCTTTTAGTTTGTTGTTTCCAAAATTGTAAAAAGCGCGGGTGGAATTGGTGTGTAGAAGGTTTTCCTCTTGTTTGATGTGATAATTGGTGCATTCAGTCTTTATCTGGTGGCCTATTTTGTTGTATCAGCTTTTGAAGTTGGCAACGTGACCAGATTTGTTTTTCTGCCAGAGTGCTCTCTTTTTGGATTGAAGTTTCCTTATTGTTATGGGTAATTGTTGTGACTCAAAGGTTTGAATCTGCTCTGTCAGAAGACATAGACTCAAGTGATGAGGAAGATCTGTCATTAAGGTTTGAGCCTGCCTTGTTGACTGACATAAATGGGAGTCAGGAGGAAGAGGAGGACTTGGCTCTAAGATTTGAGCCTGCTTTGCTGGAAGATTCAGAGTCGTCTTCCTCTCCAGAAACTTCCTCCCTGATTGTGCCTCAGGTGTCGGTAGATAATCAGGAGAGTGTGCCGGAGTCATTAGCTGAAGATCAAGCCAAGAAATGGTGGTCTGATGCAAGGTTAAGACGCAGGCAGAAACGTGACATACAACGTAAAAAGAAAAGAGACTGACACACCCTTCAGGGAATATAAGGAGGTGTGTTAGCTCTGAATCCCTGTTCGGGTCAAATTGTCTTTTGGAGCTAGCAGTTCGGATGAATTATTCTGTGTGACGGTCGCTTCTGATTTATTGCCTTGTTCATTATCAGACTTGGTAGGCAGCTTCTGGGAAAACTGCCAAGGACAAATTCAGCCAAGGGAAGCTAACTCTATCGCTTCTGTTTCTGTCTCTTTGAGTATTTCCCTTTGGAAATTTGGACTCTCACCTTGTGGTTACAGGTGAGACAGAACATTTTTGACCCGAACCTTGACACCATCTTCTGACCAAGATGGATAACCAACAGCAACAGCAGCAGATTAACCAACTTCTGCATGATAACCAGGTTTTGCAGCAACAAGTCACCCAACTGGTTAACCAACTTACGTTGCTGCAAGCTCCTGCTGCACCTCCTCCCCCTCCACGTAAGAAATGCCCGGTAGCTGTGCCGGATAAATTCTCTGGACAGCCTGAAATGTTCCCGGCTTTTATGGGGCAATGTCAATTATTTATGTTTCTGCGGCCAGAAGATTTCCCTGATGACTGGGCTCGGGTGGGGTTTGTTATCAGTCTTTTGTCGGGTTTGGCTGCTAGGTGGGCCACTCCTTTATTGGTGCAAAATAGTCCTTTACTAACAGACTATCAGGGCTTTTGGAACCATCTACGCTCGATGTATGAGGATTCCATAAAAGCTCAGACAGCAGCCAGACACTTAAAGGAACTTTGCCAGGGGAAATGCCCCTTGCAGGAGTTTATTTCAGAATTTCGACTGCTCTGCTTGGACTCTGCCTGGAATGAGGCTGCTCAAATGGATGCCTTCCAAGATGATTTGTCGGAGGACATACAAGATGAGTTGGTGCACAAGGAGCCAGCCCTGACCCTTGATGCTCTGGTGGTGCAATGTTTGAGCATTGACGCCTGGCTTCAATGGCACAAGACTAGACGTCCAGTTCTGGAGCAGCCATCCACCTCAAGGCGACAGCATCCTGTACAACCAGCACCCCAGGTCTTCCACAGTGCCATAGCCAGGGCCGAGAAGCTGATGGAGTTGGGTGTGGTTCGACCTTGTTTAACAGCCCAAGAATGTACCCAGAGACTTCAAGGAGGCTTGTGTCTGTATTGTGGGGGGCCTGGACATTTTGTGAATTCATGTCCTGGTAAACGATGGGGGGCACGCAAGCCAGTGCCCGAATCAAACCTTGTACAGTCAGAGAAACGGGGCAGGCCTGACCTCAGGGAAACCCTAGATCGGACACATATTAGTCAACCGTCTGAAGTGGTGGAGGTGAACTCTGGTCCACCTCGACATTTACTTTTAGACATGAGGGTTTTCTTGCAGTCTCAGTCGGAGGGGATTCCTGCAGTTGCCTTAGTGGATTCAGGGCTACTACCAGTTTCATGGATCAGGCCTTCGCAACTCATTTTGATGTCCCTTTGGTTGTGGTGGAGCCTCCAATCAAGGTGGAAACGATTGATGGGCGGGAGCTTCGGGCTGGGCCCATTTGTTTCGCCACCCAGCCGTTACGCCTGCCTATTGGGGACCATGAGGAGGCAATTAGTTTTTACATCACTGCGGACCTCCATCTCCCTTTGGTTCTTGGTATGGCCTGGCTATGGTTACACGATCCTCTGGTGGCTTGGGCGCAGAACGCCATTTTGTTCCCGAGCCTCCAGTGTGTGGACCATCTAAGACATACCTGTGCTGGCCAGGACATCGCCGCCCCTGCTGTCTCCATACCTCCTGAACTATCTGACTTCTCTGATATTTTTAGCGAGAAGGAGGCAGACTGGTTACCCCCACATCGACCCTATGACTGTCCCGTGGACCTTCTGCCCGATGCTCCACTACCCAAAGGTCGCCTGTATTCTATGCCTGAACCTGAATTGGCCGCTCTTTGCAAAGTTTTGGAAAAGAACTTGGCCCGGGGGTTTATCTGGCCGTCGTCGTCTCCTCTTTCTGCTCCCGTCCTTTTTGTTAAAAAGAAGATGGGAGATTTGCGTTTGTGTTGTGACTACCACCGGTTGAACGCCATTAAGGTGAGATATAGTTATCCCTTACCGCTCATTCCAGAGTTAATGGAGCGATTGCGGGAGGCCACTATTTTCACTAAGCTCGATCTTTGAGGGGCCTACAACCTGGTGTGGATACGCAAGGGGGACGAATGGAAGACGGTGTTTGGTACCCATGATGGCCACTTTGAATAATGCCATTTGGGTTGACCAATGCCCCCGTGGTTTTCCAGCATTTGATGAACGATATATTATGGGACATGCTTGATCGGTTCATGGTGGTGTACCTGAATGACATTTTGATTTATTCAAGGCCCAGGGACAGCCACCTTCACCAAGTTCACCAGGTATTACAACGTCTTCGGGAGCATAAACTCTATGTGAAGCTGGAGAAATGCCTCTTTTTCCAGACTTCCATAGAGTTCTTGGGGCATATCATCTCTCCCAAAGGCATTGCCATGGACCCGCGGAAAGTAGAGGCTTTGTGTAATTGGGAACCCCCTCGTTGAGTGAAAGACGTGCAACGTCTCTTGGGGTTCGCAAATTATTACAGGTCCTTCATCCTGGGTTTTGCCAAGCTGATGGATCCCATCACCCAGCTCCTTTGCAAGAAGGTCCCATTCCAGTGGGGGCCCCTGCAGCAACAGGCCTTTGAGGCCATCAAGAAGGCCTTCATTGCAGAACCGATCTTGAGGCATCCTGATCCCCATCATCCATTTGTGGTAGAGATGGATGCATCCAATGTGGCTATTGGGGCAGTGTTGTTACAAGCTCCAGCAGATGGCACACCTCTTTTTCCATGCGCATACTATTCATGGAAACTTACTACCTCTGAGCGCAACTAGACGATCTGGGCAAAAGAGTTGCTGGCCATCAAGGCTGTGTTTGAGACCTGGCGACATCACCTTGAGGGGGCTCGGCACAAGGTGGAGGTTTGGACAGATCATCATAATCTGGAACACTTGACCACTGCTAGGAAGTTGAAACAATGACAGATCCGGTGGTTGTTGTTCTTTGCCAGGTTCAACTTTTCGGTCACTTACATTCCCAGTGGTCAAAATTGGAGAGTGGATGCCCTGTCCCATAAACCTGAGTATCTTTGTCCCGAGGACCCTCTTCCTCCATGTACAGTGTTGCCACCGGAATCTTTGGCCGTTATCCAGGAACCAGTGGATTTGAGGGCTCGGGTACAAGAGGCGCAGCGCTTAGACGCTTGGTCGCAGCAGAGAATGAGGGAAATTGGACCTGACTCCCCATGGATTCTGGAGGAGGGCTTACTACTACATCGAGGGCAATTGTATGTGCCCACCAGGACACTTAGAGCCCTCATCATGAGTCAATGTCATGACAACCCAGCTGCTGGCCATTTTGGGTTCTTTAAAATGCTTCATCTGGTTACACGGACTTTTTGGTGGCCTCGAGTCTGGCATAATGTCTTCGCCTATGTCACCTCTTGTGTACTGTGCTGGCAAGCGAAAGCCGCGTTGGGTGCACCTCCTGGTCTCCTTCAATCACTGCCAACTCTGGACCGACCATGGGGGGCAATCTCCATGGACTTTTTAACACACTTGCCGTCTTCGTCGGGTTATATGACGGTATTTGTGGTGGTTGATATGCTAACCAAGATGGCCCATTTTATCCCCTGTCAGAAGTTACTATCAGCTCGAACTACCGCTCAGTTATTCCTGCAACATGTATTCCGTTTGCATGGCCTACTGGATAGGGTAGTTTCGGATCGTGGTGTCCAGTTTACCACTCAATTCTGGAAGAGTCTCATGACTGTACTATGGATGCAGGTGTGTTTGGCGTCGGCGCACCATTCGGAAAACGATGGCAGGACTGAGAAAGTAATTGGCATCCTCACCCAATATCTAAGATGTTTTGTCAACCATCGACAGAACGATTGGGTGACCTATCTCCTTTTGGCGGAGTTTGCCTTTAACAATTCCCAGCATACCTCCACTCACATGATGCCTTTTTATGCAAATGTGGGCTACAATCTGAGTTTTTTCCCATTGTCGATCTTGGATTCCCCGGTTCCAGAAACACGAGACTTTTTATCTGAACTATATTCGGTGCACCAATTGATTTCACAACAATTGGAACGAGCTAAGGCGGACTACAAAAGATTCGCGGATCGTTTGCGTCAGGCGACGCCTCTGCTGGCTGTGGGAGACAGGGTGTGGTTGTCCACGAAGCATCTCCGGGTTGATCGTCCGATTAAAAAGTTGGACCATTGTTTCATCGGTCCCTTCCCTATCGAGGCAATCATCAATCCTGTTGCACATCGGCTCATCCTACCGCGCTCCATGCGCATTCATCCTGTCTTCCACCATTCCCTTCTGGTTCCTGACGCCCTATCATGTACTCTTCGTTCTCCCGCTGGTACGATTTATCCATCTGTACCCAGCGATGATGCCGATGCTGACAACATGGTGGTCAGCATTCGGGATTCTCGCTGGCTGAAAGGACGATTTCAGTACTTCGTTGAGAGGCTAGAGGATGGATCAGAGGTTTTCTCCTGGGTGGATGCTTCCACGGTTCACACCCCGGACCTTATTCGGAGATTCCATGAACGGTTTCCATTAAAACCGCATCCGGATCGTCAGACTGCGGTGAGGGATAGTGTTGTGACTCGAAGGTTTGAACCTGCTCTGTCAGAAGACATAGACTTGAGTGATGAGGAAGATCTGGCATTAAGGTTTGAGCCTGCCTTGTTGAGTGACATAAATGGGAGTCAGGAGGAAGAGGAGGACTTGGCTCTAAGATTTGAGCCTGCTTTGCTGGAAGTTTCAGAGTCGTCTTCCTCTCCAGAAACTTCCTCCCTGAGTGTGCCTCAGGTGTCAGTAGATAATCAGGAGAGTGTGCCGGAGTCATTAGCTGAAGATCAAGCCAAGAAATGGTGGTCTGATGCAAGGTTAAGATGCAGGCAGAAACGTAACATACAACGTAAAAAGAAAAGAGACTGACACGCCCCTCAGGGAATATAAAGAGGCGTGTTAGCTCTGAATCCCTGTTCGGGTCAAATTGTCTTTTGGACCTAGCAGTTCGGATGAATTATTCTGTGTGACAGTCGCTTCTGATTTATTGCCTTGCTCGTTATCGGACTTGGTAGGCAGCTTCTGGGAAAACTGCCAAGGGCGAATTCAGCCAAGGGAAGTTAACTCTGTCGCTTCTGCTCCTGTCTGTTTGAGTATTTCCCTTTGGAAATTTGGACTCTCACATTGTGGTTACAGGTGAGACAGAACAGGTAATATTTTTTGTTTTGTTTTGGGAGTTGTTATTGGTACATATAGTTTGATGACTATTTTGACTTCAAGTAAAAATATGTTGTAATGGTCTTCAACAGTTGCATCCAGTGCATAGAGATTGCCAATCAAGAGATGAGAGATCGTTGTTATGATGATTTTTGTGTGGGCGTATGTTGAGACAAAAGTCAATCATATTGTAGTCATTGTTGGAAAAGAGTTCTTTAGTTTGTATTCCATAAATCAAATTCAAACTATTGCAGAAGATGAGATCGAGGCAGTTGTTAAGTCTAGTATTGTTGGTTACTAGTTGTTCCAGTCCCAGATTTGTAACAGCATTGTAGAAGGTTGCATGTATGGGTTCAGTTGTACATTTGTTTAGGGTCCAGTAAATATGATTACTGGCAGGTTTCCCCAAAAATATTATCCGAGTAGTTTAATTTCCTGTCATTCACATCTGGGAAAATCACAAGCAGCCCATGAGAGGGAGAGTAAAAGCAGAATGGTCTTAGGATCCAATCTCAGTCGGTTACTAGGACCAAAAAATGATTCTTCCAAGCTTTTGGGCTCATACTAGAGCCCATCATCAGGGAACTTCTTCCTCTCCAGAAAACATGCACTGGGCTATTCTACACATTGTATTTATATGGTTTGTGTTTGTGTATAGCTTTTGGTTGTTAATTAGGGTGTTGATGTTCTTAACTTATTTCACTGTTGGGGTAGATAAGTAATAAGAATGTGATTTGACAAAGGGGAGATGTTCCTCCAAGAGGGTATCTTTTTCAGGACCTCCTCAAACTCTGTGGCACTTTCATATGTAGGTCTTGAAGTACCTAATTTGTTATGCACCATGGAAGAAGCCATCATGAAACGGGTAACACTAATAGATAGTTGAAAGTCCCAACATGCTTCAGACTTCAGTTTCTATCTATCACAACTGAAATAGCCAGTGCCTTATGGAGTTTTAGTCCAAAACCTCTGGAGGACAACTAACATCCTCATCACTCTCTGTTCTGGAAATCGAAACTGATGTGTAGTATAATTACCTTAATTTTAATTTACAGTAACTTCTTTTATTTTCTTATATTTTGGTGGACAGAGCTGATTTGCTTTAGCTGTTGGAAGGCAATCATATGTTGAAAATGACAAGCTTCTCTTTAGAAGGCAGAGCTAAAGCTAAGGAACAGCTGTATAAAGAAATTGAGGTGTCTTGCTAAACATGAGAAGTTACACATGCAGTGCAAATAGTTGAAGTTCAATAGCACGGTGAGGTTTAGGGTGTGGTTAGTTTGAGAAATTGAACTTTGTGTATCCCAATATTGAAAATATAATCCCCCCTATCTATTATTGTATGGACCTTAAGGCCTAGAAAAAGGTGCACATTTCCGTAAGACATTCTGTCTCTTTGCTTCCTTGGTGCTGCTAGTAAACACTATGCTATGAGGTACCTAACATGCTAGTTTGTACAGGAAATGGAAGTTCAATGAACCCTACTAAATATTTAGCTTTGTGTTTGCTTTTGTCAAATTAATTTACAGATAAGAAGCCACCATAGCAGTCTCAATACCTTGTGGACTGACATGGTGTCATTTTAGTAAATTGTCTTTCACCTTAAGTGCAGATCAATAAAAGCAAACGGTTCAAGAGATCCATAAAGTAAGGAGACAAAGTGCTATAATTTTCCCCCAAATATTACTGTATGGCTTAGATACAATGGCTTAGATTCTACTGAAACTAACCAAAATACATATTTCCTTGGTTATTTAGCAGCACCTGAATATATGACAATTCCATCATTACTGGGATCAATTGGAAATAATAAATCCAACTTTTGAAATCTACTGCATCCTCTTTTTTCAAATTGATAGAAATTATCACCCTTGTCATCATCTCTTCCTCCTCTTCCATAATAAAAAACCCAGCAAAAAAGAAGAAAAAGAAACAGCACCAGAGCTTTCTCCAGAGAGCTAAAATGTCAAAATGATGGCTCTGATAGTTGATCAGAGCTCCTCTGTTTGTTTATGTGCAACAGATTTAGCGTTTATTAACAGAGGTAAGTTAGCTGCTTTTCTATTAATACATAATCCTTAAAAAGGACCCTGCCATGGTCTAATTCAGACTGGAAATATAGCAAAGGAAAATATTTTTCCCCCACTCTGCTTTGTCCTGTTTTCCCCACAGGAAATGGCTGTTTGCAACACATAAGGAGGGAATACTTTCCCAAGAGCTCACAATTCAAGAATACCAGTGCCGCTCCCATTGGCTGGCACCGTTTGACAGCCGGCTATAAAAGACGGCTGTCGAGCAGTGTCAGCTCCGTTGCCGCCAGCTAGCCTGCCTAGCAAGAAGGCAGACGCGGCAACCCTTTATTCATTGCAATAAAGCCTTTTACGTTTCACTCTGGTTCAGCCTCGTTCCTCCGCTGCTCTACAACACTGGCGACGAGGGCGGGATGCGATCAGAGGCTACCAGTAGTGCGATTCCGAAGAGCTGAAGCCACATAGAGAGAGCCACGGGCGCTGAAGCCGCCAATGCTCACAAAGAGCGCGAAATTCAAAAAGCCTCCGGGTTTGAGCTGTAGTCACTAGAGCGAAGTCACGGGCGCTGAAGCCGCAGCCGCCGGCACTCACAAGGGCGCGAAATTCAAAAAAGCCTCCATAGCCGGAGAGACAGACACCACCTGATAAGCGCAGCCGCAAGCGCTCTTCTAAGAGCGCGAATTTTGAATCAAGACTGAAGGGACAAGCCCTGCCGTTTCCAAAATGAATGCCAATCCGACATTCCCGCCATTCAAGCCAGCCGAGGAACTCATACAAAACCGTTTCAGCTACTTCCTCGATGCCATTGGTTTAGCAGATGCTGCTGAGCACAGGAAAAAATCCTATTTCCTCAGCTACTGTGGGGCTGCGGTTTTTGACACCGCTACAGCACTAGTTGCTCCTCGCGCTATCAGGAGCATTCCGTGGGATGAACTCCAAGAGATCCTCTCCAACCACTACTCACCTAAGCCATCCCAGATAGCCAGGAGATATGCTTTCCGAACCAGAAAACAGGCTGAGGGAGAGTCAATTAATGAGTATGTGGCAGCTCTGAGGACAGCTGCCTTACAGTGTGGTTTCAGAGACTACCTAGAAGACATGTTATTAGACCAGATCGTCTGTGGGGTTAGAGACCTTAGGCTTCAAAGACGTTTGCTAGCAAAAAAGGACTTAAACCTAGCTTTAGCCGTGGAGGAAGCCCAAGCTGCTGAGCTCTCTGCCCAATCAGCAGCTGAAATTCAAGGAACTCCTGTAAAACCCAGCAGTTCCACCATCCATTCAGAGGAAGTTTTCCTTGAAGAAGACCCCATAGACTCAACAGACATTAACCGCCTTAAGCAACAAAAGCCTTCACAGGTAGGAGCAGGACAGAGAAACAGCTTTGCCCCCAAGCAACCTCCCATTTGCCTAGCTTGCGGGGGCTCCCACTCTAGGGCATCCTGCAGGTTTAAGAACGCCATCTGCCTGAATTGTCAAAAGAAAGGCCACCTCGCTAGAATCTGCCAAGCAGGGCGAACCTTTCCTCAAAGACCTCCACCACCTAATACTTTCCAAAGGCAAGTGGAGGACTGCTATACCTGCTACGACGCTAACCAAACTTCCCAGACTCCTAATAAAATCAGTATTTCTGTTTCTTTAGAAGGTAAGCCCTGCAGGATGGAAGTAGACACGGGATCTGCACTTTCAATCATCTCCTGGGAAACCCTAAAGAAGATTCATCCCAGATTTGCGAAGAAGAAGCTGCAGAGATGCCACCTGACACTGCGGGACTACCAGGGCAAGAACATTCCTGTCCTCGGGAAAGGCAAGTTTTTAGTTCAATTCCAAGCCTTTAAAGGCCGTTTGCCTTTGGTGGTTGTTAATGGTGCCCTCCCCAGTCTGTTGGGGCTAGATTGGTTCCCCTCCCTCGGCCTTAGTGTAACTGGGATCCATGCTGTCTCAACTTCTGACGTAGATGCCCTATTCTCAGATTACTCTGATGTTTTTAGCAGCGAGCTGGGTTGTTATTCTGGCACCCCCATCTCCTTCTCTGTGGACCCCCAGGCAAGTCCTCTTCGCCTTAAGCCACGCAGAGTGCCTTTCGCCATCCGTCCCAAGTTAGATTTGGAATTAGATAAGTTACTAAAGCAAGGGGTGTTAGAACCAACTGACTTTGCCAAATGGGAGACCCCATAGTCACCCCACTCAAGAAAGATGGCAGTTTAAGAATCTGCGCAGACTATAAGACCACCCTCAATCGTTATCTACAGGTCAGCGCCTACCCTGTCCCTGTTATTCAACACCTGTTACACACCTTCGAACCCGGCACCATCTTTGCCAAATTAGATATGTCCCAGGCATACCAACAGTTCCCTGTGGATGATCAGACAGCTGAGTTACAAACCATAGTCACACATAGAGGGGCATTCAAGTGCAAACGCCTCCAATTCGGCGTAAGTGTAGCCCCGGGTATATTCCAATCCCTCATGGAAAGGATTCTCCAAGGTCTCCCAGGGGTTGTCCCTTACTTTGATGACATTTTAGTCTCAGCAATTGACCGACCTCAGCTCATACAAAGGGTCAGAGCAGTCCTAGAGAAGTTTAGGCAGCATGGCCTCAAGCTTAAAAGGGAGAAGTGCGCCATCGCCACTAGGCAAGTGGACTTTCTGGGGTATAGGATAGATGCCTCTGGCATTCACCCAGTCGAATCCAAAGTAAAGGCTATCCACGAGGCGCCTACGCCAACTAACAAGACGGAGCTCCAAGCTTTTCTGGGGCTACTAAACTTTTACGCCTCATTTCTCCCGCACAAAGCATCTATCGCTGAACCCTTACACAGACTGTTAGACAAAGAATCCCCCTGGCATTGGGGACCCAAAGAAGCCCATGCCTTCAAGTCAGTCAAATCCTTACTCACATCTGATGCAGTCTTAATCCAATTTGATCAACGACTTCCCCTGGTCCTAGCTGCTGATGCATCCCCCTTTGGGATTGGGGCTGTTCTGAGCCACAGGCTTCCCAACGGTTCCGAGGCACCAATTGCTTTCTTCTCTAGGACCTTCTCTACTGCAGAAAGGAACTACAGCCAAATTGATAAGGAGGCCTTGGCTGCAGTAGCTGCAGTAAAAAAGTTTCATGAATTTTTGTTTGGGCACCATTTCGAACTTATAACTGACCATAAACCACTCCTGGGGCTGTTATCAGGGGATAAGCAAACCCCACAGGTACTATCACCTAGAATGACCAGGTGGACTTTGTTCCTGGCCGCTTATTCATTCAAGTTGGTGCATCGCCCTGGAAAAAACTTGAGTCATGCCGATGCCCTTAGTCGCTGCCCCCTACCAGTCCCAGTCGAAGACCCAGCACCTGTTCATGCCATTTTTGAAGTTAACGAACTTAAATTGCCGGTTACAGCCGAGGACATTGCTGCGCACTCAAAAAAAGACAGAATAATTGCCCAAGTTATGGACTGGGTGGGAAGGGGGTGGCCGGAACTCAATGTTCAGTTGACTTTGCTCCTTTCAAAACCCGTAAGCAGGAATTGTCGAAACTACAAGGATGTCTGTTGTGGGGGACAAGGGTAGTCATCCCAGCCACTCTTCGTGTACCCATCCTGAAGGTACTTCACGAGGGCCACCCGGGCATCGTAAGGATGAAGGCTCTGGCCCGCAGCTACGTTTGGTGGCCTGGCATGGATGCCCAAATCTCCAACTGGGTAAGCTCATGCCAACCTTGCCAAGAAACCAGGGCTGCCCCACCAGCAGCCACGCCTACCAAGTGGGAGAGTGCTAGTGGTCCTTGGTCTCGCCTGCACATCGACCTGACTGGACCAGTACATGGCAGGACCTTCTTGGTTGTAGTAGACTCTTATTCCAAATGGATAGACTTGGCCCTACTACCCTCGACAACTACTCAAGCAATTGTTAAGGCCCTGACCCGCTTCTTCGTTACCCATGGGCTCCCTGACACACTGGTGTCTGACAATGGCCCCCAGTTCACATCATGTGAGTTTAGCATGTACGTTGCCAACTTGGGCATCAGACACATCCTTACAGCCCCCTTTCACCCCGCTAGTAACGGGATGGCTGAGAGGGCAGTCAGGTCAGCAAAAGAGGCACTTGCCAGGTTTGGCCAGGAAAACTGGCATTCCAAACTGTCACGTTACCTCCTGAGCTAACATACGACGCCATGCACCGCTACAAACAAATCCCCTGCCGAACTCTTGATGGGGAGACACCTTAGGACCACCCTGGACAGGTTGCACCCCCACTACTGCCCGGACACCCCTTTAGGATCTGACAGTTTGGTCAGGGACTTTGCCCTGCATGACCTGGTGTACGCCAGGAATTATGCAGGGGAACCTCTGTGGGTACCAGGTCAAGTTGTGTCAGTCACGGGTCCTAGATCCTACAGGGTCCTCCTGGAAGATGGGCGCCTGTGGCGTAGGCACGTGGACCAGCTCAGAAGGCGATGGAGAAGCACAACTGATACCAGCCCAGCCCAACCTCCTAGCACCGAGGACTCCCTGCCGGTACCAGCCTACCCAGTCGGGAGCTCCCTGCAGGATCCGATCTACCCCATCGACCAGGAGAGTTTGCTGGAGGGCCCGAGCTGTCAACAAGGGACACCGAACCAACAGCCGCGCGAACCTGTCTGCCGGCCGGACCAAGCAACTCGCCAAGGTCAGCCCGAACATGGGGACTTACCTAATTCACAGAGCACCACACCTGACCGAACCCACTTCCCAACAACCTCCGAGACAATTCCCGGGGGCAAGGACTTGACGCCAGCCAGCAGCTTGCCCGGGTTGCGATGTTCTGGCCGCCAGCGCAGACAACCAACTTACCTGAAGGACTACGCATGCTCCCAGCTGGGGGAAAGGAGTGTTATGTCTTTGGGACTGGTTGGAGTCCCCAACCAGGTCCGCTGTTTGAGCGGGAGCACCAGCCGCTCCCATTGGCTGGCACCGTTTGACAGCCGGCTATAAAAGACGGCTGTCGAGCAGTGCCAGCTCCGTTGCCGCCAGCTAGCCTGCCTAGCGAGAAGGCAGACGCAGCAACCCTTTATTCATTGCAATAAAGCCTTTTACGTTTCACTCTGGTTCAGCCTCATTCCTCCGCTGCTCTACAACAACCAGTGACCCATTCGTTAACTGCACATGAAGTATCTCAGTGTGGGGAAGACTATGCAGGGGCCTAGTGACAGAACAGGCCTTCAAGGCCTTCCCGACCCACTAAGATACCTCAT
The DNA here is from genome assembly GCF_049901715.1 of Pseudonaja textilis. NCBI lineage: Eukaryota > Metazoa > Chordata > Lepidosauria > Squamata > Elapidae > Pseudonaja > Pseudonaja textilis. The sequence goes on along the minus strand of NC_141998.1, from coordinate 12,538,772 downwards.
GCTTCTCCCTCCCTTCCTGTCACACTGGACTCACCTTGCAAAGATCTGTCTCCTTTCTGCTGCTGTTTCTTTGCTTTTGAGGGAAGGAGATGAGAGTTGGCTTGGAAATGCTTTTTGTGTCAAGAATGGATGTTCTTGCATGCCATAATATCGTGCAGGTTCAGGGACCCATCCTCTTTTGCAGAGAGACAGGGACCCCAAAACTTCGTTCTCAGCATGAAAAGTGTTTGCGGTGCAGGTTTCCTGCATCTCCCCCCCAAACTACTTTCCTCCACTGCTGTGGCAGGGATGCTCCCTGCCCACTAAAATTCACTGTGATAGAGCTACTTCAACAACCCATCCCATGGCCGGAACCGGAAAGGTCACCATGGAATTGCCCAACACAGGAACCAACACTGTCTGTGGTCTAGGTGTGCTGCTCTTCTCGTGTGCACAGGCTGTATTGTTTGAATGTGCCTCTCACAATGTCAGGTTTCCAAGTGATGAAATCCATGTAAAAAGAAAAATACAAAGTCCATCTTCAAAACAGATTTCTTTTATTTAGGAAAGCATCAAATCGGCAAAGTCCATGGTAATTCTGGATCTGACACAACCCGGAATTACCCCACAATATTACAAGTTAGAAACAACCCCAAAAAGTCACATTCTCCAATAGAAATAATTCAATGATGCTTGATGTCATAAATCTCCACCTCAAAGGGCCCAAGCAATGACAGCTCGTTTCCCATGGGAAGGAAGATCACCTAGCCAAAACACTCTCTTTATCTCCACTCCTCCCTGCTTAGGAATGTGGCAAGCCCGAAACCCTTTCCCCCATGACTGCCACAGAGAAAGTAAGGAAAAGAATATATATTAAGCCTAACTAAAATGGCTACACATATGTCAATTTTGGGCTTGACAGGCTGCCCTCCCTTATTCAAAAAGAAATCCCTGCAATGACATAAAATACACAAAGATTGAAATTAGATTAACACAATCATACAATGCACATTTTAACCTCCTCTGCCACCTACAGAATTCAGTTTTGGCTTGTGTGGATATTTTTCATGGAATTTCCCCACCAATCTATCAGCATTTACTTTCCAGCTATAAATCCAACTTGCTTGTGAAATTGGATAGCCTTTCCAATAAATTTAAATATTGTAACTTCCCCCTGAAAATCCTAGCATCCAAAAGTTTCTTAACTTCATAATGTTCATGCCCTGCAATAACTAAAGGCTTTGGGGGTGCATGTTCTGCTGGCCTCAAGGAAGAATCAACAACCGGCTTTAATAAGCTACTATGAAACACCGGATGTACCTTCCCCAATAACCTAGGGAGATTTAGTTTTCCAGTTACTGGGTTTATTACTTTAATTATCTGAAAGGACCCTATAAATTTTGGACTTAATTTTCGAGAAGGTAAATGTAACTTTAAATATTTAGTTGACAAATAAACTATCCCCCACTTTAAATTGTGGCTGCTGGGAAGGTGTTTGTCAGCTTGTATTTTTTGAATTTGTGCTGCCTTATTCAAAGCCTTTTTTGCATTTTCCCATGAGTCTTTAATTGAATCCATCCACTCAGTTACTGACATGGATTGGGGAGGAGGTTCTCTTGGCAATTCAGGCATGGGAACGAACTCCATCCCAGTATTGATTTGAAAAGGTGTTAACCCAGTACTACTATGTACAGCATTATTATAAGCAACCTCTGCAAATCAGCCCAATTGGTTTGTTGATAATTTATATAACATCTCAAATATTGTTCAATAATTTGGTTAGTTTTCTCAGCCAGTCTGTTGGTCTGCATGTGGAAACCTGAACTCAGACCTTGAGAGGATCCAATTGCTTGTATGAATTCCCTCCAGAATTTTGCAGAAAACTGAACCCCTCTATCTGAAATGATTCTATGAGACACTCCAAGCAATCTATATATATGATTCACAAACATTTTGGATAATTTCCTGGCTTTGCATGGAATAAAAACCTTTGCATGGAATAAAATGAGCTTGTTTGGAAAATAAATCCACTGCAGTCCAAATTACGGTGCGCCCTCCGCTGTCAGGTAAATCTACTATAAAATCCATCCCTATCTCCTCCCAGGGCTGGGATGGGTCTGCAACAGATTGTAATAATCCTGGAGGTTTTCCTGGTCTGGTTTTCCTTGTGGCACAAGTGGCACAACTCTTTACATAATCCTCAATGTCTTGCTTCATTTCTGGCCACCAAAACTGGTGTCTGACCATGTGTAGGGTTTTTAAATATCCAAAATGTCCTGCTTATTTTGAGTCATGGCTTTTTTGAAGTGCATGAAGATGTAAAGTTTTACGGACATATAGTTTAGAACCCTTCCATGCTACCCACTCCCGCGTAGTTAATAAATCCTTATGTTCTTGATACCAAGTGTCTGTTCCTAATTCATTTTGCAGCTTCTTGGTCATTTCTGATTTGTCTTTGATTTTTTGGCTTTGTGCCCGTGTGATTACTTGAACTGTCTCTTGAGAGGTTGGTGGAATGATTGGGTGAAATACTTCTCACTTACTGTCAAATTGGGGCTTCCTAGACAATGCGTCTCCTAGTAGATTTTTTTCCCCAGGAGGTACTTCAGTTGGAAATTGAACATTTTGAAGTATTGAACCCATCTAACTTGTTTAGGAGAGAGTTTCCTGGGTGCTTTTAGAGCTTCTAAGTTTTTTATGGTCTGTCCACACTTTGAACGGAATGTCACTGCCCTCTAAAAATTGTCTCCAAGTTTCTAAAGCCCAACGAACTGCATAAGCTTCTTTTTCCCATACAGCCCACCTTCTTTCAGTGTCTGTGAGTTTTTTGGACGTGTATGCACAGGGTTGCAGATTTCCATTATCATTTTTCTGGAGTAGAACTGCTGGCACTGCTATGTCGCTAGCGTCTGCTTGCACTATAAAAGGCAAAGCTGGGTCAGGGTGTTTTAGAATGGGTTCCTGTGTGAAATGCCTTTTTAACAATTCAAAAGCTTTTTGGCATTCTAGAGTCCATTTAAGGGGCTGTCCAGGTTTTGCCTTTTATAGTGGCCCCATAGTGCCTCATTGCTTTATTCACAGCCTTCAAACAGTAAGGCTGGCATACACAAGCAAGCAGCACACCTGGGCTATGGACAGCATTGGTTCCTGCACCCAGCCAATTCTGATTCCGCAGGTGGCCTTAATGTCTGAGGAACTAAGTCTTCAATTGAGTGAGGAAGCACTGTGGGACCAGGCCCCTCACACCCTTGTCCAGCCTACTGGAGTTTGCCATGCCAAGGGAGGAATGAGATCCCATTGTCCTACAGAGTATGGCTGCATGCAAATGGGGCACTTGGAGCAATCTTTGAAGGCACGCCTGATGCTGTGCCTTCGCTCTCTTCAGCTCAAACGCAGTTGGGGCACCCAAATTGCTGGTGGCAGCAGCCACTTGAGCAGCCATGATCCCCCTTCCCCAGCCAGCCAGCACCACCTGACCTACTCCCTGCCTGGCCAACCAGGTGGTGAGAAGCCTTGCTGCTCTTCTCCTCTCCTCTCCCCCAAATGGCGATGTGCTCCATTGAACAATGAGGTCTCATTTCTCCCCTGGCGTATCAAGTTCTGGCAGATTGGATGTGGGTGTGAGGGGCCTGGCCCCATGGTGCTGCCTCACTCAGTTGAAGGCTTCATTCTGGCACTCAACCAATAAAGCCACCATGGAATCGGAATCGGACAGGGGAAGGAACCAATGTTGTCCTTGCCCTAGGTGCGCTGCTCACTTGTGTGTGCCAGCCTTACTATTTGAAGGCAGGAACAAAGCCTTCAACTAAGCATGGAGCCAGGCCCCTCACATCTGCATACAGCCTGCCAGAGGTCACCATGCCAAGGGAGAAATGAGAAACCCTGTTGACCTGCAGAGTCAGCCACTGCTTAAGCGGGGAGGGGGAGGAGGAGGACAACAATGGTGAGTCTTTGTGCCAGATGACTGGCTTGACAAGGAGTAGGTCAGGTGGGGCTGGCTGATTGGGGAGGGGGGATCATGGTTGTGTTGGCCCACCAGCAGCTGACGGAGCTGGCAGCAGAGTCGAACAGTAGTGAGGAGGTTGGAGAGGAACCTGGGCCAGTCTTGGAGGCTGAGGAAGGCACGGACAAGGGCTCTGCATCAGGGTAGATGGGGCCAGGGCAGGCTGGCAGTCATCAGCTGCCTTCAGATTCGGACAGCAGTGAGGTGGAGGAATTTCTGGAACTGATTCACAAGCTGCACATGCACAGAGCTACCAGAAGACAAGAACAACTGAGAAAGCAGGATCAACTCAGGAGTAAGGCTACAACTCAGAGATGATTGGCCCCTCCCATAGGACATAAAAGAGGAGCGAATTGGACTTGAATTTTTGCAGGAAGCAATTAGTTTGTTTGTTTGATTCAAGCCTTGAAAAGTTCTGTTTGACTCTGTGTCAAGTTTGGCCTTGCCCTGCATTTGGCAATTAGTTCTCTGGCAGCATTCCAAGTGTGGTAAGGTGAATGTTTATAAACATTTCCCTGAAAGACTGTGAAGCCTTGCAGGCTGTGAATGAACTTAATTCACAGCTGTGGAAATAAAAGGTTTTGCCGGAACTAAGATTGTGTTTATGCTTTCTAAGGAAGCCTAGGTCAGAACAGGTTGCTCAGGTGCTCCAAGTGCTCCATTTGCATGCAGCCATGCTCAGTGGGACAATGAGGTCTCATTCCTCCCTGGTGTGGCAAACTCCAGCAGACTGGACATGGGTGTGAGTGAGGGGCCTTGCCCCGCAGTGCTTCCTCACTCAGTTGAAGGCTTTGTTCCTGCACTCAAACACTAAGGCTTGTGCATGTGAGCAAGCAGCACACCTGGGCCATGGACAGTGTGGATTCCTGCACCCGGTGTTAGATCCAACTTGTGGGCCATCCTGGAGCTAATGAGGGACTGGCCAGATGCCTCACCACCCCCCATGCGAACCCATAGGAAGCGGTGAGCACACATAAACTGGTGTCCTGGGTGAAAGGGAGGTGCTCAGAATGCAGTCAGCCTGCTGGAGAAGATGGTCCCCAGGGACACCAGGCCTCATGAATGCATGTGCCTAGGGAGGCAGGGCAGGGGTGGCCCCTTGATGGCTCAAGGACAGCCCCGCGGATCTAAGGTTGACTGTGTCCTAGCCCAGATGGCCACCACTGGAATATAGATCAGAGCTCAGTTGGCCTGGGCTGGGTAGAGGTGCTGCGGGCTGATCCTTTGCTGTTTCCAGGATGGCTCCGCGGGCCAGATCTAACCACATCATGGGGTGGAACCAGCCTGCAGGCCTTGAGTTTGACATCCCTGTTATATAGTATCAATCCATCCTGCTGTTTGAATATCTTTTCCAATAGTTTCATGGCTACTCTACAAAGTGCTAATCTACTCTGTATTTCCTCACTTTTGGCTCCTTTATTGTGGGTTTCTTTACCAAAGTACAGCATTTTTATTGGTGCTTTCAAGTAAAAGATGTCTTATGCCTTCTCTTTATTATAGTCCCTTGCTTTGCTTTTCCCCCCTCTTGTATTGTTCTGATATTCCTCAAAGCACTGCACCATTTATCCCTCAATCGCTGTCATTTCCTCCATGGCCCTACTCATAAGTTAAATCATGATGCTTTTGTTCTCCATTGCCTGTCGAAATAAACACTGGATGTTTTTTTCTCCAACTTTACAATATCTTTTGTTAATGTGTGCTCTCTTAGTCTGGAAGTTCAAGTTTAGTCTGCAAAGTTTTGTCTCCTTGACTTTTCCATGACAACCCATTGAACAGAACAGAGTTTGATCCTTGTTTAAATAATTGCTTTAAAAGGTTTTCTGAATGAGCATCTTTCATTGTTCTATATGGAGAAGTAGAATTAAATACTTGAACTGACTGGAGGGAGAAGATTTAGCAAGTAGTTAACCTATTTAAAACAGGAAGGGAAACCACATGAAAATATAGTTTGATATGTTCTCAAATCTCAGTTTGAAGAGTCACAGAAAAATCTCTCCCAACTATTAACAAAAACTAGGTTACAGAGTTTTCCATCATTTTAGGCACAACTTTTTTTAAACTTAAAACATCCTCTCTCACACACAAAAGACTTAAACCTTGTTCTCAAAACTAAGGAAAAATTAAATCCTGCCCTATGTTCACTGCCTGCAGTGATATCTATTTATTAATAAATTTTAAAAGGCTGCTCAAGTCCACAAAACTGTGGGCAGTATACAACATTAAACCTAGTAATCCCCCTCCTTCTGAAACATATTAAATTTAAATAATGATTGAAATTATTCTAACTAAAAGAGCCATGTAACAGTTCAGTGCCTACAGACAAGAAATAGGAAAAAAAAATCCACATATCATGCTATAGAGTGAGAAATGCTGAAAATAACTCAAGCCAAAAATGATTCTACCTATGTCTTTTTTCCCACTTCTATTCCTCCTAATAGCTTTACTAGCATGGCATAGAGAAGCCTGCCAAACAAGCACAGACAGATAAGAGCTGTATAAAAGCAAAGCTCCTTGAAATTCACATCTGATACTCCTCCCCACCCATTTCCCTCATTTGATAGTCAGAGATTATCCACAAGTGCTTCAAACTTCTGTTCTCAAATGTTAGCTTTCAGTGGTCAGGAAAAAGAAATCTGTAGGATTCTATCAAATCTCTATGAAATAGGTAAAATGCCCTATAATGTAGATCAAATGATTCTTCCATGATACAAGCTGCACTTCTCAGCACTCAGATCAACTGATAAATCTACCTACCCTTTTCAGCACATAAAATAAGTTAGTTACACACTGCATCTATAATCCCGACATCTAAACCCCATAATCAGAGAGTACGTACCGTTGCATTACTAGAGAAGCTTTATCTCTTTGCTTTTTAGGCTATACTAAACATGAGACTGTCCTTTGACATGACATAGTCATTTACTTCAATGTAAAACAACAATGAATGGAGATAACTTGATTCTATCATTGTGTGCATCCTGGTATCATCATATATGGTGTATCTAAAATCAATACAACTAATAGATTCTGGCACTCAATGATAGAGGATAAATCTTCATATCCTTCTTGAGGTCACTCACTGTGATTCCTTCTCTTTTTTATTTTTGATGAAACCCAGAGTGTTTCATATTTGAAGAAGCTTGAGAAAGCATGAGAAAGGTGACACTTGGAGGAAATAGGGTCAATTTTGAGTAATTATTCCCATTTTTAGTTCTGAACTAATGGATTCAACCTTCCATCCTTCTGAGGTTGGTAAATGAGGACCCAAATTGTTCTGAACAGCAGTCTGCCAATAATACTCTTGCTAGAAAACTATCATCCTGGATTTCTTTTCTCATTTTTGTTTAAATTATATAACTGGAGCAAACTTTTAAAACTGCATTGAGATAAAGATGGACCATTGCTGCATATTTCGCCCCAAGAATAGCAATGTGCAATCTAAGGTGTCCTGCATAGTTTATTATTTTTAATCTTTAGAAGTGTTAAATAGTAATAGTTAGCAGTGATTTCACAAACCAGAGAAAGTAATTGCAAATTATTTTTGAAAAACAATGGTTTTCAGGTATAGAATAGAGAATAACGAAGTTGGAAGGGACCTTAGAGGTCTTCTAATCCAACCCCATGCTTAAGCAGGAGACCCTATACCATTCCAGACCAATGGTTATCCAATCTCTTATTGGAAACCTCTATTGTTGGAGCACCCACATTATGTAGAGGAAACCCTTTCCATTGATTATTTGTTGTCACTGTCAGGTAATTTATGCTTAGTTTTAAGTTAACAGATATAGCAATAGCTCTTAGACTTATATACCATTTCACAGGGCTTTACAGCCCTCTTTAAGTAGTTTATAGAGTCAGTATATTGCCCCAAAAAATTTGGTTCCTCATTTTACCTATCTCAGAAGGATGGAAGCCTGAGTTGACTCAAACTACCGAACTGCTGGCAGCTAGCAGTCAGGAGAAGTAGCCTGAGGTACTTCACTGTACCACCACAGCTCTGTTGCCCCCAACTGTCTGGTCCTCATTTTATTGACCTTGGAAGAATGGAAGACTGAGTCAACCTTGAGACTGTAAAAATCAAACTATTAGCAGTTGGCAAAATTTGAATGCATTCTAACCACTGCATCGCCATGGCTCAAATATTAGTCATTACAACTTCTGGGAGTAGCAATGCACAGTCATGTGGAGATTTGATTCAGTTCCCACCAACTGATTTTCAAACATTTGCAATTATTCACCAAAGGAAAAACCTGGGAGAAGATGAAGATTTTTCAGCCTCACGTGTCAAATGTAACTTCTCTGGATGTCACACTCTTTGTTTCATCAACAAAACTATTTAGCTTATCTTGCTTCTGTCCAATTTTTGCATTGCCATTCCGTGAATATCAGGGCTCAAGTTTGATCGGTTCCAGCAATATTTTGAATAGCAAATAAAACAACATTGCTATTGTTTTTGCTTTTTAATCTATGAAGCATGTTGGTAAGACTTGCTTTACAAGCATTTATCACTGCTTCTGATAACACGGTAAATTATTGTTGATGTAAAAAAAATCTATCAAACTTTGCTTAATTTATATAATATATTGCTTATAACGGTAATATATAGATGTTCATCTTCACAGAAACACACGAACAAAGCATGAACAGATCTGGTTCAAACAGAAAATAATTCAAGCATTCCAAAAGTTGCTTTGAATCCTTGCTTGATATTCTAAACAAGGATATTTTTATATACTGTATATCAATGTTGGGATTCAAGTAATTTAACAACCTGTTCTCCTAGTGACTGGTTGAGTGGGCACGGCTTGGGGAATGTCAGTGTGTGCTCCCTTCAAGATCCGAGTGTTAGTGTTTGGGGATAAACCCCCTAGCAGAGTGTGCAGCAGCAGTCAAGCCAGGCAGCCAAATGAGAGAGAGGCTGGGCCCAGGAGTATACACACACTTGAGACAAATACACTGTTTGTGGTTTAAATAGGTATTTAATTCATACAGAGATTAAGAATAGTCATTCAGTCCATATGTCAGTATCCAGTATATCAATCCAGTTATCAAGTCTATTTACAGTAAATACAATGTTCTTATCTGCTTGTATATCTTCTTCTTAAGATACCTTTCTCTCAAGTACTAACGCTGAATCCACAGCTCACCAGACCAAACAGTCCTTGTCTTCAGGTGAAATGGTATCTGGCACAGTAGCCTCCAAGATAAGCAGATAGACCAACACAGCACACAGTAGGCAGCAGACTAGGAACAGTAACTAGGTGCATCCAGAAACTGGACTCAGACAGTTGCATCCAGAAGCCGGAGCTCATACAGTTGCATCCAGAAGCCGGAGCTATTACGTTTCCCCTCCTACCTATATGGCTGCCTGCAACCGCACCCACAATGACATTGCAGTTTCTTGTGCTTAAAGCTACATAGCACTTAATCCTAGGTTTACATATTTATTCAACCCAAACCAGTTGGAGTATCCATATACCCAACACCGAGAAAGAAATACTCAGACTCCATGGATTAGAACAAAGTTATCCTTTTACTGGAAATCAAAGTAGAAGCTACAGATTGAATTCCGAATCTGAGAAATTGGCGCACAGATCACATATACAAAGGAATGGAATTGTTCCCACCCCCCAAAGCCCAAAAGACTCTTCCAATTAAAATTTCTGAATATGATCATGTGGGCATCTTCAGGTGGTGATAAGGCCTCTGTCCGTTGACCGTGACATATTTTGATAAAACTTCGCAGCTGCGCAAAAGGGGATAGAAGCTAGCAAGGAAATGGAAAGTTAAAGACAATTCATACACCCCATCCCCTTGCTTACCCACAGTAAAGGAATGCAAAACATCTCCAGCTCTCTTCCCTCCAAGTTCCCCCTCCCCCCGTTGCTAATGACAGCCAAAAGAGTTAAGCCTGGCAGCAAAGAAGATGCAGCAGATAGGATATGAGATAGATAGCAGATAGGGTAGCTGAAGAGATCTTGAGGCTGACATTTGGACCCCCTAGAAAAAGGACATTAGTCCCTGTAAGAGAGAACAACACAAAAATATGTTAACAATTGCATACATTTCTATGGTTTATCAGGTTACTTAGCATAAAAGTTCTTGAGCAGTTCAGGAGCCCTTATGTCTTTCTCATTTACCCACTCGGCATAGGATGGGGGAAAATGTTTCCAGACTACAAGATATTGGAGACGACCCCTCCATTTCCGAGAGTCTAAAATCTCTTTAATCTCGAAATGTTGTTCACCCTCGATCAACAATGGTACGGGGGGATCAGTCTGGGTCGGTCTCAATGCACAGGTATGTTCAGGTTTTAGCAAGCTAACGTGGAAAACCGGATGAATGCGACGAAGAGTTTTTGGTAGAGTCAACTGAACAGTCACAGGATTCACAATCCGCTCAATAGGGAAAGGGCCCACATACTTAGGACCCAACTTCTTCGATTTCTGAGTGGTCTGTAAATATTTAGTTGAGAGGAACACTTTGTCACCTACTTGATAAGACTTCTGTGGAGTTCTCTTCCTGTCAGCAAATTTCTTATGAGACTTGTGCGCCTCGTCCAAAGCTTCACGAGCGACCGGCCAATTGAGTTGAAGTTGGGATATCCAGTCTTCCAATGACTGGACATTGGGTTTTTCATGAGGAAGTTCAGGTATGGGCACAAAATCTTGCCCCATGGCCACTTTGAAGGGGGTAAACCCAGTACTGCTGTGGACAGAGTTGTTATATGCCACCTCCGCAAAAGGCAGTAGATCCACCCAGTTGTCCTGCTGATAATTTATGTAACACCGGAGATATTGCTCCAGCACCCCGTTAGTTCTCTCACAGGGCCCATTAGTTTGGGGGTGGTGGGCGGAGCTTAGGCCCTGGGTGGAGCCTATTAACTTCAAAAATTCCCTCCAGAAGTTTGAGGTAAATTGAACCCCTCGATCAGAAACTACACGTTCAGGGACACCATGCAGTCTATAGACATGTATAATGAACAATCTGGCCAGTGACTTCGCCGAGGGAATCTTGGAGCAAGGTATGAAGTGTGCTTGTTTGGAGAACAAATCGGTCACCACCCAGATGACTGTGTGCCCAGCACTCTCGGGTAAGTCTACTATAAAGTCCATGGAGATTTCCTTCCAAGGAGCAGTTGGCCTGGCCACATTCTGCAACAGACCTGGTGGCTTACCAGGAGGTCTTTTGGCTGAGGCACAAACTGGACAGCTTGCTACATAAGTCTCAATGTCTTTTTTCAATGAAGGCCACCAGAACTGCCGTTTCACCAGGTGTAACGTTTTCACGAAACCAAAGTGACCAGCTGCCTTGGAGTCATGAGTCTGTTGTAACACTTGGCTTCTCAAAGTCTGTGGTACATACAACTTCGCACCCACCCAGGCTAAACCATCTCTAACGGTGCAGTTATTCGCGTTTGCCAGGAACCACTCATCTGTTTTCAAGGCTTCCTTAAATCGTTCCATCAAGTCATTGGAGAGATCCGCCTCTTGCTTCCTCTTTTGCGCTCTGGTGACCACTGGGGCAGCCAGCTGTGTGGTTGACACAATCAGCCTTATCACTTCTTTACGAACACTGTTGTATTGTGGCATTCTAGATAAAGCATCTGTCATAAATTTTTTTCCTCCTGGGATGTATTGCAGAGAGAAATTGAATCGCTTGAAATACTGAGCCCACCTAACTTGCTTAGGGGATAACTTCCAAGGTGTTTTTAAGGCCTCCAGATTTTTATGGTCAGTCCATACCTCAAATGGGTGCTTCGCTCCTTCCAGAAAATGCCTCCAAGTTAGTAGGGCCCAACGGACTGCAAAAGCTTCCTTCTCCCAAACAGCCCATCTCCATTCAGTGTCAGTCAACTTACGGGAGGTGTAGGCGCACAGTTGTAGTGTCCCCTTCTCGTTTAACTGAAGTAAGACCGCTCCCACAGCCACATCGCTCACATCAGCCTGGATCATGAAAGGGGCATCCATGTCTGGGTGTTTCAGCACTGGTCCTGCAGCAAATAATCTTTTTAGCTTCTCAAAAGCGGCTTGGCACTCCATGGACCAATTGAACGGCTGGCTGGGCTTTGTCTTTGTCTCCCCCTTTGTCTTTAGGAGGTTGGTGATGGGCATGGCTATTTTAGCAAAAGACGGGATGAATTGCCGGTAAAAGTTAGCAAATCCAAGGAAACTTTAAAGCTGTTTACGGGTTATCGGTGGGGCCCAGTCCAATACTGCTCGCACCTTCTCTGGGTCCATCTCAATGCCCTCGGGTGAGATACGATATCCGAGGTAGTCGATTTTTTCTTGATGGAACTCACATTTGGACAATTTGGCATACAATTTGGCAGCCCGCAGTTTGTGCAGCACGGAGCGTACCAGTTTCACATGTTCATCTCTAGTCTCCATGTAGATAGGGATATCATCAAGGTAGACCAAAACCCTCTTGTATAAATGTTCATGGAGCACTTGATTGATCATTTGCATGAAAACGGCTGGTGCCCCCTGTAAGCTGAAAGGGAGAACATTGAACTGGAAACAACCCATCGGGCAGTTGAACGCAGTTTTCCACTCGTCTCCCTCTTTAATTTAGATTTGGTAGTACGCCTGCCTCAACTCCAACTTCGTGAAAATCTTCCCCTTGGCCAGGTGGGCTAGCATGTCCTTCATCAGAGGGAGGAGGTACACATTCTCCACGGACACCACGTTCAGGTTTTGGTAGTCAACCACCAAGCATTTGGAGCCATCTTTCTTCTCGCGGAACAACATAGGGGCCACCACTTGAGGTCTGGCGGGTTGGATGAAACCACGTTTGAAGTTCTTGTCAATAAACGATCTCAATTCCTCCAGCTCCCGTGGTGTCATCAAATACAGCTTCGGTTTCGGGAGAGTCACCCCTGGTAGAAATTCAATGCTACAATCGGTTGACCGATGAGGAGGGAGCTCATTGGGGGCCTCTTCACTAAACACCTCTCTTAAGTCCCAGTACTCTTTTGGGATTTTCTCCTCCCCCTCCACGTGTTCGGCACCTGCAGAAGCTGTCTCAGCAGGGCCTTGGAGCTTCGGATGGGATTTCTCCTCCCCTTCCGGCAGCCGATCGGTGCGGATCCATATCCACCCCTCTCTCCAGTTCACATGGGGATTCCACTTCCGAAGCCAGGGCAATCCCAATATTAGAAGCTGTTCCATCCCAGGGGCCACAATTAAACACAGGGTCTTGCGGTGGTTTCCCATGGTCATCTCTAGGGGTTCCGTTATAAAACATGCAGGGCAACCTCCAGCCTCAGATTCATCCAGTTGGCAAAAGGATATGGGCGTTCTCAAAGTTCTCAGTCCGATGCCCATACCCTTGACTACTTTCATGTTAATTACGCACCTCATGCACCCCGAGTCCAATAAGGCCAGCATCTCCCCCTCAGTCCCTGAGGTGGGCACCCTTAACTTTATTGGGATGGTCATGGGACCTTGGTTAGGACTTACCAGGATGTCATCTTCCGAGTCGGTCTCGCTCTCGTCAAGGGGAGTTGGAGGTCCCAGCTCCTCTCCCGCCGGAGGGGCGACCTCTACAACCTCCCCTATCTTTAGCCCGGTTTCGCGAGGCTTGGTTGGGGAGGTTTTGGGCTTCCTCCCTGGCCCCCGCACTCCCTTTGGATCCAGCTTGACCTGGCAATCCGCAATCCGGTGGCCCTCCTTCCCACAACAAAAGCAGGCAGTGGATTTGGCTCTTGCCATCAGCCCTCCCTTTTGGGGTTTAGGGGTCTCTCAGAGACATGGGGGGAGAGGTTTGCTCCATGCGGGGCCTCCTTTGCATCTGCTTCGGGCTAGATCTATTTCCACTTCTTCCGCTAGCAAGTACCACAACTGCAAATCATGTGGATCCCTTCTGGAGATGCACATGTGGTATATATCTTCATTTAAGCCATCTTTGTAGGCTTCTATCAGAGCCCCCTGGGACCAGCCTCGGATGTGGTATGCCAGCTGTCTGAACTCTTGGGTGTAGTCAGCAACCGATCTTCCCCCTTGAGTTATGGTTTTCATTCTGATCCTGGCCCTTCTCTCCGCCAGAGGGTCCTCAAACCTCCTCCTCAATGCAGTCATGAAAACATTGAGGCTCCGCAGTTGGGGGGAGTTATCATTATACAAAGTCACCACCCAGTCTGCTGCCATCCCCTCCAGGGTTCTGGTAACACATCTTACTTTGGCTGCTTCAGAGGTAAACTCCCTTTCATATTCTGCCATATAGCTCCCGACTTGTACCAGGAAAAACCCCAAATCCTTGGGATTTCCTCCAAACTTCACATCTAAGGGGGGCAGGTGGCATCTCCCAGGCATCACACCTATTGCTCGGGCTCCCTGGGCAGCAGCTGGCTGTTGCGCTGGCATAGGCTGGGCTAGGGGGGTGGGGGCAGCCCGACTTCCCCAGGCTGAACTCGCTCCCCCTTCCCCCTCATACTTTGGAGCCATGCTGGGTTTCTCAGAAGCATCCATAAAGAATCTCCCGGCTTGATCCAGCCTGCATTCCATCTCCTCCCCCTCTTGCCACAGCCGTTCCCTCACACCTCTTTGACTTACAGTGTTCCCAGGAGGGGAGGGGGTCTTCTGGATCTCTCCATACATTTCAGCTGGGGTTTCTTCCAGAGTAAGGTCGCCAGCAAGTCGGCAGCTGGCATCTCTGGTAACAGCATCAGCTGCCCCCCCCACAGCTCCCTGGTCATCTTCATCGCTGGCTGGAGATGACATGATGTGAAACCCCCTCAGAAGAAAAGTTGATATTTTCTCCGGGTGGACTGATGGGGAGATTCGGAAAAATGTCAGTGTGTGCTCCCTTCAAGATCCAAGAAAGAAATACTCAGACTCCATGGATTAGAGCAAAGTTATCCTTTTACTGGAAATCAAAGTGGAAGCTACAGATTGAATTCCGAATCTGAGAAATTGGCACGCAGATCACATATACAAAGGAATGGAATTGTTCCCACCCCCCAAAGCCCAAAAGAGTCTTCCAATTAAAATTTCTGAATATGATCATGTGGGCATCTTCAGGTGGTGATAAGGCCTCTGTCCATTGACCTTGACATATTTTGATAAAACTTCGCAGCTGCACAAAAGGGGATAGAAGCTAGCAAGGAAATGGAAAGTTAAAGACAATTCATACACCCCATCCCCTTGCTTACCCACAGTAAAGGAATGCAAAACACCTCCAGCTCTCTTCCCTCCAAGTTCCCCCTTCCCCCGTTGCTAATGACAGCCAAAAGAGTTAAGCCTGGCAGCAAAGAAGATGCAGCAGATAGGATATGAGATAGATAGCAGATAGGGTAGCTGAAGAGATCTTGAGGCTGACAGGGTATTATGTGACTGAGTGGGTGTAACCAACTCAATGTCATTCACAGCAAGGTGGGGTGGCACAGGTGGGCTGATGCTATAGAGACAGGACGGTTTCTTACATACCATCCTGAGCCCCTTCCCCCCCCGGCCCCCATTGGGATGACAAAATAAAAGCCCATCTAAAAATCGTGACTGCCTGCTGAGCCTGCTTGACACATGCTGGCAAAAGGAGGCTAGAGGGGGAAAAAGAGAAGGGCCAATGGAAATACCCCATTTTCCAGCTCCTTTGGTCTGTCTGCGCTGCGCTGGATCGGGATTGGAAAAATTAAAAAGCTCACTCGGTCTATACGTATTCACCAGCATGATGGGCAATCTCTCTTCCAGCTTGCTGGTTCAAGCATTGGGAGTTTGAGCAGTAGTGGGCTGCAAATTTTTAAAAAAGTGTTCTCTGGCTCAGTAGGCATGGCCGGTTGGTCATGTGACTGGGTGGGTGATGTCACTCATCACATCCACCTCCCAGCCACTTGCCTCAAAGGAACATGTAGGATTCAGCCTGTTGGGACTAATCCCATCACTGGCTGGCTCCGCCCCTGCCCATTTTTCAGACTGTTTTTTGGGCATTTTCAGGCTGTTTTCAGGCCATTTTTCCAGCCAAAATCAGCCTGAAAATGGCCTGAAAATCACCCCTAAAACAGGCGGGGTGGGGCTGACTAGTGATCTCATTTTCTGGTTCTCCGAATCATGCAGAATCAGAACAAGGGGTTTGGGTGAACCTGTCCAAACCTGCAGCAGCCTACTTCTGAGCTTGAGGAGTAGATTGTGCACCCTAAAGTCTGTCAGCTGCTCCTCCAAGACCAGCTCTGGCTGCAGCCGACTGTTGTAGATTGAGCAATGAGAGGCTAGACCAGGGCATGGATGCAACAAGACTTTATTAAAGTAATAAAGGACTGAACGTGTTAGCCCTGCCTGGAGCAGGCTCACAGCGAACAGCAACTGGCCGAACCCTGCAGCTGGCTTTTATAGCCGGCTGTCGAGGGAAGCCAACCAATGAGGGGCAGCAAATGCCCCTGCAGCATGAACGGACCTGGGTGGGGACTTTGGCAAGTTCCAGGGACATAACACCCCTTCCCCCCAGATGCGAACACGCATAGTCATTTAAATAAGCGGGTGGTCTGTGCTGGCGCCCCGAGCGTCGTAACTCCGGTGAGTTACCAAGTGTCTCAGAGTTCGGGGAAACCGGTAGGGTTGGTGATGGGGTGCAACCTCGCTCGGAGGTCTGCGCTGGTACCGGTGCAGTGCTTCTGGCCGGCGATGACGTGGCCCCATCTGCTGGTTCAGGCGGAGGACCCATCGGGCAGTCCCGGTCTACTGCCTGCTCCCTTGGTTCGGGTGATGGTGGCGAAGAGCCTCTGGCATGGTCTTCGATGAGAGTTTGGTGAGGCACCTGGGGGCTGACCTGAGCCCACGACCCGGCACTGGCGAGGGTACCCTGTCGCTTCCTTAGCTGGTCCAGGTGCCTTCTCCAGATGCGGCCGTCTTCCAGCTGGACTCGGTATGACCTGGGGCCGGTGATGGCTACTATCTCTCCTGGAATCCAAAGTGGGTCTCCGGCATAGTTCCTTGCAAAGACATGTTCCTGCAAGACAAAATCTCTGACCCCCGTCATTGAAGCGAGAGGGGTGTCAGGGCAATAGTGAGGGTGGAGCCTATCCAACACAGTTCTTAGGCGTCTACCCATCAGAAGTTCTGCTGGGGATTTGTTGGTGACCATGCAAGGGGTTGAGTGTTGGCTTAGTAAGAAGCGGGCGAGTCTGTGCTGCCAGTCTTCTTTGCTGAATCTGGCTAGCGCTTCTTTTGTGGATCTAATGGCTCTCTCCGCCAGCCCATTGCTGGCAGGATGAAAGGGGGCCATGAAGATGTGTCGAATGCCAAGATTGGTGGCAAAGCGGCTAAATTCTGTTGAGGCAAACTGGGGGCCATTATCTGAAACTATGGTATCTGGTAGCCCGTGTGTTACGAATAGGCGGGTCAAGGCCTTGGTAACCGCTTGCGTGGTGGTCGTGGATAGTAGGGCCACATCGATCCATTTAGAGTATGAATCTACGACCACCAAGAAGGTTTTGCCATGTATTGGCCCCGCTAAGTCAATGTGAAGCCTTGACCAAGGTGCGTTGGCGCTCTCCCACTTTGTGGGGGTGGTGACTGGAGGGGATGGTCTGGATTCCTGACAGGGTTGGCAAGAGCTTACCCACTTGACAATGTCGTCGTCCAAGCCAGGCCACCAGACGTAACTCCGAGCCAACGCCTTCATCCGGACGATGCCCGGGTGGCCCTCGTGTAGCGCCTCTAAGACTGGTGTGCAAAGCGAGGCCGGAATGACAACTCGGGTGCCCCACAACAGGCAGCCCTGTAAGCTAGATAGTTCCTGTTGACGGGTCTTAAAAGGTGTGAATTCGGCTGCGAGGTTAGAGCCCGGCCACCCCCTCCTCACCCAGTCCAGTACCTGGGCGATTGTTTTGTCCATCTTGGATTTGGTGGTGATGTCGAGAGCGGTGACAGGAAGGTCGAGCTCGGTGACATCGAAGATGGCATGGACCGGGGCCGGGTCCTCAGCTGGAGCTGGCAGGGGGCAGCGGCTGAGGGCATCTGCGTGGCTTAACGTTTTTCCTGGGCGGTGGATGAGCTTGTACGAGTATGCCGCCAGGAACAAGGTCCACCTCGTCATTCTGGGAGACAACACCTGGGGAGTCTGCTTGTCTCCAGATAGAAGACCCAGGAGAGGCTTGTGATCCGTGATTAGTTCGAAGTTGTGGCCAAAAAGGAATTCATGAAATTTCTTTACCGCTGACACTGCGGCTAAAGCCTCCTTGTCGATTTGACTATAGTTACGCTGTTGCTGAGAGCGTTCTGGAAAAGAAAGCGATTGGTGCCTCGGAGCCGTTGGGTAGTCTATGGCTTAATACGGCTCCAATCCCAAAGGGATGCATCCGCTGCTAGTACCAATGGGAGGTGTGGGTCAAATTGAATAAGGACCGCGTCTGATGTGAGCAGTGATTTGACTGCGCGGCGGTGTCTTCCTTGTGTCCCCAGTGCCATGGTGATTTTTTATCTAAGAGCCTGTGTAAAGGCTCTGCTACTGATGCTTTGTGAGGTAGGAATGAGGCATAGAAGTTCAATAATCCCAAAAAGGCTTGTAGCTCGGCTTTAGTGGTTGGCGTTGGTGCCTCATGGATTGCCTTGACCTTGGATTCTAGGGGGTGAATGCCTGAGGCGTCAATTCTATAGCCCATAAAGTCCACCTGTCTAGTGGCAATGGCACATTTCTCCCTTTTTAATTTGAGGCCATGCTGTCTGAACCTGTCTAACACTGCTCTGACTCTCTGGAAGAGTTGGGGCCTGTCCCTGGCCGAGACCAATATGTCGTCGAAGTAGGGCACTATGCCAGGGAGGCCCTGAAGTATACGCTCCATGAGGGATTGGAAAATGCCCGGGGCCACACTTACGCCAAATTGGAGACGCTTGCACCGGAAGGCACCCCTGTGGGTGACAATAGTTTGAAGTTCAGCTGTTTGATTGTCAACAGGGAACTGTTGATACGCTTGTGACATGTCCAATTTGGCAAAAATGTTGCCAGGCTCAAAGGTATGCAATAAATGTTGAATGACCGGGACTGGGTAAGCGCTAACTTGTAGAAAACAGTTAATTGTTGTTTTGTAATCTGAACAAATTCTCAGACTGCCGTCCTTTTTAAGGGGTGTGACAATTGGCGTCTCCCATTTGGCGAAGTCTGTCGGCTCAATGACCCCTTGCTTTAATAATTTATCCAGTTCCGCGTCCAGTTTAGGCCGAATGGCGAATGGGACTCTACGAGGTTTCAGCCGGACTGGAACCGCTTGGGGGTCAACTGCAAATGAGATGGGGGTACCGTTATAACACCCCAACTCATCGCTGAATACGTCTGAGTAGTCAGTGAATAAGGAGTCAGTGTCAGAAGCTGAGACAGCATGGACTCCTGTTAACCCTAGGCCGAGATAGGGGAACCAATCAAGCCCCAAGAGACTAGGGAGGTTGCCGTTAACTACCACTAGAGGCAGGTGGCCTTTGAAAGCTTTAAAATTAACAAGGAACTTGCCTTTGCCGAGTACTGGAATGTCCTTCCCTTGGTGATCTGGCACTTCTGGAGCTGGTTTCTGGATAGTCTGGGCTGGATTTTCTTGAGAGTGCTCCAAGAGATGATTGAGAGCGCTGACCCCGTGTCAACCTCCATACGACAAGGTTTACCTTCTAATAAAATGGAGAGTGTGATTTTACTAATAGAATGACAGGTGTGGTTAGCATGGTAGCAAGTGTGACAATTTAGTACTTGCCTTTGGGGTCCAGAATGGGAAAAGGAAGGAACCTTTTGTGCTGAGTTGTGCGCGGCCTGGCAGACCCTGGCGATGTGGCCTTTTTTGTGGCAATTGTTGCAGATGGCACCTTTGAATTTGCACGAAGCTCTCGAGTGAGGTCCGCCACAGGATAGGCATAGGATGATGTGTTTGGGCGCACTGTTGCTTTCTTGCCTGGCTCCTACCTGTGGTTGCTTGGCATGAGCGAGGCGGTGGATGTCTGTTTGATCGTTGGGGTCATCTTCGTTGACTACCTCTTCTGAGTGGATGGTGGCACAGCTTTGTTTGGGAACGGGACCTTGAATCTCGGTGGCTGACTGGGTTGCCAGTTCTGCAGCCAAGGCTTCCTCGATGGCCTGGGAGAGGTTGAGGTCCTTCCTGGCAAGCAGTCGCCTTTGGAGGTGAAGGTCCTTGACCCCGCAGACGAGCTGGTCAAGGAGCATGTCATCTAAATAGTTCCCGAACCCGCAGTGGAGAGCTGCAGTCCTCAAGGCGGCCATGTACTGGTTGACGGTTTCCTTTTCAGCTTGCTTCCTCATCCGGAAGGTGAAACGCCTCGCGATCTGTGAGGGCCTGGGGGAGTAATGATTGGTGAGGATCTCCAGTAATTCTGCCCAGGGAACATTCTTTAACTCACGTGGGGCAACGAGTGCTGTGGCAGTATCAAAAACGATGGCTCCGCAATAACTGAGGAAGAATGACTTCTTTCTGTGCTCCCCAGCATCAGCCAGACCAATGGCATCGATGTAGTGGTTGAAACGATTCTTGTATGACTCCCACTTTTCTTCATCAGGCTTGAACGGTGGGAAGGCTGGGTTGGAGTTCATGTTGTGAGCTTCTGCAGGTTACACTGCTGTGAGATCTCTCTGGGACGACAAATGGCCCTTCGTGCTCTTGTCAGACTAGTGACTTCAGCTCTTGAGAGGTTACACAGAATCTCTCTGTTCTCTCTGGGTTACACTATGGTTCAGGCTGCAATGGTCGTTGGCAGCGTTATTTGAATTTTGCGCTCCTGGAGAGCGTAGGCGGTAATGGCTGACCGCAGCTGACAGTGATTTGAATCTCGCGCCCTGTGCTGGCGTCAGAGACTCCCGGAATGACAGCACCGCGCTGTACTCCGACTCGAATTCAAATGGCAGCCGTTTGAATTTCGCGCCCTTTTTGAGCTGAGCGGCTGCGGCTCGCAGCGCTTCACTTTCCCTGTAGCTTGCTAACCGAGCGGCTACAGATGCTCTTCCTTTCACTTTTGCTGACCGAGCTCTCCGGCGGCGCGGCTGCGGCTCAGCAATTGAGTGATTTCAGCTGTTGCGGATTGCCTCTGGTAGCCATCCCATCCTCGTCGCCAGTGTTGTAGATTGAGCAATGAGAGGCTAGACCAGGGCATGGATGCAACAAGACTTTATTAAAGTAATAAAGGACTAAACATGTTAGCCCTGCCTGGAGCAGGCTCACAGCGAACAGCAACTGGCCGAACCCTGCAGCTGGCTTTTATAGCCGGCTGTTGAGGGAAGCCAGCCAATGAGGGGCAGCAAACGCCCCCGCAGCATGAACGGACCTGGGTGGGGACTTTGGCAAGTTCCAGGGACATAACACCGACCATCGGCCAATTTTCTTCCAGTGCTCAAGCAGGGAATTCTGGGAGCAGGAGTATATTGCATGCTTTTCACTCCAAGCAGCCCTGCTGGAAAATGCATGGCTAGGATGGAGGAGCAAGCTCCTTAACAAGCTCCAAATTGTTGCTGCTGCTCCAAGCCTGGGTTCTCCAAACGAGTACTGGAAGTCCAGTATTCCTTCCCTGCCCACTCAACCCATGGTCCCCTCTCACTCCAGGCACTGATTTCACTGGCCCCACGTGCACAAACCCTAAAATTTTAAATAATTAGAGCCATGTGGAGGCAAGACACAGTCACTGTTTCCCTATGCAACTGGCCTTGGAAAAGCCCACCCTCACAATTGGACTCCCTTTCTACCAGCACTCATGCAGGGAATCCCTGGAGTGGCAGCATACTGCATGATTTTCACTCCAAGCAGATTGGACTGGAAAATGCATGGCTGGGGTGGAGGAGCAGTCCTTAACAAGCTCCAACAAGCAGCTCCATTGCTGCTTCTCCAAGCCCAGCTCTGACTGCAGGCATGTGACTCTGAGGGCAGGATTTTCCAAGGCTGTTCATAGAGGGAAACAGAGATGAGTGGGATTGCCTCCCTGAGTGTCCAGTTCTAATTCTTTAAAATTTGGGGGGATTGTGTATGTGGACCGCTGAGGGAATCGGTGTCTGGAGCGAGAGGACAGCATGGGCTAACTGGATGGGGAAGGAGTACCAGACTTCCAGGGCTCATGTGGAGAACCCAGGCTTGGAACAGCAGCAACGGTTTGGAGATTGTTAAGGAGGACTACTCCTCAGCCCCAGCCATGCATTTTCCAGCCAGTCTGCTTGGAGTGAAAAGCATGCAATATGCTGCTGCTCCTGGGATTCCCTGCTTGAGCACTGGAAGAAAATTGGCCAATGGTCGGCTACAGCCAGAGCCAGGCGTGGAGCAGCAGCAGGCAGACTTTAGAGTGAACAATCTACTCCACAAGCTCCCAATGCCTGAACTGGTGAGCTGGAAGAGAGATTGTCCTTCATGCTGGTGAATACGTACAGACTGAGTGGGCTTTTTACTTCCTTCCTATCCTGATCCAGAGCAGGGCAGACAGCCCAATGGAGGTGGAAAACAGGGCAAAAGCGACCCTTCTCTCTCTTTTCCCCTAGCCTCATTTTGCCAGCCTGCGTCAGGTAGACTTGGTAGGCAGTAGCAATCTTTAGATGGGATTTTATTTTGCCAGCCCAATGGGGGGCCGGAGGGGGGGGCTGAGAATGGTACATAAGAAATCTGTCTCTGCAGCATCCATTGTGTGCCAGCGGACAGGCAATGAGGAGGCAACAGCAGGACATCAGACTAGGCCTCGGGAACTGCAGGGAAGGCAATGGAGAAGCTAGGCAAGCAGGGACTGCAGGGAAGGCAGTGTGGAAGGCAAGCAAGTGGGCCGGGCCTCAAGGATTGCAGGGAAGGCAGTGGGGAAGCAGGCAAGTGGGTTGAGACTCAGGCTGGGACTCAGGGACTGTGAGGAAGGCAGACAAGTGGGCTGGACTCGGCGACTACAGGGAAGGCAGAGGAGAAGGCAGGCAATTAGGCTGGGCTGCGGGTGCCACATGGGAGGTAGCTGGGCAAATAATGATATCCCAATCCTCTTCAAAGAAGCTGTTGAGCATGAACGGAAACGTCCAAATGCCATCTTATTTGGCCTAGAGGACATCAATCATAATGATGACATCACAACTGTATGAAACATCATCAATGATTATCAAGGATCAATCATCTCCCCTGATGAAATACTTGACATTTTCTGCATTGGCCGAGAGCTCAAAAACAGAGACGGCTCTGTGGCCCCAAGCTTCTGCAGGGTCATTTGCAAAAATGAATCAAGCAAATGTAAATTCATTTACACTATAAATTCACTCACCAAAAACGACACCAACCATAAGAACCTACATTGTCGCCCTGACCTAACCATACAGCAACGTGCCCGCTCCCGTGTACTCCACACTGAACTCAAAAAACATCTAGACAGTGGAGAGAAGGACCTGTACATTGACTACCATGCTGACTGTATCAAAAGTAAGTCACACAACCCGCAACTCAGCTTTAACCTTCAACCACAACCCTACCTCAACCAATCCACCATCACCCAAGACTAGGCACGCACACCCCTAACTACCTCAATTCCAACTACTGCTGGCATTAAATGCAAGCTACTCAATGCAAGAAGCCTTGTGAATAAAATACCTGAATTTGTCCTCTTACTAAATATGGCTAAATTTGACATCGTATTTGTCTGTGAAACATGGCTCAAAGCATCTCTCCCTGACTCCATTACCACAGTAAGAGACTATCATGTTTACTGATCAGATCATGAAATTCATAGATGAGGTGGTGTTGCTATCTTCTATAAAAAGTCCTTACATCTAAAAACCATCCAAGTTATCCAGGAGCTTGCTCTTCCTGAGGCCATCATCTGTGAACTATCCTTAAATATCACATTTCAATTCTTATTATGTTACAGAGCACCTGATTATGACATTGAACATGTAAACAAGCTAAATACACTACTAACATGGGCAGCATCCTGCCCACACGCTTTTATCTTTCTTGGTGACTTCAATCTACCTCATATTGACTGGACCCTCAGTGAATGTACAACTGAACCCATACACGCAACCTTCTACAGTGCTGTTACAAATCTGGGACTGGAACAACTAGTAACCAACAACACTAGACTAAACAACTGCCTCGATCTCATCTTCTGCAATCGTTTGAATTTAATTTACAGAATACAAACTAAAGAACCCTTTTCCAGCAGTGACCACAATATGATTGATTTTTGTCTCAACATACGCCCACACAAAAATAATCACAATGATGTAATCCCCAATTATAACTTCAAAAAAGGCAACTATGATCTTATAGACAACAATCTCTCATCCCTTGATTGGTAATCTCTATTCACTGGATGCAATACTGTGGAAGACCATTACAACATATTTTTACTTGAAGTCAAAAGAGTCATCAAACTATATGTACCAACAACAACTCCCCCGCAAAAAAAAACAAAACAGATTACCCATAACAATAAGGAAACTTCAATCCAAAAGAGATCACCCTGGTGGAAAAACAAATCTGGTCACATTGCCAATTTCAAAAGCTGATACAAAAATGTAGGCCACCAGATAAAGACTGAATGCACCAATTATCACATTAAGTAAGAGGAAAACCTTCTATGCACCAATTCAACCTGCGCTTTTTACAATTTTGTAAACAACAAACTAAAAGACTCAAGGTCCATCCCACCCCGATAGGACCTAAAGGTAAAGACTGCAATGACGACACCATTAAAGCCAACATCTTTAACACATTCTTCAGCTCAGTATTTGTAAACAGCAATGGATCATGCCCAGTATTTCCTAGCCGAACCACAAACAACCACAATGATCTAATACATATCAGTTTTACAGAAGACAATGTTGAAAAAGCACTACACAATCTAAAACCATCTCTATCCATTGGACCGGATGGAATATGTGCCTACTTCTTAAAAAAGCTACCCACTGCCATAGCCGAACCTCTAAGCATAATCTTTGAAAAATCTTTCAGGACCAGCTCCTTGCCTAACCTATGGTCACTAGCCACGGTCATCTCCATCTTCAAAAAGGGAGACCTCAGCCTAGTTGAAAATTACAGACCAATCTCCTTATGCTGCGTCACCTGTAAAGTCATGGAATCAATTATTAACCAATCCATTATCCTCCACTTAGAGACAAACAACCTACTCTCCAATTAACAATTTGGTTTCAGGAAAAAAACTATCCTGTAATCTGCAACTCTGACACTGCAAAAACATATGGACTACAGAACTCGATCAGGGCAAAGCAATAGACGCAATCTACATAGACTTCTGTAAAGCCTTTGATTCAGTTGTACACGACAAACTACTCCTAAAACTAAAATATTATGGTATCTCTGGACAACTGCATAACTGAATAGAAGCATTCCTGTCAAACAGACAACAAATGGTCAAAATTGGCAGTGTCCTATCAAATTCTGTACCTGTCAATAGTGGTGTCCCCCAAGGCAGTGTTCTAGGACCAACTCTCTTCACACTCTACATAAATGACCGCTGACCACAGAGGTCATTAAGAGCAACTGCATTCTTTTTGCTAATGATGTAAAACTGTTCAATACCACAGACAATACTGCTACCCTTCAAAAAGTTCTTGACTATGTATCAGAATGGTCAAACAAATGGCAACTTCAAATCTCAACAAATAAATGCTGTCTTACATATTGGCAAGAAAATCAGAAAATAAAATACAAGCTGAATAGTCAAGATCTTGTTGATGATCCAAGCTCTGTAAAGGTTGTTGGAATACTCATCTCTAATGATCTAAGTGCTAGAGCCCACTGTAACTACATAGCCAAAAAGACATTAAGAGTTGTTAACCTAATCCTACGTAGCTTTATCTCTGGTAATATCACACTACTAACTACAGCATACAAAACATTTGCTAGACCAATACTCGAATGCAGCTCATCAGTCCGGAACCCACATTATGTATCTGATATTAGCACAGTTGAGAAAGTCCAGAAATCTTTCACAAGAAGAGTTCTCCACTCCTCTACTCATTGTAGAATACCTTATGCCACCAGATTCAAAATTCTAGACCTAGAAAACCTTGAATTACGCAGTCTTCAGTCTGATCTAAGTATAGTATATATAATCATACATTGCAATATCCTACCTGTCAATGAATACTTCAGCTTCAACCATAACAACGCAAGAGCACACAATAGATACAAACTCAAGGTTAACCACACCAAACTTGATTGCAGGAAATACGACTTCAGCAACAGCGTGGTCAATGTCTGGAATACTCTACCTGACTCTGTAGTTTCTTCCCCAAACCCCAAAAACTTTAACCTTAGACTGTCTACTATTGACCTCACCCCTTTCCTAAGAGGTCTGTAGGGGGCATGCAGAAGTGCAGCAACGTGCCTACCATCCCTGTCCTATTGTTTCTTTTATTTTTCTTATATGTACCCATTTCATGTATTCATAACTATCTATATACTTATACCTATTATCTTGTAAGCAATTGACAAATCAAATAAATAAATAAATAAAAATAAATAAGTGAAGGAAAACTCACCAGGCAGGGATCATCTGGGCTGCGTGGTTGAGGCAAAGGAACCAGAGAGCAGCCGCAGTAGCTATGCCTTGGGCGTTACTCTAGGCGAGTGGCTTAGGCAGGCAAGGCAAGATAAGGAGTGATGGGGTGGGGTGGGCGGGGATCAGCCAGTAGTGTGATTAGCTAGTTCTCTGAACTGCACAAAAATTTAACAACCAGTTCACCTGAACTGGTGTGAACTGGCTGAAGCCCACTGTATATATTTGTTACATACAACAGCATATAGTACAATCTAGCAGGATAACAATATTGTAATAAAGCACTACGATTCTTGCAAAAATGGCTTGTGAATTATGATAATCACTAAACTTTGTTTCTGGTTGTACAAAACTCAGTATGATTACATAGGATGTATAACCTGCATTTTATATACTTTCCTATAGAACTGAAACCTTGTGTGTATGGAATTTCAATTGTCATTTTATGTTAAAAGCAGATTGTTTACAAATGCATTAATCCACATTTCAACTCCCCCTCCTTCTCTCTGGCATATTCCAACTTGTAATGTAAATTCAAGGAAACCAGAGTCACATTAGGTTTATAGAAATGATCTAACTTTGTTAAAAAAAAGCTTGCATAAAATCTATAGCTAAGGAGTCCTTCAAACACATTTTCCTTTATCGGTAGATCCTTTTCTGTAATGATGTATATATGTGTGTTTTCATGCACAAAGGTGCAGAGGATTTTTCTGGATCCCAAAATTGTGGCTTGGTGTGGGTGGTTATTCTTGGTCACTGCCATCATCAATGCAGGCTTTAAATCACAGCTAACTTAATGCAACCCAGATACACATCAGACAGTCACCTGGTGCTAATTTTCATTGAATACTGCTCTTCTATAAGCGGCTACTTCCTTCTGATTCTCTTTTCTATATTTGGTGGCATTTTCAGGTTAAGAAGCCTGACATCTCTGCATGATGATGATGATGAGATGATGGTATCCATTCAGTCATGTCAGCTATTCTGTGGGACAGGTCTTTTCATGTCTTCCAATCTTTCACTGTTTTTTTGAGTTGTTCTGCATTCTCGCTGGTGTCAGCTTTGATAATGTCCAGCCACCGTGTCCTTTGGTAACCTGGTTTCCTTCTACCACTAACCCCAGCATAACTGCTTTCTCTGGTGAATTCCCTGGCATTACATGGCCAAAGTAAGTGAGATCCAGTTTTTATGATTTTTTTTCTTCTAATGGCATGTCTGCTGTCTCTGCATGAAATCAAAATAAAGCTGCACCCATCCTCTTTTAGAATCCCAGCTGAAAGACAGGAAAACCTTTCTGTTTTTATTGCTTACTCAAAGATTTTATTGGTCTGCTCATTATCTAGATTGGCAGGTTTAGTTTGTATTTATTAACTTCTCCTCTTTGGACCTCTGGGAATTTCTTTTCTCTGCATCTCTACAGCTTCCTTCTTTATACTCCTTCCTAGAACTTCAATCATCCTCAGAAATCTTAAGTGAGTAGAATATAGTATGGGTTCCTTTTCATATCTTTAACTCTAGGAATGAAAATCAAAGGTACAGGATGCTCTGTTCTCATTCTCTGCTGTCCGAACCATGAATCTTTTTCTAGAAGGATGGACCATCCAACTGTACTTCTGTAGATTTGTAAACCTCCTTCCCTTATCCACTATCCAAAGAACAGACAATGGTAAGAATGGACTTTGAAGGATGCAGGAAGTCAGGTAAAGAGAGAAAATGCAGAGGCATTTTTTCATTTCTATTTATTTCTCTCCCTCTCTCCCTCCCTCCTCTCTCACCTCTTTTTTCTTTCTTTTCCCTCTCTATTCTTTCTCTGTGCATATATATGCCATACCTATTGAGAATGACATCAACTTGCAAAATAGAAATTCGCTAATTCACTTGTGCATCCTTCTCTCTATTACAAGACCACCAGGTAACGTTAAAGCACACAAATCCTTTGGCTGATTATCATTCTTTTTGAGTGAGCTGTCAAAAGCCAGTGCTTTATTTGATATCACACAAAATAACATATCTTTAGGGGGAAGAAGCACTGTTTGCTACAACACTGCACTGAAAACTGAGTGGCAGCTATTGATTATATCAAAAGAATCTGTGGCTGTCTCTTGGTAAAAGCTACAGAAGGGCTGCATTGGTTAATTTATTGCCATTTAAGCTTTCCCTTGTTAATAAGGGATTTTCAAGAGTTCAGCATCCTTTCTAGGAATTAAAAAACTTTATCTCAATAGATGAGCTTGCAAATATTCCTGTTTATGTGCTCATGGGTATTCACATGGACTTTCTTAGTTGAGACCTTAAGGATTATCCATATGTGTGAGCCAGACTATTATTATTTTTCTTTGTTGACCTTTTCATCCACCGGATAGCATGGAGAGACTTCAAGGTGAACATGACAACTGTTGTGGTTATCACTGCAGTTGCCCATGTGAACCCTTCCCAGTTTATAGACAATCATTTATGGGGAAAAAAATAACCTGCTGATGTGTATGAATAGGCCTGAACTCTGCCACCCTTGAGACACTCTGAGCTTGTTTTCTTTCAAACATTTCATTACCCAATTAGGTAACATCATCAGTGCTAGAAGGGAGGGAGTTTCCTCTCTGTTTATAGTTCTAATCAAAGAACTACCAAGGACATTCCCACCAAAACTTATAGAGTAAGCCACTTGTATGTAACTCCTTTTTAGCATTGATGATGTTATCTAGTTGGGTAAAGGAATGTCTGCAAGAAACAACTAAGGTCAGTGATCACCAAATGCCCTGCAGATTAAAGTGAACATCAGGGTTACAAAGTAAGGAAACAGCTAATGTTCAAGTTGAAGTCTCTCCTCAAATAAAAAGTTATATTGTAGAATTATCTCCAAGCATAATCAGATATATTTGTAGTAATTACTTTTGACCTCCCTCTCATGTCCATGATTGCACAAGCAACATATGCTAGGCTTAGCCAAGATATTATGGAGGATATAAAGTAGTCAAACTATCAACAAAGTTCCATTGTTGCAACAGAACAAAATATGTCAAAGAACTGATGACTTTCCCATGGTTAAAAGTGAATGTTTCTCACTCTCCAGATAAATCCTTTTAATATTATTGTCCATTCTTATGTTCCATTACTAAAAGGACGCTGCCAGTGTCTACCACCTTCATAATTGAAAGTGATTTTGAAATCACCAGCAAGATTTTTGGAATTGTCCCCCATCAAAGTGATTAATGAAAGGTAGTTTGTGGCATTGATTTGTATATCAATGCCCCAAACCAGGAGATTGAATTCTAATCTGGCCTTAGGCATGTAACCAGCTGGTTGTCAACTCATAAAGCATTCCTATGCCTATTTTCGAATTGCCAAAAGCAGGAGGGGGGGGGGAATATGAAGGAGCAGTATGGCAATTAAAACCAGAAGTACATTCCATGCTTTTCTTACAAAGATTGTAGCCTAGGCTACTGAATCTTCTGCCCACAAAAATCCTTCATTGGAGAGTGTGATTGATGACACCCAGCCCATGAACGAGCTTTGTTGTAGAATCTGATTTATGACACACCCAAAGAGGAGCGGGAAAACAGGGTCTCAGGTGACTGTAAATTACATGTGGCAGAGTTGGCTTCATATGGGTCAATGCCGACATGTTACTCCTAATAAATCTTTTGATTAAGGGCAATCGTTGGAACCCTGGGTGACTTTGGATTCTCTCAATCCTAGGAAGAAGGCGGCAAGAACAAACCACTTCTGAAATCGTGCTAAGAAAACTGCAGGCGGTAGTCAATACTGATGCAAAGTTTTCATTAGTTCTCATAACTAATCTTAGTTATCCTTTTATCCATGGTGACACAATGGTTAGAATGCCGTATTTATTGCAGGCTAACTCTATATCCCCGTTACCAGGAGTTCGATCCTGATCGGCTGAAGGTTGACTCAGCCTTCTATCTTTCTGAAGTTCATAAAATGAGGACCTAAATTGTTGGGGGCAATATGCTGACTCTGTAAACAGCTTAGAGAGGTCTGTAAAGCACTATGAAGCAGTATATAAGTTTAAGTGCTATTGCTATTATCAGAATTGATCACGAGTTTTTATTTATTTTGCCTGCATTCCCAATATCATTGCACAGTTGATGATCATTCTGAATAATTAAAAATGTTTATATTTTGTATAATGGTGTACCAACCTAAGTGCTATATATTGAAACCTCTTAGATATTTCTATATAACATTTCTGAAATGGCTTACTTTAACTCCATTTCTGAGATTGCTCCTACATATAGAATAAAGAAATTTCCTTTGTCAAATCTGATTCTACAATTCATTTTCCATTTCAGGATTAACAAAATATTCCCTTTAGAGGAACCACTCCTTACTTTTTGATGCTTGTTCTTTGATTTTGTTTAGAGCATTATCTTTTTATTTCATTTTATTTGTTTGATGAGAGATGTTGTTTTTAAGTGTTTCATCTTGGCTGGCCTGGGATTGTAGATTAGATGTTAAACACCACACACAGTATGCAGAGCCTAGAGAAATGGTTTTTAGGAGTTCGAACAAAGACCAGTTTTCAAAAGTAAAAAGCTTCTGATCACTGATGCATATAAAAGCTATTTTATGGTGTCTCAATATGATAAAAAATAATTTTTGAAAAAGAGTTACACTGCATTGTGTTACAGGGTAATTGTACAAGTTCTGAAAATAAAATGTGTGGGTTTTTTAAAATTTTTCTGTTTGCTCAGTGTATAAACCTTGGATATTTGCTGTTTATTTCATTTATTTATTTATAAAAAATTATACGGCTGCCCAACTCCCTCTCAGTGACTCCATCTTACAAAGATAAAAACCCAATATAAAAACAATAAAAAAGCAATAACCCCCCCAACCTCCCTGGTGACCACAATTAATCAATTGAGCTTGCAGTTAGGTCCCAATCTGGAAACAAGTCCAAGTCCTACTACTTGATAAAATAGAAAAATGTGGGTTAGACATTATCACCACCAGATGGATTTGTAACTGGATGACCAACCGCACTCAACATGTAGTCCTCAATGGAACTGCATCTACATGGAGGCAAGTATGCAGTGGGGTATCCCAAGGCTCTGTTTTAGGCCTAGTACTCTTTAACATCTTCATCAATGATTTGGATGAGGGGATGGAACTCATCAAATTTGCAGATGACATCAACCTAACAGGAATAGCCAACACTCCTGAAGATAGGCTTAAGATACTATAGGATCTTGACAGACTTGAACATTGGGCGCTAGCAAACAAAATGAAATTCAATTTTGAAAAAAGTAAGGTTTTATATTTAGGCAAGAAAAACAAAATGCACAGGTACAGTATATGTGGTACTTCGCTCAAAAATAGTAACTGTGAGAGGAATCTTGGAGTCCTAGTGGATAATCATTTAAATATGAGTCAGCAGTGTGCTGCAGCTGCCAAAAAAGCCAACACAGTTCTAGGCTGCATAAATCAAGACCACATGAAATGTTAATACTTGGTAAGGCCACACCTGAAATACTGCACCCAGTTTTGGTTGCCACGATGTAAAAAAGATGTTGAGACTCTAGAAAGAATGCCGAGAAGAGTAACAAAGATTACTAGAGGCTAAAACATATAAAGAATAGTTGCTGGAACTGGATATGTCTAGTCTGATGAAAAGAAGGACTAGGGGAGACATGATAGCAATGCTCCAATATCTCAGGGGCTGCCACAAAGAAGAGTCTAGCTATTCTCCAAAGAAGCAATGGGTGGAAACTAATCAAAGAGAGAAGCAATTTAGAACTAAGCAGAAATTTCCTTACAGTTAGGTATACTTAAAGCCAAGTGGTTACAAGATGGAAAAAGCCAGATCTGAGGTAAAAACTGTCTATGGCAGGGTCTGAGTAATATATCCACCAAAAGAAGAACTCTGAGGCAGGTATATTCCTCAAATAATATGTTTATTGGACACACCATATCAGCACAGCTAGTGAAAAACATTCCCACAGATTTCCCCCTAATTAAAAGAGCAAATATTCCCTCCCCAGGTGTCACCAGTCACATTGTCTAATGTAGATAGCTGGGAGGCTGCTTGGTCTCTTCTCTGTCATCTGCTGGGAAGATCTTGGTTCCCACAGGAAAACTTTTTGTTTGGATGGGTAGCTGGTCTATCTGCTTGCCCTCTCCCCTTTCAAAGTTTGGGACAACTATGAGGCAGGAGAAAAATGGCTTCAGCCAGGTCAGCTTCAGAGTTGACAGTTCCCCCTTAACTGGAGAGAAGTTCCTAGAAAATTCAAAAATGGAAAATACATTAGCCGTGTATCATCCACCCCTCCCTCTCCACGGAGGTCCCTGAGCTTTTGCATGTATTTCTCATGAAATTTCTTAACTAACCTATTGACTTTTACATCCCAACTTTTGACCCAAGTGGCTTCAGACAATGGGTATCCCTTCCTCTATATTAGGTACTGTAGCCTCCCCTTATATAGTCTGAAATATAGTATTCTTTTTATTTTATGTGTCTCCCCTTGTACTACGATTGGTTTTGGGGCTGCCTGGTCTATTGACCTCAGTTGAGACCTTATTACTGGCTTTAACAGGCTGCTGGATGCACTTTCCCTAGCAGCTGAGGAGTTTCAGCTCCACCAATGATAGGGTTAATGATTTTCATGATGGAAAAAGGTCTTATAAACTTTGGCCATAGCTTTTTACAGGGGATCTTTAATCTTAGGTAGTTAGTGGAAAGATAGATATTGCCCTGTTCTGTCTCACCTGTGGCCAC
Source organism: Pseudonaja textilis (assembly GCF_049901715.1). Classification (NCBI taxonomy): domain Eukaryota; kingdom Metazoa; phylum Chordata; class Lepidosauria; order Squamata; family Elapidae; genus Pseudonaja; species Pseudonaja textilis. The sequence continues at coordinate 12,505,603 of NC_141998.1, read as the reverse complement.
GAGGTGAGAGTCCAAATGTCCAAAGGAAAATATACAGACAGAAAAAACCAGGAACAACAGAGTTAACTTTCCTTTGTCTGAATTCGTCGTTGGCAGTTTTCCCAGAAGCTGTCAGCCAATTATGATAACGAGCAGCACTATAAATCAGAGATGAATTCCAAACAGGATAAATTGTCCAACTGCAAACGCAAATCAACAAGTTGATCCGAACAGGGCTTCAGAGCTAACACACCTCCTTATATTTCCTGAAGGGGAGTGTCAGTCTCTTACTCAGTCCCTGATTCGACGTCTCCTTCCAGTTTGTGCCTGATGTTTCTGCTTACATCTGTTCCTTGCATCAAACCAAGGTTCTTCAGTTTGATCTTTGTCCAAGGGCTCTGGCACGTTCTCCTGATTATCTGCCGATACAGGTGTAACTAATGAGGAAGGTCCGGGAGAGGATGAAGATTCCGAAACTTCCAGCAAAGCAGGTTCAAACCCCAGTGCCCTATCTTCCTCTTCATCCTGACTCCCATTTGTGCCACTCAACAAGGCAGCCTCAAACCTTAATGCCAGATCTTCTTCATCACTCGAGCCTATGTCTTCTGACAGAGCAGGTTCAAACCTCCTAGTCACAACATTGCCCCCTATTCAAAAGGGTGTCTGGGGGGACTGATGATTATCAGCTTGCACTTTTTGCTTTTTTGCAGTTTCTCAAAGGGCTTGTTTAATGTTTTCCCATGCTGTTCTCAATGACTCCATTCATTCGTTAAGGTCATGGAGAAGGGTGGCTCCCTAGGGAGTTCAGGCATGGGGAGAATTCCATGCTGGTTGTGAGTTTGAAGGGGGTTAATCCGGTGCTAATGTGCACAGTATTGTTATATGCTATCTCAGTGATAGGTAGCAAGTCTGCCCAATTAGTTTGCTGATAATTGAAATAGCACCTTAAATATTATTCTATCTCATGTTAGTTCATTCCTCCATCTCATTAGTACTCAGTTAAAAAACCAAGCTAAGTCCCTGGATGGACCCAACAGATCTAATAAATTCCCTTCAGAATTTAACTGTGAATTGGACCCTTGGGACCCAGCTGACTCCATGGTAATATGCCCAGAGTGGAGGCCCTTGCCACCCCGGCGGGCTGTGCAGGTGGCTGGCTGGGCTTACTAACTGGTGGCGGCATGGCAGACTTAGCTGTGGACCCAGGCTCGACTGCACCGATGACACCAGAGGAAGGCTAGCTGACTTAGCCCCTGCAGCTGGAACCGGATTGTGACATAGTGGGAATGTTGGAGCAGGCTGGTTCAGGATCACTCTGGGTAGCTTGAACATACATGGTTGTCCAATGCCCTCAATGCTCATCTGGTCAAACCTCTCCTGCAGATTCTCCATCATCTGGCTGGGGGAAACCATCAGGTATCTCCATTCCCCACACTTGTCTAGTTCAAGGGCTCTCCTTGCTCTCCAGTGCAGGGCGAAGGTGACTGACTCCCACATAGAGGTCACTGGGAATTCCCTTCCAAGCCCCTGGTTGAAACCCTGGCTCTTAGGTCCTCTTCAGCCTGGTACAAGCCCACAGTGGCCACCACCTCTGTCCAGACTTTCAGCCAGGTTGCCGCTGGGAGGGTGACTTCCTCCAGCATTGCTGCTGCCTGCAGGGTTTCAGTGGGGATCGCTCTGGCACTGGCACCAGCCCCAGTGACCTGTTCCCCCTGCTTCTCCATCTCCATGGCTTCCCCTGAGTTTTTGTGCTCAAAAATCAGGTGAGCAACCAAGACTGAGGACTCCGGAGAGCGGCTCTGGTTGGAGCTGACGTTTAGGAGTCTTGGTTTAATGTCAGGGTTCCAAGTAATGTTTCAACCAAAAGCAGAGTTCCAAGGCAGGTATATTCCTCAAATAATATGTTTATCAGCACATCTAGTGAAAACCAACTCTAAAGGTTCCCAAGGTTTTCCCCCTAATTAAAAGAGTAAATATTCCCTTCCCAGGTGTTTCTGGTCACATTGTCCAGTGAAGGTAGCTGGGAGGCTGCTTGGTCACTCCTCTGTCATCTGCTGGAATGACCTTGGTTCCCACAGGAAAACTTTTTGTTTTGACAGGTAGCTCTGTCTATCTGCTCCCCCCCACCCCTCCCGCCCATGCCTCCTTTCAAAGTTTGTGGCAACTATGAGGCAGGAGAAAAATAGTTTCAACCAAGTCAACTTCAGAATCAACAGCCTACTTACTTTCACCTTTCCCAAGTTCTCCCCTCTCCCATTATCTCCCTGGTGTCCAGTTGGATTCAAACAAATTATTTTTGTAACATGCTGGGTGGGCTCAGCAGTGGTCCACATTCCATTCCTATTCTTGTGATCTTGGAGTCGACCAGCTGATGTCTCTGGCAGGCACTCAGAGTGGTTTTGGTTTCTTGTTCTCACTCCCCAACTTACTAGCTCCATCCATCCCCCCCGGAGGTCATGGCAGTCTGCCATTAGCGAAGCAGGATGGCAGTACTGACACCAAGTGACTTCATTGAAGGCTACTTCCAAGTTCACTTGCCTAAGATTGGGCTTTAAAAAAAATCACAGAATGATCCTAAATGGATTTGAAAGTATCATATCTCTAGTTTCCACCTGGCACACAAATAATCAAAAATGAGACATGGGAAGATGATTTCTTACTAGTGTGGGGTGTGCATACATTCATTCAGTAGATTTCCCCCTATTAAAACATTCAGGAAAGCAATTTGCTGTTCCAGCTTATTAGAAGCTAATTTGGATCTAGTAAATGTAAAACACCTCATGTCTGAAACCAAAATAGCTGGCTCTGGAGTTTACCACTGCTTGAAACATTGGTTCAAGACAAGATACTTCGTCTCAAGTGTAGTAAAAGAGGAACAAGAGAAGTGTGATGTAGCAGAGGAGCTAAAATAGAGAAGAAACACTTTGGACTGGATTTTTAGTCCATTAAAAACAAGGTATCCCAATCCTTCTTTAACTATTATATGAAATTGACTCTTTCAGATTTCTGAAGTTGCAATACTGATCAGGCATATCACTTCTAAGCCATTAACTGATTATGGTTCATCACACAGTAAGCCAGGTATTCAGTCTGGATTTGGCATTTGTATCTGCCTATTGAGACCTTCCCAAGGATCCAGGATAAGCAAATGTTGATGTTTGATGGTATTAGATGTATCATTATAGGATGTAAGCTGTCTAAGTAAAGCTGCCTTTTGCAATTGATTGATGGTTAATTTGTCAATTCTGATGGTATTTAAGATGTTTTGGGATTTTATCCATGGCATCTATGGCAATTGGTCCAAGGGTCCTTGTTAGGCATCACAAATCAGGAATCAGAATAGAGTTCAAAAGCACTATGACAGTGGTGGCTAACATTTTTCGGCTCTCATGCTGAAAATTGCATGTGTGCAACCCCTGCCCCCCATGCATGCATGCCAGATACCTGACAATCAGCTGGTGGGCAGGTGGTGCACGCACATGCGCAGTGGGGCTCTTCCAGGTGACCTCTCATGTGCTGGCAAAAATGGCTCTGTGTGCCACTTCCGGCACGCATGCCATAGGTTCACCATCATGGCACTATGAGTTTATTTCATGCTACTTATACACAAGAATCCTATGTACTAATGGTCAAGACAAACTGGCACCAGGTAAGAGTCAATTGACTTCAAAGGGGGGCTGAACATAGGTCTCTTATGAAGCATAGTGACTCCAAACTGATAATATATTTGATCGCTCCCTTGGACTCACCTGGTCATCTCCTACACTCCTATTGCTATTGGTCCAAGTCTCCTGTTGCTATTAGTAACTGATTGTTACTATTAATAGAAGTAATAGCACTGTTTTCCTCCATGAGTAGACATTGACAATTTCTCCCTTGCCAGTCTTCTTGTCTACAATACACACTCTGATATTCCCTCTGCATAAGGCCACAAATACTCACTTCAGTTCAAGAAGGTTGAATGTTATACCTGCAATTCTGTGAGAGGGTGAGAACTCCTACAACAAAGCAACTATTTTTTCATTCAGGTTGTGAATGATACACAGAGGAATCATAAAGGTTACAACCAGAAATTCCAAACAGAATAACATTTTGATAGAAAGAGAGAAAAAAAGAGAAGAAAATAAGTAACATTTGTAATGTCCTACATTTCTTCCACATTGAACATTCCAAGTTCTCAGCAAAGACCAGTAGCTTCTCAGTTACAGACCATCTTTTATATATGTTAGACCTTGTATCTCCATTTCTTAGGCTAGAAATCAATCAAAGTGAAGCCAGGTCATGAGTTTGGTTTTAGCATTCTTGTAAACAGAGCAGTGAAGCAGGGATTATCAGGAAGACACTGACATGGTAGAAGGCATCTGTCAGAGCTTTGGGATATTGATAGTATTTTGACACCTATCTTTTCCCCTCGTTCTTCTCTTCAGCCCACATGAGGCAGAGCAATAACGAACAGCCTATAAATCTATCTATCAAGCTTTGTATCTGACTGGAGATATGAACTGGGATTCTAGTTGTAAAAAGCTATCATGATTATATTATTCTGCCTTTTTCTGGGCTCCCCATTGAACTCCTTAAAAGGTTTCCCCCCACTTTTTAGGGCTGGGGTCCCCCCAGATCTCCCCCTGTGGAAAAATAACCACCCCCTTTTTTGCATAAATATTTTAGCCCAGTGTCATAATAGGGCGAGGTACCCTCAGGGAATGGCAACTTCAAATCCTCAGACTTTCTTAAGTACTTCACTGAAGTTCTCCAGTGAAGGAATTTGGCCAATGAAAAAAGAGAAGTCAGAAGTCCCAGAACAAAACCATCCAAAAGAGATGAGTGACTAAAACAAGAGAGGAGATAAGAATTGGTTAGCAAAAGTCAAGGCTAAGCTAAGAAGAGACTTTCCTTTTAAGATACATATTTATTTATTTATTTGTTTGTTTGTTTGTTTGTTTGTTTGTTTGTTTGTTTGTTTATTTGATTTGATTTGTCAATCACTTACAAGATAACAGGTATAAGTATCAACATAGTTTTGAATACATGAGACAGATACGTATAAGAAGAATAAAAAGAAACAATAGGACAGGGACGGTAGGCATGTTTATGCGCTTATGCACACCCCCTAGAGACCTCTTAGGAAAGGGGTAAGATCAATAGTAGACAGTCTAAGGTTAAAGTTTTTGGGGTTTGAGGAAGAAACCACAGAGTCAGGTAGAGTATTATAGACATTGACTATTCTGTTGCTGAAGTCATATTTCCTGCAATCAAGTTTGGTGTGGTTTATCTTGAGTTTGTATCTATTGTGTGCTCTTGTATTGTTTTGGTTGAAGCTGAAGTATTCATTGACAGGTAGGACATTGCAATATATAATTTTATGTACTATACTTAGATCAAAGTGAAGGCAGCATAGTTCTAGGTTGTCTAGGTCTAAAATTTCAAGTCTGGTGGCACAAGGTATTCTGCTACGAGTAGAGGAGTGGAGGACTCTTCTCGTAAAATATTTCTGGACTTTTTAATATCAGATATGCAGGTTCCAGACTGATGAGCTGTATTCAAGTATTGGTCTAGCAAATGTTTTATATGCTCTAGTTAGTAGAGTGATATTACCGGAGAAAAAGCTACACAGAATTAGGTTAACAACTCTTAATGTCTTTTTGGCTATGTAGTTACAGTGGGCTCTAGCACTTAGATCAGGGGTGGGCAATTAATTTCTGTCAGGGGCCACATGGAAAATCAGATCTGCATTCGAGGGCCGAACCAATTTTATTAAAGGCCATTATAAAGGGCCCATTATAAAATGCAGCAAATTATATATAAGAATATTATGTATATATACATACATACATACACATATACATATACATACATACATACATACATACATACATATAATATTCTTATATATAATTTGCTGCATTTTATAATGGGCCCTTCATATATATATATATATATATATATATATATATATATATATATATATATATATGTATATGTATATGTATATGTATATGTATATGCATATGCATATGTATATGTATATGTATATGTATATGTTTTATATATATATATATATATATATGTTTTATATTATATATATTATATATTATATTTTAGAAAAAGTAACACCACGGCTGCTCCTGCTACTACTTTCCAAGCTTTCCAAACGCGAGTCCCAGGAGAGAACAAACAGCAAACCGCGCTCAGGGGCATCCAAGCCCACCTAAAGCTAGGCCGCTGCTGATGGAGCCTTGCCTTGTCTTGGTGCCCCGTTTCCCAGCTCGGCGGTCCTGCTTGGGTGGCACTTTAAAAGCCCTCCTCCTCGCGTACGCGCCCGACGAGCCGCTCACCACGACGGCGGCTCCCAGCACCCGAGCAACTTCCCAGCAACTTGCGGCTTGCTTTTTCCTCTCGGGCACTCGTGCCTGGCCCCGAGCCGCGCGGCGGTCCCAGCAACTTGCGGCTTCCTTTTAACTTGCGGGTGCTTGAGCCTGGCCCCAAGCTGCGCAGCGGACGGGAAGCCCGGAGCATGGCCGGGTCACCTCCTCCAAGCAGCCTGCCCGCCCGCCGGGTGGAACCCTTCCTGCTCCTTGGTGGGAAGATGCTCCCACCTGCAAACTTTGCCTTTGCAAAGTTTAAGCCTGGAAGCCCGGAAACCCGACCAACTTCCCAGCAACTTTCGGCTTCCTTTTAACTCGCGGGTGCTCGCGCCTGGCCCCGAGCTGCGCGGTGGAGGGAAAGCCCAGCGGGCGGGCGGGCTGCTTGGAGGAGGCAACCCGGCGACGCTCCGGGCTTCCTCCGCCACACAGCTCAGGGCCAGGCGCGAGCGCCCGCGAGTTAAAAGGAAGCCGCAAGTTGCTGGGAAGTTGCTCGGATTTCCGGGGCTTCCAGGCTTAAACTTTGCACAGGCAAAGTTTGCAGGTGGGAGCGTCTCCCCGCTGAGGAGCGGGAAGGGTTCCACCTGGCGGGTGGGCGAGCTGCTTGGAGAAGGCAAGCCGGCGGCGCTCCAGGTTTCCCCTCCGCCATGCGGCTCGGGGCCAGGCGCGAGTGCCTGAGAGGAAAAACAAAGCAGTAAGTTGCTGAGAAGTTGCTCGGGTGCTGGGAGCAGGCTTTTAAAGTGCCGCCCAAGCAGGACCGCCGAGCCGGGAAACGGGGCACCAAGGCAGGGCAAGGCTCCACCAGCAGCGATCTAGCTTTAGGTGGCTCCAAGCAGCCCGCTCCAAGCAGCCTGCCCACCGGGCAGAACCCTTCCCGCTTCTCGGCGGGAAGATGCTCCCGCCTGCAAACTTTGCCTTTGCAAAGTTTAAGCCTGGAAGCCCCGGAAAAAAAAGGGGGATCGGCGGGGACTCACCTTTGGAGAGGTCGCACTCGAACGTGATTTCGAATTCCCACCCGAGGCCTTTGCAAAGTTCTTTTATTTCCTACCCTGAGAGCGCTCCGCACTGTTTTACAGCTTTGGGGGCCACATGGCGCAGGGCAATAGGCCACGCCCAGCGATTTTTTTCAGGGGCGGGCCGGATTGGACAGACCAACGGTCCGGATGTGGCCCGCGGGCCGTAGTTTGCCCACCCCTGACTTAGATCATTGGAGATGAGTACTCCAAGATCCTTGACAGAGTTTGGATCATCAACAAGATCTTAACTATTCAGCTTGTATTTTATTTTCTGATTTTTTTTTTGCCAATATCCAAGGCAGAGCATTTATTTGTTGAGATTTGAAGTTGCCATTTGTTTGACCATTCTGACATATAATCGAGGTCTTTTTGAAGGGTAGCAGTATTGTCAATGGTGTTGAATAGCTTTATATCATCAGCGAAAAGAACGCAGTTGCTCTTAATATGATCACAGAGGTCATTTATGTAGAGTATGAAGACAGTTGGTCCTAGAACGCTACCTTGGGGGACACCACTGTTGACAGGTACAGGATTTGATAGGACTCTCCCAATTTTGACCATTTGTTGTCTGTTTGACAGGAATGCTTCTATCCAGTTATGCAGGTATCCAGAGATACCATAAGATTTTAGTTTTAGGAGTAGTTTGCCATGTACCACTGAATCAAAGGCTTTACAGAAGTCTATGTAGATTGTGTCTATTGCTTGGCCCTGATCGAGTTGTGTAGTCCATATGTTTTTGCAGTGTAAGAGTTGCAGATTACAGGATAGTTTTTTTCTGAAGCCAAATTGTTTATTGGAGAGTAGGTTGTTTGTCTCTAAGTGGAGGATAATAGATTGGTTAATAATTGATTCCATAACTTTACAGGTGACGTAGCATAATGAGTATATCTTGTTATTGATTTGTTAAGCAGTAAATTGTTTGCATTTTCTCCCTTGTTTTCATGCAAATTCTTATTTAGATGAAAATTTATCATGGAAATTATTGATTACCGATGTGCTTGTGAAAATAAAATTATGCAATAATTATTTATAATATTTATTCTCAACCAATGTAGAGTCATTGTTTCTTTTCCAGGATTGCCTATCTAAGCAAAATGTGACAAATCCATGTTTCTTTGGATTCTTTTTTAAGTATTTATTTTGCCTATATTGGACTTGGAATGCTGTCACACACTGCCCCCAATTTATTTTAATTCTGATCACCAGAGAAAATTAGATTAATGAATAATATGCTGTTTGGTTTTTTTAGAGGAAAGCATCAGCATGTACTTTTAGGAAGTTTTGCTCATTTTATACCGTTTATATGTCATTCACTAAATTAAAGGTTAATAGAATTACTGGGTTATCTTTCTTATTTGGTTCACACAAGTCGCTAATTGGGTTTTTAATATAAGCTAATCCATTTTGTTAATTGTACATATCTCTCTAAATTTATTATTATTATTATTATTATTATTATTATTATTGTTATTGTTATTGTTATTGTTGTTGTTATGCAAGAAGAGCCAAATTCACAATCAGACAGCATTAGTTTCAGTTATTTTTCATTACATTTAAACATTCATTACACTAAATCTAATTTAGGTTTAGTGAGAACAATCAACCTGACAGTGAGAACAATCAACCAATGGAACAGTTTGCCCTCGGAAGTTGTGGGAGCGCCATCAGTTGAGACTTTCAAAAAGAGATTGGACTGCCATTTGTCAGAAATGGTGTAGGGTCTTCCACTTGGGCGGGGGCGGGGGGGGGATTGGACTAGATGACTTACAAGGTCCCTTCCAACTCTGATTATCTGAAACTAGTGCAACTTACCAGTTTGGGAGAATGTGACCTATACTTGCTTCTATTAAAAAGTTATACATATGATTCCCAGAATCAATTTATAAATTAGGCAGTCTCATTAAATAAAGAATAAATAATAATTTTTAAAACCAAACCAACAACACTGTGAATTGTTGCAGAACTGTATAATCAAAGGACCACGACTTGTATAGGTTCCAAAAGTTTGGGCATAGTTCCAAAAATTAATACCAAATTATAATTTTCTATATGGAGAATAGAAATTATTTAAAGAGGAACAAGAGGGGAATCCTATAAGTGTATTTTTTGCATTTTATTTAAACAAATAATATGAGTCAAATTGAACTTTTCTCTTGGGGAAAGAGAACAGGAAAAAGAGAGAGGAAAGAACAATTCACCTGTCAAACAAATCAGTTGCCATCAGTGGTCTACATTCCACAAAGGCTAGCATCATTCCTTATATTAAACCCTAAGCAAATAAAAGGGACTTATTTCTACAACTCCATAAGTTTCTGTAAGTTGTGGAAGTCTGCTGATCATTTCAGAATGAGGCATCAACTGAATGACCTCATGAAAGCTCAATTTAATTTGGTTCTTTTTTTCACTTAAACTTATATAATGAAATAGGATGAGTACTCACCATTATTTTAATCATTTCTGCTTTCTGTACTTCACTGTGCTATTAGCAAGACAAAACTAGAACTCTCTGTCTGAATCTATATTAGAAATGAATGGTGAGCTTGGGTATCAATAGTTTTGGGATATATTTCCTGTGCAATTAGAGGAAAAATAGATAAAATATTAATATGTTGAATATGGCCAATTTAAATATGATATGCAATTAGGCCAGCCAGGAGGTAAATCCTAAGTAGGTAATAACCTCAGAGTCCACAGTCAACTCAAGTTCTCTAAGAATATACTAACAAATGCATAGCTGTCACATAATGCCACAGAGGAAGGGGTAAATGAGGTAAATAAGTGCTATTAGAAATGCCATACAGATCTCAACTTTTCAGTGGGTTCAGTGGATTCATATAGCCAATTAATATATAAATTCAAGATAATGTGGAAGAGGGGACCAGTGCTGTTTCAAAGCACCAGTCCCCACCTCTACCAAATCCATAGGCAAAGAAATGAATTTGATTGTCTTCAAAACTTCTTCATGGGAAGGAGCAGTTTTTCACTGGTTCTTGGTGGCTGGGATTCCTCTTAATAGTAAAACATAAAGATTCTTTTCAAAAAGCAACTGGACTTGCTTCATTTTTTCATTGAAGATGTTTCATTTTTCATCCAAGAAGCTTCTTCTGTTCTGAAGAAGCTGAAGAACTGAAGTAGCTTTTGGATGCAAAGTGAAACATCTTCAAGGAAGCAACAAAGAAAATCCAGTTGCCTTTTGAAAGAAAAACCTTTGGGGCATCCATGACATGGATAACTGAGAACCTCTATAGACACATAATGATGAAAGTTAAACAAGATCTCATGAAAAGAGTTTCCTCCTTCCTTAAGTTTTTATAGAAATATGGAAAGTCAGGGAATCTGCAGCAGTGGTTTTTAGTTTTTGACCCAATTACCCCTTTATCTATTTGTAGTAATTTTGTGTGTGTGTGTGTGTGTGTCTGTTAGAGAGGGAGGGAGGGAGGGAGGGAGAGGGAGAGATGTTTTACCAAATTATCTTGACAGTGAAAGTCCCAAACAGGATCCTCAACTCACAAACAATAATTACAAAGTGCTCCATTACTCCATGATATGCCTAATTACCCCTAGTTTAAGAAGCCCTGGTTTATAAAGAATATTTATACCTGTCAAGAGAATTGATGTTTCACTTATGAGAAATGTTTCAAAATAATCTAATAATGCTTGAACAATCTTTCTTCTTCTTCTTCTTCTTCTTCTTCTTCTTCTTCTTCTTCTTCTTCTTCTTCTTCTTCTTCTTCTTCTTCTTCTTCTTCTTCTTCTTCTTCTTCTTCTTCTTCTTCTTCTTCTTCTTCTTCTTCTTCTCTAATTCCTCTATTTTTGAAATATAATACTATATTTTTTATTATATATACTATATTTTTTTTGGGGGGGGGGGGAGACTTGTTACTGGCTGCTCAATAAAGCAAATCAATGGAAAAAAATCCCATAAAACAAAAATTGTGTGTTACCACAAAACTTTTCCTTTACACTTAGGTTATTTTCAAGAATGCCATGAAATTAAATTCTGGGCTTTGTTTTTCTGAGTATAATTTTTCTGACTTTAAACAACTAATCCATCCAAAAATACCATTTTGCATGTTATGTGAATCTACATCTGGCATGGCAAAGCAAAAGAGGAAGAGATTGGCAAATACCTTTAACAGGAGACACTAAAAGTTTTTTCCCCTCCCTTCCAAGCTGGTTCAGATGGTTTCTATGGTCAATTCATTTGTCACACCATTGTCCAGTTGCATTTCTTTTTACAACATGCCATCTGTTAACTTCTAAAATAAAAGGGGGAGGGTGATGGTATTGTGCTCACATTCTGTAGATGCAATATGCCTACTTGCAACTTTTTTTTAACAATCTGGGGAAAATGCTATAAAACAAGAGGCCTAACTGCAACAGTTTTATTACTAAAGAATCAGGTTTATTTCTTTCAACATAAACCTATCTCTTTAAATTGTGGAAACAGAAAAAATGGGCTGTATCTTCAATTTTCCTGGAAATTTCATGGGGAGGTGAATTTAGTATGCATCCTGGAGCACTGCCTAAATGCAACATTTGTTAGCCTATATTTCTATCATTGAACTGTAACTGTGCTTTTTAAGGTCCAGGAGAAAGTGGATAAGAACCATTCTTAATAATAATCATACTGTGTTTCCTATAACAAGAAAGAAACTTAGTGATTATCATAATTCACAAACCATTTTTGCAAGAACCATAGTGCTTTATTACAATATAGTTAGTCTGCTAGTGTGTGTGTGTGTGCGTGCATGTGTATCCTTCTTTAGGATATCAAGCAAGGATTCAAACTGCTTTTAGAATACTTGCATTTTCAATTTGATCAAGATTTGTACATGCTTTGTTGAGGTGGGTTTTTTTTTTGTCCTTGTGTGCAAAGAAGTAAACATATTCTGAAGTATGTTTGTCAATTGCAGCATTTGCAGAAATATATGGAATTTTATCAGCTGCATCTCTGAAGCATAGCCCTTTTTTCCTTTTTACCATTCTGAATTCAAGTTCATTACGTATTTTTTAAACTTATTTAACATTTTCATCTTTTTGAGCCAAGTTTTATTTTCACAGTCTTTGTGGGATAAATCAAGGTGTCTGGGTTCAGACAACATAAATAAGGAATAAATTATTATGTACAAACCCATTCCTACAACATGAAGAGCTAAAGCCAAATCCATATAAACTAGTTTATCATTTAGTGCAATGTGGAAAGCTAGGCATTTTCCTATCCAGTAAGATTTTTAAGCTTCTATTTTCCACCTCCAGAGTGGAGTTGGATAAGTACAAAAAGGAACCCCTGTTTCCTGAAATCAATAGGCACAGAACTATTTACTATATAGAAAACTTTATAGAAAAGTGAACCAATACTATTGACTGTTCGGGGTTGGATTTGAATCATGCTGGCTGCTGTAATTCCATCACTCCTGATTGTAGAATACTTCTGTTGCTATGATACAACAGTATTACTTATCCCTGTCTCTCCATTTATTGACAAAAGGTTTTATTATTTCTGGGTTCTTTGTTTAGATACATAGCTAAATATTCTGTTACAAATTTAAACTTAATTAAAAAAGGGGGAAAAAGGCAATGGACTTATTTTACTTTGAAATCTTCACCCGAATCTTCAATAAATCACTAGAGATGTGCTATGTTCCTTCTTGCTTCAAACACTCTATGTTATGTCCTTGGGGCTGACACCAGTTCCCCATCAGGTCCGCAATTCCTGCGGGGGCGTTCTTAGTCCCCATTGGCTGGCTCCCTTCGACAGTCGGCTATAAAAGCCGGCTGCTAGGTTGAGCCAGCTGCTGTTCGCTGGTAGGTCTGCTGTTAGCTGCAGACGCGACAGCCCCCTTTATTCCCACGAATAAAGTGCGTTATGACTGAAGCTCTGGTGTGGCCTCCCTTCTTTCCGAACTTAACATTGGCGACGAGGATGGGATTTGGCCAGCCAGCAGCTATACAAGAGCTGAAAATCACGAATCTGAAGCGCTGAACCGTAGCCGCGACGTTGAGAACTCGGTCAGCCATTTGAGAAGGAATCGAAGCGGAGCGTGTAGCCGCTCAAGATCACAAACTAGCTACAACAGAGTGGGCACTGAGAGCCTCAGCCGCCCAACAACAAACTTGCCAGAATTGCGTGTAGCGAAGCTCCAGCGCGACGCTCACGACCGCTAAATCTAGGCGCGAGATTTAAATCGCTGTCAGCGCGCAGCTGCAGCATCGCCGCCTCGCCCTTGTAAGGGCGCGAAATTCAAACAGACGTCAGTTATAGCATCTGTTCCCAGCCGCCAAGGGCTGCAGAGAGCGAGAAAACCCAGAGAGATTCCACGAGCTGAATCACCAGACCGAAATTGCACTGCGAGCGCAGCTGCTACCTGTACAACCCAGAGAGAACTCAGAAGCTGAACACTCGTTAACAGCACTACAAACTGTAGCTGCTACCCCTTCCAGGGCCTGTATTCCCAGTGAGACTTGCTTTACCTGCCGCAAGCTGAACCAGTCATGAATGCGAATCCGTCGTTCCAGCCATTCAAACCAGACGAAGATAAATGGGACTCTTATAAAAACCGGTTTAACCATTATATTGATGCTGTGGGTCTGGCTGACGCTACAGACAACAAAAAGAAGTCTTTCTTCCTGAGCTACTGCGGGGCCACCGTATTTGACACGGCAACAGCACTGTTCGCCCCAAGAGAACTCAAGAATGTCCCATGGTCTGAGCTACTGGAGACCCTCTCCAATCATTATTCGCCAAAACCGTCACAGATCGCGAGACTCTTCGCCTTTCGCATGAGGAAGCAAGCGGAGGGAGAAACCATAAACCAATATATGGCAGCCCTCAGAACGGCAGCCCTGCACTGTGAATTCAAAGGCTACCTTGATGACATGCTCCTGGACCAACTTGTCTGCGGGGTCAAGGATACAAGACTACAGAGGCGGTTGTTGGCAAGGAAGGACCTCAACCTAGCACAAGCCATCGAGGAAGCCCTGGCTGCAGAATTGACAATACAGTCAGTGGCTGAAATACAGGGAAGCACCCCCAAAGGTAATCCAGTCACTGTACATTCTGAGGAGGCAGTGAACGAGGAAGAGCCTATCGAGCAATCTGAAGTGCACCGTCTCAAACCATTCAAGCAGCCACAGGTAGGAACTAGACCGAGAGAAGGCAACGTACCTAGGCACACCCCGCTGTGCCTCTCCTGTGGGGGTCCCCATGCCAGAGCAACGTGCAGGTTCAAAAGTGCTACCTGCAACAACTGCAGCAGAAGAGGACACATCGCTAGGGTGTGCCAGGCAGCGCACGTGGCTCCACAAAAGCCACCATCTTACGCCCCCTCGGGGCCATCCAGGCAAGTAGAAAACTGTTTTACATGCTATCAAGCTAACCATACCTTCTTAACACCCAATAAAATTAAACTCTCCATTCATTTAGAAGGTAAACCCTGCCTAATGAAGGTCGATACCGGGTCAGCGCTCTCGATTATTTCATGGAGCACGCTCAAGAAGATACATCCCAGCCTGTCCAGGAAACAGCTGCAGAAGAGTCGCCTATCCTTACGAGACTACCAAGGAAAGAACATTCCAGTAATCAGAACAGGCAAGTTCCTAGTCAAATTCAGAACCTTTAAAGGACACCTGCCGTTAGTGGTAGTTGATGGTGCCCTTCCTAGTCTTTTGGGGTTGGATTGGTTCCCCTCTCTTGGCCTTAACTTAATGGGGGTTCATGCTGTCTCGTCCTCTGACACCGACTCACTATTCTCTGATTACGCTGACGTTTTCAGCGATGAATTGGGGTGCTACAAGGGCACACCTATTTCTTTCTCAGTGGACCCCCAGGCAGTTCCCATCCGTTTGAAACCGTGGAGAGTGCCATTCGCTCTGCGTTCTAAGCTGGATGCAGAACTAGACAAATTGTTAAAACAAGGGGTAATCGAACCCACGGATTTTGCTAAGTGGGAGACACCTATTGTCACACCCCTCAAAAAAGATGGTAGTATAAGGATGTGTTCAGACTACAAAACCACAATAAATCGCTATTTACAGACTAGCACATACCCAGTGCCAGTAATCCAGCATTTACTGCACACATTCGAACCCGGAAAGATATTCGCCAAATTGGATATGTCACAGGCTTACCAACAGTTTCCTGTAGACAACCAAATGGCCGAATTGCAAACCATTGTTACCCATAGAGGGGCCTTCCGATGCAAGCGCCTCCAATTTGGTGTGAGTGTCGCCCCGGGCATATTCCAGTCGTTAATGGAATGGATCCTACAGGGCCTCCCTGGCGTGGTTCCGTACTTTGATGACATCTTGGTTTCCGCCCGGGACAGAACACAGCTTTTCCTCAGAGTTAGAGGGGTGTTGGACAGATTCAGACAGCATGGCCTCAAACTAAAAAAAGAAAAATGCACCATAGCCACTAAGCAGGTGGACTTTCTCGGGTACCGAATAGACGCCTCTGGCATCCACCCGGTAGAATCAAAGGTTAAAGCCATTCAGGAGGCACCCACACCGTCGTCCAAACCAGAACTACAAGCCTTCCTAGGCCTGCTGAACTTCTATGCATCATTTCTGCCGCACAAGGCATCAGTGGCAGAACCACTGCATAGACTCTTAGATAAAAATGTTCCATGGCACTGGGGACCCAAAGAGGAATACGCTTTCAGGGCAGTCAAGTCACTCCTCACTTCAGACGCTGTACTGATCCAATTCAACCAGAACCTACCGCTAGTTTTGGCAGCAGATGCCTCGCCTTTCGGAATTGGGGCCGTATTAAGTCATAGACTACCCAACGGGTCCGAAGCCCCCATTGCGTTCTTCTCTAGAACATTTTCAACGACAGAACGCAACTATAGCCAAATCGACAAAGAGGCCCTAGCTGCCGTAGCAGCTGTTGAAAAATTTCATGAATTTCTATTTGGGCACAACTTCGAACTGGTTACAGACCACAAACCGTTGTTGGGGCTTCTCTCCGGAGAAAAGCAAACACCACAAGTCTTGTCTCCCCGAATGACAAGATGGACTTTATTCCTGGCAGCATATTCATACAAGTTAGTGCACCGTCCAGGAAAAAATCTCAGCCATGCAGACGCCCTCAGCCGGTGCCCGCTACCAACGCCTGTGGAGGATCCGGCCCCAGTCCACACCATCTTTGACACCAGTGAGTTCAGAATTCCAATCACTGCGAGAGACATTGCCTTCCAATCCAGGAAGGACAAACTGATCGCCCAGGTCCTGGACTGGGTACGGAGGGGGTGGCCGGGCAGTAACCCTTCTAACGAATTTTCACCCTTTAAAGTCCGCCAACAGGAACTTTCCAGTTTACAGGGTTGTCTGCTATGGGGGACCAGAGTTGTCATTCCAGAATCACTACGCAGACCCGTCCTGAAGGCATTACACGAAGGGCACCCCGGCATTGTACGAATGAAGGCGTTGGCACGGAGCTATGTATGGTGGCCGGGCATGGACGACGAAATTGCAAAATGGGTAAGCTCCTGCCGTCCCTGTCAAGAATCCCGGCCAGCGCCCCCAGTAACCCCTCCCACCAAATGGGAAAGCGCCAACGCACCATGGTCTCATCTACATGTTGACCTGGCCGGCCCATTCCATGGCAAAACATTCCTAATAGTAGTAGACTCATTTTCTAAATGGATCGATGTGGCACTCCTACTCTCAACCACCACACGAGCAATCGCCCAAGCACTGACTCGTTTGTTCATCACACACGGTCTCCCAGACACCATTGTGTCGGATAACGGTCCTCAATTTACGTCCACAGACTTCAGCCGGTATGTCGCCAACCTAGGCATCCGGCACATCCTAACGGCTCCCTTTCACCCCTCGAGCAATGGGTTGGCCGAACGAGCAGTCAGAACAACCAAAGAGGCCCTCGCCAGGTTCTCCCAAGATGACTGGCATTCCAGACTCTCTAGATTCCTTATAAGCCAACACTCGACCCCGTGCACGGTCACAAACAAGTCACCGGCAGAGCTACTGATGGGCAGACGCTTAAGGACAATACTAGACAGGCTGCACCCTCACTATTGCCCAGATACACCCATTGGGTCTAACAGTAGGGTCAGGAGTTTTGTCTTACAGGATCAAGTCTTCACCAGAAATTACGCGGGAGACCCGTTGTGGGTACCTGGCAGGATCGTGGCCATCACGGGGCCCAGGTCGTACCACGTCCAGTTAGAAGACGGGCGCATTTGGCGGAGACACCTGGATCAGTTGAGGAGCCAGCAGAACGAGCACGCCACCACCGACCCAGAGACCACAGCAACATTCCAGGCACCGCATCCGGCACCTAGCTGGGACACTCAGAGTAACCTGCCTCCACCAACCGAACCGAGGGAGCAGACGGCTGACCGTGACCATCCTACAGAATCAACATCCATCCCCAGCAGCTCCCCTACCGCACCGGGAGACCGCAGCGACTCGACAACCCGGCCGGTGACCGGCGAGCAAGGTCGGGTGGCTGGACAGCTACCAAGGGACCAAATCCCCGCTGTCCCGAACTCTGTGCCACCCGCTCCTACACCCGAACTAAGACGATCAGAGCGGCAACACAAACCGCCTTCATACCTTAAAGACTACTCATGTTCGTATCTGGGGGGAAGGGGTGTTATGTCCTTGGGGCTGACACCAGTTCCCCATCAGGTCCGCAATTCCTGCGGGGGCGTTCTTAGTCCCCATTGGCTGGCTCCCTTCGACAGTCGGCTATAAAAGCCAGCTGCTAGGTTGAGCCAGCCGCTGTTCGCTGGTAGGTCTGCTGTTAGCTGCAGACGCAACAGCCCCCTTTATTCCCATGAATAAAGTGTGTGTTATGACTGAAGCTCTGGTGTGGCCTCCCTTCTTTCTGAACTTAACACTCTACTATCATCCCAGTGCCAAAGAAGCCCTCCATCAGGGAACTGAATGACTACAGACCAGTTGCTCTAAGATCTGTAGTTATGAAAACCTTTGAAGGGCTAGTGCTGTCTCACCTGAAAACCATCCAGAGATCTGCTGTTAGATCCCATGCAGTTTGCATACTGAGCAAATAGATTGACAGATGATGCTGTTAATATGGCTCTGCATTACATACTACAACACCTTGAATATCCAAATGCCTACGCAAGGGTCCTCTTTGTAGACTTCAGTTCAGCATTCAATACCATCATTCTGGACATTCTTCCAACTAAATTAAACCAGCTAGTGGTACCTGAACAAACTTGTAAGTGGATCATAAGCTTCCTAACAGACAGAAAGCAGCAGGTGAAGTTAAGCGGAATCACATCTGATACCTGTACAATTAGCACAGCCCCCCACCCCGCAAGGCTTTGTGCTTTCTCCACTTCTCTTCTCCCTATATACCAATGTCTGCATCTCAAATGATCCATCAGTTGAAATACTGACATTTGCAGATGATACAACAGTGATTGGTCTCATTCAAGACAATGACAAATCTCCATACATATGGGAGGTTGTACAACTTGCCTCATGGTGTAACCAGAACAACCTGGAACTGAACACACTCAAAACTGTAGAAATGGTGGTAAACTTTAGGAGAAACCCTCTCATACTACCACCTCTTACAATACTAGACAACACAGTATCAACAGTAGAGACCTTCAAATTTCTAGGTTCTATCATAACACAAGACTTAAAATGGACACCTAACATCAAAAATGTCATCAAAAAAGCACAACAAAGAATGTTGTTTCTGTGCCAACTCAGAAAGCTCAAACTGCCGACACTTCTGGTTTGGACTTCCCCAAAGACAGACTGCTGGCGTAATCCACAGAGGCTTTGGTCCATGCTTCTTCGTCAAAGAGCCTTGATCGGCTAGATCTGGGACAGAAGTCACCTCAGAGGGGTGGTGGAGGAAGGGGAGACTGTCAGCCAGGTAGAGGGGAATCGCAAATCCCCTCCCCGGCTTGGCAAATGCTCCCTCCCAAAGATGTCTGAAGTGGTGGTCTAAAATAGCCACCCTGGAGCAGAAGAGTTAGCTGGAATAAGATTGTGCAGGAGGAAGAAAGAAGTGGACAGCAGGAGAAACGGGACACTATAATTTAATGTAAGGTACCCCTTGACTAATCTTTAAGGATTTGAAAGAAAGGATTTAAAGTAGCAAAGAAAAAGGAGAAAAAAAGGTGTGAATTGTTTTTGACAGCGGGGGGGGTTTGAACCGAGAAAGGTAGAAGCTGGAAGAAGAAATCATTTAATTAACTTGGATAAATATACTTTGACATTATATAGGCACAAATAAGGCTGAATTTGAGACTGTTTAAGGGTAAACTTAATATCAATTGGATTTGCCTTTTTTCTTGAAAGATTGTGGTTTAAAAAACCCCAAATAGATGAACAAAAAAAAAAGGGGTGTGTGTGAAAATTTGCAATAACAAAGATCTAGTGGTTAAAGTTAATTTGTTTTTCTTTGAAAGACTGTTTCTTAAACATTTTAAGGAATATTGATACAATAAAACAAGAACTTTGAAAAATTTAAACATAAAACAAAGAAAGAAGTATGAAGATTCTGCCCTGGGATTATTATTATTTTTTTGACATGGACTTGGTACTGTACTAGTTGTGAACTAAAAATTTGAGAGGAATAAAATAAAAGCTGACTGTTGGAAATTAACCTCATAGACATTATTTGGATTAAATTACTAGACACAAAGGTGTAAAATGTTGATATCTCTTCTGGCACTAAAAATGGAAATTGGAAACATGAAACATTACAAGTACAAGGCGAATCTTTGGGTTCTGCTTTAAAATTTTTGGAAAACATTATTTCAGAATATGAACAACAAAGACAAAAGACCTTAGGAGGAGGTGGAGCAGAAGAGGCCTTTTTTAATTATCATCAGGAACAAAGAACTTTGAAAAGAAGGAGGAAAAGAGTGGAAAATAAAAATATGAGATGTAAGAAGTTAAACAAAAAGGGGAATATCTGTAAAATTAAAAAGGGTAAAAAGAAACAGCAGAAAATTGAAGGGTAGAAGGAAGCTATAAACAGGGATGGTGATAAAAACTGGAATGGAAGAATAAAGGGTAAAATGAAAAGGGAAAGAAGGGATAAGAAACAGGCTCTGGAAACAAAGAAATATGGGAATTGTAAAAAAATGAAAAGAAATTGTCTATTTAAAAGGCACAGAGACAATGGCTAATTAATATTCAAAACGGGGATTCTGCAAGGTAATGAGGGTAGCATAAACATATTTAAAGTTATGAATATTATAGGAAATAGGGATATATAGATTATTAAGATGAAAAATAGAACTGATACTCTTCAGTATTGGAATGTATGCTCTTTTCTCATTTGTATAGAGATGAATGGAATAATTAATGGAATATGTTCACTAAATATACTGAAATTATTGAAATGAAATATGAGGAGGTGTAATGGAACTGATATTTTCTAGTATTGAAATGCAGGCTCCTTTGTTTAAATATATAAAGATGTGTATTAAACATTTTGAAATAACTGAAATGATATAGGGGGAGAGCTGAAATGGAATTAAAATCAAGGTTCAGGATTAAATGAATAGATTAATATGCTTTCTTTTTTGAAATGGTAAATAAGTCTTATAAAATTAAGAAGGGAAAAAACCATGCAGAATCTGACCTATATATGCAATGTAGTCTTAAAGTGATTATTAACCTCAATTTTTTAAGTAATAAAAGTTAAACGTATAATGGGATTTAAAAGGGGAGATAATTAATGAATATGTAAACTTTAGAGGTGGTACACTTAAATTGGTAATTTAGGGGAGAAACTATTTTCTAGAATGATTGTTTTAAATTAGAATTTAAGAAAGGATGTAATAAGAATACGTGATGGAATGTGCAAATGTGACACTTAAAAGTATTAAAGTATAATAATTGTAAAGATATGAAAAATTCTGGTGAATTAAATAAGAGACAAGCACTTGGGATAATACAATAAAATAGAAAATGTATAAAAGCATCGTTAAGATAAGAAGTTGAATATAAAAAATGAATATGTAACTATGGTCATATTTGTATATAAATGTGGAAACCTGTAATCATGCTGCTCACTAAAAAGAGATGTTTTTAAAATGTGGAAAACTGAAATAAAACTTGTTTTTTAAAAAAAGAAAGAAAGCTCAAACTGCCCAAGGAGCTGCTGACACAGTTCTACAGAGGAATTATTGAGTTGTCATCTGTACCTCGATAACTGTCTGGTTTAGTTCTGCAACCCAACAAGACAGACACAGTCTTCAGAGGGTAATTAGGATTGCAGAAAAAACAATTACTACTAACCTGCCTTCAATTAAGGACCTGTATACTGCACAAGTCAAAAAGAGGGCTGTGAAAATATTTACAGACCTCTCACATCTCAGACATAAACTGTTTCAACTCCTTCCTTCAAAACGACGCTATAGAGCACTGCACACCAGAAGAACTAGACACAAGGACAGTTTTTTTCCCCAACGCCATCACTCTGCTAAACAAATAATTCCCTCAACCCTGTCCAACTATTCACTAAGTCTGCACTACTTCTATTATTAATCTTCTCATCACTTCTTTCCACCCATCTCCTCCCACTTATGACTGTATGACTGTAACTTTGTTGCTTGTATCCTTACGATTTATATTGACTGTTCCCGAATATGATTTTATTGCTTATTATACCCAATGACTATTATTAAGTGTTGTACCTTATGATTCTTGACTCTTGACAAATTTATTTTTTCTTTTATGTACACTGAAAACATGTGCACCAAAACAAATTTCGTGTCTCCAATCACACTTAGCCAATAAAGAATTCTATTCTATTCTATTCTATTCATATTAAAAAGCTCTCCTTTTCTGGAGTATAGAGTGAGTATCAGTTAAGGGAATGACAATCTTTTTATGACAATTCCAGCATCTGCATATGTCTTTCCAGCATAATGGAAATTTAACTATCCATCCAAATTAGCCACATAATTTAGTAATTTTGAATTCTATTATTCTGCTAAGGGGGTCCAGCATTCCCCCTCATTTATGGTTTCAGTTTTAAGACATCTCAGGAAGCAAAATGAAAGCTAGTGTTCTGTGTAATAAGTTAAATGTATATATTAGGCTAAAGCAGGGGTGGGATTCAAATTTCTTAACAACCGGTTCTGTGGCTGTGGCCTAATTTGTGGGTGTGGCCCTGGTGGTCATGTGACTGGCTGGGCATGGCTTGTATGTAAATATTGTAAATATATATGTAAAGATTGAATTTTTTATTTTTAAAAAAGAGCAACTTTTACCCAAAATCAGGCAAAGCAGGCAGGCAGATTGAGCTGCTTGTAGAATCACAGCTTTACTCCCAGATCTACCTTTCTGCAATCTGCTGCCTGAGTCTGCACTGAAAAATAGAAGCTTCAACCCTAAGAAACATTCAGCTCTGTTCTCAGGCCACTTCTCCCTCCCCCGACCCCCTGAATACCATCCCTGACTGGGTCTCAGGAAAACCTCTTGCGTGGGGTGGATGGGGAGGGGAGAAGCCAGCCAATGGTGCGATTTGCCTGTTCTTCGAATTGCGCAGAATCGTAACAACCGGTTCTATAGAACTGGTCCGAACTTGTAGAATCCCACCCCTGGGCTAAAGCATATATCAATTTCAGAACTATGCAGCAATGACTTTCCCTGTGGCACTCTATAGAATTAAACTTGAACTCTGAAGAACGAGAAATATTGACACTTTTGACTTTTAGTGTTGGAGAAGAGGCTTGAGAATCTATATATTGTGGAAAGGGAACTTCATGAGGACAGTGGTGACACCCAAGCAGGAAAAGCCCAAAGGGAACATCAGGCCAGCCATACTTGTATAGGAAAAGAGATTTAATAAAAGGTATTGAAAGAAGCCCCCTAGACAAAAGCCAAGTAATTAAGAAAGCTAGGGAAACAAGAAAAAGAAATCCCTTACAAACAACAGGTCATGCCAAATCAGTGAAACAAATAGACACAAAATATATTGCAAAGGCGACAGACAGGAGATTGCCACAAAACAAATATAAGAAAACATTAGGACGAAACTGATAATCCAATCAAACCACCCCGTGGAGTTTACCCTCCACCGGAAATGAAGACAACCCCTGACAGGATTTAAAACATTAAGAAATACAAACACAAGCACTCACACACAAAAGGAGAAAAAAAGTATAAAAATCAGGGGTTTATTATACAAAGGGAGCAAGCCCCAGGAACGCAGACTTCTTGCTATCTCTTGCCTTCCTGAAAAATAAAAACAACCAGCTTCCAAGCAGTTGTCTGTATCCTTGCACTGGAGTTCTCCCAGCAGGAAAATGAGTCCTCAGAAGAAAGGCGTTTTCCAAGCCTTTCAACAATATATAAAAGCAAAATACCATTCACACATCATCACAAAATCTCCACAACCGTAAAGCTTACAAATTTGAAATTTGGCATGTATGTTCCTTTTGGCTTCTAGGTGCTCACTAAGAAAGGATTTCTTGAAATGACCATCAGAGCATTAGTATTTCATAATTATTAATAACACGCTCTGATGCTAAGGAGTCTACTCCCCCTCCCCACATGAAAAGAAATCTGTTCCAAATGCAAAACACAAGCAGAGGAGAGGAGTTTCAGTTTTAGTTTTAGTGTCACAGCAGCAACCAGAGCAATTGAGCAAGGCCATGCCCAGGCTCCTTGCTGTCTCCTTCTTGCTCACATAGCAAATACTGCTTCAGTGTCCAAACAGCTCTCAGCTCTCTCACATACTGACAGGATGCTAGCCAGATGAATACTGATGGATGCTGGTAGGGAGAGGCACAATTTCCCCCCCTTATTTTCCTCCCCAAAAACTAAGCCCGATCACATAGTTGCATAGTGAAGCACGGGTATAGAGTTAATATTGCCAATAAAACAACAGATGGATTATTGAATAAATTAATCCAGGTTTCTTGTTTGAGATACAAATGACTCAAATAAACACATGCACAAACCTAGCCCTCTTGTAAAGCCTATAATGCTGGAGGAAGACCACCAATAAGATGGATAGATTCAATCCCAGTATTGATATGTGCATCCGTGAATATTTAAGGCACCAAATAGGCAGCCAGATCATCCTGGAGAAAGGATACTGTCAGATCCATGTATCTGCCATTTCTCCAATGGAAGAAGAAGGGGGAAGGGAAGTTGGTATAAGTAATCCTTTTTGATGTAACCTGAATATATTAAATCTTATATTGAATTTGTATAACCTACACATGATATACAACTGAAGGTTGGGGGCCAGATGTCCAGAAACCTATCACCTCTTGGAGAGACCGCAAGGGCAGAAGGGACCATAAAAATTCTAGCTCCGGAAGATAAGCCCTCAGAAACTCTTCAAAAGATCATTCCCAAAGAAGGGGAGGGGGAATTAACATGTTGGGCCTTTGTTTGACAAACCACACATCAAGATAAGGGGAGGAGTCCTAACTTCCTTTATCTACCACTGCATGCCTGGGAGCCATTAGACTTTGCTTTGAATCCTGCTGGAATCATCTCATTTCAATAAAGAATTCCTTTTGAAACATCCAGCGATCAGAAGTTCATTCTTTTCAGTTGAATGGGAAAATCCAGTAGCTGACATAAAGCAAAGTCTGCAATAGCAGTCAACCTGGAGAGGAATTTTTTTAAAAAAATTCCACTCTACCAAAAGGACCCTGCAAAAATGTCTGAATATAGCAAGGAACAAGGGGAAGCCGAATGCTGGGGAGAAACATCAACATCTGCCCAGCCAGACACTGACTCGGCATACCCCATTGAAGACAACGAAGCTGCCTGTGAAAACTCCACAAAGCCCTGGTGGTTGATTGGCATAGGAAAGAGAAACAGCTGGGACAGAAGAACCAAGGGAGTAACCCTCACCTGGGGTAGCCATAAACCCAGGAGGAAATTGGAGCTGGAGGCCCTATTGGAGTTACTCTTCTAGGAGCTAGGAACCTTGGTGGCACAATGGTTAGAATATTGTAGGCTAACTCTGTTCACAACCAGGAATTCTTATTTTTTTATTTGTCAAGCATGCATTAATAACAGATATACGTTTTTCAAAGATTATGCTTAGAGGTTCTGCTATAGCAGTGGAAAGTTTTTTGTAAGAAATAGGCACATAGTCCATCAGGACTATGCTTTTAGACTGCAGAGTGCTTTTTTGACATTAACTTCTGTAAAATCGATATGTATTAGATCATTGTAATTGTCTGTGGTTCAACTATGAAATATTGGGCAATGGCCATTGCTGTTTATAATGAATGAGCCAAAGAATGTGTTAAAGAGGTTGGCTTTAATGGTTTCATTGTTACAGTCTTTACTGTTAAGTCCTTTTAGGGGTGGGATGGATCTCATTCTTTAAGTTTGTTGTTTACAAAGTTGTAGAAGGCATGCATGGATTTCATGTGCAGAAGGTTTTCCTCTTGTTTAATGTGATAATTGGTGCATTCAGTTTTTATCTGGTGGCATAAGTTTTTGTAATGGCTTTTAAAATTGGCTATGTAGCCAGTTTTGTTTTCCCACCAAAGGGAATTTTTTTTGGATTGGAGCTTCCTTATTGCTATGGGTAATTTGTTTTTTCTAGTTTGGGGGGTTATTAGTGGTACGTATAGTGGATGACTCTTCTGACTGCGAGTAAAAAAAAGTTGCAATGGTCTTCGGCAATATTGCAGCCAGTGAATAAAGTTATAATTGGGGATCCCGATATTGTGATAATCTTTGTCAGAACTTATGTTGAGGCAAAAGTCAATCATCCTGTGGTCACTGTTGTAAAAGGATTCTTTTATTTGTAGTTCATAAATTGAGTTCAAACTGTTGTAGAATATGAGATCGAGGCAGTTGTTGAGTCTAGTGTTGTTGGTTACTAGTTGTTCCAGTCCCAGATTAGTTACAACATGGTTGCATGTATGGGTTCAGTTGTACCTTCATTTTGTTTCCAATTAATAAGAGGTAGATTGAGATCACCAAGAAAGATACGAGTATGTGGGCGTTAGTAGTGACGTTAACTTGTTTGCATGTATGGTGTCATAATCAGGCTCTGTAACATAGTAAGAAGTGAAATGTGATATTTAAGGACAGCTCACAGACAATGGTCTCAGGAAGAGCAAGCTCCTGGGTAACTTGAATCTTTTTGAGGTGTAGGGAATTTTTGTAAAAGATAGCAATCCTCTATGGATTTCATAATCGGATTGGTAAACATGATAGTCTCTTACTGTGGTAATGGAGTCAGGGATGGATGTATATTCAGCCATGTTTCACAGACAAATATGTCAAATTTAGCCATATTTAGTAAAAGGAGGAATTCAGGTATTTTATTTACAAGACTTCTTGTGTCAAGTAGCTTGCATTTAAGGTCATTAATAGTTAGTATTGAGCAGTGGTGGGATTCAATATTTTTTACTACCAGTTCTGTGGGCGTGCCTTAGTGGGTGTGGCCTGGCTTGGTGGGCGTGCCAGGGGAAAGATACTACAAAATCCCCATTCCCTCCCCACCCCACTTTCCTGCTTTCCAGCTCCGTTCTCCTGTGCAGGGCAACCAAAGAAAACCCAGCCGATCAGCCGGGACTTGGGAGGCAGAGAATAGATGGGGGCAGAGCCAGTCAGAGGCGGCATTTGCTGGTTCTCCAAATGACTCAAAAATTCCACTACCTCTTCTCCAGAACCAGTCAGAATCTGCTGAATACCACCTTGGATGTAGGGGTTATGTGAGGGTCATAGCTGGCTGTATAGGCAAAGTACAAATCCTAGGCATTTGTCTGAACTAAGTTTGGCTGAAGTTTGTGAAGGTGATGCAATAATTCCTATTATGGCTTAATGGCTTTCCCCCTTGTTGGCTCTTGGGTGAGGGCAAATCTGCCTTTGTTCAGACTTTGCTGCACGGAGTAATAGATTACCAAATCTGCATTTCTAAAAACAGCATCTGCTTGAGGGGGCTGAGGCTCTGTCTCCCTTAAGATTTTTTTCTTTTTCTTTTAGGGGAAATATTTAATCCTGCCTTTTTAAAAAATATTCCTCAAAATATTTCATTCTTCTAAGAGGTGGTGGGGCTTCCCACAGAGATATTCCTGTACAAGTAATCCTCAATTTACAACTGCAATTGTGCTCCACATTTCTGTGGCTAAGCACGTCAGTTGTTCAGCGAGCTTGCTCCATTTTGCAACCTCCCTTGCCGCAGCCGTTCAGTGAATCAGTGCCAGTTGTTAAGTTAGTAATCTAGTTGTTAAGTGACTCTGGCTTTCCTACTGACTTTGCTTATCAGAAGGTTGTAAAACCTATTTCCATATGCAGTGGACATGCCCCCAAGCTAAAAATTATTGGTTTAAAATTAGGAAATGGCTGGAGGAAATTACAAAACAGAAAATTGAACTGAGCCCAGAGACATTCCTATTGAGTATATTAAGAGATAAAACAAGTAAGAAACTCCAATATATTATATTAGATATAACAACTGCAGCAATAATAGCCTTTGCCCAGAATTGGAAAAGTGACAGCTTTCCCTCCGATATTATGATAATAAAAATGGTTTTAGAGTGTGCAGAAATGGATAGGCTTTCAATGGAAATGAAGGAGAGAGAAGAGACGGAGTACTACAAAATTTGGAATTTATGGTATAATTGGCTGCAAGATAGACACAAAATAGAGAGATGAAATGAAAGGTGTGATGAAATAATTTGGTATGAATAGGCATAACTATGTATACTTATGTATAAATATGTAAATAACTACTTAAATATATGAAAATATGACATAAATCAAATGTAAAATAATTGTAATAATATTTAGCAATATTCTATATATTTCAGAATATGTCAAAGTGAGTGAACACTACTACAAATATTCTGCAATAAATGGAAATATGTTTTTAAATTGTAGAATTTGTTTAATATAGTTTTTTAAATAATAATAATTTTTTTAAAAGGTTGCAAAAGGCGATCATGTGACCCCCGGACTCTGCAACCACCATAAGTACATGCCAGTTGCCAAGCATCTGAGTATTGATCACATGACAATGGGGATGCTGCAAAAGTGTGAAAAATGCCCCAAAGTTATTTTTTTCAGTGGTATAATTTCAAACGGTAACTAAACATATTTGTTGTAAGTTGAGGACTATCTGTAGAACCTACTCCAGCTGGACGCTAAAAAGAAAAAAAAAAACCAGTGAATTCTCCTCTCCTTTTACAAATATACATATGAGAAACCTGGAAAAATATATTCCAGGTTTCTCTCTTTTATTTTTTGCCACACACACACACATATAATTTTGTCAAAAAAAATGTCACGGTTTACAATCACAATGAAACATCATATCTTGGGATGCCGATCTGCGATCAGCATTTGACAGATTGCTCCTGTGTTGTTCAAGAGAGTATCCATCTAATTGTAGAATTTAAATTAGTAGCATACTTGCTGATTGCTGTTGCCAATTACTAGGTACTTGGTTGTCAATTGATAATGTCTGACATAGCTCATACATTTTTTTATATCTTAAAACATGTCAGACAAATGAAATAGGGAAGCCTATTCTTCTGCTCGTACTAAATCATGTGTTTTGCTTAAATGAATAGAAGAAGTCTTGTTGGGAAAGGGCAGAATTAGCAAATAGAGAATTTTGAGAACTGTAAAATTAACAGAGAAGAATTTTGTGAACTAGGGAATAAGTAGACAGAAAAGAATTTTTAGAAGTAGTAGATTTAATAAATTAAGAATTTTGTGAACTGGGGAGGGTTTTTAGAAATAGAGAAGAATTTTGTGAACTATGGAATTAGTAGACAGAAAAGAATTTTTAGAAGTAGTAGATTTAATAGAGAAGACTGTAGAGAACTGTGGAATTATTACATAGGGGAAATGTTTAGAAGTAACAGAATAAATAAGGAAGAATGTTGTGAACCATGGAATTAGTAGATGGGAAAGATTCTTTTTAGAAATAAAAATTTTATGAACCATGGAATTAATAGATGAAAAATAACTTTTAGAAATCATAGAATTTATAGAGAAGACTGTAATGAACTATGGAATTAGTACATGGGGGAAATGTTTAGAAGTAATAGAATTAATAAATAAAAAAGAATTTTGTGAACCATGAAATTAGTAGATGGGGAAGGGTTTTTAGAAAGAATTTTGTGAATGATGGAATAAATACACAGTGAAGAATTTTTAGAACTAGTCAAATTTACAGATGGAGAAAAACATTGAGGATTACAGCACTCCCTAATCACAAGGAGTTTTTGTTTATTCATTCATTGCATATGTATCAATTCAGTGAAATTTAAGCAGATTGTGGGCAAGTCCTAAACAGCAACATTTTCAAGGATGTGCAAACATAATTTGAACCTTTACTGTGTCTCCCTAACTAAAAAATAAGAACTAAAAGAGGTGGAAGTAAAATTTGAGTTTATCTTCTTATTGTCCCTGTGGATTCAGAGTAGCTTAAATGTACCAGGTGGAAAAAAAAACAATGCAGATTGCCCCACCTTATCTCCAGGCAAGTTCCTTAAGAACAAATGATGGATAAAGTTCAAATTCTTAAGATTAAGGCTGGAACCTTTCTTACATAACATTAATGTATGTCACAATGTGTTTTTCTTTCATATCTTCTTTTCTAATAGTGTTTGATTGAATAAATCAAATAAATACAATGCTCATAAATTTCTATCCAAAATTGAGATTAAAATTGATAGAATATATGCTTTTTTTTCTTTTTCCTCTTCTTTACTTCCCAAGTATCCAAGTAACAGTATTTCAAGAATTTAGTTATGCTAGATAAATATCAGTGCAGCAAAATAACATAGTATATCATAGCACAACTCAAAGGCAAAAGTAATTAAATTTCTTTGTCATCCCAGTATTTTTTTCCACAAATTTTTACTTTATTTTCAAAGTTAAAATGCAAAATAAAGGGGGGGATAGAAAAGAGGAAACAAACTAACAACCATGAAACATTAATAAATAAAAATAATGTGTACAACACCCCCCCCCCCGCAAAAAAATGTCATTCACATTGACTAAACATAAAAGATCCATCCCAGTTGAAGGGTGAATAATATGTCAACAATATCTGATGTATTCTCCACCCTTTACATAACAAGTCTACAAGTAATTATAAACCTTCCCCCATGGACTTTGGTTGTGAGAAGGTCGCAACAGGGGATCACATGACCTTGGGACACAGCAATGGTAGTAAATACAAACCACTTGCCAAGGGTCTGGATTTTGATCATGTGACCAGGGGGATGCTGCAATGGTCGTAAGTATGAAAAACAGTCATAAATAACGTTTTTCCGGGCTGTGACAACTTTGAATAGTCACTAAATGTAGGTCAAAGACTACCTGTATTTTTAATAAAAATGTATATTTATTTATTAATAAAACCTGTATATTTAATAAAAACATAAAAATGTTGTATAAAAAAGATATCCCTCATGTGGAAATCTATCAATCAATTTAATCAACCTAGCAACTGTTCGAGATATATCTCTATCTATCTATCTATCTATCTATCTATCTATCTATCTATCTATCTATCTATGTCAACAGGTAACCCCAGAAGTAAAACTAACCCTCAAAGCCCTCTGTTAACCTATATATAGAATAGAATAGAATAGAATAGAATAGAATAGGGAGCAGGAAGGGACCTTAGAGGTCTTCTAGTCTAGCCCCCTGCTCAAGCAAGAGAACCTATACCATTTTAGATAAGTGACTGTCTAGACGCTTCCTAAAAACATCCAGCAATAGAGCACCCATGATTTCTGGAGGCAAAGCTGTTCCACTGATTAATTGTCCTCATTGTTAGGAAGTTTCTCCTTAATTCCAGGTTGCTTCTCTCCTTGATGAGTTTTCATCCATTGTTTCTTTCTTGCCTTCTGGTGGTTTGGAGAATAAGTTAATCTCCTCTTCTTTGTGGCAGCCCCTCAAATACTGGAATACTGATATCATGTCCCCCCTAATTCTTCTTTTCTTTAGACTAGCCAAACCCAGATCCTGCAGCCATTCTTCATATTTTAGTTTCCAGGTCTTTGATCATCTTAGTTGCTCTTCTCTGTCTCAATGTCTTTTTTGTAGTATTCCAGGTGTGGTCTTACTAGGGTTTTTGTAAAGCTTTTTGTACAGTTTTGTAAAATTTAACATGCAGAAAGTCCATAAATAGTTCCCAGTCTCTTAAAAGCTTATCTAATCTATTGTCTCTTATCAGTACAGTTGATTTGGCCACATCCTGTTTTTTTTAAAAAAAAAAAATCCACATGCATACTTTGTTATAAAATATTAACTTTTACCTGTATCGTGACCTCCTAAACACATTCTAGCTGATATTATTCATGCCATTGACATTTACAACATAATCCTCATCAAGACTTAACATTGGATGTGAGTTACACCCATCCTTGTTTCATCTTGACTTTCAAAATGCCAGTCACCCTCAGAGAAAATAAATGTTTGAAGAACATTTGAGGAAAACACCAGTGGTGGGATTCAATTTTTTTTACTACCGGTTCTGTGGGTGTGGCTTGGTGGGCATGGCCATGTGACTGAGTGGGTGTGGCTCTTTTTTTTTTTTGCTTTTTTGCTGCCCCCACCCATTTTTGGGAGCTTCCTAGCCCCAGAGGAGTCTTGGGGGGGCGTTTTTGCTCCCCTAAAGCTCTTCTGAGGCTTAGGAAGGAAAAAAACAGCATGGGAGGGGCGCACAGCACCCCTCCAAGCTCTGTTTTGAGAGCTTCCTAGCCTCAAACGAGCCTCTGGGGCAGGGGTGGGCAATTAATTTCTGTCGGGGGCCACATGGAAAATCAGATCTGCGTTCGAGGGCCGAACCAATTTTATTAAAGGCCATTATAAAGGGCCCATTATAAAATGCAGCAAATTATATATAAGAATATTATATATATATATATATATATATATATATATATATATATATATATATATACACATACATACATACATACATACATACACATATACATACACATACACATACATACATACATACATACATACATATAATATTCTTATATATAATTTGCTGCATTTTATAATGGGCCTTTATAATGGGCCCTTCATAATATATGTATATATGTATGTATGTATGTATGTATATGTATATATATATATATATATATATATATATATATATATATATATATATATGAAAAAGTAACACCATGGCTGCTCCTGCTACTACTTTCCAAGCTTTCCAAACGCGAGTCCCAGGAGAGAACAAACAGCAAACTGCGCTCAGGGGCATCCAAGCCCACCTAAAGCTAGGCCGCTGCTGATGGAGCCTTGCCCTGCCTTGGTGCCCCGTTTCCCAGCTCGGCGGCCCTGCTCGGGCGGCACTTTAAAAGCCCTCCTCCTCGCGTACGCGCCCGACGAGCCGCTCACCACGACGGCGGCTCCCAGCACCCGAGCAACTTCCCAGCAACTTGCGGCTTGCTTTTTCCTCTCGGGCGCTCGTGCCTGGCCCCGAGCCGCGCGGCGAAGGGGAAACCCGGAGCGCCGCCAGGTCGCCTCCTCCAAACAGCCTGCCCACCGGGCAGAACCCTTCCTGCTCCTCGGCGGGAAGACACTCCCACCTGCAAATTTTGCCTGTGCAAAGTTTAAGCCTGGAAGCCCCAAAACCCAAGCAACTTCCCAGCAAATTGCAGCTTGCTTTTTCCTCTCAGGCGCTCGGGCCTGGCCCCGAGCCACGCGGCGGTCCCAGCAACTTGCGGCTTCCTTTTAACTCATGGGCGCTTGCGCCTGGCCCCAAGCCGCACGGCGGAGGGGAAGCCCGGAGCGCCGCCAGGTCGCCTCCTCCAAGCAGCCCTCCTGCCCGCCGGGTGGAACCCTTCCTGCTCCTTGGTGGGAAGACGCTCCCACCTGCAAACTTTGCCTTTGCAAAGTTTAAGCCTGAAGCCCGGAAACCCGACCAACTTCCCAGCAACTTTCGGCTTCCTTTAACTCGCGGGTGCTCGCGCCTGGCCCCGAGCTGCGCGGTGGAGGGAAAGCCCAGCGGGCGGGCGGGCTGCTTGGAGGAGGCAACCCGGCGACGCTCCGGGCTTCCCCTCCGCCACACAGCTCAGGGCCAGGCGCGAGCGCCCGCGAGTTAAAAGGAAGCCGCAAGTTGCTGGGAAGTTGCTCTGATTTCCGGGCTTCAGGCTTAAACTTTGCACAGGCAAAGTTTGCAGGCGGGAGCGCCTTCCCGCTGAAGAGCGGGAAGGGTTCCACCGGCGGGTGGGCAGGCTGCTTGGAGAAGGTGAGCCGGCAACGCTCCAGGTTTCCCTCTGCTGTGCGGCTCGGGGCCAGGCGCGAGTCCCCCAGAGGAAAAACAAAGCAGTAAGTTGCTGAGAAGTTGCTCGGGTGCTGGGAGCAGGCTTTTAAAGTGCCGCCCAAGCAGGACCGCCGAGCCGGGAAACAGGGCACCAAGGCAGGGCAAGGCTCCACCAGCAGCGGCCTAGCTTTAGGTGGCTCCAAGCAGCCCGCTCCAAGCAGCCTGCCCGCCAGGCGAACCCTTCCCGCTCCTCGGCGCGAAGACGCTCCCGCCTGCAAACTTTGCCTTTGCAAATTTAAGCCTGGAAGCCCCAGAAAAAAAGTGGGGATCGGTGGAGACTCACCTTCGGAGAGGTCGCACTCGAAGGTGATTTCGAATTCCCAGCCGAGGCCTTTGCAAAGTTCTTCTTTTATTTCCTACCCCGAGAGCGCTCCGCACTGTTTTACAGCTTTGGGGGCCACATGGCGCAGGGCAATAGGCCATGCCCAGCTATTTTTTTTCAGGGGCGGGCCGGATTGGACAGACCAATGGGCCAGATGTGGCCCGCGGGCCGTAGTTTGCCCATCCCTGCTCTGGGGGGTGTTTTTGCTCCCCTAAAGCTCTTCTGGGGCTCAGGGAGGAAAAAAACAGAGCATCGGAGTGGTATGCAGAACCCCATCCGAGCTCTGTTTTGGGAACTTCCTAGCCTCAAAGGAGCCTCGGGGTGGGGTGGGGGGCATTTTTGCTCCCCTAGGGCTCCACTGAGGCTCTGGAAGGTAAAAAATGGAGGTGGACTGAGCTCCTCCCTCCATTTTTTGCCTTCCTGGGCCTCAGCAAGGGGAATTCCAGCACAGCTGATCTATGTACAGCTGATCTATGTACAGCTGATTGTCGGGAGGGGAGAAGAAAGTAATACCTTAGGCGAATGTCAGGCAGGTGGGCATCGGGTGGGAAGGCGACCAAATTGGGGGCATGGCCAGCCAGAACTTACCAGCCAGAACCAGTTCGGCAACCCAAGTCAAATTCTTGCTACCGGTTTGCCCAATCCGGTGCAAACTGGTCATTTAGAGATAATGGGTAAAAACTTAATTGAGGGGATTCTGCAAAGGTACATAAGATTGTATTGTTATATTTGTACTTAGAAATGATGTTAGAACATTGGAAACAACATGTGATTAAAAAGTCGGATAAACTATTCAGTGTAACTTAGTGAAATTTTTGTGAATAAAAGGAAGGCAATGCAATAAATGAGAAAATTGAAGTAGGAAGGAATGGGAACATTTTAATGATACAATGTTTTTAAAATATAAGTGATGTGAAGTGGGGGGGAAATAATTATGGAAAGTTTATAAGTGTTCCCATAAAAGCATGATATTTGATTGAAAAGTAATGTGTAAAATGTTTAAGATTCAAATGAATATTAATATTAATGATAGATTTGAATTGGTATGGATTGTTGTTTTAAATATATTACATATTTATATTTTTTTTCTTTCTTTAAAATATAATGTGTAACTTTAGAATGTACTAAGCAGAATCCAAATGGAAGTTATCTACTATACTAAGTGTTATAAATTTAGGGGAAGAGATAAAGGCATCATACTCCAATTAGTGTACAGGAGAAATTTTGTTTAAAGAGAAAAGATAAATAGATAGCTGGAAACAGAAGGGACAAAGAATAATAAGCATAATGATCTGAACTGAGATGAGAAAAATAAAATAAATCTAAGATAGTCAAAAGTCGGGAGAAGCTATATAGAGAATGTAAAATGGTAATAAGATATGGAATGATATATAAAATGAACATGAATTTGAATTTGTGTCTGTATGAAGAGTTGTAACCCGGGACTAAGCAGCTTTCAGAAAAGATGTTTTATGTTTTTTATGTTTTATGTTTTGATTGTTTGTGTATTGTCTTTGAAAATCAGTAAAATTTGTTTTTTAGAAAAACCTTTGCTAGACCAATACTTGAATACAGCTCATCTGTCTGGAATCCACACTGTATATCGGACATTAATACAATTGAGCGAGTCCAGAAGTATTTCGCAAGAAGAACACTACACTCCTCTGCTTGCAACAGAATACCCTATACCATCAGGCTTGAAATTTTGGGCTTGGACAATCTTGAATTATGCCCCCTATGGTTGGACTTAAGTGTAGTACACAAAATTACCTGCTACAATGTCTTACCAGTCAATGACTACTTCAGCTTCAACTGCAACAATACAAGAGCACATAACAGATACAAATTCAATGTTAACCACTCCAAACTTGATTGCAGAAAATATGACTTCAGCAACAGATGCCTAGAATGCACTACCTGACTCTGTTGTTACATCCTCTAACCCCCACTCCTTTAACCTCAAACTAACCACTATCGACCTCACCCCATTCCTAAGAGGTCTGTAAGGGGCATGAATAAGTGCACCATTATGCCTCCTGTCCCTGTCCTATTGTCCCCATTTATTTGTACCTATTTCCTGTATTCTTACTCATGTTTATACTTATACCTAATATCTTGTAAGCAATTAACAAATCAAATAAATAAATACTGCCATGGCTTTGGGATTCTTGTATAACATTGTTCATAAACAGCAGAATAAGTATTCTGATGCTGTGCATATCATAGTGGGGGTCTTTAATCCAAGCTGATTTAAAAGCAGTGCTCCCTAAATTCTATCAGCATGTTGAGTGTGCTACTAGAGAAGCAAACATATTGGACAAAATATATACCAACATCAAATATAGCTATAAAGTTATACAATTAGCACATTTGGGATAATTAGACCATATGTAACTGCTTTTAGCACCAGCATACATCCCTCTTAGGAGATAGACTCTGCCTATAAGAAAGACAATGAAATCTTGGCTAGAAGATGCTTCCCACAACTTCAGGATTGTTTTGAGAACACAAATTGAGACATCTTTTTACCACCCTGACCTAGAGGAGCACACTGCAGCTGTTCTGTGCTACATCAAACACTGCACAGATACTATCACTGTGGATAAACATATTAGGATCTATCCCAATCAGAAACCCTGGATGACCAAGGAAGTCCAGCGCCTTTTGCCTGACAGGACCAAGGCCTTTAGGTCTGGTGATACAGTTTTGCCAAAGCTAGTTGAAGAAAGGTATTCAGAAGGCCAAGACTGATTATAAGAGGAAGATTGAAGATATTTTTATAGCAATAACATGAGGCAGGTGTGGCAAGGGATTCAACAAATTACCAACCATCAACTGACCAATGTCATCCCTGCTGAGGGGGATGCTTCATTGGCAGAGGAACTGAATCATTTCTTTGCTTGCTTTGAAGTGGAGACATCAGCCAATTGTAGCCCCCACCTCATTGTGGAGGAACAAGAGGTGAGGAGCATTCTGAGGCCTGTTGACCCTAAAAAGGCTGCCGGTCCTGACAGTATCTCTGGCCGAGTACTTAAAGACTGTGCTGATCAGTTAGCTGGAGTCTTTACCAGGATCTTCAATCGGTCTTTATCCCAGTCCACTATTCCATCATGTTTGAAGGCTTCCACCATTGTTCTGCTGCCAAAGAATAACCTTAACAATTACAGACCAGTTGCATTCACTCCTATCATCATGAAGTGCTTTGAGA
The DNA here is from genome assembly GCF_049901715.1 of Pseudonaja textilis. Classification (NCBI taxonomy): domain Eukaryota; kingdom Metazoa; phylum Chordata; class Lepidosauria; order Squamata; family Elapidae; genus Pseudonaja; species Pseudonaja textilis. The sequence continues at coordinate 12,468,447 of NC_141998.1, read as the reverse complement.
AATTGGTCCGCCAGCACATCATTTCTAGTCTTCTGCATACATTTGATAAACATCAGTTTGCATACAGAAGAAATAGATCTACAGAGGATGCTATACCAATCACTCTTCACACTGTTCTGACTCATCTAGAACTGGGGCGGGGGGGACTATGTGAGGATGCTTTTTGTAGATTTTAGTTCTGCATTTAACACAATTCTTCCACATAGACTAGTGTCTAAACTTCTGGACCTCAGACTTTCTTATTCAATCTACTTTTGGATTATGGATTTCCTGTCTGGCCACTCACAGAGGATCAGATTAGGTAATCATACCTCTTCAGCCTTCATTCTTTTCTTTTTTTCCAAAAATTTTATTGATTTAAAAAAAACAAACATAAACAAACAAAACACAAAACATGAAAACATAAAACATCTTTTTTGAAAGCAGCTTGATCCTGGGTTACATCTCTTCGTACAGACACAAATTCAAATTCATGTTCATTTTATATACCATTCCATATCTTATTACCATTCTACATATTCTATATAGCTTCTCCCCTCTTTTAACTTTCTTAATTCTATTTTATTTATTTCATCTCAATTTAAATCATTATATTTATATTCTTTGTCTGTCCTGTCTATTATCTTTTCTCATTAAAACAAGTTCTGGAGTTCCGGTTTGCAGGGCTTCGGCAGCAGGCGGTTTCTGCCTGGGCTCGCCGCTGGAGTGCCCTGAGCCAGCTGGCTTCAGGGCTAAGCCACCCCGTAGAGGTGGTTAAGACAGGGGAGACCCAGCAGGGTTTGAGGTTTAGGGGAGCTGCATCTCTCCTCCTCCGCTGGCTAAACTCCCTTTTCCAAAGGCGGTAAGAGCGGTGGTCAGAAATGGCCGCCTCAAAGAAGCACTCAGCCGGAAAAGAAAGTGCAGGAGGAAGTTAAGAAGTGAAAGTTTTGGCTGACTGGGATAAGAAGCAACAACTAAGGTATCCTAGAATTTAAATTTCAAAAAAGATACATCACTCCCAAAGAAGATTCGGAAGCAGCGAATGAAAGTGAAAAGGGAAAGGTTGTTGTTTTTTTCACTCTCCTTCCCTACATTGACATCAGATGAATGAGAAATTGGAAAAACCCGCTTTGGCACCAGCAGGTAATTAAACTGGAAGATTAAATGCCAAGGGAACAATAAAAATTTCTGAACACTTGAAAAACTTTTTTTTTTTGCTGTAAGTGGGAAGGGAGAGGAAAAGAATAAGAGCAAGATTTGGCTGGAGGAGGCTGTTTGGAATTTAAAACAATCTAAAGTTAAACCGTAATAAGACTTCTAAGATACATTTTAACTGGAACTTTGTAACTAAATTGTAACCCCAGGAAGAAAAAGTGAAAAAAGAAGAAAGTGTTAAATGAAACAGCTTGTGTGTATTTGGATTGTTTGGTAACTTTGGGACTTTTGGAAATTATATTTGAATGATTAAAAACACCTGGGTGGTTGTTTAAAAATTTTTTTTACAATGGCATTACTTGTGGATGAACAGAAAATGGAATTTAAAAAATATAAAGAAGAGGAACAAGAAGGGAAGGGCTCTTTTGGCTCTGTTTTTCATTTATTAGAAATGGCGATCTGGACCTATGAGAAAATACAAGAAAAGACTGAGCAACAAGAAGATTGGGACAAAGAAGAAGCCATCTTTAATGAATAAGTAACTTTATCTGGGGAAGAAAGGGGAAAGGGGGGAAAGAGAATGGAGAATTTAAGACCTAAAAGAACAACCAAAAAAGGGAAAAATAAGGTGAAAAGTGGACACAATGTTAGAAAGCAACAGAAAAGAGGAATACAGAAGAGGGAAATGGAGGTGGAGAGACAAGGGGGTAAAAAGGGCAGAGTGAAGAAGCAAGGGAGAAAGGAAGGGAAGAGAAGCTACAAAGATTTGGAACAAGATATAAAGAAACAGGACTTATTCAGAGATAATGGGTAAAAATATAACTGAAAAAGAGATTCTGCAAAGGTACATAAGATTGTATTGTTATACCTGTATTAGAAATAATGTTAGAAAATTGGAACAACATATGATTATAAAATGGGATAAAATACTCAGTGTAATTCAGTGAAAATTTTTTGAACAAAATAAATGAAATGAAATAAATGAGAGAATTGAATTAGGAAGGAATGGGAACATTTTAACTACACAATGTTTCAAAATATAAGTGAAATGGGGGGGAAGTAACTACGCAAAATTTATAAGTGTTCCCATAGAAGCATGATACTTATTTGAAAAGTAATGTGTACAATGTTTATGAATATTAATTTTAATGATAGAGTTGAACTGGTATGGATTGTTGTTTTAATTATATTATATATGTATAATTTCTTCTTTTCTTAAAATTTAGTGTGTAGCTTTAGAATGTACTAAGCAGAATCCGAATGAAAGTTATGTATTATACTAAGTGTTATAAATTTAGGGGAAAGATATAAAGGCGTTATACTCCAATCAGTGATTACCTCTTCAGCCCTCATTCTTAACACTAGTACATCACAGCGTTGTATGTTGAATCCCTTACTCTGTACTCTTTATGTGCATGACTGCATTCCCACTCACTCTAGTAATACTATTACTTAAATTTGCTGATGATACAACAGTGGTGGGATTAATCTCCAGGGGGGATGAGTCTGCCTACTGAGATGAGATGGACCAGTTGCTTTCATGGTGTGAAGACAATAACCTGGTCAACATCAATAAGACCAAGGAGCTTATAGTGAATTATAGAAGGAACAGATCAGACATCCAGCCCTTGCTCATCAATGGAGACCGAGTGGAGCAAGTGGACAGTTTTAAGTTTCTGGGTGTTACCATAAAAGAGGATCTGACGTGAGGTGCTCACATTGCAGCACTGGTCAAAAGGCCCAGCAGAGATTATACTACCTGAGACTTCTCAGAAAATAACAACTGAATGAAAAACTGCTGGTGACCTTCTACCGCTGCATCATAGAGAGTATCTTGACTTACTGCACTTGTGTATGGTTTGCCAATTGCATAGTGGCAAATAGGACAGCAGTCCAGAGGGTTAACGTCATTGCCTAGAAGAGGTTGCCCTCTCCCCTCTTTGGAACAGCTTTATAGCTCCCGCTGCCTTAAGAAAGTTCAAAACATTCTCAAAGATCCATCTCATCCTGGGCACCCTTTTTTTTTTTAACTATTACCATCTGGCAGATGGTACAGGATAATAAAAACAAGGACAAATAGGCTGAAAAACAGCTTCTATCCCAGGGCAGTAACTATATTGAATTCTACAGCATAGTTCAATATTAATGCAATATCAGGGGTTTTCAATTCAATGTATAGAATGTGTTTGTGTTTATTTTCATAGTCATAATGTACACTGAAGATGGTATTTAATTTCATTGTGAATTATAGAAGTCTAACTAACTTACTAAAGTACTTGACTAAATACTCTTCCTTCATTAATTATTATGCAAATTTTCTGGGGAAACTATAAATGGGAAACATGCATTTATATTAAATGGTATTATTTAATTTTATGTTAATATATTGCCAAACTGCAATGAGACCAAAGTTCTCCAAGATGTTGAATATTTCTGTCCCAAATCATATATTTATGCCAATGATAATATAAGAGGCTTCTTTCTGAAGAAAGTTTTAGTTAAGACTATGTATAGAAATGTTATTCATATTGCTATTAACATCATCATTATCACCACCACCATCAAGAAAATATCATGCAACCAAATGAATGGGAACAAAATTTGTTCAAATTCTTTTCAGTGTGTATTTTCATTTATTGATTTTATATGCAATATGGAATAATCTGTGCTTCAAAATTCACACTTTTCTAGTTTTGCATCGAGAGAGTTTTTTCCATTTAAGCCAAAAAAACCATGTGTATAAATGATGCTTAAAATAAAGGGGCTGGGTAGGTGATGTGAGAATGTAGTTGAAAATACTATTTGAACCAAAAACAGTTTGAAAATCTGTTAAGTGAGTATAGTGGTATCACAAAAAATTAGTTTTCCTGTGAATTTCTTTAAAATCATGCAAATTATAAGAGAAGTTAATTAAGAAAATTAATCCCAAAACAACTTAATGTTTAATACATTGATAGTGATGATGGTGATCCAGTCAGTTGTATCCAACTCTTGGTGATTCTATGCACCAGGTCTCTCCACGTCTTCTGATCTTGCTATTTCTTCAAGTTTTTCTATGCTCTGGCTGGTGTCAGCTTTTTTAGTATCCGGTCACCACGTTCTTTTATGGCCTGGTTTCCTCTTAGCACTAACTCTTCTAAACATAATTGCTTTCTCCCCCCCGCCCCCATGAAATGGCCAAAATAAGTGAGACACATTTCATATTTTGCCTTCCAGTGATGTATCTGGTTTTATGCTTTCCAGTACTTGCTTGTTAGTCACCTTTGCTGTCCAAGGAATATGATGCTCAAAATGAGTCAAATTTCCTCCTGTCTTGCTTTTTTAAGACCCAATCATAGGTAGTTATGGGGAGCACAATAGAGCAGGTGTGTCAAACTCAAGGCCTACGGGCCAGATCCAGCCTGTGGGCTGCTTAAATCTGGCCCACGGGGCCAGATTAGAAATATCAAAGGACCAACCTGTGGTGCCACTGCGGATGAAAATGGGCTGTGGGCGGGCCATGCACAGGCCACACATGGGCCATTTCAGCTTCTATGGCCTTTTGCGGCACTCTGCCGGCCAAAAATGGGCCACCAGGGGCGGGGGCTTGCACAATGTAATGAGTGGTTATATGGTAAGTGTATGATCTACCTTTTGAATGGTATCACCAACCCTTGGCATTTACTGTATTCCCTAAAGAAATTCATTATTCTTCATTACTCCAGTGAGTTGTGAGAAGACAGTCCATGCACTTAAAACCCTCAAGAAAGGCTGAGTTAGAACAACTAACTGAAGCCATAAGGAGGCTTAAGAAAATTAAAAAATAATTCACTATGGTAATGCTTTACCACTCTCCCCCATGAAGTTTTATTACTTCTCTTAAGAAAAGGAATCTGAGAGTGTTTTTTTAGTTGAACAATATTAGAAAGTGTAATGTAGCAATTACTATCCCAAACACAAAATCCTCTTTGGAATTTTTAAAAGATTAGTTAGAAATTCCCTTCATCTTCACTGAAAATATCTCCAAACAGCTCTGTGAGTCAAAGGGTAATGAGTGTATGCTACAACTCAAAAATAATGTAGAGTCCCTGACTTACAACCATTTGTTTAGTGTCTGCTCACACCCACCATGGCCATGCCCACCCCCAGCCATGCCCCACCACTACCCCTGGTCCTCTGAGGTCAAGCACAATCCTGATGCAGCCCTTGATGAAATCGAGTTTGACACCCCTGCAATTGAGCATTAGTATAAGCAATACATTCTTTCCAGTCCTCACTTAAAATGAAGACCTTCTCCAGCTTATTGAGATACTAATTCTACTTCCTTGTGTGTAGCATCAGACAATGGATCAGTGTTCAGACAGTTAATTTTCAATCTTGGCCTTGCATAAAAATAAGCTGAATGGACATCTCTCTCTCTCTCTCTCTCTCTCTCTCTCTCTCTCTCTCTCTCTCTCTCCCTCCCTCCCTCCCTCCCTCCCCTCTTCTGCCCTCTCTCACATGCACCCACCCAAACATGCAGATGCAGATGCATTTTGCATTGTTTTTGTTTGATTGTTTTGTCACTCTCACCGTAGACCACAATTCAGTAATGAATGGTAAGCAATGGTTCATACAACACACAGAAAGTAAAGTGGTAGAAAGTAAGGTCAAAGAACAAGACATTATATCTGTAGTGACATTCCATATGTGGCAAAAACATGAGAAAAGGACACTCTCCAAGATCTAAAGTGGTAGTATCTTCTATTTCTAGTTATCCACCACAATCAAATAAAGGAAAGTTGATCTCTTTAATATTAAGATCCTTTTAAATCTCAAAGTTTGTGCTATTTCTGTAAGGCAAATGGTTGGATGGAAAGTGAGAATATCACTATTTAATGTTCAGGGAGGATGATAATACCACTCCACACCTATGGCTTGTTTCCACTGCCTGACCTTAGAAGACAGTTTGTTCAATCACGGTCTAGATGTAGAGGTAATGTTTGCAAGACCAGAAGAATAATAGGGGAAATAGATTTCTATAATAATGTGTAAAAACCAATTTTTGTAGTCCTTTAACCAAGTCTTATAAGACAGCCATGTCAATATACCTTGGGTCATAGGTACAAATGTGGTATAATGTGTGGATAACATGTTTTTATTTTAGATAGAGTCTGAGAAAAACAAAATGCTACACTCCTGATAGAAAGATCACTGCTTTAACATTTTACAATCCCTGTGTCATGTTTTTCCTTAATCTTCCTGCTCACTTTCCATTGATATTCTTTCATTATATCTTATAATGATTGCTGGTATGTATGAGTTTCTGCACATGCAGGTATTTTCAAAACTAAGCTCATTAAGTCATTTTTTCTACTGCTGCCCAACTCATGGTAAACTTCATTTCCTATTTATAACAAATGTTATGAGTATAATCTTGACAATGAGTGCAAAGTTGAAGGGATATTGTGCATTATAGTAATCATCTTTTTCCTTCCCTCTTTTAATTTCGGGCATTTATTACTTTAGGAAAGCAAAGAGAAGTTAACAGAGAGATAAGGGATGGAAGGTTGTTATATATTTTCAAATGAAGAAGAAAAGACAAGGATTGAATGAGTCAGAAGCTGTGATTATATCACAGTGATAGTTAATCACTTCAAATGGCTTAAAAAAGAATGTGTTGAGTCATAATGTACTTTTGGGTTTGAATTGTGATTTGTGTACAAAGCAATCATCACTGATCAAGCATTTATCATCACAAAGAAGCATATTTCTATAGAGACTGCTCATATTCTGCTTTGGTTCAATAAATTCATAAGTTGGTTTTCCTGGGTAAGGAGAAAAAAAAAGGCCCATTGCCTGTTTTATCCACTGGGTTTAAGAAGGAGAGTTTGCTTAGATCAGTGTCAAGTGCCTCACACCAAAAATGACTAGGGTTGAAATAGGTTTGAGGAATCTGCATGTCAGATATCCATTGTACTCTGTAGACCACCCAATTATCAACATGAAGAAAACATAAGCAAAGATGTCTGTCTCCAGACAGACTAAAATAATATTTTTCTGGGAATAGAAAAGGTATAATATATGATATGAATGTTGTATGAGGTTTGCATTTTATTTGTGCAATTTGATATTGTTTCCTTTAATTCTAAAAATCATCTGATGGGTTTTTGAAGGTGAAAATTAAAAGGAACCTTTTCTGATTCTAATCCCAGGAACCACACATCATCAAGAAAGAATCCCTTAAAGATTGGGTCAGTTTAGTTGTGACAAAATTATGTTGTCAAAAAGAAAGGGAGGGGGGCACATAATGCTTTTTTAAAAGTGAACACATACAATAAAGGGAAAAATCGAATAATGGAATGAGATGGGTGATACCTACATTTGATAACTAAATAAAAAATCATTTTTGGTAAATAGCTACAATTTTAGGTCAATAGGTCAAATGATAGATAGACAGATAGATAGATAGATAGATAATGCCTGCACCCATAATGCAATGCCCATGCGACCCCCCGCCCCTGCACATGTGCACATGCCCCCCATGCCCACCCTGCACCTCTGTGCATGTGCGCATGTCTCCCACATGTGCCCCCTCCCCCCATGCATGCACGGCAGATATCCAACAATCTCCTGGCTGGCGGGAGCCACACATGCATGCGCAGTGAACCGATCTGGGGCGACGGCTAGCATGCCAGCAAAGATGGCTCTGCGTGCCACTTCTGGAACACGTGCCATAGGTTTGCCATCATGGGTCTACAGCAATAGCACTTAGACTTTACAGCACTCTCTAAGCAGTTTACAGAGTCAGCATATTACCCCTAACAATCTGGGTTCTCATTTTACCCACTTTGGATGGATGGAATACTGAATCAACCTTGAGCTGGTCAGGATCGAACTCCTGAAAAGCAAGCCTCCAATACTGCATTCTAACACTGTGCCACCAAGGCTCTATAATTAAGCAACAACCAAAACAAATTATCCAACTTTATGCTTGATTCTATACAGGCTCACTTATATGTTATGATAGAATTCTACCAATATTAATTTTTGTTTATAGACACTGGGTATGGCTCAGGACATAGCCTATAATTGATATCATTTATCTTCTCTCCTATTACCCCCTGTTTAGATTTCATGGATACATCTTAGAGCTTCGTCTAAAAATAATAAAGTGACTAATAAACATTTGGTATAAATTCTGGGAATCTTCCCCAATCTATAGATAACACATGATATAATAATTAGCAAAAAAAGATATCCTTGGTTTAGATCAGCTATCCCTTAACCAGCTGCTTCCCACATATGCTGGAAATTTGGAGAAAATGGTTCTTGATAATAATTCAACCCCCCAAATTCTACATCTGTAGCCCCAAGATTATTATTTCCACCTTCTCTGGTCACTTGCTAGGGTAGGCTGCCTGGGAATTGCATACATTAAAGTCCAACAAAATTTGGGCACTTAAAGATAGGGCAACCTTCCTTTAGAGGCAACAAGCAGGAATTTTCCATCTGTGTTCTTTCCTTACTAAGATATCATTGGCAACAGAAGTTTCAATGGATCATAATGTCACCTCCATGTGGAATATTTTTATATTACAGAAACAGGAAGGGATGGAATTCAGATCTATTAGTTATACTTAAAACATAATAAAACTTTATTGTAGGTAAGTAGTCCATGTGTGAACTGTAGCGTGCTGTGTCTTTCTTTAAATTTAGAATATTGCCCTTGACATCAAAGTCTTAAGTTGGGTGTTTTTCACCCTTATAATTGATATGATGTTGATCTTTGTTTTTGTTTTAACTAAGCAAACATTTTCCCCACTTACATATGAAAGCTAACTCATTTGAGCTTTTAAGAATTGGAAACCTAGTTCTCATATCTAAATGTATGTCTTGGATATTGACAAAAAAAGGTCAGGTTTCTCCAAATGTCGAGGTGGTTTAATTCAATATCTGGGGAACTTAGTGTTATTGCATTATGACCTATAAAGTAATTGAAGGAGCTTAGAAGAACAAAGACATTTGTTGTCTCTGTTTATAAGGACAGCCTTGAGTTTGTGGACTGAATACCTAGGGTGGCTTTATTTTTGAAGGTTTCCTTTGTAGATAACCCTGGTGAAGTCTTTTCATTAAAATTTAATCTTCTTTCAAGTTTGTGATATGTTAAAATCTTGTGATGAGGAGGTGTTACAGCCAGAATTACAGAATTATGCTCCAACTGCATCTCTGAAAATTCAGCAGGTTGTATTTCCAACACATATTGGATACAATTATTTTAGTGAATAATTTACTGACATAAAATAGAAAAGAAATATGTAGTAATTGATTAACCAACCCTTAAATCAAATTATAATCAATTTAATATGATTAATTCATAGCATGTTGTACAACAGTGGCCCCCAATCTTTTTTGTGCCGCGGCCTGGTACCGGCATCACAAAATGATCCGCGGCCTGGTACCGGCATCAGCACGCATGACAAGGCAAGGGGAGCCGAGCGACCGGCCAGCCAGCCATCCCCTGCTTTTCCCTGCCACCTTCAACTCCTCCTTTGTACCTTTGTCGATGGGCTTTGCTTCAGGGTGGCTTCGGGACAGTCACTCGGCTCACCTTGCCTTGGGTGCTGAAAGAATCCTCGCGCCTTAGTTGTTTGAAGCCCCCCCCTTCAATGAAACTAAGGCACGAGGATTCCTTCAGGACCCAAACGCCACTTTCCAACCGGAAAAGCTCACCCGGAAGCACTTTCTCGTCAAACAAGATGGCGGTTCCCAGCAAACCGGTGGCCCGGTAGGAAATGTTTCACAGACCGGTCCCGGTCCGCGGCCCAGTGGTTGGGGACCCCTGTTGTACAATATAGGAGAAATGATGAATGCTTCCTTTGTTTCAAGGAGTTCTACCTTACTATTACTATACTCTCACCCTTGTATGTTGCATGAAGTATTTTCTAACCAGCATTAATGCATTCATCTTTAATAGTTCTGTTTCATCTCACATCTCATTTAGGTCCACCTCATTCAACAAGAGGAATCATTGCTCCTTGGGAGTATCTATTGCAGAAAAAGGCTCTGCCTGAAATTTGGTAGGGCATTCTTAACTGAAAAGACCACTATTTCACAAACCCACCTTTCCCCATTTCATACCAGCTCAGGATCAGCTTCTGAAGCACATTTGTTATCCTTATAATCTAAGTAGGTACTCAGAACCTTGATTACTTAATGTTAGTGCATGAATAATAAATTGCTGAACTGCACTTATCTGGAACAATTTTTCTTTGATCTGGAAAGACAGTCAGAGCTGAACTATGCTTTCATACATCTTACTACCAGAATCAGTTTGGTAACTCTTGAATTGGAGGCACAATTCCTTTAAAGTTAAACTGATTAATTTTCAGCCCCAAAGGGAGGAATGGTGCCCCTTTAATTAAAACTGAATTCATATTGGATACATCACAGGAAATGCAGCTTGCATAAGTATAGATCTCAAAGCATTAATGCATTTTTGTTGTGTTTGACTTTCTCTTTGAATAAGGAACTTGGGGTTTTGTTTGTTTTTAGTCTTGTTTTAGTTGAACGGAAATGTAGTGCTGGATGGATGGAAGGATTATAATATTTTGAACTTCTTTTAATGAATATCATGCTAGTCCAAGTTTTAATGGGATTCAGCATGTTGAAGAAACCAAGATATCACTTAGGTGTATGTTTTTTTGGGAGGCATAACATGTTATTGAAAACAGAAATTGTGTTTTATTCACCTGAGTTTAGAGTTAAGCATATCATTTGACTCATGATAGGTGTCCATTCTGAGTGGAATTGGTTTTAAGATTAGAGAATTACAACATTTATAAGTGTTATTTGGTCTGGAGCAATTATATGATCAAGGGTATATTAGCAAAGTGTGTTTTTATATTTGTATCTTTAGATCTGTGTATCTAAAAAAGGGGACATAGACAAAAACGTGTTTCAGAGAACATTTACATCTAGAATGAACATGGATTTGGCAGCAAGATCTGTCCATGTTCATGTGAAAGCCTTAATAAAGCTTACAAGTTAATATTAACATTTCAATCATTGCAGTTTGGTCCAGTGTTTAAGGTGCCAGGAGACTGTGAGTTCTAGTCCTGCCTTAGGCATGGAAATTGGCTGGATGACCCAGGACCAGTCACTCTCTCAGTTCATGACATCAAGCTCAGACAACAAGCCAGTGGGTCAATTGCTGTCTCAACCAATGAATCAGCATTCAGTTGATGCTAAAAAAGTAAAACCTTCATTTGTGAGAAAATGTTAGGAGAGAAAAAAATAATAATTGTTATGAATTACGTTTGCTCATGATTGTAATTTTCTTCTACAGTTTCTCCTATCCTTTCTTCTGCTTTGGACGTCTATCTGGTGCTAATTATGTGGAGTTTTGCAGGACCCTTGAGTATTTGTAATTTGTGCTCTGAAATAAGATGCTGGTAGTCCAGAGTATTATGGGGAAGAACTTAAAAGCACTCCTTTTCTGATTCTTATATCCATACATTAATTCCAATTATTTTTAGCAGGCCAAATTTCATATTTTGAGTTTCTTACCCAAACGATTCCTTTTTACGATAAATATGATAAATACTTCTTCATCCAAGTTATTTGCAAAAATCAATAAATTAAGATATAATTTTGCTCCTATTAACAAAAGGGAATATTAATCCTTACCTCTGTCTGGGTTGTGAGATGCTTAACTGATTTTGTTTGGCTAATGCTGTAAACTACTCTCTCTCGACAACCTATAATTGGTGCAAATACATGCTTAGGATAATTTATCAGCTGCGGTTCTATACATGGAAGTGGAATTAATCCATATCTGCCCCTGAATAGTTTTATGGCTCAATTTGCAATTTAGCAGTACTTGATGGGAACATTTCAATTCCAGGCATGCTGTTTCCAAAAAAGACAAAACAATAAATTTAGAGTATATCAATGTCTGTCATTATGAAATAGAGGTCATGAACCTAACATGAAAAAGCCTGGTCTTGGGAAGAACTCTGTGGGGGAGGGAGGAGAGGAGAGAATGTCTGAATAATCATCACATTATGAACATTTGCGCAATAGTTTTCCATGATTAAAAAAAGGAAAGCATTCATTTCAGTATATGTACTTCCTTCCTCCCTCCTTTCCTCCTTCTCTTCCTTCTTTCCTTCCTTTACAAAACCTATTTTTGTTCTGATATGAATATTCAGCTATTTTTTTTCACACTTCTGCAACCTACAACTACTTATCTTTCCAAAAAACTCTTTTTGTTGGTGTCCCTATTAGAAATATTCTAGATTTATCTAAGGGGCAGTCAAACAACCAACGATAATCAAGTCCAAACAGATCACATTACCTTTTGTAAATTTGCAGGACTTTTTTTCACCGTGTGTATTTGAACTGTGATATTTCTTTGTCATATATGTGTGTCAGTGGTGGTATTCAATGGTGGTATTCATTCAGTGGTAGTATTCCCTACTGGTTCTGTAGGTGTGGCTTGATGGGGGAGGTTCATGTGACTGAGTGGGTGTGTTCAACTTGATGTCACTCACACCCACTCAGTCACATGACCCTGCCAAGCCACGCCCACAGAATCTGGTAGGAAAAAAAATGAATTTCTACCTATCTACCTATTTTCTGCCCAGAAAGCCTGGCCTAATCTGTCAAAGGCCTGGCCAAATCCTGCATGCCACCCGCTCTCCCTTCACCAGTCACATGCGTCACCCCGTTTCCCCTCTTTCAGAGGCCCCAGCCTTAAAATCCCAATTTTTTCCCCCATGAACACCTCTTTCATCATCCCACGACTGTGACTTTACCTTTCTCCTGCAACTGGCTGCTAGTGAAGGCAAGCGAGGGCTGAGCCATTGTTGTCACTGGGCTCCTCACCAGCTCACATCTCGCTTTTGTCACAAGATGCCTGCAGCCGCTGCATTTTTTTTTTTTTTAGGTGCAGCTAAACTCCAGCCATACCAGAAAAAAAACGCAGCAGCTGTAGGCTTCTTGCAGTGAAAATTACCAACCTCCAGGTTTGCTCTGCTTTTCCAATGCACCACCATTGCGTTCTAGGTGCCAGCCACACTGGCTCACCCCATTGCCTGCTGTGCTGCTCCACTCAGACTTGCTTGGGCAAGTCCCTCCAGTGCAGCGGGCTCAATGGGGTGGACCTGCACAATTTTTGTCGCCTCTTTTCTGGCTGGAACCGAGCTGGGAGCAGCGACTGGAGGATTCTCCTGCCAGCAAAGAGATGGTGGCTGGAGGCTTCTTACGCCATTTTTTGCAAGTGTGAAGGGCCTGCAGCAGCCACTTTTTTGCCAGCCAGAACTGAATTGGTAGTGGCAGCTGGAGCATTCTCCTACCAGCAAAGAGGTGATGACTGGAGGCTTCTTGGGGAGGGGGGACAGGATGAGACTTGGCCAGGAGTTGGAAGGCAGCTCCTATACCCTGCCTGTCCCTTTTTGGTCCCCCACTCCACATTGAAGTACTTTAAAGGGATAAGCTGAGGCGGCTGCCTTCCGAGCAGCAGCAGAGCGAAGGGAGACAGAAAAGTTCAACCAAGTCTTCTCCTCCTCCTCGGGCATACATAGAGCGTGTGCATCTCATGGTGTCAGAGGGACTCGCCCATGCACCATCTCCTGGCAGAAGGTCCCAGCCTCATGCGTACACATCTGAGGTACTGGAACCTTCTGCTAAGAGATGGCGTGTGGGCTACTGGCTCAGATACGGCTGGCAAAGAAACAGCACCTGGGACTCACTGTCCTGTTTTTCACACTGGTATGCACCCCATTGCCTGCTGAGTTGGAGCAGAAGTACTTGCCAGGCAAGTCTCTCTGGTGAAGCAGGCAATGGGGTGCATGTGCACAGCTGGTGCAAAGAACAGGGTGGGACTGAAGCTATTTTTTGGCATATTTGAAAAGTGGAGACCAGTAGTTTTTGGTGCAAGTAGCCTGCAGCTGCTGCCTCTTTTTTTCAGCACAAGAAGCCTCCAGCCAGCCAGCTCAGTTCTGTCTGGCAAAGAGGCAGCAGCTGGGAGGCTTCTCACAGTAAAAAAAGAGGCAGCGGCCATAGGCACCTCACAACAAGGGGGGTGAGATGTGGGCTGGCTGTGAGCCCAGTGACTCTCAGCCCTGGCTTGTCTTCCCTGGCAGTCAGTCATGGGAGGAAGGTATGGTAGTGGCCACGGATGATGAAAGAGGCAGTCGTAGAGGAGGAAGCAAGGAGTTTAAGGTCCGGGGCCTCTGAAGGAGGGGAAACTGGGTGACACGTCATGCTTAAGGGAGAGTGGGTGGCAAGCAGGCAGCGGCTCTGGGGCAAGGCCAGAGCTGGGGAATCATGGGTTCCCTGAACCAGCCAAGGCGAGCAGTGGCTCCAGGGCCTTGGGGAATAGTGCATTCCTGGGGCCCAGGCCCCTGACCCAAGGCGAAGGGTGAGCGAATGGCATGCATTGCTTATCTTTGGTGAGCTGAGCTGACCAGGCATCAACAAGACAAGTGGCGAGATGATTAGCTGGGCCATGTGGCAAAGGCAACATATATAGGGTGGGCATCGAGACTCCATAAAAGGTGAGCAAGAATCAAGCAGCCAGAAGGGGTGAGTGAGTGGCAACCGGGCGACCGGGTCAGGGACATGGCCAACCAGAAGTCGCTACTAGTTTGGCGACCCAGACCAAATAGTTGCAGAGTGTTACAGAGTGTGGCATAGAAAGAATTAGAACATACTTTGGGATTGGTGCACATGATCTGGTGATGAAGGAAAAGGGGATGGGTTGTAGCCCCACTTTGTGGGGAAGACAGGAAGATTTATTTCTGGATTTCCCCAGTACGTGCCAAGTACTGTTCTAATAAGATAAGATTAATATTAATATTAATATTAATATTAATATTAATATTAATATTAATATTAATATTAATATTAATATTAAGATAAGATAAGATAAGATAAGAACTTTATTGTCATTGTACAAGTACAATGAAACTGTGGACGCACCCCGCAACTCTTCGCAATACAATAAAACCAGAGCATTTAAAGATGAAAATAAGAAAAATAGAGTACCCGCGTCTCCATTTGTAATTAAAGAGTACAATATCTATGAATATACACAAAATATACATCCAACACTGACTGTGACGCTTTGCCGAGTATAATACACAAGAGATGGATTGTACTGTAATATGTTATTATACATCTGAATAAGATATTGCGATTTCACATCTTTTCACATCTTAATAAGGTAGTGACTTTGTATTTATTTGCGGTTCGGATGGCCCAGGAGAAGAAACTATTTGTTAGTCTAGTGGTGTGGGATTTTATTGACCTAAAGCGCCGTCCAGGCAGCAGGTCAAAAAGATAATTGCCAGGGTGTGAGGGGTCTTCTATGGTAGCCTTGATTCTGCTTTGGCAATGGGACCTGGCTAAGTCTTCCAGGGAGAGCAGAGGGCAACCAATGATCTTTTGAGCTGTGTTTATCACCCTCTGTACAGTTTTCCTATCCTCAGCTGAGGAGCCTGCATACCACACACCCAGACAGTATGTCAGAGTGCGCTCCACAGAGGCTTTATAGAAATCCAGCAACAGCTTCTTATCCAGATTGTTTTTCCTGAGAACCTGCAGGAAGTGCAGCTGCTGCTGAGCCTTCTTCACTATGGCCTTGGTGTTAGGGGACCAGGAGATATCGGCTGAAATATGGATGCCAAGGAATCTGATCATAGGGACGGTTTCCACCCATTCTCCGTTGATGATGAGTGGGGCATGGTCCTGTCCATGTTTCCTGAAGTCCATAATCAGTTCTTTGGTTTTATGGACATTCAGTGACAGATTGTTTTGTGAACACCATACAGACAGGTTCTCTACTTCTGCCCTATATGCTGTCTCATCCTCTCTGGAGATGAGACCAATCACAGTTGTGTCGTCCGCAAACTTTATGATGGTGTTTGTTGCGTGGCTTGGTGAGCAGTCAAGGGTGTACAAGGCATATAGCAGGGGGCTCAAGACACAACCCTGGAGGGAACCAGTACTGAGTATAATAGTGGAAGAAAGGTGGGGGCCAAGTCTAACACACTGTGGTCTGTTTGTCAAAAAGTTCTTAATCCAGGAGCACATGGGGGTGGGGACCTGCAGATTATACAGTTTGGTTGCTAGTATATCTGGGATGATAGTGTTAAATGCAGAGCTGTAGTCTACAAAGAGCATCCTCACATAGCTCTGTTTGTTCTCCAGATGACTCAGCGCTCTATAAAGTATGATGGCCATAGCATCCTCTGTAGATTGGTTTGCTCTATAAGCAAACTGATGTTGATCAAAGGAGGGTGGGAGGCACTGATGTGCTGTGAAACTAGTCACTCAAAATCTTCATAATGGAGCTTGTTAACGCTATGGGCCTATAGTCACTGAGTGTTTATATTTGTTTTTTTGGGAATGGGGATGATGGTTGCAGCCTTCAGGCATTGTGGAATGATGGCATGTGTTAAAGATAGATTGAACAACTTTGTAAATATTTCTGCCAACTGGTCAGCACACATTTTAACTACTGCACCAGGAATGCCATCAGGCCCTGCAGATGGCGTGTGTCTTGGAGTTACTGACAGAAATGGATTTTCCCTGGAATGCTGACAGTATTTACACACACACACACACACACACACACACACACACACACACAGTATATCACAGAAGTGAGTATACCCCCTCACATTTTGTAAATATTTAAGTTTATCATTTCATGTGACAACACTGAAGAAATGACACTTGGCTACAATGTAAAGTAGTGAGGATACAGCTTGTATAACAGTGCTGTCCTCTCAAAATAATGCAACACATAGCCATTAATATCTAAAGTGCTTGCAACAAAAGTGAGTACACCCCTAAGTGATAATGTCCAAATGGGTGCCATGTAGCTATTTCCCCTCCCTGGTGTCATGTGACTCATTAGTATAACAAAGTCTCAGGTGTGAAGGGGGGAGCAGGTGTGTTAAATTTGATCTTATCGTTCTCACTCATCCTGGTCAATGGAAGTTCAACATGGCACCTCATGGCAATGAACTCTCTCAGAATCTAAAAAAGGAGTTGTTGCTCTACATAAAGATGGCCTTGGCTATAAGAAGATTGCCAAGACCCTGAAATTGAGCTACAGCATGGTGGCCAAGACCATACAATGGTTTAATAGTACAGGTTCCACTCAGAATATGCCTCGCCATGGTCAATCAAAGAAGCTGAGTACCCATGCTCAGCATCATATCCTGGCAGGAGGAGGAGAAGTGGTGCCTCCCCCATCTCTCCCCCCACCCCTCCTCACTATACAGCACCAGTACTTGGTGGTTGTGGGGCTGGAAGAAAGTCATGACGGGCAGGGGTCCCTCCAGTGCCTTCTCCCTTGCCTGAGCTCCCAGCCATTGAGTCAGCCAGGCTAAGTGGGCACAAGCAGTCCAAATGAGCTGGCTCTCCTGGGTTGCCATGGAAACCGCCAGCCAGGCTCCCCTTGCAGGCCGCAAAGTGCTCACCACCCCTCTAGAACCCACCAACCCTCTTTCCTGATGAGTGTGCAAGCACTTTTGGCAAGGAGGAAGAGAAGCATGGTGGGGAGGAAGCTTGGCAGGTGCCAGAGGGGTGGCAAGCACTTTGCAGCTCCTGAGGGGGGGCACGGGAGATCATACCATCCCCTCACAGGCCAGGGAACACCTGGGAAAGGCTCCGATGCCACGATCTCCCACACGCTACTCTCCCTCCCTGCGCATTTTAGTCCACCAACCACCGGTATTGCCCCTGTTGCCAACACAGGTGCGACTGGGTGGCCATGGGCGGTGCCAACCAAGGGCGATTGTTCAGTTCAGCAAACTGAACCCAATCTTCCCTACCATCTTGCACGAGGTGGTGCAAGGTGATTGAATTTCACCCCCGAAGCCTCTTCTAAAGATGATGCACAAGAAAGCCTGTAAACGGTTTGCTGAAGACAAACAGACTTAGGACATGGATTTCTGGAACTATGCTGTGTGGTCTGATGAGACCAAGATAAACTTATTTGGTTCAGATAGTGTCAAATATGTATGGTGGCAACCAGGTGAGGAGTACAAAGACAAGTGTGTCTTGCCTAGAGTCAAGCATGGTGGTGGGAATGTCATGGTCTTGTGTTGCCAGCACTGGGGAGCTACAGTTCATTGAGGGAACCATGAATGTCAACATACTGAAGCAGAGCATGATCAGAGACTGGCCGCAGGGCAGTATTCCAACATGGTAATGTTAAAACCTCCAAAACAACCAATGCCTTGCTAAAGAAGCTGAGGGTAAAGGTGATGAACTAGCCAAAAATGTCTCCCTATTGAGCACCTGTGAGGCATCCTGAAATGGAAGGTGGAGGTGCATAAGGTCTCTAACATCCACCAACTCTGTGACATTGTCATGGAGGCAGAGGTGGGATTCAGCCAGTTCTGACCGGTTCTACAGAACTGGTAGTGGAAATTCCAAGTAGTTTGGAGAACCAGCCAATCCCACCTCTGACAGGCCCTGCCAACCCCATCTATCCTCTGCCTTCCATCAAGTCCCAGCTGATTGGCTGGGTTTCCTTTGGTTCTCCCTACACAGGAGAATGGAGCTGGAAAGCAGGTCAGTGGGGTGGGGAAGGAAGGGGGATTTTGCAGTATATCCTTCCCCTGCCATACCCACCAAGCTATGCCCACCAAGCCATGCCCACAGAACCAGTAGTAAAAAATGTTGAATCCCACCACTGCATGGAGGAGTAGAAGAGGACTCCAGTGGTAACCTGTGAAGCTCTAGTGAACTCTATGCCCAAGAGGGTTAAAGCAGTGCTGGAAAATAATGGTGTCCACACAAAATATTGACACTTTGGGCACCATTTGGACATTATCACTTAGGGATGTACTCACTTTTTGCCAGCAGTTTAGACATTAATGGCTGTGTGTTGCTTTAATTTGAGGGGACAGCACATTTACACATTTACAAGCTGTATCCTCACTACTTTACATTGTAGCTGTGATAACCCAGGGCACAGCACAAAAATAAAAAAGTCACAAAAGTAGATAAATTCCCTTTAATACCTCCAAATTGGCCCCAAATGTCCAGTTATCCTCAGCTGGAGATCAAACTTTTCCAAAAACAGTCTACAAAGGGAAGAAATGCAGTCCAAACCCAAAGTACAGAAAACTTAGAAATAAAAAAACCAACACAAACCACTCTGAAGTAATTAACACAACAGTCCAGGATAAAAAATTGCAGATTTCCAAAAGATAATGAAGCACACACAGTTGGGAGGATGCCAAAACCCAGATAAGCCTCGACAAAGATAATGCACACTTTGCTTCCCACAAGGTGCTGTGTGCAAACACCCTTCTTATATCCTGTTCTCCCAGCTGCAACTAATGAAAAGGATCGGAGTCTTTTTCTCTCCCATGAGCCAAGTTGCTCCCTTCAACGTTCCTCCCTGTGTACCCCAGGATGAAGAGGGGCGTGGTCCTGGGTCTTCCTCTGAATTCCCAGCTGGATTTTATTTATTTATTTATTTGTTTGTTTGTTTGTTTGTTTATTATTATTTATTATTTATTTATTTATTTGATTTGTCAATCGCTTACAAGATAACAGGTATAAGTATAAACATAGTTTTGAATACATGAGACAGATACGTAGAAGAAGAATAAAAAGAAATAATAGGACAGGGACTGTAGGCACGATTGGTGCGCTTATGCACGCCCCCTACAGACCTCTTAGGAAAGGGGTGAGGTCAATAGTAGACAGTCTAAGGTTAAAGGTTTGGAGGTTTGGAGAAGAAACCACAGAGTCAGGTAGAGTATTCCAAACATTGACCACTCTGTTGCTGAAGTCGTATTTTCTGCAATCAAGTTTGGTGCAGTTTACCTTGAGTTTGTATCTTTTGTGTGATCTTGTATTGTTATGATTGAAGTTGAAGTATTCATTTGCAGATAGGACATTGCAATGCATGATTTTATATACTATATTTAGATTGAACCAATTGCAGTGTAGTTCTAGGTTTTCTAGGTCTAAAGTTTCAAGTCTGGTGGCATAAGGTATTCTGCAATGAGTAGAAGAGTGGAGAACTCTTCTTGTGAAATATTTCTGGACTTTCTCAATTGTGTTAATATCAGATACGTAATGTGGGTTCCAGACTGATGAGCTGTATTCAAATATTGGTCTAGCAAATATTTTGTACGCTCTAGTTCAGGGGTCGCCAACCTTTTGGACCTCAGGGACCACCAAACTCATAATTTTAGATCCCAGGGACCACTAACCGATTCTGTGGGCATGGCCTAATTTGTGGGTGTGGCTTGGTGGTCATGTGACTGGCTGGGCATGACTTGTATGTAAATATTATTAATATGTATATAAATATTGAATTTTTTATAAAAAAGAGCAGCTTTTACCCAAAATCAGGCAAAGCAGGCAGATTAAGTTGTTCACAGAATCATTCAGTGATCTGTCTATCTGCCATTGGCTAGCTCAGTCTCTCAAATTTGCTCGCTGTGAGTCTGCACTAAATTTGTTTGCAAGCAAACAGTCTTAAGGGAGGTTCAGCTGTGCTGAGCTGAAGATCTAAAAGATTAGCTAGAAAGCAAGAAATCCAACCATTTCCTGCTTTCTAACTAATCTAAATCTCCTGGCACAGCAGAACAGATGATGGTCGGAAAAAGGAAAAATAGCAATTTAGCAGGCAAATAGCAATTTAGCAGAGTAAGGAGTGAGTGAGCAGGAAGGGTTCCCATGGGCCATGTGGGTGGCGCAGCCTTGTGTTTCTTTGCAGCCTGGAATAATTGCATTGTGGGGGTGCTCTGGGGGTGAGATTTCTCTGTGGCCTATCAAAATTTTCTCATGGCCCACCAGTGGCCTGCAGCCCACCGGTTGGCGACCGCTACTCTAGTTAGTAGTGTGATATTACCAGAGAAAAAGCTATGTAGGATTAGGTTAACAACTCTTAATGCCTTTTTGGCTATGTAGTTACAGTGGGCTCTAGCACTTAAATCATTAGAGATGAGTACTCCAAGAACCTTGACAGAGTTTGGATCCTCAACAAGGTCTTGACGATTCAGCTTGTATTTGATTTTCTGATTTTTTTTGCCAATATGTAAGACAGAGCATTTATTTGTTGAGATTTGAAGTTGCCATTTGTTTGACCATTCTGATACATAGTCAAGTTCTTTTGGGGGGTAGTAGTATTGTTGGTGGTGTTGAATAGCTTTACATCATCAGAGAAGAGAACGCAGTTGCTCTTAATATGATCACAGAGGTCATTTATGTAGAGTATAAGAGAGTAGAAGAGAGTTGGTCCTAAAACACTGCCTTGGGGGAACACCACCGTTGACAGGTACAGAATTTGATAGGACGCTCCCAATTTTGACCATTTGTTGTCTGTTTGACAGGAATGCTTCTATCCAGTTATGTAGGTGTCCAGAAATACCATAAGATTTTAGTTTTAGTAGTAGTTTGTGATGTACCACTGAATCAAAGGCTTAATAGAAGTCTATGTAGATTGTGTCTATTGCTTTGCCCTGATCGAGTTGTGTAGTCCATATGTTTTTGCAGTGTAAGAGTTGGAGATTACAGGATAGTTTTTTTCTGAAACCGAATTGTTTATTAGAGAGTAGGTTGTTTGTCTCTAAGTGGAGGATAATGGAATGGTTAATAATTGATTCCATGACTTTACACGTGACATAACATAAAGAGATTGGTCTGTAATTTTCAGCTAGGCTGAGGTCTCCGTTTTTCAAGATGTGGATGACCATGGCTTGTGACCATACTTTTGGCAAGGAGCTGGTCCTGAAAGATTTTTGCTTAGAGGTTCGGCTCTGGCAGTAGATAGCTTTTTTAAGAAGTAGGCACATATTCTGTCCAGTCCAATATATAGGAATGGTTTTAGATTGCGTAGTGCTTTTTCAACAATGTCTTCTGTAAAATTGATATGTAGTAGATCATTGTAGTTTTCTGTGGTTCAACTAGGAAGTACTGGGCTTGATCCATTGCTGTTTAGAAATACTGAGCCAAAGAATGTGTTAAAGAGGTTGGCTTTGATGGTGTCATCATTGCAGTCTTTGCCATTAGGCCCTTTCAAGGGTGGGATGGACTTTGAATCTTTTAGTTTGTTGTTTACAAAATTGTAGAAAGCATGGGTGGAATTTGTGCATAGAAGGTTTTCCTCTTGTTTAATGTGATAATTAGTGCATTCAGTTTTTATCTGGTTGCATAAATTTTTGTATCGGCTTTTGAAGTTGGCAACGTGACCAGATTTGTTTTTTTGCCAAAGTGATCTCTTTTTGGATTTTGCCCTTCCTCCATTTCTTCCACAGCCACTGGAGCCACACTCCCACTCCCTGTCAGCTGCTCAATCTCCCCCTCAGAATCAGACTTCAACAAGGGCATGACAGTAGCCAAGTGTCATTTCTTCAGTGTTGTCACATGAAAAGATATACTTAAATATTTACAAAATGTGAGGGGCTGTACTCACTTCTGTGATATACTGTACACACACACACACACACACACAAACGTTCTGCCTCTCACAAAACTTGGAACTGTTCTGAAGAACTCATTACTCTTTTTAAATACTGCATATTTTTTCCCTTCACCTAATTTCACAAATGTTCAATCTCAAAATGCAAGAGATTCTCAGACCTAGAACATTGCTGAAGTATTTTGGAAGAGAAAATACGAATGGTAACGAATGGTGGTAATTTAGCATGAACTGTTCTTACCTTTTGCAGTTGCCCTTGGTAACGCCTAGGTGAGTTTGACTGATCTAAGAAAAACCAAATAGATTTAGGCCTGGTTAATCCTGGGCAAGAACCTATAGTAACTATAGGAATTACAGTCAAGCTCTGGTCATCTCACACCTGGACTACAATGCAGTCTATCCTTGCAGAGGGCTATCCTTACAGAATATTCAGAAGCTACAATTGGTGTACAATGTGGAGGCATGGGCAGTCTTGGGTGGCCCATGTTGCACTATTATTCTGTTAATGGCATTGGCTACTGATTGGCTTCCAGGTACAATTCAAGATGTTGATTGTCACCTTTAAATCCCTTCAAGGCACAAGTTCAGGCTATCCGAGGAACTGTCTCACCCAATGGGATTTGGCTACTCCACCTATGCCAGCATAAGTGGCATGCTGTGGAACTCATAAGTGAAGGAATTTTGGATAGCAGGGTTCAGGAGAAGAGCATTTTTTGGCTATGGCTTGTACCCTTTGGAATATTATATCCTCTGAGGTGAGATCCACATCAACCCTCCTAATCTTCCTTAATGGCCTAAAGATCTGCCAGTTGGCCTGAGGCTCCAATGGGAAGGTATTAGTTATTATTAGATGGCTATCCTTCCTTCTCCCCCTCCATATTCAGTGTGACCTATCAAAATATTTTAGATGTTCTGGGAAAGTGTTGGCAGTCCTAAATTGGAAGGCCGTGTCATTGTGATTTCTACCAAAAGATCCAAAGCCGGAAGTCTTGATTGATGAGCTTTGCAAAATCATTGGGTGACCTTGAACATGTTGCTCATTTTTCATTTATGATCCAGATTATTATGAAGATAAAGAGCATAATTTTAAAGGCTTTGTACATTGACCCATAAACATGAGAGGGTGAAAATATGAATATCTCAGGGTGTCTCTTGAATTCCATTCCTAAAAAATTACCATTTCTTCCTTGTTATATCCTTCCAGCTTCAGGTAAAGAGATGTTGGCTCTGTTAAGCCAGGATCTTTTAGGAAAAAACCCCACTGTTATTTTTCCTTTGCTTTTTAGAAAATGTATGTGTGTGACTCTAGAGACTACATGGTTTGGTAGTTCCTATGAATAATGAAGTTAACAGCTGTTTTGCAAATTTATTAAAAGGTGCCCTACCCTAGGAAATTCACAAACTCTAAATCAGAATGGTCAAGCTTCTAGGTCTTCATGTTAAATTTTAGATCCAAGCTGAAAGTGAGATACTCTCATAAAGAAAGGCAACTTTTGTTATATTTAGCAACATTACCAATCTCTCTCTCTCTCTCTCTCTCTCTCTCACACACACACACACACACACACACACACACACACACACATACACACACAAATACCCATCCATGTATTATTAATATACATAGTTCCTTGATGTACTAGAGACAGAAGATTTTTCCTGGAGAAATATTCCAAATTGTAGTTTATCATTACCTCCAAACTGAGATACTACTCTCCAGTTGCAGTCTGTCTGAAAAATGTCGAAAACATCCAGGAATATTCTCGTGGGTATATGAGTTTGAACTTTCTATGCTCAAATAATTCTTAATTTACACTCTAGACCCTGCACAGGTAAAACGAAAATATCTGGTAGCTCTTTTTGCTATCAGTAAAGTAATTCACAATGTCTTCTTACTTTAAACTACCCTTAGATTCCTTCCAGAGATAGTGGAAATAAAAAGGAGGAAGTGGGATGAGAAAGAAAAAAAAAACATATATGGGAAGTAAGAAAATAAAATATTGCTTGCACGATAACTGCAATAAGCAATAGTTTTGCAGCCAAAAGCGGGTTTTCCCTCATTTTCCCCACATCCAGTATAGTATTGGAATAAGTAGATTATTTTCTCCCATTTAGGCATTGGTGTTATTAAAAATTAAGGATATATTAAGCCTATTGTAGATTAAAACATATTTATAATTTGCCAAATCATTGCTCTACCAAGAAACATTGAACTTTAGAAATTTCAGGGTCCACTCACATTATGGACCATCTTTATTTTAAACTAAAATTGTGAAATAAATGTATTTATTTATTTATTTGCATGATGACATACCAAGATAACTTCTTAGTCTTAATCAGGGGTGTCAAACTTGATTTCATTGAGGGCCACATCAGGGTTGTGTTTGACCTGGGGGGGCAGGGGGGGTCTGGCCAGGATGGGCATGGTCAGCTTGACATCACTCGTGTCAGGGTCGCCTATAGTCTGCCAGCAAAAATGGGCTCCCAAGCTCTGTTTTCAGCTGCAACAACCTCCTGCAAGTCTCTGTCAGCAAAAATGGAGCTCCATTTTTGCTGGCAGAAGTATCACAGGCTATCCCTCACTGTTTCCAGGGCGTTCCCATGGGCCAGATGTAAGTACCCCATGGGCTGGATCCGACTTCCAAGTTTGACACACCTGGTCTAAATGCATTCATACTCAGCTATAATGTAAAGAGTCTCATCACAAATCCTGTGTATCTGGGTTTCTTTCCCACTTTTTATCACTAGTCTCATATTTCCATAATATGTTCAACAGAAACCTGATTTTGCTTTTTCTGTCCCTAGCTAACCAATGTGATAAATGGTGTGGGATGGGGGAGACTGCTGCCTGGCATGGATTCTAATTGGCTGTGATAGTGGTCGGCTGATGATTTGTTTATAAACTAGAACATCTACAAATTGCCAGCCATCTGCCCAGCACAGTCTGCTAATGAATGCCTGTAGCCTGCAGATCCATACTCTGATTGCCTCCATGTCTCTGGGCTCTCACCTGGGATAATTTGCCAGAGTTTGAGACTTAACTGTCACTGGCTAATTCTTATAGATATGAAATATCCATTGCAAAATTGTAGATGATACACTTTTTAATATTTCGATAGAAGGTATGAAGGGTCCTTGGTGCTCTCTAAGCTTGGTCATTTTCTTACAGATATTTCATTACCCAAATGAACATATCAGTGACTATCATTGAAGATGTTACTTGATTTACATAAAGAAACATCTTCAAGAAAACAACTAAACTCAGTGAGCACCAAGGATCCCTCATTTCAACCCTGAGCTACAAATATTCTGCTTTATTGATATAGTTTTTGCAATTAATTTACCAGCTCTGCAGGATCAAGTATTTTGGTGTGGTTTCATGCTAGCAGATTCAAGACAGCTCTCTGGAGTGGAACAATCTTTCACTCAGGGTTTGCTGGGGAGCCTTTAAGGTTCAGAGCTTGTGACTCCTTAAGAAAAATATTTGGAACCTCAGGGTTGCTTTATACCATGGGGAAATGCTAGAAGGGATTTCTCATTATGCTTTCCCAAGAGAGGAGGAATACTGCTTCTTTCCTTTGAAAAAGAAAAGGAAAGATTCATAGACTCATAGAGTTGGAAGACAAAGAAATATTTGTGCATCACTCTTCCCAATTCTGAAGGTTCTGTGCTTTGATTGTGTTGCTTCCTTATGATATTTTTCAGCCATTTGCCTCAGTAAAGTGGTTGCTTTTAACTTTATCTTTGAAGATACTTCACATTATGTGTGTATCACTTCTATTTCCAAACAGTCTTAGTGTGATGACTCAGCCAGGGAGGAGAATGGGGTTGTGTATTACCTGGTATATCCCACTTTTTTCTTTTTTTCCATTATCCTCCAGGTTTGTACCTCCTCTCTGGAAATCTCCTTATTTGCCACATTTCTCCAGTCCTGAAGACACAGAACAGAACGAAGCTCTGCATTCTTGTTTTACCAATTCTGTATCTCTCCTGCCCTCCTTTTATCAACATCCTATTTTATTAGTATCTGTAATACATAGACGAGAGAGAGAGAGAGAGAGAGAGAGAGATCTCCAAGGAAAAGCATAGCAAATTCAGCTTTCTTCACTTTCTTCTATGCCCTTTGTGAATGCACTGAATAAAGAAGGTTCCATATTATTTTCATTTCCTGCTTTTTTCTCATCTGAATTCATTGTCATCCTACTTTATCAAGCAGCTAATAATTGGAGGAGGACCATTTGATGCCATCCAAGTCTTTTTGAATCCCATGATTCTTAGTCAACATGGATAGTGTTAAGAGATTCCAGGAACAGCACCAGATTTGTCTATTTTAATGTAATTAATTTCAAATAGTGACCAGAGTGGTATATCAATATTCATAGTTTATGAATTGTTTTTTCACTCACTTTCTTTTAAGGTGAAATGGCTTAAGAATGAAGAACCGGTCAATGCTGAACAGGATGAAAATATTGATACCCGAGCAGATCATAATCTAATTATCCGCCAAGCCCGGCTGTCTGATTCAGGGAACTACACTTGCATGGCAGCCAACATCGTTGCCAAAAGAAGAAGCCTTTCAGCCACAGTTGTGGTGTATGGTCAGTAGGTGTGACATGTTGTAACTTCTTGGACTTTGAGTATCACTCTTGCTTGATCAATATTGTTAATGAATTCATTCATCCATTTCTTTTTAGCATCACTACTGGCCAAGGATTTCCTGGAATTGAAGTCCACACATCTTAAAGTTGCCAAGGTTGAAAAGTACTGGTTAAAGCATCAGACTAGAAACCAGGTGGCTCTGTGTTCTGGTCCCACCTTAGATACGAAACCAGGTGGATGACCTTGAGTTAGTCATTTTCTTTCAGCTCTAAGATGGCGATAATGGCAAATAACTTTTGAAAAACTTTCCAACATAATTGCAACTTGTTCAGGCAGTCTCCAATAATTAGGTACAATTGGACAGAAAGGGAAAAAAAGTTTAGTAGAACACTGAAATAAACCTCCTACTTGTAATAGTGATAGGAGGACAGATCGTGTCAATGCTCCCTTTCCTGACTTCTAACAGTTCAGAGCATCCAAGCAAAATATAATTGTGTTATTGTTTTTGATAACTTAATAACTTTTAATAACATATTAAAATAACTTGTTAACACTTCTCTGTTCAGTCAGAGATTAAGATCCTTGATTTCAAAACAGAGTTGAGAGTATAAAAGTTGTGATTACATAAATTCTATGTATGCTTTGCTGAGAATGAGTGGGCATAAGAGGTACAAAGTCAATTGCTCATTAGTGAAGAGAAGTGTGTCTCGGTGAAGGAGGAGGATTATATTAATGTGGAACTGGGGCTATGTATTCCCCACTTTTTTAAAAAATAGTGAAGTATCAGTTATATTGAAGTTGTCTATAACCTGCTGAAGCTCAACTTCCACTAGATGTATCCAAAGTAAGGATGTTGGGTAGTGCAGTTAAGCGATACCTTGAGATCCAAAATCTAATGTATATTAATGATACCTGTCTGTACAACATTGGAGCCTCTTAATCAAACTTAAGACATAGACTAACAGATGACCTTACAGACGTTTTTCAGACAGCTGAACCTGAATGCAGCAGGGAAGTTTTCTTCTTCTTTCTTTCGTTGTTTCATCTTTTCTTCTGATTAAAGTACCAAATGACATTTCATTGATTAAGACCGAATAATATCTCAACACTTCCCTTCCCTTCCCTTCCCTCCCTTACCTAATTGAAATGAAAACCAGTTTGGTCTAATGTTAAGGTACCAGTCTAAAAACCAGGGGACCATGAGTTCTAATCCTGTCTTAGGCCTGAAAGCCAATTAGAAGACTTTGGGCTAGTCATTCTGTCTCACTCAACTCATCTCATAGGATTGTTCATGAGGGGAAAATTGAAGGAGAAAAGAATATCTTGAGTTATTTATAAAAATAATAAAGGAGGGATTAAAAGAACAATTTTTAAAAATATGCTTGGAGTGAATTAAAGTGATCCTATGTCATCATTAGTTCCTTACCATTTATTGATACTATGTCCTTTAGGTAGGTGCACCTCAATAATACTTGTACATTAGCATGTATAATGTAAATGGTGATAATTCTCTCATCCTTATTTGTTTTTAAGGAGAAAATATTGAAAATGGAAGGTTGTGTAACAAAGACTGTTGTAAAATGCTAATATGATATTCACTTATTCCCCTACATTTGTATTTGTATAGTGAATGGAGGCTGGTCTTCTTGGACGGCTTGGTCAAACTGCAATGCCCAGTGTGGCAGAGGATGGCAAAAGAGATCTCGGACATGTACCAATCCCGCTCCCCTCAATGGTGGTGCTTTCTGCGAAGGAATGTCTGTACAGAAAATTACCTGCACGTCATTGTGTCCCAGTAAGCAAGATATCCTGTTAACAGTGTAGCCAGTAGTCAGGGCCCTTAGTGCATGTAGAGCCCCAGGCTAGAGTGCATAGCCAGGTCCTTAAAACTTTAGGGAAGATTAACAGGGTTGGGGGCATTCTAATCACTAAAGGATGTTTCACAGAGTAGGGGCTGCTGCAGAAAAAAACTTGTCTTCTAGTCCCTATCAACTGATATTCTTTGACTGATGGATCTGCAGCATGTCAATCCTATTTGATCTGGTTGGATGGGTAGAAACTCTGGATAAAAGGTGATTCCTCACTATCTTTATTCAGGGTGTGGTGAATGTTGGGACACATGGACAACCTTTTTTCTTTTTCAATGTCTTGGTTTCTCCAGAATCAGAAAATTGAATTTTGGGCCAAAATGTTATTAAGATTTTAATCTGCAACCTAATTCTTATGCACTCTGATTGTATCTGTGTTTGTGTGTATGTATGTATTTTCCCTTTTGTCTTCTGCATATTCCCTATGAGCTTTATTACCTAAAACACCATGGATGTTGGAACACCTATCTACAGGTCTAAATTGGAATGTACTGGAACTATACACTGCAAGCATTTTCTCCTCCTTTATTCTAACTTCCTCTCTTAACTAGGCATGGTTTGAACACAGGTACTTCAAGCAGAACTGGGCAAGGCTTGTACAGGTTACAAGCTGGAAAGTGTGCACTCTGTAAGGCAATTCACAAATGTATTGATCCTGAATTTCTCTTAGATGTAAACAAGAGGACTGCAAGGCTGGCTTTGATATTTCTGGCACATGTCAAAAACTCCAGATTTTGTTGGAATCTGAATTTCCATAGCAACATTACTTTCACTTAAAGCAGCTGTTGAGGTGAAAAGTCTCAAACCCAGTGGTGGGATTCAAATTTGTTACTACCAGTTCTATAGGTGTGGCTTGGTGGGCATGTCAGGGGGAGGATACTGTAAAATCTCCAGTCAGACACCTCGTATTTGCCAGTTCTCTGAACTACTCAAAATTTCTGCTATTGGTTCTCCAGAACTGGTTAGAACCTGCTGAATACCACCTCTGCTCAAACCATTGTTGAATCTCATAAATAATCATACCTATCAATCTCTGGGTTTTCTTTCCACTTCCCCTTTTGCCACCAAAAGACATAATGCTAAAATTAGTTTTCCAGTCTGCTGAGGCTGTCCTTTTGTCTAGACACCTATTTTGTTCTCATTTTTTACCATTATCTCTTCAAATGTGTTCTTGTTTACTTGAATGGGCCAAGATGGCAAAAAATTCAAGTAATATATTTTCCCCATCTCCATCCTAAACCTAGGTGCCCATACTTTCAGAACAACAAAAACATTTTATCAGGAATTCCCTTAAGAATGCCTTCCTTGGGGTTAAATTGAAAGGTTAATATATTTAATCTTCTCAACATTTAGAGTATATGTGTGCCTCTGGAGTAGACCTCTGAAGAAATGATTAAAGGACTGGACACGTCTCATGTCCATCTCATAAGTAAGACTTGTGTTAAAAATCCCACATGCCAGATATGAGAACTTCACAATAACTTCCTTTTGCTTGAAAAAACAGAAATGGAAAAAAGTATATTTCCTATTAGAATGAGGAGGAAGAATGGAAAATATTGGCATGCTGTTTCTTCCAAATGTTCAAATCTCAGGACTACCCATATGTTGTTATTATTGCTATCACCTCTCAAAGCTATACCAGTTGGAAAGATGTTCTTAACACCAAACCCCAATGTCTTGCTTCAAGCCTGAGGGACTATTGAAAATTATGTAATACAAAGCAAAGTTGTTGTATTATTTCTATGACAATGAAAAGGAGAAAATATGCAAGCACAGACATTCTTCCTTTCTATGTTTTCTCTCCAACATCCAAATCAGCTAGAGGATACAGGTAGTCCTTGACCTACAACAGTTTATTTACTGACCCTTCAAAGTTACAACAGCAACTGAAAAAAGTGACATGATTGTTTTCCACACTTAAAAAAGTTGTAGCATCCCCATGTCACGTGATCAAAATTCAGATGCTTGGCAATTGGTTTGTATTTATGATGGTTGCAGCATCCCAAGGTCATGTGATCCCCTTTTGCAACCTTCTGACAAGTAAAGTCAATGGGGAAGCCAGATTCACTTAACAACCATATTACTAACTTAACAACTGCAGTGATTCATTTAACAACTATGGCAAGAAAGATCGTAAAATGGGACAAAATCACTTAACAACTCTCATCAGTAACAGAAATTTTGGGTTCAATTGTGGTCATAAGTTGAGGACTACCCATATGTTATTATTGCTATTCTAGTCACCTCTCAAAGCTATACCAAATGCAAGATCGCAATTTGTTAAAATTGGCATGAAATGACATTTTGCAGAATGATCATCCAACTGAAATTGCTATATTAGTGCTGTCTGTACTTTTTGTTCAAAATGGTACTTTGTATGTATCTCGTAGGTGTGAAAGTACGTAAAAGTTGCTGAGTTTTGAGGCAAGTTTTTACAAAGTTTTTAGCTGAGGCCTGTACATGAATCAGCATTTTTCCCTGAGATCATTTTTTTTTATATTTTGCTTCAGGCAATCTTTTTCTCCCTCTCTTACCAAAATGAAGCAACCAAATGAAATGAATCCGAGAAAGTCAGAAATAGCAGGAAGAGTGACAACTAAAGAAAAACTATTTCATTTTCCCTTTGGTAAAATGATAAAAATTTGGCACTTGTTATCTTCTAGGCAATTTTGAGCTTTAGATTCACATTCAGACATTTTCATTTCAAGCTATTTTAAGAAAGATTGGATATTCATTCTTTTTGGCAGATCTGGCTTTCAATGAATCTATAGTTGCACAGACAGAGGAGACATACTTCTCTGCAAGCTATATGTCAAAGAAAAACATTCTAGCTTTGACTAGTCCCTGATAAATTAAAAAAGAAAAGGAATTTATTTCAAGGTTAAATTTTAAATGCAAATTTGGTTCATGTGTTCCATGAATAGTTTATTTGCTTTTCTTCTATAAACTAAGGATAAATTCTAATACTTGGAGCCTTCCATGCTCTCTGAGCTTGGTTATTTTCTTACAGATATTTCATTACTAGACTAGGTAACATCATCAGTGCTAGAACAGATTCCACAATTTAACCCTGAGTTACAAATATTCTCTTCTATAGATTCCAAAATTTTACAAGTTCCAAGTTCCCATTATCTGTTAGAGCAACACTGAGCTTGTCAACTAGAAGGTTGGCAGTTTGAGACTCAATGACAGTGTGAGCTTCTATTCTTGCCCCAGCTCCTGCCAATGTAGCAGTTTGAAAGCATGCAAATGCAAGTAGATAAATAGGTGTTACTTTGGTGGGAAGATAACAGTGTTCTGTGTGCCTCTGCATATAGTGATATTGGCTACATGACTACAGAAGCGTCTTCAAACAAAACCAGCTCCATCAATTAGAAAATGAGCACCGTTCCCTAGAGTCAGAGACGACTGGCCAGTGGAACTTTTGCCTTTTTCTTTTCAAGTTCAGAGAGCATACTCAGCATCTAGAGTTGAGTGGAATCATGGTCTGGTTAGTTTGAAGAGGATATAAAGGTGGGAATTTACAGCTCAGTTCAGATTATCATTGTTAGGTCTTATTTGGTATTTAGAAGATTGCAGTCTAACATGAAGGACTTATCTGAATGGGTAAGGAGGAATACCAAAAATGAAAGCCAATATAACCTTAAAAATGGGAACTTGGAGATTCAAATCCAGCTCTCCTGTTCTAAGATAGCATCACTGAAAGAGAACATGAAAGATTTGAGGTCAGACTGGGTAAAAATCCAGACCTACCACTTGCATTAATTCAATAACTGTGGATTATCTTCTATGGTTATCCTTTCTTGTAATAAAATAGAGATATAGTTTCCAACCCATTCTTGTCTCTTGGGATATCCAGTAGTGATTTAAATGAGAAATGGGCAGACTTCAAGCATTAAATCTACCTGTTGCAGTCTTGATTTTGGAGAGAACAAAAAACTATTATATTAATTTTAAGTTTTGACATATTAAGCTGAAATTCTCTTTCAATTCCACAAAGAATGCCCACCTATTCAAATCATGCCATTGCATCACTATTTCAGCACTGGCCTATAAAATGATTCATCTCCAACTTGAACATGGATGAGGAGCAGCAACACTTAAAAATCTAATATCTTTCCCTTCCCCCATCTTCTTTAGCAAAGTCCCCATCATCACCACCATCAAAGCTATCATCATCATAATCAAACGGTTCCTAGTTTTTCTATATCTAATGCTCTTATATGAAATCAGATGCCTGTGCCTTCTTTGCACACTATTAACAGTGTGCTTTCTTGCTCCATGGACCTTATATTTTCTAAAATGCTGCACAAATCAGACATGGGGGGGATCAGTAGAAGGAGGAAATGAAGGTTAATCGGGAAAGAATGAAATTTCCCATTCAACCACAGATGTTTGGCTTTAGTTATAAAGCAACATTGGGAATCAATACCTGTTTTAAGATTGAGAGGAACATGGGAACATAAGACAGAAGCTGAAGTTAGAGATATGAATGTTGTGATTAGGAGGAGCAGGAAAGGAAATTCAGCTATATAAGAAAATATGTGCATTGTTTTAAGAAGTGAAGGGACCAAACAATATCACTATTTCATTTCTTTTTCCTAAATGATTCAAACTATCTCTGGATCAAATGTCTTCTCCCAAAAGGGCTTTTTCAAGGGGCAATTGGACTTTCTTTGTTTTTCCTTGTAGACATTTCACTTTTCATCCAAAAAGCTTCTTCAGTTTTGACTGAATGTTGGAGAATGAAAGGACTTCAATCAGAACTGAAGAAGCTTCTTGGATGAGAAATGAAACGTTTTCAAGGAAAAACAAAGAAAAGTCCAGTTTCCTTTTGAAAAAGCACCTTTGGGACAACCATAACCTAGATGTCTGAGAATCACCATAAAAGATCAAATGTCTTGTACTGAAATTGACCATTTATCCATTTTCTCCTCATTAGTGGATGGTGCCTGGGAGGTGTGGAGTGAATGGTCCATCTGCAGCCCTGAGTGTGAGCACTTGAGGATCCGGGAATGCACTTCTCCACCTCCACGGAATGGTGGGAAATTCTGTGAAGGTCCAAACCTAGAATCACAGAACTGCACAGAAGGCCTTTGTATTCAAGGTAAGTCATGTATCTGGGAAACTCTTCTATTAAATAAGGGTTGAACAATCTCCAGCTATGTGTCAGCTTTGATTCTACTACTAAAGAAGACAAATATACATGTCCCAGGCTAATGTTGCAGGATCCAATCTGAATTAAAATTCTATAGTGGCCAGGGTTTTGGTGCCACTATAGAAAACCCCAGCTACAGAATTATCAGAGAAGCCACAGAGATTGAAAAAATTCCTGAAAGCATGAGTAGAAGAGATGACTCCACCAGACTGTCAATTATCTGGAAGCCTGCACTCACCACAAAAAAATATCCACACCACAAGCCAAGAAAACACCTGGGCACAAACAGACCCGACCCCCCCCCGATACCTCCAGCTCAAACACACCCCAACCAGGCACCCAGATGAAACCTAGCTTCCTAATAAATGATAGCCGTCCATTTACTCAGAGCCAAGCTGCACTAAAAGCCTCCAATATAGGAAACACAATGTTGCCAGCCAATCAAGACAAAATAAAGCTACAAAACAGACAGAAGATATTAGAAACACCAATCAAGCAGAACACAGCAAACTCACGACCAATAAATACAGACCAAGACTCCCAACCAATCAGGATGAAGAAAAAACCATTCTGGCACAGCAGTAGGCTAGCACCAAATTTAAAACAGAAATGGCTGTGAAAGTCTGACTTACAGACGAACACTATACAGAAGCCTGATGATGGCAGATGAGATTCTGCCAAAATGTTGCCACAACTTTAAAAGCACTATTATAATGATGTGGGAAAATACCTGAACAAAGCTGAATACCATACATACATACATACATACATACATACACACACACACACACACACACACATGTATGTATGTATGTATATCTACTGTGTGTGTGTGTGTGTGTGTGTGTGTGTGTGTGTGTGTGTTATATATATTATATATATATATATATATATATATATATATATATATATATATATATATATATAATTATTTATTTTATTTGGTTTGTCAATTGCTTACAAGATAATAGGTATAAGTAAAAACATGGCTACATATAAGAAAAATAAAAGAAACAATAGGTCATTAGTACATTAGGCACATTGGTGCGCTTATGCACGCCCCCTACAGACCTCTTAGGAAAGGGGTGAGGTCAATAGTAGAAAGTCTAAGGTTAAAGTTTTTGGGGTTTGGGGAAGAAACCACAGAGTCAGGTCTGCTCTGGGTGAACATGAAGGTTAGAGGCTTGTTCATATTATTATTCCATATTAGCATGGGATGGTAGACGTTTTGATCTCTCAGACTACGGGGATGGAAAAATCTTAAATGTTGGCTTTGTTAACTGGAATCCTATAAATGTCAGTGGTTCAAGGTTGGAGACAACTAGGATATGCGTATGTAGCTAAGTCTTACTGAACTCAGCAGGACTTCCTTATTACAGATGGAAATGTGAATGTTTAGTTCCCAAAGCACATTTTTGAACAAGTGAACTCTCAGAATTAATATTTAAGAGAATGCTGATGTTATTATGTCTGAAATCCTCCCCCCACCCACCAGTCAGAGGCAAAATTGGATTATTTGCTCAGGGATCCAGTAACTACATTCAATACAATATTATTCACTGTTTGAAAATCTCTTGATCAAGCAGACAGGAGAGATTAATTATTTTAAAACACCTTACAAATAAGCATGATGTTTGCTCCTACAATATAAGCGTGACAGTTTCTTTTACACATCTTTCAATGTATAAAGAAATATGTACATATATTGAGGCACGGTTGTGAATCAGTCATGCCATTTCTACTTAATTGTCCTGCTGGGCATGAAATGAACTCTTCACCATAGGCTGTCTTCAGTAATTTTGGCATTTCTGTGTAGTTATCTGCACTTTGCACATTAGCTGGCATGGATACCAGAAGAAGAGAGTTAGAAGAGACCTCAACAAAGCCTATTGCATTTTCATCCTTGCCAATGAGAGGCACTTCTTTGATAGACCATCCATGGTATCTTCTGCTAAAAATCTCTCATCAGGGTTTCCACCCTCTTTTAAGATTTCCACTGTTGTGAATTTCTCAAGATTGCTCAGATCCTACAGGCAGGAGTTTCTTCCTAAAATTTTCAATTTTAATAAAAGGAGGAAATGCATGGAATTGTGTGCCATGGCACTGGCTCCCTATTCATACTAAATCCTAGTTCAAACTACTGATGCTTATATCCCCATTTCACTTCACTCTCACTATGTGCCAGTTTATATTTTCCTTACTGTTTTTTCTTGCATTCTTCTAGTCAGAATGTTTCTGCTTCCTATTCTAGGGTACTGCATGCCAAGTTTTGCCTGGGGATGATTCCTTCCTTTTAACACTGATGATATTATCTAGCTTGGGCAATGAAATGTCTGCAAGAAAAAAACAAGCTCAGAGAGCACCAAGAACCCTCCTTCCCTTTTCCCCATGAAAGATTTACAGGAATTTAAAAGTTTTTTTTATTGTATTGTGGGCTACTGGATTACTATGAGGCCTGGTTATTTTACCCTTCTCTCATGAAGATTGATAATTTTCTTGTGGCATTCTTTATAATAATTATGTATGTATACAAACTCAGCAGCCTATCAGAGCAGTCCTTGTAAAATATATGGTTGTTGGGTTGGATTTGTTTTGCTTTCAAATACTGGAGTTCCTGGCTGATTTTAAGCTGAGAAATAATTGTTTTGGATGGATTTTTGTGTTTTGATTGATCTATGCTAATCTGATTGTTCTTTCTACTATTTCTATCATTGTATGAAGTGATACAGAAAAACTACTTGATTTTGTATTGTCAAACAAATGTTCACATTAGCATTAAACTATCTTTTGAAATTCTACAAAGAGTGTAATAAACAGATACAAAAAATAAACAGATTAAGTGTGTGTATAGAAAAAGTTAATAACTATTCATGTGTTGAAGGAGTAAAACAAATAGCTGACCCAAGATCTCCAAACTCTCAAGAGTATATCCTCAAGTATAAGTAAGCCTCCTTAAGAGCTTGCTTAAGCATTTGAAGATGTTGACTCACTGGTTATCTTAAATGAGCACTTGTATTTTCAGGAGGAAATGAAAAAGTAACTAACAACACAAACTGACTAGTATTGATTTCCATTTTATTTTTCTGCCTATCTCACTATAAAAAGAAAATCTAATCCATGTTATGATTGACATTTGACATCATTACTGGTCAGCATTTATTATATGTGTACGTACAGCTGATTATATTTTACCCTACCACCCTGGCTCAAGCAGATTGTGTGGTCTCCACTCATAAATAGGGTCATAGAGAATTTTTTCACTTCAGTACACATTCAACAAAATTATATCGATATGTAAAAATAATGTACAAAGACATGTACAGTATGTAGCTATTATATGTATCCAATCACACAATTCTAAGAGTAGAGTAGAGCAAAGCAGAGCAGAGCAGGATAGGACAGGACAGGACAGAATAGAAGAGAACAAAATAGAATTCTTTATTGGCCAAGTGTGATTGGATACACAAGGAATTTGCCTCTAGTGCATATCTCTTGGCTGCCCCTGAACTCCTGAGTTACTCACAAAGCAGAGTACTCACACTTTGATGCAGTCATGTTTCTGTTTATTTTGAGAACTCAGAATTAACAGCAGCAAGAACGGACAATCCGTGAAAAGCCAGTGCTGAGAGCTAGCTTCTCTCAGCGTTTTAAATCAGCGGTTACCAACTGGTGGGCCACGAGAAAATTTTGGTGGGCTGCAGAGAAATCTCACCCCCAGGGCACCCCCCCCCAAAGCAATTAACCCAGGCTGCGCAGAAACACAAGGCTGCACTGCCCAGATGGCCTGTGGGAATCCTCCCTGCCCACTCACTCCTTACCTGGCAAACTTTCCTGCTAAATTGCTATTTTTCTGACCATCAGCTGTTCTGCTGTGCTGGGAGATTTAGATTAGTTAGGAAGCAGGAAATGGTTGGATTTCTTGCTTTCTAGCTAGTCTTTAGATCTTTGGCTCTGCTTTGAAGCACAGCCAAACCTCTCTTAGGACTGAAGGTTCTATTATTCAGTGCAGACTCACAGCAAGCAAATTTTATGTGACAGACTGAGCTAGCCAATGGCAGATAGATAGATCACTGAATGATACTGTGAGCAACTCAATCTACCTGCCTGCTTTGCCTGATTTTGGGTAAAAATTGCTCTTTTTAAAAATAAAAAATTCAATATTTACATACATGGTGTGTTGTGAGTTAATTTTGTGAGTTTGCTTGCAAGCAAATTTTATGTGATAGACTAAGCTAGCCAATGGCAGATAGATAGATCTCTGAATGAATCTGTGTGTCAGCATTCCAGGGAAAATCCATTCCTGTCAGTAACTTCAAGACACACTTCATCTCAAAATACTTTTATTAGAATAGCACCTGGCACATTCTGTGGAATTCCGAAACTAAGTTTCCCGGCTTCCCCACAATGTCCCAACCTACAGACCCCTTTCCCCTCATCATCATATCACATGAACCAATCCCAAAGTAAGTTCTAATTCTTTCTGCGCCACACTCTTTAACCTCGAACTATCAAAAGAAATATATTTTGTCTACTAAGAGCTACTCAATTAACATCACCCCCTCCCACTTTCTCCAGCTATGTGGCAGCGATGAATTCCATAGCTGACAGGTGCTCCCCCACCCCTTGAAAAGTTCATCTCCTATAAGAAAATAAGAAAGAAAACACCATCAGGGGTTAATGTGATGTCCTTAACCCCCTCTCCCGCCTCCAAGAGGACCCTTTGGTTTGTTGGGGAATTCCTCATGGAATTGGTTAACCAATCTATCTGCATGTACATCCCAACTTTTTACCCAAGTAGCACCTGATACAGGGTAACCCTTCCATAATACCAAGCATTGTAACCATCCTTGGTGTAATCTAGAATCGAGGATTTTCTTGATTTCATAATGTGTCTCACCCTGTATGATTAAAGGGTTAGGGGGAGCGATTGGTATTGGTCTTATCACTGATGTAACAGCTAGTTTTAATAAACTGCTATGGAACACTGGGTATATTTTTCCCAATAACCAGGGAAGACTCAATTGGACTTTGACTGGATTGATTATTTTTGATATTAGAAATGGACCAAAGAACTTAGGCCCCAACTTCTTACTAGAAAGTTTCAATCTAAGATATTTTGTTGACAAATATACTTTGTCCCCTACTTTAAATGGTGGTTGGAATCAGTGATGGGAGTCAAAATTTTCTACTACTGGTTCTGTGGGCATGGCTTGGTGGGCATGGCAGGAGAAGGATACTGCAAAATCTCCAGTCAGAGGTCTCCATTTGCTGGTTCTCTGAACTATTCAAAATTTCCACTACCAGTTCTCCAGAACTGGTCGTTCTGAAGAACTGGTAGTGGAAATTTTGAATAGTTCGGAGAACCAGCAAATAAATGCTGAATACCACCTCTGATTGGAGTGATCTATGTTTGTCTACTTGGTTTTTGTAATCCTTTGCAGCTTCAGTCAAAGCTTCTTTCATGTCCTCCCAAACTTTTTTTGATGAGTTCATCCATTCTGTTACAGACATGGATGTGGGGGGTTCTCTAGGTAATTCTGGCATAGGGACAAATTCCATGCCAGTGTTGATTTGGAATGGAGTCAACCCGGTGCTGCTATGTACTGCATTACAGCAACCTCTGCAAATGGTAATAATTCAGCCCAGTTTTCCTGTTGATAATTTACATAGCATCTGATTGTGTTGGTCCTCTCCTTTCCACTGCTCTGTTGCATGCCAGATGGAATGCTGAGGATAATCCTTGGGATGACCCAATAGATCTTAAAAACTCCCTCCAGAATTTAGCAGTAAATTATACCACTCTATCTGAGATTATTCTACAAGGTACTCCATGTAGCCTATAGATATGCTTCATGAACAGTTTTGCAAGCTTTTTTGCAGATGGGAGTCCTTTACAGGCTGTAAAGTGGGCCTGCTTAGAGAATAAGTCTATAACAGTCCAAATGATTGTATTCCCTCCACTCTCAGGTAATACTAGAATAATGTCCATTGCAATTTCTTCCCATGGCTGTGTTGGTTCAGCTACTTGTTGGAGGAGGCCAGGGGTTTTTTCAGTTCTGTGTTTCATCGTGGCACAAATTGATCAGCTTTTCACATAGTCCTCAACGTCAGATTTCATTTTTGGCCACCAGAACTGTCTTCTGACTAAATGTAGGGTTTTTAAGAACCCAAAGTATCCCCCCAGCTGTGAGTTGTGGCTACGCTTTAGTACCATTAGTCTTAGATTTGTTGGTACATAAAGTTTAGACCCTTTCCAACCCAGTCCCTCATTCATTGTTAATTCAGTTTGATGCTCCACAAACCAGGGATCAGTCAATAGGGCTGCTTTCAACTCCATTGTCAATTTGTCTTCCAGGCGTCTGGGGTTTTGGTTCCCTTGGACTCGAGTGGTTACTTGGCCTGCCAATTGAGCTTCTGATATCAAAGCCTGCACTATTTCCTCTCGGCGACTGTCAAATTGGGGTTTCCTGGAAAGGGCGTCCGCCAATATGTTTTTCCCTCTGGAGATATATTTCATGTTGAAGTTGAACCGCTTGAAGTATTGAGCCCAGCGGACTTGTTTAGGTGAGAGCTTCCGAGGTTTCTTTAGAGCCTCGAGGTTTTTGTGATCAGTCCACACTTTAGAAGGCTCCTTCACCCCTTCTAGGAAATGCCTCCAAGTCAACAAAGCCCATCATGCTTCAAATGCTTCTTTCTCCTAGACCGCCCATCTTCACTCTGTGTCTGTCAGCTTTTAGACACATAAGTGCAAGGCATCAGTCAGTTCTGAAAGTCCTTTTGTAGCAGAACAGCCACAACCGCCATCACTAGCATCAGCTTGGAGTATAAAAGGTCTGGTTGGGTTTGGGTGCTGGAGAATGGGCTCAGCTGCAAAGAGGCATTTTAAGGTTTCAAATGCTTTCTGACAGGCCATTGTCCAAGCAAGGGGTTGACTGGGCTTCAGTTTGGTGGGTGAAGGCCCCGTTTTTAATAACTCTGTCAAAGGGAGGGCAACCTCAGCAAAAGAAGGAATGAATTGTCTGTAGAAATTGGCAAAACCCAAAAAGCTTTGAAGTTGCTTTCATGTTTTGGAGGGTTGCCAGTCCAGCATGGCTTTCACTTTTCCAGGGTCCATCTCAATTCCCTGGTTGGATATTCGGTAGCCTAAGTAATCCAGAGACTCCTTGTGGAATTTGCATTTTGACAGTTTTACATACAACTTAGAGGCTAAAAGTTTTTTCAGCACTTGTCTGATCAATTTGACATGTTCCTCAATGGTTTCGCTGAAAATAAGGATGATACCCAGGTAGACGAGGACCCCCTGCTACAGGTGCGGATATAACACTTCATTGATGAGTTGCATAAATACTGCATAAAAGGCATGACCCGGAATTGAAAACTACCCAAAGGGCAGTTGAAGGCAGTTTTCCATTTGTCTCTCTCTTTTATGTGCACTCAGTAGTACGCTTCTCTCAGATCTAGTTTGGTGAAGACCTTGCTTTTTGGTTTAATAAGTCTTTCGTGAGAGGGAGAGGGTACATGTTTTTGACTCACATGGAGTTCACACCCCTAAAATCAACACATAATATCAACCCGCCATCTTTCTTTTCTTTGAATAGCACTGGGGCAGCCAACCTTGATTTGGCAGGTTCAATGAAACCTCTGTCCAAATTGTTGTAGATGTATTTCCTTAATTCAGTCATTTCAGCTGGTGTCATGGAATACATCTTTGATTTTGGCAGTTTCGCCCCGGATTCTAATTCTATGGTGCAATCTGTGGCTCGATGGGGAGGTAAAACATTACATTCCTCTTCACTGAATGTTTCAGCCAAGTCTCTGTATTGTTTGGGTACTTGGGGGGTACCTGGAAGAGGGTCTGAGGTGGTGGTTGCTGCTTCAGTTTCTGGACCCATGTTGGGTGGTAGTTTCTTAGTGGGAGGAAGGGGGGCAGTGGGCCCATGCCAATTATGATTTTTCAGTATCCATCCTCCCACTTGATTGCCCATTTATCTAGCCAAGCAAGTCCCAATATGACAGATTCTGACATTCTTGGAGCTACTATAAACCATATGAGTTCACGGTGAGCACCCATCTCTAGTTTGATTAACTCTGTCATTTGGGTAGCTGGGATCCCCCTAATTAATGTCCCACTCACTTGCTCAAATGTGATTAGGTGTTTAAGGTGTTTTGTCTTTGTGCCCAATTGTTCAATGATGGGGAGCCCAATAAGGCATCTAGAGCATCCGGTATCTATGACAGCTTGTAACTCCCCTGCCTCCCCTGTGTCAGGCACTACTAATTTCACTTCGACCTTAAAAGGTGTGATGGGTGTACTCATCATAGGGTCATCTTCGTCAGTGGCTTCTCTGGGGAGGGTGTGTTGGGTTGGAAGTTCATTGCTCCCTTCTGCGTGGGGAGGACCTTCTATGGTGTGTCTAGCAAAGCAGCTAATGTCGGGAGGCTTCCCTTGAATTTTTCGACCCCGGTGGCTGTATTTGTCCTTGGCTGTGGAGCTTGTGGAACAGGTGCAGGGGCCAGACAGTCAGCTGCTCTATGGCCATTCTGGGCACAACGATAACACTTTATCATTCTGGTGAGTCAGGTGGGAGCAGCTTCAGCAGGTCTGGTCAGCTGTCGCCTGGCCACACCTCTCCTAGAAGGGCCTTCAGGTAGGGGTCTTTTTTGTTGATTGATGTTGCGGTCTAATTTGAGGGCAGTCGTATACCACGCTTGTAATGTCTCGGGAATCCCCCTAATGTTGCAGGCCTTTTTTTAGTTCTCAGTCAATGGCATTTTTAAAATAGTGCAAGATGATTTTTTTCAGGCCAGACCATGAGGTGGCTTGCGACCCTTCTAAAGTTCCATAAAAAGTCTGATAAGGGCCGCCTGCCCTGTTTCACTTCCTTTAATTTGTCTTCATTTTATGCCACTCTGTCTGGATTTTCAAATCTGAATCTCAGCAAATGAATAAAAGCATTAACATCCTGAAGCTCTGGGGCCTGTTCATAGTGCAATTGCCACCCCCACCCCCCAGTCAGAAGCATCCACCTCATTCATTCCATCTGTTATTGCAGTAACCAGATTGCATTCTGTTGCATATTGGCCTCCAAATTGATCTATGTGAGACCAGATTTGAGTGAGGAAATAAGCAAAATGTTCATGGCATCCATCAAAAGTGGCCTTGAACTGCATCTGGTCTGGTCTGGGGTGGTGGTATCACCCTGGCTACTGCAGGCTGAGCTGGAATGAAAGGGGCCTGGTGAGGCATGTATCCACTTTGGAAGGGTCTTCCGAGGCCTGACTGGGCTGGGGCTCTCTGGAAGGCAGGCCTCTGCAGGGTTGCTCCAAGTGGGGGCTGGTTAGGGGCCTGCCATGAAGAGGCTGGTTGTTGCCTTATTTCCTGCATGGAGAAAAGAGGGATGGCTGCCATCTGCTGCCTGTACTGATCCCTTTGTTGGGAAGAGGTCACTGATTCTTTTTGGGCCCAGGGTGTTGTCGGCGCTGGCATCTATTGGCATGGATCCACTCTTGGCCAAGATAAAACCCCCACCCTGGAGGGATACTCTCTGCAGGGGGTAAATTCCCTTCTGGGTGTTGAGGGGGAGGACTGGGAGGTTGCAACAAACCTGTTGTAGTCTGTGTCACTCACCTCTCCCTTGAAATTGGATCTTGCTGAGCTGGGCTGGTTTGCTGGCCATCTCCAACTGATTCCAGAATGAATTCTTCTTCCCTCCTCAAATTGGGAAAGGAAAAAAAATGGCTGCTTTATGCTCCAGCTTGCCTGGACAGTTTGTGGTTTGGAAGCATAACTTCCCATCTTAAGCTGTTCGAACTTCTCTGGTAATTCTACTAACAATCAGCTTCAGAAGCTAATTTGCTGGCTACCATCTTGGAAGGCTTCTGATTCAACTGGGGCCTCAAACCTCCAGTCTGCCTCCCTTGCAATAGGGAAAGGGCTTGATGAAGATGTATGTTCAAGCAACTTATCCAGTCCCATCTGACAACTCTCCCACGAGTCTGTTCGTCTGGGCTGAGCTCCTAAATCTCTTCTCTCCTCTGCATGCTTCAGTGCTTGTGTCACCTCCTCCAAAGGGGGGCTGGGGGCTGCAATTAATCTTCCGGAGCCCCCCCCCCAAGCCCCTTCTGTCTCACTTTCCGTGTTGGCTGATTCTTCGGATTGCTCCATCGCTGGAATAAATCCTGGGTTTCAGCAACTCCTGGTAGCTCCCCTCTTGGGAGTGCTGAAAGTTGATAGAGTTTCAGAATATTGTCAGCGTTCCAGGGAAAATCCATTCCTGTCAGTAACTTCAAGACACATTTCATCTCAAAGTACTTTTATTAGAACAGAACCTGGCACATTCTGTGGAATTCCAAAACTAAAAGTTTCCTGGCTTCCCCACAATGTCCCAACCTACAAACCATCCTCTTTTCCCTCATCATCACATCACATGAACCAATCCCAAAGTAAGTTCTAATTCTTTCTGTGGCATACTCACACACTATATTTTGTCTACTAAGAGCTACTCAATTAACATCA
Source organism: Pseudonaja textilis (assembly GCF_049901715.1). Classification (NCBI taxonomy): domain Eukaryota; kingdom Metazoa; phylum Chordata; class Lepidosauria; order Squamata; family Elapidae; genus Pseudonaja; species Pseudonaja textilis. The sequence continues at coordinate 12,423,748 of NC_141998.1, read as the reverse complement.
CCCCCTCCCACTTTCTCCAGCTATGTGGCAGTGATGAATTCCATAGTTGACACTGTGATTCTGTGTGCAACTCAATCTGCCTGCCTGCTTTGCCTGATTTTGAATAAAAGTTGCTCTTTTTTATAAAAAAATTTAACATTTATATAAATAATTATAATATTTTCATACAAACCATGCCTAGCCAGTCACCTGACCACCAAGCCACACCCACAAATTAGGCCATGCCCACAGAATCAGTTAGTGGTCCCTGGGATTTAAAATTATGAGTTTGGTGGTCCCTGCGGTCCAAATGGTTGGCGACCCCTGCTTTAAATACCTCTTCAGTAGTCCATCATTAAGTTATCCAGCATCTGCCCAGAGTGGATAAAGCCATACCCTCCTGTTGTGACTCCGAGACTTGAACCTAATCAGTCAGCAGATGTGGGTTCAAGCGAGGGCGAAGATCTGGCACTGAGATTTGAACCTGCATTATTAAGTGATTTGTGGGGGGGAGTCAAATAGAGGGAGAGGAGTTGATTTGAGAGATGAACCTGATTTATTGGAGGATTCAGAGGCCACTCTCTCCCCTGAAACTACTTCCCTAATTAAACCTCAGGTGTTAACTGTTAATCAGGAAAGTGTGTTGGAGGTTTCAAGCAGAGATGAAACTGCCGGATGCTGGATGGAAGCCAGAACTAGGAGAAGATTGAGATGTCAATCTCAATTAGAAAAGAGACGTCCAGCAAAGGATTAATTAATGAGACTGACACGCCCTTTCTTAGAGGATATAAGGGAGTGCACGACTTTGAAATCTTTGCTGGAAACAAAGTGAATCTTGCCTTGGAAAGACTTGCGTCTGATTACTGCATTGTGAGTTACGAACTTTACAGAATTGCCGGACAGATTCTAGGAGGATTGCCAAAGGACTGTGATAACAGAGCAATTGAATCTTCTGCCTCTGGTTTGGTTTATGTAAAGTATTTTAACTATATAACTTGAAGTTTCATCTGTGGATAGAGGTGGGACAGACCACCCTCCTAATATCCGCCCGCCCTTCTACCTCTCTTGTTACCCCCCCACTTAGCTTCCCTTATCACACCCCCATTTCTATAGCCCCGTGCTACCCAAAATCTATTCCACATTATTCTTCTCCTATGCTTTCCTGTCACCTTCATGCTCCCCTGCGCATTCCAACACCTGCATTCCTTGCAGCTGCCTTCATTAGTCCTGCCTGGCTGTGTGTGTATGTGCCTTTGCATTTTGCAGCAGCTCCGATGAATTTCGTGCCAGATCGATGAATGCTGGATTGCCAAGTAATTGGTGTTTAGTCCCAGGGGTGGGATTCAAATTTTGTAACAACCAGTTCTGTGGGCATGGCTTAATTTGTGGGTGTGGCTTGGTGGTCATGTGACTGGGTGGGCATGGCTTGGTGGCCATGTGACTGGGTGGGTGTGGCCATGTGGCCATGTGCATGGCAAATCAAATACAAGTGGTCCTTGCTTAATGGCCAGTTGCTTAGTAAATGTTCTAATTTATGACTGATCTCCCCAGAGCTACTTGACCTGTTTTTGGAGTTTTGACAAACATGCGCACACACACACACACACACACCCTTCTAACCCTGTTATTTTATGATTCTGTAAGGATCTCCTGCTAGAGGAGGGGGTTGGACTAGAAGATGACCTCCGAGATCCCTTCCAGCCCTAGATTGCTGTGCTGTTTCAGAGTCTTCTGAAGCCAGGGTTTGTGTCCTTCCTTCCTCTCCTTTTTTTCTCTCTCACTCCCTCCATGTATCTATCCATTCATACATCTCATTCACTTTCTCCTCCCTCCCTCCCTCTCTTTCTTTTTCTTTCTTTATCCCTCCCTTCCATCTCTTTCTTTGTCTATCCCTTTTTTCTTTTTGCTTCTTTTCTCTTTTTTCTTTCTTTCTCTTTTCTCTTTCTTTCCTTTCTTCTCTCTCTCTGTCTTTCTCTCTCATTCCCTCTTTTTCTCTCTTTACCTCTCTTTTTCTTTCTCTTTCCCATTCTCTCTCCCCCATGTCTCTCTCTATGGCTCTTTATCCCCCCTCTCTGTATCTCTCTCTCTCTGCCCCTCTCCCTATCTTCCCCTCTCTCTCCCCCAATCTCTGTGTCTGTCTCTCTCTCTGTGTGTGTGTGTCTCTCTCTCCCTCAAAGCTGCAGCTGGGCCAAGCCAGCAAGCTTTCCTTGGAGCTCTTTGCTACTTCTTTCATTTCTTCTTTTTGGAATCCAGACTGGCTGAACAACAATCGCCAGCCATGGTGGAAGTGTCCCTTTGGGCGACCCTTCTCCTCCTTCTCCTCCTCTTCCTCCTTCTCCTCCTCCTCCTCCTCTCATGACCAGCAGCCATGGTGGGGCCAGGAGGGTTTACACATATGGGGAAACTCTCCTCAAGAAAGCAGCCACCCACCCCATGTGTGTTTTTGCTGTGCTTTGGCACTTGCTTGAAGAGCATCTTCCCCCACATGTGCACCCTCCCGGCCCCACAACAGCTGCTGATCATGAGAGGAGGAGAAGGAGGAGGTAGACCTCTCCCCTCCGCAGTCCTCCTCCTGCAGAAAATGGCCATTCCCTGAGCTAAGAAGACATGGAGCTGTGGCTCGGCTCACCCAATTCCTAGGACTATCCCAAATGGTCACAATTTGGCATGTAGAGGGCGACTCCCCCAGCAATCCCCCTTTCTCTCAGTGCTCTGTCTTCCCGTGGCCTGCTGGCCTGAACACCGGGCTGGACCACTAGAAGGCCATTTCCCCACTTCTCAGTGGCACTCCTGTGCTGGCCACTGCAGGATCCTCCACCTCCTTCCCCAACTTCTCCCTCAGCTTTGAATGACAATGCCTGTTGCTGACACAGATGTGATGGGGTGGACATGGCAGGGCCAACCAGGGCGATTGTTCCAGGTCCAACAAAGGAGCTGCAGGCAGGAGAGGGAAGGGGTGTCAGGCAAAGGGGCCATGCAGGTGGCAAAGTGTCATGCTCCCTGGTCGCCCACCCCCACCTGTCCCCCCCTGCCAGCAAGTCCCAGCAGCTGTGGTGAATCCAAGCTAAATTTTGCTGTAACATGTGGAGAGCTCATGTTCTCCTGTTGCTGGGAAAGCAAGAAAGTCTTTCTCGGCACAGCAAAATGTTTGCAAGTTCCTCTCTAATAGGGAAATGGGTGGCAGAGAAGCAGCCCAGTTGAATCTGTTTCTCTCTTCCACCTGGAGCTGTGCCGGGAAAGACTCTTTTGCTTTCCCAGCATCAGGAAAACATGAGCCGCTCCACATGTTCTCTGGTACAGCAAAATTTAGCTCGGATCCCCACCAGTCTGCATCTTGCCCCTGCCTGGATTCACTGCAGCTGCTGGGCCTTACCTGCTGGGGGTTAGGGTGGCAGGAGGTGGCAGGAAAAGGCGAGTGTGGTTGTGGGGGAAAGGTGACTGGCAGTGGCAGGTAGGCAACTGGGCCCCAGAGCTTGCAGAGCCTCACTCACCCAGGGAGATCAGGCAGGGCCACAGCAGAAGGCATGCAGCAATGGCTGGCTGGGTGGGTGGGCAAAAGCATGCTGCTGCTGCACATGCGTGATAAGGACTGACTGCATGCAGAGGGGAGGGGTGGGTGAAGAGGGGCGGGGCCAGCCAGTGGTACATTTTGCCAGTTCTCTGTACTGCACAGAATCATAACAACTGGTTCTATAGAACTGGACAGAAGCGGTAGAATCCCTCCCCTGCTTAGTTCCAGTCTCCTGGACAGCTGCAGCCTGCCATTGGCAACCCCTCTCACCCTATCGATGTGTCGGGCTCCAAACGGGTTGGAAAGCACCCAGAGCCTGATAATATCCTCTCTGTTTACATACATACAACAACAAAGTGGTAGGTCATAGATCATAAATCATAGTTACAATCATTCATCATAAGATACAAACAACAAGTGATAAATCATAAAATACCAATAGGAGAAGGTAGTAGGAAAAGTGAGAAGATGAGAAATGAGAAGAAGGATGATAACAGCAATACAGCCTACTACATGGGTAAATTTCTTAGGCCTGTGCTGTGAAAATTAAGTGTTCGGCAGAGTGATGGCATGGGAAAAAACTGTCTTTGAGTCTAGTTGTTCTGACATGAAATGCCCAATAAAATAATGTGGAAATTGGAATGAATCAACTCTTAGTACAGGACTAACTTGGCTTTCCTTCTTTACTTGGATCAATAAGTCTTCACCACTGATGAGCCTTGAAATACTTAAAAGATTAAGGAAATTCAGGGATTCTTATATATTCAGTTGCATAAGCCTGAATATTGTAGAATCAATTAACTTAGATTTGCTGAGATGTCCAGTGGCCACCAATCCCACTATCTGCCTATCTAGTCTAAGTAAGATTGAGGGCTTATACCAATATTCTCCCATGGTATGTGTGCTAACCCTTCCTTCATTTTGTATGGAAAAGTTTTACATAATTACATTAATATAAGCACAAAAACCCATCTGGTATATATCAAATGTATAGATGGTAGAAGAAAACATGTTTCTTAAACTACCTGTATATAGCTTGTAATTGAAATATTAATTCCTAGGCTATCACTGGGGAAAAAAGATAATCTCCACATATAAAAGTAATTTTTTGGTGCTCTGGAACCAACTAGACTGTACCAGCTGCATTAACACATAAGCCAGAATCTAAAGTGCTGATTTAGAAACTGTCACTGTACCTGCAAGGTAAAACAAGTGATAAAACTACAACCATTTTACATGTTTATAGGAATGCAGCCTGATTTCGCCTACTCTGTCTACTTATGGCTATCCAGAGAATTTGACTTGTGGTAAAAATTAACAATATTTGCCACATTAACCTTTGGAAATTGCTTAAATGTACTGAAAACATTGTTTTTAAACCTGAATTGGACTTCAACCATACTTTGGTCTACAGTCTGCCAGAAGTGTTTAGTTCTGTTTATTGACAAAGGAATATCTAATTCTGCCTCTTATGTTTACAGCATCCCAGCTAAGAGTGTTTGACACAGCAATAATCAATGTTTTCATTGGCTATTGGAACTATTCCAATAACATAAAATCTTTTTTACCAAATTAAATTTTATTCTTTTTCTGACTGAAGTTGCATTGTACGAAGTGACCCTCATTTTTCTTGAATCCAGACAGCTTCTATTGATGTCTCCAACAAACTTAGCAAAAAGTTTCTAGTTAAATCCTATCAGACAGACCAAAAAATGCTTGACACAAGGGGAAGATTCAAATACTGTCTTTTACTTAAGCCCAAAGAGAGCAAAGCTTGACTTTTGTCCAGCTGTGCTGCTTAGACACAAGCTTTTTCTTTTGAAAGGATTACAATGGACCACAAAACAGTTATGATAACTTGGGACTTTGAGATCCTGTTTCTAGTTTACCATCCTGTCAAAAGCTGGATATATATAGTATATGCACACATATACAAACACACATCCTTACACACATATATATTTATACACATGCAGACACATACAGATAGACACATAGATTCTGATAGTAGCAAATAGACTCTGCTCAAACAGAAAAGAAAAAGAAAGAGAGAGAGGGAGGGAGGGAGGGAGAGAGGGTGGGAGCACATAGGAATACTGTCATCCAACCAGTTTTATGATCTCTTTAACTTTTCCCACTTATTAAATTTAATGATGAAGTAACTGATCAATGAAAAGTCCTGCAACATGTGTTTTGTGCATCTCCAGAGAGTAGATTTTGCATAGACAGCTAATGTGAAACCTCTACTAACTCTTCTATGTTTGAAATTCACACTCTGTCTCTGTATTTTGTACTGCTATCTGGGAGGAGACCCTGACAGACAGGGGGTTATTTTTTGTGGGGAAGAAATAAATGTTCTCTCTTAAGGAGAGAAGCAACCTGAACTTGGGAGAAATTTTCTGACAGTGAGAACAATCAACCAGTGAAACAGCATGCCTTCAGAAGTTGTAGGAGCAAACTTGCTGTGGATCATCAAGCTGGAGAGAGAATAGAGTTGGGAGGAAGGGAAGAGAAGAGAGACAAGCTTGCTGAGGACCCTCCAGGCTTGTGGAAGCAGCATTCCAGCACAATAAGCAAGCAAATGGGAGTCAGGTGGCTACAGAGCAAAAAGCAGCCACAGCACAGCAGGGAGGAGAGAGAGACAGCAGCAGTATGGGGCAGTGCAGTGAACTAGAATCTGAAAGTACCACAGACAGCAAAGGGGGAAAGCAACAGTGGAGCTGTGTAGAGGGCTGAGTGGAGCAGACTGAACAGCAGAGCTGAGCTGACTGAAAGCTGCACGGCAGGCCAAGAGAGCTGACCAGAGGAGGGATGAGGCTGAAAAGACTGGAGCACTGAAGGACAGAAGGGAGATGGCAGAGAAAACAACAAGGGATCAGAGCAGCGAATGATGGAAGTGAGTTCCAATAGGCAGGGAGGGAAGACGCCAGTAGAGAATAAATATAAATGCAGGACAGAAAATAAAAGATACATAAATAGGCAAATAATAAGTGTTCTGTCGTCAGTAAAGAGACTCGCAGACCGGATTTGAATTCAGCTCTTTAATAATATCAGTAACTTCAACTGCAGTCGAACCGCAACAGCCCTTTTTATAGCGGCTGCTTCAAGGCTTGCAGCCAATGACATTTAGTTAAACCTCCCGCCGCTATTGGCGGCCAATCAGGTACTAACGTTATTAACCAATTGTATCGTGGCTTCTGTTAACCAATAGGAACATCGCCCTAGAAGTCTTTATTTAAATATACTACACCCCTCCCCTCTTGGTTCGTTCCAATGTAATGTAGTCGCGCAGGTAGGCAGGGCTCTTGTGAGTTCTTGTTGACCTGAGCAGTTCAGTCCCTGTGTTGGTCTCCGCCGGTTCGGACAGGCCAGCTGTCCGTTCCTCTGGACTCTCCTGTGAGGGTGCCTTGACCGCGCCGCTTTGGTTTGTCTTGGGACTGTCGGTCTTGCTCGGTCTGGGCCTGCTGGATGAGCAGCGTGGTCTCCTCACTGTGCGTGTGGGCAGGTCGAGTCGGCCTGGCTGCTTCTCCCTTGAGGCTCCTCAACTCCTCTTGTTTCTCGAAGTCTTCAAAAGGTAAGTGATTTTTATTTCCTTTATTAATTTGTCCCACCCCACTCTGAATTTTTCATTAATGTCTGGGGGTGTTTGGAAAAATGTTTGTTCTGTGTTTCTGGGAACGTCGGTGTCTCGTTCAATGTGTCGGGACCGTAGCTGGTCGATGTGTCATTTCCATGATCTGCCATCAGGGGTTTCTAGACGGTAGGAACAAGGGGCCATGATTTGAGTAATCGTTGCTGGTAACCACAATGGTTCTCCGGTAAAATTTTTTGCATAGACTAAATCGCCTGACAAGAAAGAACGGTACTTACTGGACGAGTCTGGTAGCTTTTCTGGGTTGTAGGTAGGGTGCAGCCTATCCAAGTAAGATCGTAATTTTCTTCCCATCAAAAGTTCAGCTGGGCTCTTGTTCATAGTTGCGCATGGTGTTATATGTTGGATGGTGAGCATGGTGTTGAGTTTTTCTTGCATATCACTTCTGTCAAGCTTTTCCAGTGCTTCTTTCGTAAAACGAACTATGCGTTCCGCTCTACCATTCACCACCGGATGAGCTGGCGCTGTCAAAGCATGTTGTATTCCATGTTCTGCAAGAAACTGTTCAAAAGCCAAGGCTGTAAACTGTGGCCCATTGTCTGATACTACTACATCTGGTAGACCGTGGGTGGCGAAAAGTTTTTTTAGTTGTTTGATGACGGCTTCTGTAGTTGTTGAACTCATGATGATGACTTTCAACCAGTTTGAATAGGCATCGACGACGATGAGGTAAGTGTAACCTTTTGTGGGGCCAGCGAAATCCATATGGAATCTTGACCAGGGGCCTCGGGGTGTCTCCCATTCAAGAACTGGTGCTGAGGGGTGGGTGGGTCTGGAAGATTGGCATTTGTTACATGTTTTAACCCAGGCTTCAATGTCTTTATCTATTCCTGGCCACCAAACATAGCTTCTGGCCAGGGATTTCATTTTTACTATGCCGGTGTGTCCTTCATGTAGCATGGTTAGCACCTTTTCTTGTAACTTTTTTTGAACCACCACCCTGTCTCCCCACAAAATGCACCCCTTTTCCAGCAATAATTCAGTTTGCCGGTTTTTAAATGGTTTAAAAGTCTTGGTTTTCATGTTTTCCGGCCAACCCCGTTCCACCCAGTTCAATATCCGGCTCATCAGAGTATCTTTAGCCATTTCCCTGGAGATGTCTGATGCGGTAATTGGCCAATTTGGCATCATTTAATTTGTAGTGACTGTGTGGTGGGAGCTGGATCATCATCATGCCCTGGTAGTGGTGCATGGCTTAAGGCATCTGCGTGGGGTATGGCTTTCCCTGGCCGATAAATGAGTTTGTAACTGTAAGCTGCTAGAAATTCTGACCATCTAGTCATTCTTGGGGACAAGATATTGGGGGTTGCCCTGTCTCCGGCTAGGATTCCCAATAATGGTTTGTGGTCGGTAATCAAAGAAAATGTCCTACCGTATAAATATTCATGGAAACGTTTCACTCCCGAGATGGCTGCCAAAGCTTCCCTGTCTAGTTGGCTGTATTTTCTTTCAGTTTTGGATAACGTCTTGGAATAAAAGGCAATTGGTGCTTCTCTGCCATCTGGTAGTGTGTGGCTGAGAATTGCGCCTATTCCGAAAGGTGACACATCACAGGTGACAGTTAGAGGTAGCTTGTTGCTGTATTGAATCAATACTGATTTCGATGTGATTAGATCCTTAATTTTTTTGAATGCTGTTTCTTCTTGGTGGCCCCATTTCCAGCTGGCTTTTTTATTGAGAAGTCTATGCAGTGGTTCTGCTACTGTTGCCTTCTGTGGCAGAAAGACATGATAAAAATTAATGAGACCAAAAAAGCTTGTAAATCCATTTTGTTTTGGGGTCTGGGGGCTTTCTTAATCGCTCGTATTTTTTTTGTGTGTGGGGTGGATACCTGCTTCATCAGTAAAGTATCCCAGGAACTCGACCTGGTTTGTGGCAAGTTGGCATTTTTCTTTTTTGACCTTGAGTCCTGCTTCTCTAAATTTTGTCAGAACTGCCCTTAAACGGTCTTTTAGTTGTTTTTTGTTTTCAGCAGATATTAATACATCATCGAAATAGGGCACCACCCCTTTTAGACCTTGTAGAAGGCTCTGAAAAACGCCAGGGGCTATGCTTACGCCGAATTGTAATCTATTGCATTTAAATGCTCCTCTGTGCGTAACGATGGTTTGTGCCTCGGCTGTTTCAGGATCAACAGGTAATTGTTGATAAGCCTGCGTGAGGTCGAGTTTTGCAAAAATTCTGCCTCTTCCCAATGAATGCAACAAGTATTGGACTACTGGGATGGGGTATACGCTCTGTTGCAATGTGTGGTTCAGGGTGGCCTTATAGTCACCACAGATGCGCACGGATCCATCAGGTTTTATAGGGGTCACAATTGGGGTCTCCCATCTGGTGTGGTCAGTTGGCTCTGGAACCCCCTGAGCGATTAGTTTGTTTAGTTGTTCGTCAATTTTAGGTCTTAGTGCAAATGGTACCCGTCTGGCTTTAGAGTCTAACTGGAGCTACGGGTTTAAGTTAAACGATATAGGGGTCCCATGGTACTTGCCTAAAGTCCCGTCGAACACGTCATGGAATTCTTCTATCAGGTCTTTTTCCCAGTCAGTCATGGTGGTGTTGTTGATTCCTGTTACCTCGATCCCGAGCGGTTCGAACCATCCTAAACCGAGCAGGCTGGGGCAATCTCTGTCAACGATGGTTAATGGCAGGATCTTGGTGTGCCTTTTAAATTTTACTTTGAAGTGTCCTAGCCCTACAACTGCTATTTTGTTACCCTGGTAGTCCTTGATGATCAGGCTTTGCTTCTCAAGTTCTCTGCGTTGTATATTGGGAATTAAACTTTTTATTGTGTTCTATGACACCATTGATAAATATGAACCAGAGTCTACTTCCATCTCACATGGCTCGCCTTCAATCAGGACGTTGATTCTAACCTTCTTAGTGTTTGTTGTTCTGGCCGTCCAAATTGTGATAGTTTGGTGCGTTTCTTCCTTTTCATCTTTCCGTTGACTTTTTCCGTCACGGTTCCAATGGCTTCCGGATGTCCTTTCTTTGTTTCTGGGGTGGTGTTCCCTTGAATTATAGCTCTTTTTGTTTTGGCATATCCTTGCGATGTGCCCCCGTTTCTCACAATGTCGGCATGTCGCGTCCAGGAATCGACACTCAGATCTCAGGTGGTTTCTGCCACAACCCGCACACTGGAATTCGGATCTTCTGCTTCGTCTCTCTCTTCGGTTCCTTTCTGAATAGTGTCTGTTCACTTCCTCGTCTTCATCATCTGAATCGGTTGCTGATTCGATGTCCTCATGGTGAGAGGTCGTGGCAGCGTGCTTTTTGGTTCCCTCTGTCTTCTTCTCTTTGTTCATGCTCGGGCTGCCCGCCATATTCATCTGCTTCATTTTTGCTGCAGATTTCTTTGCGGCTTCAGTGGCAGTTGCTTCAGCAATGGCTTCGTTGACAGTGATGTTTGGTCGGTTTAGTAGTTTGCTCTGTAAGTTTGCGTCTCTCCTCCTCTTCCAAGGACTATGTGATCCCTCATGGCTTCGTCCACGTTGAGGAATTCACATGCTCCCCCAATGTCTCTTAATGCTGCTACGAAGTCTCCAATGCTCTCGCTTTCTAGTTGGTTGCACTTGTAAAACTCGTGTCTTCTAATTAGGTTGGATACGGCCAGTGCGTAATGGTTCCTCAACATCCATTTCAGGCCTGGCCATGCCATCTGTTTAACATCATTTGGTCTTGCTAACGCTTTGGCCATTTTAAAAACAGTCGGGCTGCAATGCATTAGGAATACGGCTCTCTTCCTTTGGTCGGTGATTCCTTGCAGCTCGTTGCTTTCTAAAAACATCAGAAATCTGTCAATGTATGATTCCCATTCTTCTTTGGCTGGGTTGAACAGTGCGGGTGGTGAATTGTTGCCGGCCATTTCACTGGTCCTTCGGCTGTTGTTACCACGGGCTTACGGTCTTTGTCTCTTTGATCCCACCCTCGTCGCCAGTGTTCTGTCATCAGTAAAGAGACTCGCAGACTGGAGTTGAATTCAGCTCTTTAATAATATCAGTAACTTCAACTGCAGTCGAACCGCAACAGCCCTTTTTATAGAGGCTGCTCCAAGGCTCACAGCCAATGACATTTAGTTAAACTTCCCGCTGCTATTGGCGGCCAATCAGGTACTAACGTTACTAACCAATTGTATCGTGGCTTCTGTTAACCAATAGGAACATCGCCCTAGAAGTCTTTATTTAAATACACTACAATAAGGACAAGAGTGGAACATTAGAAATCAAGGAAGAATAGGATTAACAAAGATCAATCAAATAAATATTTTAAATAATAAGATAGGGGGGAACTGGGGCTCAAAAACTTTTTAAAAACATAGGGAAGAAAGGGATAAGTAAAACTAACATAATAGTAAGCAAGTAAATAGCAAGGTATAAAAACAAGCACAAAAAGGCAGAAAAAAGGATAGGAAAAAAAGAAAGATACAAAACTTTTTACCTTTAAAAGAACCAGCAAAAAGAAACAAACTCATGGAACAGGTGACTGATATTATTATGGTGTGCAACATATGTTCCATGTATGTGCTTATGCCCAAAGAATAGTCAAATTACACATGTATTAAATGTAAGCTATGTGAACTACTAGAGGAAAAAGTAAGGGATCTAGAGGCAGCTCGAGCTAAACTCCAACCTACTCACGAAAGCTATGCCCAAATTGAACCAAATAATGAACAAATAATTTCCACAAGATTTGACCCTGCTGATAAACCACTGGAGGAAGACAAATGGAGATATGTCACACTTAGAAGGAAACACAATAATCAAAGAAAAAAGCAGCACACATCTAACAAACCCCTGCTGCCCAATCTAATCCAGTCAGAAGTAGCCTCATTAAAACTGAGCCACCAATTTCTCCTCCTAGTTGAAAATACTCAGACCCACAACCTCCCCCTCAAAGAAAACATGCAAACACTTAGAAAAGCATCCAATATCCCTAAAAAAGTCACACCAACAAACTCACTTAGGATAAACAGAAAAACACCCCAGCTGCAGCCCCTAAAAAAGGAAGGTGATAGGAGATTCTATTCTCAAAGGAACAGAACCAGCCATCTGCAGACCGGACATACAACCTAGGGAGGTATGTTGTCTCCCTTCATCAAAAATCAAGGATGTGGCTGAGAACCTAACCAAAATAATTAGGCCCATAGATTACTACCCTTTTCCACTACTACATGTAGGGATGACACCAAAAAGGATTTGAAGACAATATTGAGTGATTACGAGCAGCTAGGCAAGAAAGTTAAGGAGTTATGTGCACAATTAATTTTTTCATCTGTACTGCCAACAAAAGGTCAACATCCAGTAAGAGAACAAAGGATTTTAGAAGTGAACCACTGGCTGAAGGGTTGATGTCACCTTTTTGTGGATTCCTGGACCATGATCTGCAGTACCTCCATGATGAGTTTTTGGCAAGAGATAGGCTGCACCTCACAAAGACTGGGAAGAATGGTTTTGGAAAATGACTGGTTTAACTTATCAGGAGGGCTTTAAACTAAAATTGAGGGGGGAGGGTGACCAATCTCCAGGATCTAATTCCAAGCAAAAACCCCTAGAAAGCAAGTCAAATAATGAAGTAAGGAGGGATGGCAAGGAAGACAAACTCAAATACCAAATAGGAGACATAGGAAGTATACCCAGAGTCAGACATAAAGACATCAAGTGTCTGTATACAAATGCACAAAGTTTAGGAAACAAACAGGCTGAACCTGAACTATTAATACATGAAGGTAGATATAGCTGGAATTATAAAAACTTGGTGGGACAAAACCCATGACCGGAAAATACCAATAGAAGGATACAAACTGTTCAAAAAAACCCAGACCCCATAAAAGTGCACTGTATGTAAAAGAACACTACATTGCTACAGAAATCATGGAACCAAAGGTGAAAGCCTCCTAGAATGCATATGGGTCAATATAAAAGAAAAAAAGAATGACATTGCCATAGGTGTGTTTTACAGGCCACTCAACCAAACAGAAAAAATGGATGTACTTTTTGCCAACCAACTAACAAATATATGTAAGAAGCATGCTAAAATAGTAATGGAGGACTTCAGTTACCCTGACATCAATTGGAAGACTAATTCCGCACCAAGTGAGAAATCGAATAGTTCCCAAGCAACTTAGCTGACAACTTTGTTGTCCAAAAGGTAGAGGGGGGAACTAGAGAGACAGCCATACTGGACTTAATTCTTACAAACAGAGAAGAAGTGATAGAGGGAGTTTAAATCGCAGGAACTTTTGGTGAAAGTGACCATGTCATACTAGAGTTAACATAACTCAAACAGAAGCAATAGAGCACAATGATACCAGGGTCCTCAACTTTAAAAGAGCTTATTTTAACAATATTAACAAGAACTTGAGAAAGATTCCTTAGATGAAAATCCTTAAGGGGAAAACAACTGAAGAAGCTTGAAAAATATGATAATAAAAGCCTAGTCCAGCACAATACCACTGAAAAAGAAAAAAAACAAGAAATGCAAGAAGAAACCAACATGGCTGCACAAAGATTCCTCTGACAAATTGAAAGACAAAAAGGACAAGTGCAAAAAATGGAAAGAGGGATACATAACTAAGGCTATCAGCAGATGGTCAGAATCTGCAAAGATGAAGTAAGGAAAGCAATGAACAATGACTTGCAACAAAAGTCAAAGATAATAATAAAAAAAAACCTTTTCTTCCAACATATAAATAACAAGGAAAAAATCAAGGAAACAGCCACTCCACTAAAGAGAGAAGACAGCAAGGAAGTAACAGACAGCAGAGAGAAAGCAGAGCTGCTTAACTCATTCTTTGCATCAATCTTCACACAAAAAGAAACTATAGCCCAAACTACCTAAAGCATAATTGTAAAAGACAAACTAGAAATAAAACTTAAAATAAGCAAACAAAAGATAAGAGAACACCTGTTTGATCTTGACAAATACAAATAATTAGGACCTGATAGATTACATCCCAGAGTTCTAAAGGAGCTGGCAGATGCATCTCAGAACCACTGTACCACATCTTCCAGAAATCCTGTCTAAACTTATGGACCTTGGGCTTTCTTATTCAATCTGCCTTTGTATTATGGATTTCCTGTCTGGCCGCTCTCATAGGGTCAGATTAAGTCATCATACCTCTTTGACCCTTATTCTTAACACTGGTATACCACAGGGTTGTTGAGTCTGCATGTTGAGTCCCTTACTCTATACTCTTTATGTACATGACTGCATTCCCATTCACACTAGTAATACTATTACTAAATTTGCAGATAATACAACAGTGGTGGGATGAGTCTGCCTATCAAGATGAGGTAGACCGGTTGCTTTCATGGTGTGGAGACAATAATTTGGTCCTTAACACCAATAAGACCAAGGAGCTTTTAGTGGATTATAGAAGGAACAGATCAGGCATCCAGCCCTTGCTTATCAATGGAGACTGAGTGGAGCAAGAGGCTAGTTTTAAGTTTCTGGGTGTTACTCTAAAAGAAGACCTGACCCGGGGTGCCCACATTGCAGCCCTGTTCAAAAGGGCCCAGCAGAGATTATACTAGCTGAGACATCTCAGAAAACAACAGCTGACTGAAAAACTGCTGGTGACCTTCTGCCGCTGCACCATAGAGAGCATTTTAACATACTGCACCTCTGTATGGTTTGCCAATTGCACAGTGGCAGATAGGACAGCACTCCAGAGTGTTAACATCATTGTCCAGAGGATCACTGGTTGCCCTCTCCCCTCTTTGGAAGAGCTTTATAGCTCCCGCTACATTAAGAAATTTCAAAACATTCTCAAAGATCCATCTCATCCTGGACACTCTTTTTTTGAACTATTACCATCTAGCAGACAGTACAGGATAATAGAAACAAGGACAAATAGGCTGAAAAAGAGCTTCTGTCCCAGAGCAGTAACTATATTGAATTCTACTATATAGTGCAATAGTAATATTATTAATATTCATATTAATGCAATATCAGGTTTTCAGTTCAATTATATATAATGTGAAGGATGTGTGTTTGTGTTTTATTTATATAGTTATAATGTACACTGAAGGTGGCATTTAATTTAGTTGTATGAGGTGCAGTGACAATAAAGTAAGCTAAACTAAACTACCAGAGAACAGGAAAAGCTCTGATGTGGTTCCCATCTTCAAAAAAAAAAAAAAAAAAAAAGTGGGGGTGGGGAAACAAACCCAGGAAACTACAGACCAATCAGCCTAACATCAATACCTAGGAAGTTATTGGAAAAGATAATTTAAAAAAATCTGCCAACATCTAGAAACAAGTAAACTAGAAGTCAGCATGGGTTTATTAAAAACAGATCATGCCAAACCGTCTTAGGTCCAGTACTCTTCAATATCTTCATAAATGATTTAGATGAGGGAATAGAAGGGGAATTTAACAAATTTGCAGATGATACTAAACTGGCAGGAATAGCCAACACTCTAGATCAGGGATCTTCAAACTTGACAGCTTTAAGACTTGTGGACTTCAACTCCCAGAATTCCTCCTCCAGTCATGTTCGCTCAGGAATTCTGGGAGTTGAAGTCCACAAGTGTCAAACTTGCCATGTTTGAAGACCCTTGTCCTAGATGATAGGCTCAAAGTCCAAATGTATCTTGACAAACTTGAACACTGGGCTCTATCTAACAAAATGAAATTCAGTGTAGAGAAAAGTAAAGTCCTACACTTAGGCAAGAAAAACCAAAAGTGCACATATAGACTGGGTGAAACCAGGCTTAATAGCAGTAACTGTGAGAGGGATCTTGGAGTCTTAGTGGACAACCAGTTAAATATGAGCAAGCTTTGTAACAGAGGAATCCAATCAGATCAAGGGAGGTACTAATACCATTCTATAAAGCCTTAGTAAGACCACACGTCGAGTACTGCATCCAGTTTTGGTCACCACACTATAAAAAGGTATTGAGGCTCTAGAAAGAGTGCAGAGAAGAACAACCAAGATGATTAGGGGACTGGAGACTAAAATATACAATGAATGTTTGCAGGAACTGGGCATGGCTAGTCTAGTGAAGAGGAGGGCCAGAGGAGACATGATAGCAGTGTTCCAATATTTGAGGGGTTGGCACATTATTTTCAAGGCACCTGAAGGCCAGACAAGGAATAATGGATGGAAACTGATCAAGGAGAGATTCAACCTAGAAACAAGGAGAAATTTTCTGACAGGGAGAATAATCAACCAATGGAACAGCTTGCCTTCAGAATTTGTGGGAGCTTCATCACTGGAAACAAGAGACTGGGCTGTCATCTGTCAAAAATGGTGTAGGGTCAGCTTGAATCAGGGAGTTGGACTAGATGACCTATAAGGTTTTTTCCAACTCTGTTAATCTGTATTAGCTATGAATGACCCCTGAGATGTCCCTTTCTTAGTTTTAGAAATATTTTATTGTATTTTATCTAAGTATTTCTTAATCAGCATTGAATAAAATGATCTGATTAAGAATGATTGGATCAAACTATTTCCAGTCTATGTCAGATTTGGATATATTCATTCTGGTGTCTTTTTTTCATATTTCTTTAAGATATGGCATGCACACATTTTATAGGTTAGACATTTCTATATTTCTTTTACTTATAAAATATGCATCGGTAAGAAAAGAATTCTGGCCAATTTATCAAACAAAGATGCTTGTAATTAGGATGGGAAGGAAGGGGGGAATAAATCTCCTAAAATAAACCTGAATTCAACTGTTTCCTAGTAAATTTGCACTAAGTAACCCACAAATTTAAAAAAGGGCAGAAGTATATAGTCATCTCTATGTTGTAAAAGAAGACTAAAGAAACTTCCACTTAAGAATATTCATCATATTTCCATCACATCCCTACGTGAATCTTTTTTTTTCTGTTCCAGTTGTCATGTGGCAATCTGTATCTTATTCTTTATTGCTATCTTTTATGCTAAGACCTTAAATTGTGATTTCATTTTGTTCTGATTTTTTAAAAAAACATTGGATATTGCCACATTTTGAAAAAAAAAAGGCCTTTTGTTTCTCTGTGGAGTTCTTTTAGGTGCAATTTTGATGGCCAGAATGAAAAAGTTGAAGCTGGCAATATTCATGTGGTTCAATCTCAGATCTGATCTTAAGGAACTCATAGTGAAGAAACTTCAAAGAATGGGAAAGCACTAGGAAATATTTTCCAGGCTTTGATTAAAGCATGATTGTAATAAGCTCTGGCTTTACTTTTACATATTTATTAAAGCATCTATTGAGTGCTCCTCTCATTCAACTACATTCATAGGCAGTCTTATTCAAACTACTATTGTGACATTTCTCCTTTATCCTGTATATATTAAGACTATTTCTGAATTTGTAAGGGGCTAATAATGATCCCTACTGCACCAACCCTGAATATTAATAAGACCAGACCTGAGGTGGTTGCCTCTAGGAAAAGGCAAGCTAGATATAAATGGAGATTGTATGAAGAACCAATAAAGATAAGGTAAAGGAATCCCTGTGGATTCTGCTAGTCGTTGCCAACTATAGGGGGAGGTGCTCATCTCTGTTTCAAGGCCATTGAGCCAGTGCTGTCTCAAGACATTTCCACAGTCATTTGGCCAGCATGACATCACGGAGCAGTTAACTTCCCATCAAAATGCTACCTATTTATTATTCACATTTGCATGCTTTCAAACTGCTAGGTTGGAGGAGCTGGGGCAAGTAAAGGGAGCTCACCCCATTGCATGGTGCCCGGGTCTCAAACCTGAGCCACCAATTTTTCAGCCAACAAGCCCAGCATCTTAACTGCTGAACCACTACACCATCCTGCATGAAGAACCAATAGATGAAATTAAATCTTATTTCTATTTAGATGTGGTCTTTTCAGAATCAGTTTCCTGGATTTCTCTTTTTATATCATGTTCATTAAAAATCATAACTAGTTCTTATTCTCTAATGTGCTTATCAAGAATAATTATCTGGGGGAGGCAGAGCTGACATCATGGTGATATGGTGTACTTTCCATAGGACTCTATGGAAGTTTGCCGAATTCCTCCTGCCAGAGGGTCCCATAGAAGCTATGCCACACTGGAGGGGTGGTGAAGAAGAAGAGGACACTTCATAGATCACAAGGAGACTGAAAAATTCCAGAAAATAAAATACAACTGTCAGTGTTCCAATGAAACTCCCCATTCTCATTCAGCACTCAGAAACAAAGTTCATCCAAGTAAATATTTATTAAGGAAGTCATGTTGGCGCATTTAGGAAAACCTGAATCTGAGAGTTCCGGGTTTTCCCTTCCCAATAGAAATTCAAAATGCATCCCTGCATCCACCAGTCCATCACATGGTCCAATCAAACATCATCACAGCTGGAGACATTCCTCCAGACACTCTTCTCCAGGTGCATGTCCTTGACTTTATAAGAAGAATGTTGTTGAATCTAATCTTCCACCTCTTTAAGAAATCCCCCTACCCAAATTCCCAGGCACTAACTGTGGCAGTCTAGAAGCTTCTAAATAAAATATGGCTTCCAAGGCTGACAACAACAATATTTGGAACAACCTGAACTCCCTAATGTACCCCAAACAGTTAAAGCTATGTTGAATGAATGAATAACTATGATGGAATTGACAGAAGCAATTAAAAGACAAAAGAATAATAAAACACCAGGGCCTGATGGGCTACCCGCAGAATTTATAAACAATTACAAGGTATATTAGGCCCAATGATGTTGAAAGTTTATAATGAAGCTCTGCTAGAAGCAAAAATACCAAATTCAGCAAGCAAATACAACTCTTATACCGGAAGACTATTCAGATTTAATGCAGATTATCTTTATTGAATGCAAAGAATTATCTTTATTGAATGTGGATTATAAAATATATGCTTCAAAAGCAGACAGATTAAAAGAGTATTTGAATGAATTTATACATTTAAATCAGAATGGGTTTAGAGGCAAAGAGGCAAATTAAAAATAAAATAAGAATGAATTTAAACACATTGGTGTATTATGAAGCACATCCTGGAAAACAAATGGTGGTGATTTTCCTAGATGCACAGAAAACATTTGACAATGTTAATTAGCAATTTATTTTATTACAATTAAAATATATGAACTTTGGGGAAAGATTTATCAATATGATTAAAGCAATATATCACAAACAATCAGCTAAGCTGATGGTAAATGGGGACATGACAGAGAACTTTGATATAAAAAAAGGCACCAGACAGGGATGTCCACTGTCCCCTTTGCTATTTATACTGACACTGGAAATGTTAGCCAGAAATATTAGACAAGATGAAGAAATAAAAGGAATGGAAATTTTAAAAAGAGAAATATAAGCTACAGGCATTTGCAGATGACTTGATCTTTATATTAGAAGATCCATTAGAAACTGGACCAAAGTTAATTAGAAAGATAGAAGAATATGAGGAAGTTTCAGGATTGAAGGCGAAGTTGCAAGACAAAAATTTGAGGTAAAAGCCTCACAGATACCGTACACAAAAAAAGAGTGTTGATGGAAAGAATTGATATACAGACAGTAAAAAGTGGAGTACCTAGGAATACAATTAACAGCAAAATGTCCAATGATTAAAGATAACAATTATATGAAACTGATGCAACAAATTAAACTAGATTTGGAGAAATGGAAAGATCTGCAATTGGCATTAACAGGAAGAATAGCTACTATAAAAATGAATATCTTACCAAGACTATTATATATATTCCAAACAATTCCAATAAAATTGGGGAAAATATCTTGAAGAACTAAATAAAATAATACTAAGATATATTTGGTTAAGGCAAAAAGCAAGAATACGTTTGAAAATGTTGCAAGGCTCCAAAAAAAGAGGGGGCTTTGGGTTGCCAGATCAATGAATGATTGTGTTGTAGAGCGATGGTAAGGAAGAGGCAGAAACCAGAGCGTACAACTAACAAGGCTTTATTGCAGAGAATAAAGGGTTGTCGCGTCTGCTTGCTAACTGGCAGACCAGCGGGCGACAACGGGGCTGGCTCTGCTCGACAGCCGGCTTTTATAGCCGACTGTCAAACGGAGCCAGCCAATGGGAGCGGCTGGTGCTCCCGCTCAAACAGCGGACCTGGTTGGGAACTCCAACCAGTTCCGCAGACATAACACTCCTTTCCCCCAGCTGGGAACATGCGTAGTCTTGTAGGTAAGTTGGCTGCCTGCGCTGGCGACCAGAACGTCGCAGTTCGGGTGAACTGTTGGCTGGTGACAAGTCCAGGCCCTCGGGACATGCCTCGACGGTCGTTGGGGCATGGGCTTGCCCTGGCGCAGTGTTCTGAGAAGTCGGCAATTTCCCTTGCTCGGGTTGACCTGGGCGAGTCGCGGTGTCCGGTTGGCAAACTGGCTCACTCGGCTGCGGGGTCGGTGATCCTAGCCGGAAACTCGGGTCCCCCAGCAAACCCTCCTGATCGACGGGGAAGACCGGGTTCCGCAGGGGGCTTTCGTCTGGCACCAGTAGGGAGACGTTGGCGCTGGCAGGTCGGGTTGGGTTGGTATCACTCGCACTACTCCGTCGCCTTCTGAGTTGGTCCACGTGTCTCCGCCACAAACGTCCATCTTCCAGGAGGACCCTATAGGATCTAGGACCTGTGACTGACACGATTTGTCCTGGTACCCACAAAGGATCCCCCGCATAGTTCCTGGCGTACACCAGGTCTTGCAAGGCAAAGTCTCTGACCAGACTGTCAGACCCTAAAGGGGTGTCTGGGCAGTAGTGGGGGTGTAACCTGTCCAGGGTGGTTCTAAGGCATCTCCCCATTAAAAGTTCGGCCGGGGATTTGTTAGTAGTGGTGCAAGGCGTCGTATGTTGACTGAGCAGGTAACGAGACAGTTTAGAGTGCCAGTTTTCCTGGCCAAACCTGGCGAGTGCCTCCTTGGCTGACCTAACTGCTCTTTCCGCCATCCCGTTGCTAGCGGGGTTAAAAGGGGGCTGTAAGGACGTGTCTGATGCCCAAATTAGTAACGTACATACTGAACTTGCATGAAGTGAACTGCGGGCCATTGTCAGACACCAGCGTGTCTGGGAGTCCATGGGTGACAAATAAACGGGTCAGGGCCTTAACTATTGCCTGGGTGGTGGTCGTGGGAAGCAGGGCCAAGTCTATCCACTTGGAGTAGGAGTCCACGACCACCAGGAAAGTCCTGCCATGCACCGGTCCAGCCAGGTCGATGTGTAGGCGAGACCAAGGGGCACTAGCACTTTCCCACCCGGTGGGCGTGGCAGCTGGTGGGGCAGCCCTGGTTTCTTGGCAAGGTTGGCAAGAGCTTACCCAGTCGGCAATTTGGGCATCCATGCCGGGCCACCAAATGTAGCTGCGGGCCAACGCCTTCATCCTTACGATGCCCGGATGGCCCTCGTGAAGCACCTTCAGGATGGGTACAAGAGTAGTCATCCCAACCACCCTTCGTGTACCCATCCTGAAGGTGCTTCACGAGGGCCATCCGGGCATCGTAAGGATGAAGGCGTTGGCCCGCAGCTTCGACAGTTCCTGTTGACGGGTTTTAAAAGGAGCAAAATCAACTGTACATTGAGTTTCCGGCCACCCCCTTCCCACCCAGTCCAGAACCTGGGCAATTATTTTGTCTTTTTTCGAGTGTGCCGTGATGTCCTCAGCTGTCACTGGCAGCTTGAGTTCGTTGACCTCAAAGATGGCGTGAATCGGTGCTGGGTCTTCGACTGGAACTGGCAGGGGGCAGCGACTAAGGGCATCGGCGTGACTCAAGTTCTTGCCAGGACGATGCACCAACTTGAATGAGTAAACGGCCAGAAACAAAGTCCATCTGGTCATTCTGGGTGAAAGTACCTGCAGGGTTTGCTTATCTCCAGATAAGAGTCCTAGGAGAGGTTTATGATCAGTCACAAGTTCGAAGTGGTGGCCAAACAAGAATTCGTGGAACTTTTTAACTGCAGCAACCGCAGCCAAGGCTTCTTTATCGATTTGGCTGTAGTTCCTTTCTGCTGAGGAGAAGGTCCTAGAAAAGAAGGCAATTGGTGCCTCGGAGCCGTTGGGGAGTCTGTGGCTAAGGACAGCCCCAATCCCAAAAGGGGATGCGTCAGCAGCCAGAACCAGGGGAAGACGTTGATCGAACTGAATTAAGACTGCTTCTGATGTGAGTAAGGATTTGACTGCTTTGAAAGCATGGTCTTCTTTGGGTCCCCAATGCCAGGGTGAGTCTTTATCTAATAGTCTGTGCAAGGGCTCAGCGACAGATGCTTTGTGCGGGAGAAATGAGGCGTAAAAATTTAGTAGCCCCAGAAAAGCTTGTAGTTCAGTCTTGTTGGTTGGTGTGGGTGCCTCGTGGATGGCCTTCACCTTGGACTCAATTGGGTGGATGCCAGAGGCGTCAATCCTATAACCCAGAAAGTCCACCTGCCTAGTGGCGATGGCGCACTTCTCCCTTTTAAGTTTGAGGCCATGCTGCCTAAACTTCTCTAGCACTGTCCTGACTCTCTGAATGAGTTGGGGGCGGTTGGTGGCTGAGACTAAGATGTCATCGAAATAAGGGACAACTCCTGGGAGACCCTGGAGAATCCTTTCCATGAGTGATTGGAATATACCCGGGGCCACACTGACACCGAACTGGAGGCGTTTACATTTGAATGCCCCTCTATGCGTGACTATGGTTTGTAATTCAGCTGTCTGATCATCAACAGGGAACTGTTGGTGCCTGGGACATGTCTAACTTGGCAAAAATGGTGCCGGGTTCGAAAGTGTGTAACAGGTGCTGAATAACGGGGACAGGGTATGCGCTGACCTGTAAATAATGGTTGAGTGTGGTTTTGTAGTCTGCGCAGATTCTTAAACTGCCATCCTTCTTGAGTGGGGTGACTATGGGGGTCTCCCATTTGGCAAAATCAGTAGGTTCTAACACCCCTTGTTTAAGTAGCTTATCTAATTCAGCGTCCAATTTGGGATGGATGGCGAAGGGCACCCTGCGTGGCTTAAGGCGGAGAGGAATTGCCTGGGGGTCTACAGAAAATGAGATGGGGGTGCCAGAATAGCAACCTAGTTCGCTGCTAAACACATCAGAAAAATCAGAAAATAATGTATCTACATCAGAAGTTGAGACAGCATGGATCCCTGTTACACTAAGGCCGAGGGAGGGAAACCAATCTAGCCCCAACAGGCTGGGGAGGGCACCATTAACAACCACTAAAGGCAAATGGCCTTTAAAGGCTTGGAATTGACCGAGGAACTTGCCTTTCCAGAGGACAGGGATGTTCTTGCCCTGGTAGTCCCGCAGAGTCAGGTGGCATCTTTGTAGCTGCTTCCTTGACAGTCTGGGCTGGATCTTCTTCAGGGTTTCCCAGGAGATGATTGAGAGCGCAGACCCCATGTCTACCTCCATCCTGCAGGGTTTACCTTCTAGGAAAACAGAAATTTTGATTTTATCAGGGGTTTGGGAAGTATGGTTAGCGTGGTAGCAGGTATAGCAGTCCTCCACTTGCCTTTGGGAATTAGAAGGTGGTGGAGGTCTTTGAGGCAAAGTGCGCCCTGCTTGGCAGACTCTAGCGAGGTGACCCTTCTTTTGGCAGTTCAGGCAGATGGCGTTTCTAAACCTGCAGGATGCCCTAGAGTGGGAGCCTCTGCAGGTTAGGCAAATGGGAGGTTGTTTGGGGGCGAAGTTGTTTCTCTGCCCCGCTCCTACCTGTGGAGGCTTCTGATGGTTGAGGCGGTTAATATCTGATGGGTCTGTGGGGTCTTCTTCACTGAGCACCTCTTCTGAATGGACTGTGGGATTGCTGGGCTTTACTGGAGTGCCTTGAATCTCAGCTGCTGATTGGGCAGAGAGCTCAGCAGCTAGGGCTTCCTCCATGGCTAAGGATAGATTCAAGTCCTTTTTTGCCAGCAAACGTCTTTGGAGCCTCAGGTCTCTAACCCCACAGACGATCTGGTCCAGCAGCATGTCTTCCAAGTAGTCTTTGAAACCGCACTGTAAGGCAGCTGTCCTCAGGGCTGCCATGTATTCATTGATTGACTCCCCTACTGCCTGTTTCCTAATTCTGAAGGCGTACCTTCTGGCTATCTGGGATGGTTTAGGCGAGTAGTGGTTGGAGAGTATTTCTTGTAGCTCATCCCAGGGAACGCTTCTGATGGTGCGTGGGGCGACTAATGCTGTAGCCGTGTCAAAAACGGCAGCCCCGCAATAGCTGAGGAAATAGGACTTCTTCCTATGTTCAGCAGCGTCAGCCAACCCGATGGCATCGAGGAAATGGCTGAAACGATTTTTGTAGGAGTCCCACGTCTCCTCGTTGGGCTTGAATGGCGGAAATGCTGGATTCACATTCATCGTGAGTATGCAGGGTTCGTCTTCTTCAGGCGTCTTTTGAATTCGTGCTCTTAAAGAGCGCAGGCTGTGACTGTCTCTCTGGGCTACGTAGCTCTTTTGAATTTTGTGCTCTTAGTGAGCATCAGCGGCCGCGGTACAGCGCTCGCGGCTCGCTTCAGCGAATACAGCTCAAGCAATGGCGGTTTGAATTTCGCGCTCTTAGTGAGCGTTGGAGGCTGTGGCTTCAGCGCCCGTGACTTGCTCTTCGTGATTACAGCTCTTTGAAGCAAACGCATCTGGCTAGCCTTCGATCCATCCCATCCTCGTCGCCAGTGTTGTAGAGCGATGGTAAGGAAGAGGCAGAAACCAGAGCGTACAACTAACAAGGCTTTATTGCAGAGAATAAAGGGTTGTCACGTCTGCTTGCTAACTGGCAGACCAGCAGGCGACAACGGGGCTGGCTCTGCTCGACAGCCAGCTTTTATAGCCGACTGTCAAACGGAGCCAGCCAATGGGAGCGGCTGGTGCTCCCGCTCAAACAGCGGACCTGGTTGGGAACTCCAACCAGTTCCGCAGACATAACAGATTGAATGGATGGATGGATCAATTTGAGACACAAAATACTATTAACTTTAGAAGCACATGATCCTCAACTAGGTTGCATGCCTTTTTATTATATGGGAAGAATAAGATACATAGTTATTTTCAAAGACATTATGTTAGAAATGCATTGTTATCAGTATGGCTTAAAATTAAATAACAACACTATTTAAAAATACCAGTCTGGCTTTTCACAATAGAAGCATTGATACATCCTAATTAATATGGAAAAAAATTGTAAGATATAAAGATATTCTGAATGAAAAAGGGGAACTAAAAACCAAGCAGGAACTTAGTAGTCAAGGGATAGATATTGCATGGTGGCCACAAATGCAAATACAATCCAGGGGTGGAATTCAAATTTTGTAACAACCAGTTCTGTGGGCATGGCTAGGTGGGCATCTCCATGTGATTTGGTGGGCATGGATCTTTTGGCAGCAACCCCCCCCCCCCCATTTTGGGCCTTCTGGGCCTAGGGAAGCCTCCTGGGGAGGGGCGTTTTTGCTCCCAGAAAGCTTCCCTGGGGCTCAGGAAGGGGAAAAAAACAGCATAAAGGAGGCACACAGCACTCCCCTGCACTCCATTTTGGGGCTTTATGAACCTCAGGGCATGCACAATAAGGATGACAGGGAGGGGAGGGGAGGGGAGGGCCAGGCGGAGAGGGGCAGGGCCATCCAGGGGCACGATTTGCCATTTCTCTGAATTGCAAAGAATCATAACCAGTTCTATAGAACTGATCCAAACCATTAGAATCCCTGATTCAATCTCAATATGAGAAAGATGCTAAAATGTATGATTTTAATAAAGAACTAACAGAATTGGACCAGATATCAACTGGAATGGATGAAAAATTGATAAAGAAAATATACTGTTACTTATTAGGTATTAAATTTGAAAGTGAGCAGGTAAAGGAGACAATGATTGTTTGGGCTAAAAATGTTGGATATGCAATAGAACTAGACAAATGGCAGAAATTGTGGGATAGAAATGTTAAACTGACTATGTCAACTGCATATAAAGAAAATTTTTATAAAATGTTTTATAGATGGCATTTTGCACCAGGCTGAAAAAAATGTATAATCCACTAAATGTTGGAAGTGCAATTAAATGCCTGGTTCATATTACTATATGAGTTGGACATGCCCAAAAGCTAAAAAATATTGGATGAAAATACATACTTGGTTTGAAACAATGATAAAGCAGCATATAGATACAAAAATAGAAATATTTTTATTAGGCATTCTGATGGAAAAATATGACAAAGGGACTATATATTTGATTTTACATGTATTAACTGCAGCCAGAATTGTATTTGCACAACAGTGGAAGTATGATGAAATCCCAACAAATGAGAGTGTAATTAATAAAATATTAGAATGTGCAGAAAT
Organism: Pseudonaja textilis; assembly: GCF_049901715.1. Taxonomy (NCBI): domain Eukaryota; kingdom Metazoa; phylum Chordata; class Lepidosauria; order Squamata; family Elapidae; genus Pseudonaja; species Pseudonaja textilis. Next base: position 12,397,386 of record NC_141998.1, on the reverse strand, counting down.
GAATAGACTAATGCTTACTATTAAGGACAAAATAGAAACTGAATATTTTTTGATATTTTATCAATGGTTAGATAATAAAAACAGAAGTTAGAAATGTGGGGACATAAAAAGGATAAACGTTAAAACAGCGATTTGTTAAAGTAGACAAGCTAAATATTATTGTCATTATAGTATTAATGTTATTATGATGAATGCTATTGGAAACATTTTGATTACGATTGCATAAAAACAATTGTACTAAGACAACACACTGATTGAAATGGAATTTTTATGTTACACAAATAAAAAATGAAAAAAAGAATAACTATCTGGGAACTTCACACTTGTCCAGTCACACATTTGAATGTATTTGGGCTTCCCAAATTTTCATACTCTCATTACAATGTGGAATTTCAATGCAATTTCTAGCACAAGCAGGCCCAGATGCTAAGAAAATTGTCAAACAAAGGATGGATGATGTTGCTGCCCAAGAGAATATTACTTCACATAAATGTGCTTGGCTATGGCTGGGTATTTGTAAAATTTTCTTTCATATTGAAAAGTATTTAACAATTTGTATACCCTAATACCATAGACAAGTTTCTACCAGAGCATGATTTGAAATAAATCTCTGGTTAAGCTTTGTATGTTTTACAAAGTTACTTATCAAAAAAGATACATGACTTTAAAGTTATTGCTCATGTGTTCATATGTTCTAGAAAGGGCTGATCCACTGGAATCTCATGTACAAATTAAGACCATTTGGAAGACCATGGTTCAATTGTAGCACTTATTGCAGAAAACCAGACTGTTGATCATTTTCTAATGGGTTGCCTTTTTTCTGTATAAAAATGGTCATTTGACAATGTGCAACTTACTCTAGAGAGGTTTGCTAAATTCCTGCCTATCATAAGTTAACATTAAAAAAAACAAATAGACAATGACAGTGAGAGAAGTAGGTGAAGTAAATGGTGAAATGAGCAACAAGTAGGAATATATTAATTCATTGCATAACATACTGAATATTGTTGGTTCCATCTATTTCAGAATCAACAGTAGAATTCACAAAGAGTGAAGGGTAGTAAGGAAGAATATAACTATCTGAATAATTGGTTCATAATTGGTGTGTGTGTGTGAACATCTATCTATCTATCTATCTATCTATCTATCTATCTATCTATCTATCTATCATCTATCTATCTATCTATCTATCTATCTATCTATCTATCTATCTATCTATCTTTGGTTATTCGGGTTTTCTCCCACATAAAATTGGAAGTATCTAGGCAATGTTTCGATGAAGTCTCATTCATCATCTTCAGGCTTGTGTCTTCGGCTCTGTGCTTCTCAGAGTAATGTGAGCTTGCAGCTGCTTCTTCCTTTTAACTGCTAGTGGGGATGTGACTTGATTGGGTGGGGGCTTGGCTATGTTCTGATTGGGTGGGGGTGTGTTCTGTTCAGGTGGGGGCTTGGTTGTGCTCAGGTTAGTCTTAGTTGCTGGGGGATTTGAGCTGGTGAGCTGTGATCCTGCTGTTTGGCTTCACGTTCGTGGTCGTGCCACATCTTCATGGTGGGCATCAGTTCGCTTCATGTATGGGTTGGAACAATGCACTTCCATTATACATATATGATAGCCTATAAGATATATGAACAGCCTGTGCTTATATTTAGAGGTTCACTTCAAAGAAATTAATCAAAAAACTATTAAACAACTTTTAGAAACCCAGACACCCATTCCCCTCTTTGCTGATGTAGCATCCCTTGAATCTACATTTATCTAGAAGAAAATGTTCATCAAGTTTTGCTTGTAATGTGTAGCTCTACCCTAAGGAGTCTGACAGCTAATTATCTGCCATGCATTATGTATAATTCCTTGGACTGGTTTACATGTTTGAGCAACAATTACTGAGTGACAGAGAAGCATTTGTGTAAACCAGGATAAGGAAACAACATTCATTTACTTGATTATAGCACTGTGAGAGTTGAGACTGCCAAGGGAAGGAGAAAAGAGACTCACTCATATCAGACAACACTTGTATGTAAATCTGGCATGTGATTTTCACTTTTTATTCAGGCAAGGGATTAGCCCATAGTTCATTACCTATGAACAGGAGAATGTGGTAGGATCTCCAGCTAGACTGGAGGGAGGTGTTAAGAAGGGAACAAGCTTGAAGTTCTTGCATTGGAGAAAGAGACATAGGACTGACCTCACTCAGAGTCCCTGAAACCTTATCTGACCATCCCCAAGGGAATACAGCCAGTCTGGTGAGATTCTTGTAACATAGGCAATTAAAAATAAAGTTTCTGCTTGAGAATTTTCACTAGTGATTCTGGTTACTAAATGTCTATGGAGCTTTTCAATCATCCACCTGAAATATGCTTTTTCAAAAGGCAACTGGACTTTGTTTTTCTCCCCTTGCTTCTCATGTGAGAAGCTTCTTCAATTCTGACTGAATGGTGGAGAATGGAAAGATGTATATGCCTTGCAGACATCTGGTTATTAGCACTCTTTCTGAGAGTCATTGAGGCCACTTGGAGTTTAATATGTGCATTCAGGGTCACCTGAATAATGCAAATGGGTGTGGAATCTTCTTAGAACTGCTGAAAGCATGTTCTAAACAGGAGATAGCTATTTATTTATTTTTTATTTATTTATTTTGATTTGTCAATCACTTACAAGATAATAGGTATAAGTATATACATATTTATGAATACATGAAATGTATAAAGAAAAATATATAAGAAAAATAAAAAAATAGGACAAGGACAGTAGGCATGTTGGTGCGCTTATGCACGCCCCCTACAGACCTCTTAGGAAAGGGGTGAGGTTAAGGTTAAGTCTAGGTTAAAGTTTTTGGGGTTTGGGGAAGAAACCACAGAGTCAGGTAGAGTATTCCAGACATTGACCACTCTGATGCTGAAGTCGTATTTCGTGCAATCAAGTTTGGTGCGGTTAACCTTGAGTTTGTATCTATTGTGTGCTCTTATGTTGTTATGGTTGAAGATGAAGTACTAATTCACAGGAAAGTCATTGCAATGCATGATTTTATATAGCATACTTAGATCAGACCAAAGATGGCGTAATTCAAGGTTTTCTAGGTCTAGAATTTCAAATCTGGTGGCATAAGGTATTCTACAACGAGCAGAGGAGTGGAGAACTCTTGTGAAATATTTCTGGACTTTCTCAACTGTGCTAATATCAGATACGTAATGTGGGTTCCAGACTGATGAGTTGTATTCGAGTATTGGTCGAGCAAATGTTTTGTACGCTCTAGTTAGTTGTGTGATATTACCAGAGAAAAAGCTATGTAGGATTAGGTTAACAACTCTTAATGCCTTTTTGGCTATGTAGTTACAGTGGGCTCTAGCACTTAGATCTTTAGAGATGAATATTCCAAGGTCCTTTACAGAGTTTGGATCATCAACAAGGTCTTGACTATTCAGTTTGTATTTTATTTTCTGATTTTATTTTATTTTTGCCAATATGTAAGACAGAGCATTTATTTGTTAAGATTTGAAGTTGCCATTTGTTTAACCATTCTGATACATAGTCAAGATCTTTTTGAAGAGTAGCAGTATTGTCTGTGGTATTGACACCACTGTTGACAGGTACAGAATTTGATAGGACACTCCCAATTTTGACCATTTGTTGTCTGTTTGACAGGAATGCTTCTATCCAGTTATGCAGGTGTCCATAAGATTTTAGTTTTAGTAGTAGTTTGTCGTGTACCACTGAATCAAAGGCTTTACAGAAGTCTATGTAGATTGTGACTATTGCTTTGCCCTGATCGAGTTGTGTAGTCCATACATTTTTGCAGTGTAAGAGTTGCAGATCACAGGATAGTTTTTTTCTGAAGTCAAATTGTTTGTTAGAGAGTAGGTTGTTTGTCTCTAAGTGGAGGATAATGGATTGGTTAATAATTGATTCCATGACTTTACAGGTGACGCAGCATAAAGAGATTGGTCTATAATTTTCAACTAGGCTGGGGTCTCCCTTTTTGAAGATGGGGATGACTGTGGCTTGTGACCATAGGTTAGGCAAGGAGCTGGTCCTGAAATATTTTTCATACACATATATATATATGGATCAAGCCGGTGATTTTGCTTTTGATTCACAAAAACACACTGAGACATAATAGAGACCCAGAAGATGAACAGACCTATGGAACAGCTGTCCTTCCCTACATAAGAGGTACTACAGACAAAATTAGTAAGATACTGCACAGACATCACATCAAGACTGCCTTCAAAACAGACAGAAAAATAGCAGACATCCTTAGAAACCCCAAAGATAAAATTGACCTGGAAAACCAAGGCATATACGAAGTCCCCTGTGCATCATGCCCGGCCACATACATTGGACAGACCAATAGAAGAATAAGTACCCGCCTGGATGAACACAAAGATGCAGTCAAAAAGCTGGAACACACTTCCTCACTAGTCCAACACATGGAAGCCACAGGTCATAGCATCAACTTCAATGGCACCAAAACCCTAGCCACTATAGAAAACCCCAATGGCACCAAAACCCCAGCCACAGAATCATCAGAGAAGCCATAGAGATTGATAAAAGACCAGAAAGCATGAATAGAAGAGATGATTCCACCAGACTGTCAATCATTTGGAAGCCTGCACTCACAAACAAAAAAATCTCCACACCACAAGCTAGGCAAACACCTGGGCACAGACAGATCCCCCCTGATACCTCCAGCTCAAACACACCCCAACCAGGCACCCAGATGAAACCTAGCTTCCTAACTAATGATAGCCGTCCATTTACCCGGAGCCAAGCTGCACTAAAGGCCTCCAATAAAGTAACACAATGTTGCCAGCCAATCAAGAGACAAAAAGAGCCAAAAAACAGACAGGAGATATTAGAAACATCAATCAAGCAGAACACAGCAAACTCCAAGACCAATAAACACAGACCAAGACTCCCAACCAATCAGGGTGAAGAAAAAACCATTCTGGCACAGCAATAGGCTGCCTCAAATTTAAATCTGAAACCACTATAAAAGCCTGACTCACAGATGAACACTATACAGAAGCCCGATGATGGCAGATGAGATTCTGCCGAAACGTTGCTACAACTTTAAAAGCACAACTACAATGATGTGGGAAAATACCCGAACAAAGCTGAATGCCATACATGTAAGTACCCGCGAAAACTTAAGAAAACACACACACACACACACACACACACACACACACATATATATATATGGTTACTGAGGTTCTCGCGGGTATTTGTATGTGGATCTTTGGTTATTCGGGATTTCTCCCGCGTAAGATTGGAAGTATCTAAGCAATGTTTCGATGAAGTCTCATTCATCATCTTCAGGCTTGTGTCTTCAGCTCTGTACTACTCAGAGTGATGTGAGCTTGCAGCTGCTTCTTCCTTTTAACTGTTAGTGGGGGTGTGACTTGATTGGGTGGGGGCTTGGCTGTGTTCTGATTGGTTGGGGGGCTGGCCATGTTCTGATTGGCTGGAGGTGTGTTCTGTTCAGGTGGGGACTTGGTTGTGCTCAGGTTAGTCTTAGTTGCTGGGGGATTTGAGCTGGTGAGCTGTGATCCTGCTGTTTGGCTTTGAGTTCGTGGTCATGCCGCATCTTCATAGTGGGTGTCGGTTTGCTTCATGTATGGCTCGGAGGAGTTTGAAGTGGGTAGTGATGCAGCTGCAGTGCGGCTTCTGGTCCATGGTCGTGTCTCATCTTCTGTGTGGGTGTGAGTCTGTTTTCTACGTGGAAGTGTGGTGGTGGCATCTTGTGTGGCTCTCATTCGTGTTAGGTATTCGTCTGTTCATGAGGGCGGGTTTCCAAATGACTGGTAGGCGGGAGGTGTCATCTCGTCTATTCATGCTGTGTGGGTGTTTTTTTATCTCTATGGCTTCTCTGATTATTCTGCTGCTGGAGTGTTCAGTTTTGGCGATAGTTCTGGTATTTTTAAAGTCAATCTCATGTCCTGTGGCTTTGAGGTGTTGGACCAGGGAAGAGGTCATTTCTTCTTTTTTGATTGAGTTCTTATGCTCTTCAATGCGTGCACTTATTCTTCTGTTAGTTTGTCCAATGTATGTGGTGGGGCAGGCAGTGCAAGGGATTTCATATACTCCTTAGTTTTCTAACTCGATTTGGTCCTTAGGAATTCTTAGGATGGTGGATATCTTTCTGTTTATGCAGAATGCTGTCTTAATGTTGTGTTTTTGGAGGATCTTGCTGATTTTGTCTGTAGTGCCCTTTATATATGGGAGGAGGGCTTTGCCATTGTCTTGTTCTCTGTCTTGGATTTTGGTTGGGGTTTCTTTTTGGATTAGGTGGGTAATCTTCTTTCTTTGGAATCCATTGGCTGTCAGCACGTCGGTGAGAGTGTGTAGTTCGGTCTCTAGGTGTTGTTCATTGGCTAAGCATTTTGTCCTGGAGATGAGTGTCTCAGCTACGGAATTGAACTGTGCTGGGTGGTGGTGTGAGAGTGCGTGTAGATAGCGGTTTGTATGTGTTTTCTTCTGGTAGATGGTGTGTCCTAGGGAGCCATTGGATTTTTTGTATACCAAGACATCTAGGAAGGGAAGTTGATTGTTAGCTTCTGTTTCCATGGTGAATTGTATTTTTGGGTGTAGGCTGTTGAGGTGTGTGAGGAAGTTGTTCAGTTTTTCTTTCCCGTGTGGCCAGATTATGAAGGTGTCATCTACGTATCTGAGCCAGAGCTTGGGTTTGTGATCATATTTTTCTAGAGCTTGTGTTTCAAGGTGTTCCATGTAGAGGTTAGCGGTGACAGGTGAGAGGAGTGATCCCATGGGTGCTCCTTCTATTTGATGATACCTTCATAATCTGGCCACACGGGAAAGAAAAACTGAACAACTTCCTCACACACCTCAACAGCCTACACCCCAAAATACAATTCACCATGGAAACAGAAGCTAACAATCAACTTCCCTTCCTAGATGTCTTGGTATATTCATTCATGTTTTACGAAATAATCATATTTAACTTAAATTGTTTCATGACAGTTCATATTATCATCTCAAATCTATCCTACAATCATTTTGTAGATATAATAAGAAAAGAATACCTCTTTATATATTTAATTATTTTCTAAGAAACTACATATTTCATTACCATGTTTTATTGTCTAACCATTGATAGAATAGATCCCAAATTTTATAAAATTGTTTCACAACAATTTTATAAAATTGTTTTATAAAATTTTTATAAAATTCTCGGATTTCAAATGTCAATCTACTCATTTCAGCACATTCCAATATTTTCTTAATGATTTCCTCCGGTGATGGTATTTTCTCATTTTTCCAATTTTTAGCAAATACAATCCTAGCCACTGTTAATACATTTACAATCAGGTATTTCAATTCTTTACTGTATATTTCAGGTAAAATTCCCAATAAAAATATCTCTGGTTTCAAATCTATATGCTTTTTTGTCATTTTTTCCAACTACATGTGGATTTTAATCCAATATCTTTTAGCATCTGCACAAGTCCACCACATATGGTAATATGAGCCAGGTATCTGATGACATTTCCAACATTTTTCAGATTTGTTCTTGAACATTCTTGCTATTCTTGTCGGGGGAAAATGCCACCTGTAAAACATTCTATACAAATTTTCTTTATATGCTGTTGACATTGTCATTTTATAATTTTGAGACCAAAGTTTTTGCCATTTCTCTAGATCAATCCCATATCCAAAATTCTTCCCCCAAGCAATCATTGTTTCTTTAACTTGTTCTTCTTCTATTTTAATTTCTAATAAATATCCATACAATTTTTTAATCATCTTTTCATCAGTACTTGTCAAAATCTTATCTAAATCAGTCGATTTATCATAGAAACCTTCTGTTTTAAAGTCTTTGTCATACCTTGAATGTATTTGCGCACATGAAAACCAATTCATCTTTATACCTTGTTCCTCTAATTTTTGTATAGATTTAAGTTCACCCTTTTCATTCAATATTTCACCATATCTAACTGTTTGTTCCTTTTTATATATTATAGGATAAGAAAATGCTTCAATAGTCGATAGCCAGACTGGAATTTTCTTTTTATATATATATATATAATTTATTAATTTTCAATAAACAAACATGCACAAGCAAAACACAAAACATGAAAACATAAAACTTCTTTTTGGAAAGCGGCTTAATCCTGGGTTACATCTTTTTGTACAGACATAAATTTGAATTCATGCTCACTTTATATACCATTTCCTATCTTATTTACCATTCTACATTTTCTATATAGCTTCTCCCCTCTTTTCACTCTCTTAATTCTGTTTTTTTTATTTCATCTCAATTTAAATCATCATGCTTGTATCTTTTGTCTGTTCTGTTTCAATTATCTATTATCTTTTCTCATTAATACAAAATTTCTCCTGTAATCACTGATTGAAGTATGACGCCTTTATATCTTTCCCCTAAATTTAACATTTAAAATAATATATAATTTTCATTCGGATTCTGCTTAGTACATTCTAAAGCTACATACTATATTTTAAAATAAGAAAAAATAATAAGTTTATAATATAATTAAAACAATAATCCATAGCAAATTAAACTCTATCGTTAAGTCTTAAACATTTTACACATTCCTTTAAATATTTTATCCCATTTTATAATCATATAATGTTCCAGTTTTCTAACATTATTTCAAATACAAATACAACAATACAATCTTATGTACTTTTGCAGAATCTCTTTTTTAATTATATTTTTACCCATTATCTCTGAAAAAATCCTATTTCTTTACATCTTGTTTCAAACCTTTGTAACTTCTCTCTCCCTTTTCCCTTCCTTTTTTTCTCCAATCTAGGCTTTTTACCCCCTTTTCTCTTGATCTCCACCCTCTTGATCTCCACCCTCTTCTGTGCTCCTCTTTTCTGTTGCTTTCTAACATTGTATCAATTTTTCACCTTATTTTTCCCTTTTTGGTTGTTTTTTTAGGTCTTAAATTCTCCATTCTCTTTCCCCTCTTTCCCTTTTCTTCCCCAGCTAGAGTTGCTTGTTTATTAAAGATGGCTTCTTCTTCATCCCAATCTTCTTGTTCTTGTAGTTTCTGATAAGTAGAAATCGCCATTTCTAAGAAATGGAAAACAGAGCCAGAAGAGCCCTTCCCTTCTTGTTCCTATTCTTTTAACTTTTTGAATTCCATTTTCAGTTCATTGACAAGTAATGCCATTGTGAAAAAAAATTTTTTTTTAAACAACCCAAATGTTTTTAGTCTTTCAAATAATAATTTCCCAAAGTCCCAAAGTTACCAAGCAATCCAAATACACACAGACTGTTTCATTTAGTACTTTCTTTTTTTTACACTTTTTCTTCCTGGGGTTACAGTTCAGTTGCAAAGTTCCAATTTAAAATGTATCTTTTAGAAGTCTTGTTACAATTTAGCTCTAGTCTTATAAATTCCAAACAGCCTTCTCCAGCAAAATCTTAATATTAATTCTTTTCCTCTCCCTTCCCACTTATAACAAATAAAGTTTTTTTCCCCAATATTCAGAAATCTTTATTGTCCCCTTGGCTTTACTTTTCAAGTTTAATTACCTGCTGATGCCAAAGCGGGTTTTTCTGATTTCTCATTCAACAGCTGTCACTGTAAGGAAGGAGAGTGAAAAAAAAACAAACTTTCCCTTTTAACTTTCATTCGCCGCTTTTTCCAATCTTCTTTGGGAGCGATGTATCTTTCATGAAATTCAAATTCCAGGGTATTTAAATACTACTTATTATCCTGGTCAGCCAGAACTTTCACTTTCTCAGCTTCCTCCTGCGCATTCTTATCTGGATGAGAGCTTCTTTGTGGCACCATTGCTGACCGCCGCTCCACTGCTTTCGGAAAAGGGAGTTGAGCCAGCTGAGGAGGGTGGTTGCGATTCCCCCAGACCCCTGCTGGGTCTCCCCTATCTTCAGTTACCTCTACGGGGTAACCAAAGCCCCAAATCCGGCTGGATCAGGGCACTCCAGCGGCGAGCGCAACAGAAACCACGCACAATCGCGGATTCCTGCTGCCGCTGAAGCCCTGCAAATCGGAAATCAATCTCTGGAATTTTCAAATAACATTGTCTTTTAGTCTTCTCCCAGTTTAACCACAGAGACTCCCATATACAATGTCTTCTAAAATACCCCTGTGATTTAGTTCCTTTATACCATAGAAAAGCATGCCACCCCAACAACAGATCATGTCCTTCTAATGTCAACAATCTAGTATTTCTTAGATTTATCCATTCCTTAACCCACATCAAATTTGTAGCTTGGTTGTACAACTCCCAATTAGACAAACCAAATCCTCCTCTTATTTTAGCATCTTGCAAAAGTTTAAGCTTTATTCTCGCTTTCTTACCTTGCCATGTATATTTCAACACAATTTTATTTAAATCTACAAAGTAATCTTTTCCAAGCCTAATTGGAATTGTTTGGAACAAATATAAAATTTTGGATAATATATTCATCTTGATTGTTGATATTCTCCCTATTAATGACAGTTGTAAATTTTCCCATTTTGCCAAATCTAAAGCTGGTCCTGAAAGATTTTTCCAAGATTATGCTTAGAGGTTCTGCTATGGCAGTGGATAGCTTTTTTGAGAAGTACGCACATATTCCATCTGGTCCAATAGATAGAGATGGTTTTAGATAGCATAGTGATTTTTCAACATTGTCTTCTTTAAAATCGATATGTATTAGATCATTGTATTTTCTGTGGTTCAGTTAGGAAATACTGGGCATGATCCATTGCTGTTTACAAATACTGAGCCAAAGAATGTGTTAAAGAGGTTGGCTTTAATGGTGTCATCATTGCAGTCTTTACCATTAGGTCCTATCCAGAGTAGGATGGACCTTGAGTCTTTTATTTTGTTGTTTACAAAATTGTAAAAAGCGCGGGTGGAATTGATGCGTAGAAGGTTTTCTTCTTGTTTAATGTGATAATTGGTGCATTCAGTCTTTATCTGGTGGCATAAATTTTTGTATCGGCTTTGAAGTTGGCAACGTGACCAGATTTGTTTTTCTGCCAAAGTGATTTCTTTTTGGATGTACTTTCAAAAAGCTTGCTGTTTCAATGAGTTGTCCTCCTCCCTGTCCACTAGCACCACTACTGTGTATATACACACATATATACATATTCAATCCCCTATGTAGTGTGCCTGCTTACGGAGAACTGGGCATATGGCTGGAATAGAAATGATTATGCAGTATCTTTAGGCATATGGTTGCTGCATGCAGCAGTTTTTTTATTTGGAAACCCCAACTGACTCTCATATTCAAGAATTATGGCTCAATCCCCCTTTTTTATTGCAAAAGCAGCATAGAAGCCAGTCATGCAATGTTCAAGACTGGAAATTTCTAATGCTTCTCATTTTTCAGTTGACTGCTTGTTTTTCAATTAGTGGGGGCTGATATCCTGCCTTAAATAGGTTTTGTTAACTTTCCTGATTCTTTTCCAGAATTAATGATATTTAGAAACATCCTCCTCCTGGAAATTAGCTCCTCTTCAGCAAGTGGTGCTGATAAAATTATTTTAAAAAACAAACAAGTATTTTTTAGACAGTCTAGAATCTGAAAACAGTTTCCTAGATTGAGAGTCATTTCAAATTATATATTTAGTCCATTCTTTTCCTCTTTTCAAGATTCAAAGTGCGCATTTGCTGTTGCAACCATTATCGCTTCTCAGCTTGCCAATGAACCAGGGGGAAGGGAAGGGAGAAATGGAATGAGGGCCCCAGTGTTTTGTGGTTAGCCGGCAGCAAGTGCAGATGGCTAAGGAGAGCGATGATTTTGATGAGGGGCCAGGACCATCAGGGAATGGAGTGCTGCCTTCAGAGATTGTGGGGTTAGCAGCAGTGATGAGGAAGTTCCCGAGGAGCCTGTGCCAAGTGCATGTGCACAAAGAATTACTCAGAGGAAAGAACAATTACAGCAGCACAGGCAACTCAGGAGTAAGGCTGCAAGGTAATGGCCCCTCCCTCAAGAGGATAAAGGCAAGTTTGTAAAAGCATTCTTTGCAGATAGCAAAGAAGCTCTTAGCTCAACTTGTGGACATCTTAGTTCATGAATCTTGTAAATTAGTTCTTATCTCTGGGTTTTTGGCAGCCTTGACAAACAACTTGGAAAGGCTCTTTCTTGTCGGAGATAATTGTTGAAAAGCAGTCGTTTATCTGTAGAGGAACAGCATTCATGATTAAACCTTGAAAGGTGGGGGCTGCTGCCTTTGTCTGTGTTTGCTCTCTGGGAACCCGGTTGGGTCAGAACACAGTGAGAATCAAAGAATCAAATCAATTGACCACCTTCAATTCCCCTTTAGGATGCTACCAGTTTAGGATGATGCATTTTGGATCATGGGAGTGCCAGCCATTTTCATGCAACTAATAAATGAGGTATTGCATGAGCACCTATTCAAAGGGGTTCTGGTGTATCTGTATGACATTCTCATCTATTCTGAAATGATGGAAGAACATGTGAAACTAGTATGTCAAGTACTGAAAAAAATCTTATGAATGCCAAGTTGTATGCCAAACTGTCAAAATGTGAGTTCCATAGGACCAGCCTAGACTACCCATGTTATAGAGTGTCTTGTGTGGGGGTGGAGATGGACCCAGGGGAAGTGAAAGCCATTTTAGAAGGCTTTCCCCATGGACCCATAAACACTTGCAAAGCTTCCTGGGCTTCACAAACTTCTATAAGCAATTCATCTCCTCCATTGCAAAAATCACCTTACTAATCACAAAACTATTGAAAACCAGAGGAGGAGGGGAGAAAACTTGGCTCAACCAGCCACTAACCTGGACAATGGAATGCCCAGGGGCATTTGAGAAGCTTAAGAGACTACTTGCAGCTAAGCCGGTCCTAAAGCACCCCACCCCTGAGTAACCCTTTGTGATCCAGGTGGATACCAGGTGGATGCCAGCAGTGGGGCAGTTCTCTTCCAAAAGAACAAAGAGGGGAATCTGCAACCATGTGTCTACACATCCCAAAAACTGAACAAGATGGAGACACAAAGGGTGCTGTGGGAGAAAGAAGCCTTCGCAATGTGGTGGGCACTGTGGACATGGAGACAGTTCTTAGAGGGCAGCCAAATCCCCCTTTTTTTGGAAGTATGGACTGACCACAAAAATCTGGAAGTGCAGAGAACTCTCCCTGAAGCAAGTGTGCTGGGCTCATACTTCAATCAGTTTGAATTCACATTGAAGTACATCCTGAGGGAAAAATTTTCCAAGCTGATGTGCTGTCCCACGTGCCCCAATACAAAAGCACCCAAGAGGAAATAGTTAATTCTATTATTCCTATGAAACAGTGGGCAGTGCAAGTGACCACTTAGCAGCAGATGAAGAGGAAAACCCTGAACTCTAATATGCTTTGATCCAACAAATGAAAAAGGAACTACCAACAGACACTTGATCTGGGGCCCACCAAGGAAGTTGATATTAAGGAGGGAGTAGATTTCCACTGAAACGCATGGGTTAATGTAAGAAAGGCTCCAGCGATGGAGAGTCAGCTTGCTTTAGCTGATAAGAGACAGACTCACCAAGGGGAGTTCCACATATGAGACAGAATGTATCTGATCACTCAGTATTTAAAGCTGAGGCTGCCTTACAGAAAACTGGGCCCCAAGTATGTAGGACCCTTTCCCAAAGTAAAGGTGATCAACACAGTCATAGTAGAACTGAAATTGTCCAAGATATTGGGAAAGGTGCATCCAGTATTCCATTGTAGTTTGCTAAAACCAGCCCAGGGTTCCATTGCCCAGGGTTCCATTCCAGTATTCCATTGTAGTTTGCTAAAACCAGCCCAGGGTTCTAAGTTAAGGGCAATTGGCAAAGATGCTTCAGGTCTGATTATAGTGGGAGATGAAAGACGCTATGTGGTTAAATGAATCTTAGATTCTAGGCACTATAAAGGAAAGTTACAGTGCTTGGTACAGTGGAAAGTCTACCCAATTTCGGAAGCGAAGTGGCTCAAAGTCCCTAATATTAAGGCAGATTCTATGTAAAATAGCCTCAGAAGTCAGGGGCCCTCCAGGGAAGAGTTCGGAATAAATGATAGTAACATGCAATTACTGTTTTCCAGGTATTTGGGGGGGGGGGGCACCTGTCAAGAATTAAAGTGTGCTTTTCCTGTTGCAACCATTATCGCTTCTCAGCTTGCCAATGAATGGGGGAGGGGAGGGAGGATGGAATGTAGGCTCCAGGCATCAAGAAGATGAGCATGGGAGCCAAGGACACTTCACTTTGCCAAAGCCAAAGACTTTTTCTCATGACAAAACAATGAGATTCAATTGGACAATATGACCTGCAATAATGGGGGGGGGGGGAGAGAACCCTATACTTTAATTATGTGGGTTTGCACATGAATTAGTTAGAACTGGTTTTGCCCTCATCAATGCTGAAATGATGCATTTTGCATTAGGAGATTGGATTGTTTCAACTGTGCCTGCTTTGGTTGGGTTTGTCAGTTGGAATGTTGAACCCCTATACTTGAAAATATTAAAGTTGTATTCTGTGGAAAACTATCATATATAAACCTGATCGACCACAAGATAAGTATTCCAGACTTAACTCCCAAATCTAGAATCTTTCACACAATCTGTTTGTTTAAAATGACAATTCTCTAAAATAATAAAACCCCTCCCCTATCCCTAACAAAATGAAAATGAAATCTTAAGATATATTCAATCTAAAAGTTAGAAGTGAATGGAAGCAGGAAGATTTTGCCTAAAATGGGGTTTGTTAGCAGCCAATGTTTCACTTATACCTGGGTGGAAATTAATCATTCCTTGATTGTTTATTAAGTGCATCTCTCTCTTTCTCTCTCTCTCCCTCCCTCCCTCCCTCCCACTACCCCTTTCCTCTTTTTAGACAGAAAACCTCCTCATGAAATAAAACCCCGAAGTAAGTTTCTCCCTTGTATATGTGTTTTCTAAGACTTCATTTTCAAAAATATACATATACTGTGTATTTATTAAAATGCCAACATCAGGCTAATTGTAAATGGTTTGGTTGAAAGAAGATACAAAACTAAAGCATGCAGAATTTTGTCTTTTAACTTATTCAAAGCTACTTTCCCCCATTCTCACCCATTACTTCTTATCCTGTCTTCAGGTGCTATGGGGAGTGTCTTGGACTCCCTCTTCTTTGTGATAGTCCCTTAAATATTGGAAGACTGCTATCATGTCACCTCTAATCCTTCTCTTCATTAGACTAGAAATTTCCAGTTCTTGCAACTGTTCTTCATATGTTTTAACTTCCTATCCCCTAATCAGAAAACATCTTGACAATGTTTCTGTTGCCATAGCTGCACCAGAGGAAGCAATAACAGTATTCAGCTGAATATGGTAACACATGGTGCAAATTCTCCAAATGAAATGAAAGTCACCCCAAAATGTAAAAGATACACAATATTTTAACAACCTAGTTGTGGGGAGGAGGGGAGCCTTGCATTATGAACAATGAAATCAATAATAAATGTGATTCAGAATTTTGTTTTGTTTAGGAGAAAAAGAGTTAAATAGAGCTGCTTTGAACACGCTCATCATTTTATTTCAAATTTATTAAGGCATTTGGCTTTAGTTAATAATTAATATTAGAAAAGAAGGGTCAAGAAAAAGTTGGTGTTATTGTTACTCTGAGAAATTTCTGCAATTTTGTTTTGTATATATGTCCTTGTGCAGTTTCTGCACAATTTAGAATTTTGGAGTGTATGGGGAAAGCATCAAGTTTCTAAAATTTGCAGAAATCCAAACAAGAAATGGAGAGAAAGAAAATTACTGTACTGGTTCCCTTCTTGCATTGTTCGTTTTCTGTTTATTGATTGATTGGTTCATTTATTGATTCAATTTATTTGGCCATCCATTTCAAACAATACTATCAGTATGAACAATCATAAAATCAATGGAAAACCTAATTACAACCATAATACAAAAAGAAAATTAAATATATAAATCAGTTGAGAAAACTTATAATCCATGGTTGGAAAAAGGGCCCATCATAGATTTGGGACCCTAGGGCAGATAAAGGGTCTTTGAGTCTTTACAAAAGGCCATCAGGATCATGGCCATCCTAATCTCTGGAGAAATAATGTTCCAAAAGCTAGGAGGTATGACAGGAAAAACATTCCTCCAGTCCCCACCAGCCAATGTTCCTTGGCTGACATGAGAGCATGCCCATGTTGTTTTTTATCAGGTAAAAACAATGGTTGAATATTGCCCCTCAAGTAACCCAATCCAAATCCATGGATGAGCAATTTTTAAGAGCTCTGGACCACTTTTGAGAGTGTTGGAAAACATTATGTTGATAGCATAACGTAAGGAAAGGTTGAAATGGGGGGAGGGGATAGAGTGCTTGGGAGGGCAACAAATCATCAAACTTGGGTTATGCAAGTCTAGGATTGCCATGTCATGGTAGAATGATCTTTCTCAATTGAAACAGCTATGTTCCTCCAGGAGCAGAGGGAAATTTGCACATATGTCTCAGATATTTTTGGAGCTTCCCTTGTAGCTCAGCAACCTGTCAGTTTGTCTAACAGATTGCAAGTTCTTTGTTTATCCTCTCATCTCCAGCATCATGACTGGATCCTTAAAAGGTCAGCCAAACTGCTGAGGTTGATTTTAGTTCCTTTAGCTCCCAGGAGAATTAAACTATTTATTCTGAACCAGGACATTAGAGATGTGTTTTAATAAAACTTGTTGCTTGCTTTTGAACTGAGTGAGCATTAAATTTAAAGCCATATGAATCACCATGGATGCAAAATCAAAGTTAATTATTAAGATAATTGAGAAAAAACCAGTTGTGGTAAATAGATTTATATATAATCTTCCCTGGCTTAGAACTCTGTTTCTCATATGGCAGACCATGGGAGAAACAAGGGAAACTGAGCAGAGAAGTAGATTTGCATGTTTACCAGTTACAGAAGGGAATAGGAGGAAAAAGAAAGATTGCAAGAACTAGGTGTAATTATTCTTTTCTGGGAGGGAACAAACAATGAATTGGAGATGATATGTACCCAGCACAGCTTGTGTGAAACTTTATTACAAATGAGATAATTTAATCAATTATGCTTCCTAATGCATTAAACCCAAATGTTTCATTTTGGGCTTCTGCGCTTCTTAATTTATCATCAGGTATTTTTATAAAACTTAACCATGCTTAATAAAAACTTCATTACCATAAAAGAATGCTTTTAGATGAATGTCTTTAATGGTGTCAGGAAGCACAATTAAATGCAGACAGGGTTCAATCATAACATCAGATAATTGTTGATAGCTTTGGGTTTATGCATTCCTTTTCACTTCATGAAGTCTTCTCTCTTCTCTTAATCTGAGGCAACCTTTGTTTTGTGCCTAACTTGACAAAGCAATTAGAAACAGGTGTCTGATGATATTTTTATTATTATTCTGCTTTAAAGGGCAAGTGGCATGGTGGACTAGTGGTGAAGATGTTCACCTCCTACTCAGAAAGTTGAGAGTTCAATCCTACTTGGCAACAAATGTTTCTCAGGGAGCAAAAAAACATATCTTCTGCAAACTCCACATAGGTGTCAAGAAGGGCATCCAGCCAATAAATGTTCAGCTTCATTCAGTCATCTGAACTCTACCCTGAATTAAGGGATCACAGGATTGTAAAAAGCAAAAGAAAAATCTGATTTAAAGGGCAAATGCATAGAATAGCATTGTGGAATTGGATAAACCAATAAGGATCAATTATAGATACAAATTTAAAACTTATCAGGTTTGATGAAATGTTCCTTAGCCTTGACAACCAGAAGATGTGTGGATTCAATTTCCAAAATGGGAATTTTGGGAGTTGAAGTCCAGACATCTTCAAGTTGCCAAGGTTGAGAAACACCGGGTTGGATGAATGGAAAAATATAGAAAGGATAATTCCTAGTGATAAAGTACCTACTTTGGATGCAGACAATCCCAGTTTTAATCTTGTTACCTGCAAACAGAAAAATTCCACCATCAATTTAGATATACTGAGGATTGAAGGTACACAGTTGTCTGTGCTCCTGTCAAATGATAGGCTGATAGTAGAAACAAAAGGTCTTTAGAATATGAGATTTAGAGCTTATTTAGAACTCTTATTTAGAACTTAGACTTATATACTGCTTCACAGCCCTCTCTAAGCAGTTTACAGAGTCAGCATATTGCCCCCAACAATCTAGGTCCTCATTTTACTGACCTTGGAAGGATGGAAAGCTAAGTCAACCCTGAGCCAGTGAGACTCAAACTGTCAAATTGCAGGCAGCCGGTAGGCAACAAAAGTAGCCTGCAGTACTGCATACTAACCACTGTGCCACCACAGCTTTAGAGCACATGAAACTAGTAATAGTATAAGTTTTTACAAAATGTCATGTGGGATTTATTTTGATTTTCAAAGAAGAATCTAGGGTTCTCCAGTGATTTCTTTGAAAATAGTAAATTGAGATGAAAAAAAAATTATCAGTGAATGTAGCTAATTAGCGTGGGAGATAGCTCAATATTGCTAATTACTGAGGGATGGCTCAGATAAAAATGTTCAGATCCAGCAATATCTCAGGACATTAAAAAAATGTCAGCCTTGACTTCATGACTTAAACCTCATTTCTTTATTATGTGCATTATGCATAACTGTAAAAATAATGTGGGGCTTTAATTATGACTACTGTGTTGAATTTTTGTATATTCTACACACCCCAACCACAGTGGTGTTCCTGTTTAGATCTACATCCTGATAGTTAGGGATTTGACCTGACTACCAGAACTGACCAAAAATAAGTAATTAATAACCCCAATTTTTGCAGATAAATATCATTAAGCAAATTGCTGTCTTAGGTCATGGAGCAAATGTAAATTTTACTAACTTCATATTCTTCTTTTCTGCATCTTCACATCTCATTTTCTAGCAAAAACCCCCACATAAAACAGTCATCCCGCTGTAGCAGTGTATATAAATAACAACAAATGCAGTACTGTATACATAACTATGAACAACTCTACACTATTCATTTACATGAACCAAATCCTTCTGACCCCCCGCTGCTTGATTTGAAGATGTAAAACAGAGATAAAATTATTTGTGGACTCTTCTTGAAATGGCATTGTTTTCAGAATCCTATGTCACAAGCTGTTGCTGTGACATTGTCTAATTGGGTGCACTGACAAAGATTAATGCATGTTTTTTATGGAGAGAATTGGAATGGAAGAATAACAGTCAAGAAACAGTCAAAGAAACATAATGCATCATTTTTATATCTTGATGCATTTCTATTTGGGGCAGATTTTCCTACCTCGAGGGAAGGTGGGATGGACAGATAAAGTTGTCATTTATGTTTTTTCTATTTACTATTTTATGTGTCTATTAATGTGGCACCTTCTAATTTCTCTACTGATACCTAACAATTTTGATGCCTATGGAAGAATTGGCATACTCTTGAAAGTTCAGGTCTGACCACTGACTTAAGTGGATTGCTGGGTGGATGATAGACAGACAGACAGACATATATAGAAAAGGACTTTTCACTCAGATTCCAGCAATGTATTTCTCAAGCAAAATGAACTTGAGAGCACAAAGGACAGCTGAGTGTAAAGTAATAAGTCTGTGGTTTTAAACCAGCAAAATAAAGGCAATATTCCTCAAAGCTTTTCAAAAAAGGAGCTTTTGTGAATAATCTGTCTTGTTTTCCTTCCTACCCACTCTCTGTCACGCAGGCTGTGTTGGAAGTGGAACAAATTGCTGTGGCCAACTCACTGTAGACAATTTGCCATGGGACAACTTGCCATAAGAAAATTCAACAAACACAAAAGTTAAATTAATTTCAACCAATAATAATAAAATAAGAAATTCAACCAAGAAATATAAGAGTTACAATAATTTCTATGAAAAATTAGTCACCAGTAATAAAAGTAACTAAATGAAATGAATACAGTGTTGAATTGTCCTGTGGTGAGTTGCCCAATGGCAAGTTATCCCAAGGTGAGTCGGCAACAGCTAGCTGACTGCAGTGAGTCATGGTGAATTGGCTATGGCGAGTTATCCTAGACCAAGGCTGTGTATTCCCCTTCAGAACATGCATCTTAAGCAAGCACTTCCAACTTGGGAGATTAATTTAAAGAGACCATGGGCAAAGGGAAGGCAGAAACATGCCTGCTGATTCTTAAACACAGAGATACACCTATTTAATAAATTAGCATTTTTTAAAAAAGTCTTCCATTATCCCCTCTGTTCTCTTCCCATAAGTAATTAGCTAGCTGGACATTTGCAAAATCAGACACAAAAGTCAAAAGGGATTTCACTTACATTAGAAGAAGATTGAAATGACCAGTTGTGTCTGATCCAGCATCTAAAAGCATTGTCAAGTTCTTTAAAACAACTTGTTTCCTTCTTGGAACCCTCAGATCACTGCCTTCTATTTGGGAAGTTTTAATTTGAATTTCTTCACCAAACTGCAATGTGGGAATGGATTAAATTGTCCTGCTAATGCTATGATTCTCAAATTGCACCATAGTCCTTATGAATTGGACATATTTTCCAGAAGCCATTATATAGTTGGGAAGGAGAAAAATGGATGTGATCCAGATTTAATGTCTATGAAGATTCTCAGTCATCCAAGTCCTGGTTGTCCCAAGGTGCTTTTTTCAAAAGGCAACTGGACGTCCTTGAAGACATTTCGCTTCTCATCCAAGAAGCTTCTCCAGTTCTGATAGAAGTTTCTTAGATGGGAAGTGAAATATCTTCAAGGAAAAACAAAATCCAATTGCCTTTTGGGACATCCAAATTTCCTGTTTCTCCTCTTCCCAAATCCTATAGGAAATAATTATCCATTTTTATTCCCAGTTCCTCCTACTTTCAACAAGAAGACCAGGAAAAAAAACCTCCACTAATTTAATAGTGCAGGTAGGCTGATAATGGGTAGTGATTCCTCTTCTGGGATAATTATTCCTATTCTCATACTTTCTGAACATTTAAGCTGAATATTAGTTTTGAATTGGCACTAGCCATCAGGACAGCCTGC
Source organism: Pseudonaja textilis (assembly GCF_049901715.1). Lineage (NCBI taxonomy): Eukaryota > Metazoa > Chordata > Lepidosauria > Squamata > Elapidae > Pseudonaja > Pseudonaja textilis. The sequence continues at coordinate 12,376,426 of NC_141998.1, read as the reverse complement.
ACTCATTTAGGCTATTTCTTCTCTTGCAGACATTGAGAATGCAACAGATATCACCCTGTACTCAGGCCTCGGGGCTGCTGTCATCACCATTGCTGTCATTGTTATTGGGGTGACTCTCTACAGGAGGAGCCAGAGTGAATATGGTGTGGATGTGATTGACTCCTCAGCTCTGACAGGAGGCTTCCAGACATTTAATTTTAAAACTGTCCAGCAAGGTTGGTAAAATTGGATTGATGCCTTTTTGAAGAAGGATCCAATCAGTGGAATTAAGTGACCAGGTTTTAAGCTTCCTTGGACTTTTCATGTACGTATATGGTGTGGAATTGATTTCCTGCTCATCCCCTTCATACCATGTAAAGCAAAATGTATAGATATCTTGAACATAAGTCAATCTTTCCTACATGGCTGTGCTTCCTCCTTTAGACAGCTGGCAAGTTGTCAGTTTTCTATATAGGTATAGCATGCTAATCATGCTTCTAGATATCTTGACAATCCTTCTTACAAAATTCAGGTGAAAATGCATCCTTTTTGAATCAGGCAATGGTATGGAATTGAGTCTTTCCTTCCAATCCACACATCCATTGAGAACTACAGTGGAATGTAAGCCCGGATGTTTAGATGACATAGTTCTAACACAATCATAACTTAACAGGAGTGGGATATTTTGGTGCATGTTTGGAACAGTCAGCACCAGTGAGTACAGCCAGTGGGAGTAGACTTGTCCAACATACTTCAAAACAACTTCAAAAAACAACTTCAAAAGCCGATACAAAAACTTATGCCACCAGATTAAAAACTGAATGCACCAATTACCACATTAAACAAGAAGAAAAACTTCTACACACCAATTCCACCCACGCTTTCTACAATTTTATAAACAACAAACTAAAAGACTCAAGGTCCATCCCACCCCTGAAAGGACCTAATGGTAAAGACTGCAATGACAACACTATTAAAGCCAACCTCTATAACACATTCTTTGGTTCAGTATTTGTAAACAGCAATGGATCATGCCCAGTATTTCCTAGTTGAACCACAGACAACTACAATGATCTAATACATATCAATTTTACAGAAGACATTGTTGAAAAAGCACTGCACAATCTAAAACCATCTCTATCTATTGGACCAGATGGAATATGTGCCTACTTCTTAAAAAAGCTATCCACTGCCATAGCTGAACCTCTAAGCATAATCTTTGAAAAATCTTTCAGGACCAGCTCCTTGCCAAAACTATGGTCACAAGCCACAGTCATCCCCATCTTCAAAAAGGGAGACTCCAGCCTAGTTGAAAATTACAGAACAATCTCTTTATGCTGCGTCACCTGTAAAGACATGGAATCAATTATTAACCAATCCATTATCCTCCACTTAGAAACAAACAACCTACTCTCTAATAAACAATTTGGTTTTAGGAAAAAACTATCATGTAATCTGCAACTCTTACACTGCAAAAACATATAGACTACACAACTTGATCAGAGCAAAGCAATAGATACAATCTACATAGACCTCTGTAAAGCCTTTGATTCAGTGGTACACGACAAACTACTCCTAAAACTAAAATCTTATGGTATCTCTGGACACCTGCATAACTGGATAGAAGCATTCCTGTCAAACAGACAACAAATGGTCAAAATTGGGAGCATCCTATCAAATTCTGTACTTGACAACAGTGGTGTCCCCCAAGGCAGTGTTCTAGGACCAACTCTTTTCATACTCTACATAAATGACCTCTGTGATCATATCAAGAGCAACTGTGTTCTTTTTGCTGATGATGTTCAACACCACAGACAATACTGCCACCCTTCAAAGAGACTCCGTCAAGGATCTTGGAGTACTCATCTCAAATGACCTAAGTGCTAGAACCCACTGTAACTACATAGCCAAAAAGGCATTAAGAGTTGTTAACCTAATCTTACGTAGCTTTTTCTCTGGTAATATTACACTAATAACTAGAGCATACAAAACATTTGCTAGACCAATACTCGAATACAGCTCATCAGTCTGGAAACCACATTACGTATCTGATATTAGTATAATTGAGAAAGTCCAGAAATATTTCAGAAGGAGAGTGATCCACTCCTCTACTCGTTGCAGAATACCTTATGCCACCAGACTCGAAATTCTAGACCTAGGAAACCTAGGAAACCTACACTGCCTTCGGTCCGATCTAAGTATAGTATATAAAATGATACATTGCAATGTCCTACCTGTCAATGAATACTTCAGCTTCAACCATGACAACACTAGAACAAACAATAGATACAAACTCAAGGTTAAACTTGATTGCAGGAAATACGACTTCAGCAACAGAGTGGTCAATGTCTGGAATACTCTACCCGACTCTGTAGTTTCTTCCCCAAACCCCCAAAACTTTAACCTTAGACTGTCTCTATTGACCTCACCCCTTTCCTAAGAGGTCTCTAAGGGGCGTGTATAAGCACACCATCCCTGTCCTATTGTTTCTTTTATATTTTTTTAAATTTTTCTTATATGTATCCATGTATGTAAAAACTATGTTTTTACTTATACCTATTATCTTGTAAGCAATTGACAAATAAAAATAAATAAATAAAAATAAACATATGTGAAAGACATCTATGCGTCAAACTCAAGCTGTGTGTTTATAGAAATAGCACTTAGATTTATATGCCTCTTCATCATGCTTTACAGCAGGGGTGGGATTCTACCAATTCTGTCCACTTCTGTAGAACTGGTTTCTCTGAAAAGTAGCAAACAGAGAGCTTATATAGAACCAGTTCTATGTTTGCTGCTGTTTTGGCCCACCCATCCACCCAGGCTCTTAGCTGACCTTTATTTCCTGCGTTTTCAACTGCGGCTGCTTTGTGCAACACAGCTGCAGTTTAAAAAGCAGGAAAAAGTGCTTTTTAGTGCAGCATTGCTCAGCTGTCCAGGCAGCTAGATGCCAATGATATGTGCATGCAAAATGTAAAATCACCAAACTGGTAGTTACACCAGTTGGATCCCACCCCTGCTTTACAGCCCTCACTATAGAATCAGCATATTGCCTCCAACAATCTGGGTCCTCCTTTTACCAACCTCAGAAGGATGGAAGGCTGAATCAACCTTAAGCCAGTCAGGACTGAACTGCTGGCAGTTGGCAAAATTAGTCTGCAATGCTGCATTCTAATCACTGCGCCACCACAGCTCTTATTTATTTATTATTTTATTTGGTTTGCCAATTGCTCACAAGATAACAGGTATAAGTATAAACATAGTTATGAAAACATGAAATGGATACATATAAGAAAAATAAAAGAAAAAAATAAAAGAAACAATAGGACAGGGACAGGGACAGTAGGCACATTGCTGTGCTTATGCACACCCCCTACAGTCCTCTTAGGAAAGGGGTGAGGTCAATAGTAAACAGTCTAAAGTTAATGTTTTGGGGTTTGGGGAAGAAACCACAAAGTCAGGTAGAGTATTCCAGACATTGACCACTCTGTTGCTGAAGTCGTATTTTCTGCAATCAAATTTGGTGTGGTTAACCTTGAGTTTGTATCTATTGTTTGCTCTTGTATTGTTATGGTTGAAGCTGAAGTATTCATTGACAGGTAGGACATTGCAATGTATGCTTTTATATACTATACTTAGATCGGACCAAAGGCGGTGTAGTTCTAGGTTTTGGGGGTCTAGAATTTCAAGTTTGGTGGCATAAGGTATTCTGCAATGAGTAGAGGAGTGGAGAACTCTTCTTGTGAAATATTTCTGGACTTTCTCAACTGTGTTAATATCAGATACATAATGTGGGTTCCATACTGATGAGCTGTATTTGAGTATTGGTCTAGCAAATGTTTTGTATGCTCTAGTTAGTAGTGTAATATTACCAGAGAAAAAGCTATGTAAGATTAGGTTAACAACTCTTAACGCCTTTTTGGCTATGTAGTTACAGTGGGCTCTAGCACTTAGGTCATTAGAGATGAGTATTCCAAGATCCTTGACAGAGTTTGGATCATCAACAAGGCCTTGACTATTCAGCCTGCATTTTATTTTCTGATATATTTTTTTTGGTAGTATGTAAGACAGAGCATTTGTTTGTTGAGATTTGAAGTTGCCATTTGTTTGATCATTCTGATACATAGTTGAGGTCTTTTTTGAAGGGTAGAAGTATTGTCTGTGGTGTTGAATAGTTTTACATTCATCAGTAAAAAGGATGCAGTTGCTCTTAATATGATCACAGAGGTAATTTATGTACAGTATGAAGAGAGTTGGTCCTAGAACACTGCCTTGGGGGACACCACTCTTTAAAGGGACAGAATTTGATAGGATGCTCCCAATTTTGATCATTTGTTGTCTGTTTGTCAGGAATGCTTCTATTCAGTTATGCAGTTGTCCGGAGATACCATAAGATTTTAGTTTTAGTAGTAGTTTGTCATGAACCACTGAATCAAAGGCTTTACAGAAGTCTATGTGGATTGTGACTATTGCTTTGCCCTGATCGAGTTGTGTAGTCCATACGTTTTGCAGTGTAAGAGTTGCAGATTACAGGATAGTTTTTTTCTGAAGTCAAATTGTTTGTTAGAGAGTAGGTTGTTTGTCTCTAAGTGGAGGATAATGGATTGGTTAATAATTGATTCCATGACTTTACAGGTGATGCAGCATAAAGAGATCGTTCTGTAATTTTCAACTTGGCTGGGGTCTCCCTTTTTGAAGATGGGGATGACCGTGGCTTGTGACCATAGTTTTGGCAAGGAGCTGGTCCTGAAAGATTTTTCAAAGATTATGCTTAGAGGTTCAGCTATGGCAGTAGATAGCTTTTTTAAGAAGTAGGCACATATTCCGTCTGATCCAATAGATAGAGATGGTTTTAGATTGCATAGTGCTTTTTCAACATTGTCTTCTGAAAAATCGATATGTGTTAGATCATTGTAGTTGTCTGTGGTTCAACTAGGACATACTGAGTATGATCCATTGCTGTTTATAAATACTGAACCAATGAATGTGTTAAAGAGGCTGGCTTTAATGGTGTCATCATTGCAGTCTTTACCATTAGGTCCTTTCAGGGGTGGGATGGACCTTGAGTCTTTTAGTTTGTTGTTTACAAAATTGTAGAAAGCACGGTTGGAATTGGTGCGTAGAAGGTTTTCCTCTTGTTTAATGTGATAATTGGTGCATTCAGTCTTTATCTGGTGGCATAAATTTTTGTATCGTCTTTGAAGTTTGCAACCTGACCAGATTTGTTTTTCTGCCAAAGCGATTTCTTTTTGGATTGAAGCTTCCTTATTGTTATGGGTAATGTTTTTTCTGGGTTTTGGAGTTGTGATTGGTACATATCGTTTGGTGACTCTTTTGACTTCAAGTAAAAATATGTTGTAATGGTCTTCAACAATATTGCATCCAGTGAATAGAAATTGCCAATCAAGGGATGAGAGATCGTTGTCTATAAGATCATAGTTGCCTTTTTTGAAGTTATAATTGGGGATCGCATCATTGTGTTGATTTTTGTGTGGACGTATGTTGAGTCAAAAGTCAATCATTCTGTGGTCACTGTTGGAAAAGGGTTCTTTAATTTGTACTCCATAAATTGAATTCAAACTATTGCAGAAGAGGAGATCGAGACAGTTGTTAAATCTAGTATTGTTGGTTACTAGTTGTTCCAGTCCCAGGTTTGTTACAGCATTGTAGAAGGTTGCATGTATGGGTTCAGTTTTACATTCGTTTAGGGTCCAGTTAATGTGAGGTAGATTGAAGTCTCCAAGAAGTGTGTGGGCAGGATGTAGCCCATGTTAGTAGTGAATTTAGCTTGTTTACATGTTTGAGGTCATAATCAGGGGCTCTGTAACACAGTAAGAATCGAAATGTGATATTTAAGGACAGTTCACAGACGGTCTCAGGAAGAGCAAGATCTTGGGTAACTTGGATGTTTTTTAGATGTAAGGACTTTTTATAGAAGATAGCAACACCACCTCCTCTATGGATTTCATGATCTGATTGGTAAACATGATAGTCTCTTACTGTGGTAATGGAGTAAGGGGAGATGCATTGAGCCATATTTCACAGACAAATATGATGTTGAATTTAGCCATATTTAGTAAAAGGAGAAATTCAGATATTTTATTCACAAGGCTTCTTGCATTGAGTTGCTTGCATTTAAGGCCAGGTATAGTTGGAATTGAGGTAGTTAGGGGCATGCGTGCCTAGTTTTGAGTGATGGTGGATTGGATTAGGTAGGGTTGGATGTGGAGTTGTGGGTTGTGTGACTTACTTTTGATAAAATCTGCATGGTTGTCAATGTAGAGATATTTCTCTCCATTGTCTAGACATCTTTTAAGTTCATTGCGGAGTTCACGGGAGCAGATTCTTTGCAGTATGGATAAGTCTAGTCTTGAGCGAAGTTTTTTTGGTCGGGATTGGTTTTTGCATTGGCATTTATTGTATGAATGAATATGTGTTTGCTGGACTCATTTTTGCAAACAACTCTACAAAATTTTGGGGCCACAGAGCCGTCACTGTATTTGTACCCAGTGCCATCTCTGGTTACTTCAATGATATCTTCAGGAGAGATGTTTGTTGTATCTGAGTTGCTTATGATATTACAAACTTTGGTAATGTCATCTGATTCGTTGGTGTCTTCAAGACCAAATAAGATGGCATTTGAACATTTCTGATCACGTTCTATGGTGTCTCTGATGAGTAAGGAGATATCATTTGTGGAATTATTTGATGCGATAGTAATTATTTGTGGTTGTGGTTTGGTGGTTATTTTTGGTTGTAGTTTTGATTGTAGTTGAGGTAGTAGTTGTGGTAGTGGTTGTTGGGTTGGGATTTGATTTTGAGCTGATAGGTAGTTGCTTATCAGTGCTGTATTTTTTTTTCAAGCGAAATTAGGCTTTCTTGTATAATTGTTTCAAAACGTGTTGCTAAGCATTTTTCTATTGTGCATGAATGATTCTATGCTATCATCTCTTGTATTTATTATTCTTATTACTTAAGTACAACAGAAGCAAGTTTTAAAAATGGGGTTTTATAAGCATATTTAAACTCAATAAATTGATTGTTTTTTACTTCCAGATTGTGGCAGAAATAAAGAATACTATAGTAACAGCTGGTTGATTCTGAGTTAAAATGTCACAATCGTATAGTTTCCAAAAGACATCTTCACTGAACAATTGAATTGATTCAGAATTCCTGATCCATTTATTCATTGTTTATTAATCCCAGATAAATGTTTGTATGTTGAGTGGTGAGGGGGAGGAATCACTCAGTTGTCTTTGTGTCCTACTTCATATAAATTATATAGTGCATCCCATTTTTCAAGTATCATTATTAAAGATTGGCACTTCTGATCTCAGCTCTAGTACATTTCTACTTGAAAAAGGTGATTCATGGAGAGTAGAAGACATGAGAAGTTGTTATATGTGTCAGCTAAAAAGATACTCCTTTGGTCTTTTTAGCTGCCAGAAAAAGGGAGTTTGAGAAAACAAGGCATTCTTGAAATGCCTAGATATCAACTCAGCAACCTAAAGTTATTGGAGCATAAGAAGGTTATTGGAGAGCATGATGGATGACTCTTGGAGATTGATGTGTCCTATTGGATAAGTCACATCCAGGGGGTGGGGGAAAGACCAGGGTCAAGGGGGAAATGTATGATGTGATTTAGTACCAGCTGTACCCAGCCACGCATCAACATGGCAATTTCTATTAAACCAATTTACTTTTTCTGAGATGTGGCTAGAGACTTTTGCTTTGAATGAGGGGGATTTGTTGGAGCCCTGACAGCCAGCCAGTACTAAATCACATCATACATAGAGCCCAATTTGTCAAGTTTAGTTATTGCTTAAATGTACCATCAAATACTCAGGAAATCTAAATTGCACATTGTGATACTTTTCCTAAGGACTCCTTTCTTGAAAACTTTATGTAAAAAGTTAGAGTTTTTCTTTTCCTTTTAAATAACATTCTGATTTCTGAAACCCCTAGTGCTAGAAATGTGAAGACAACTATGGTTATTTACTTATATCTCTTTAAGAAAGAAAGGAGATAAGAATTCTTTCAATAGAATAATATAGAATAAGGGTTCAAAGACATCCTGAAGACTATACACCCAGAGCACTAATCCTCTATCAGGGTATCACCAACAACTGACAATCCAGTATTTAAAAATTTCCAACAAAAAAGATACCACCAACTTCCAAGATCATATCTTACTACTATATTAGGATTTTTTAATCGAATATCAAACTACAATCTAATTTTATGTAATTAACTCCATTATTTTTGGCCTATCTACTACAACTCTACAGGGAAGACCTTAAGAATCTTCTTAACAGCTATCAGTCCCAAGCCCTTTATTCCCCATAAATTCCCTCCAGCCCTTCATCATCTATATTATTATAATGAATATATTAAATCATCTAGATGAAATACTCATTTTAATTTCCATGGTGATTGGGGGGAGGGAAGTCCTACATTAGTTCTGAGAGTTTAATGAGGCAGCTATATAATGACTAAATCTACTGAATATTTCATCTATACAGTGATTCACATACATATTCTCATACAGTACACATATGAGAAACTGGTTGTTCTGTAGGGAACTGTAGGAAAAGAAGAGGCAGAACCTAGCATCATTACATGTCCACAAAGGCTCCATATGTAATCCCCCTTTAATTTAATTCCATTAACTCTTATCTAACACTAATTTAGTGTTGCCCGTTAGTTGTCCAGATTCTTGTGTATAGGTTTGAACAATAAATCTATTACTTACATGTGATCCTGATTCTTCCCATCTGACAAGAACTATCCTACAGAAGATGAAGTGGTATGGTTCAAAATTGTTCCAGAAAGAAAGACCAAAAACTATAGGTTTACATTACAAACCAGACATCAAGAAGAGTGTCCTAATGATACAAGCTATTTCACAATGGAAGAGGAAGTGGTGAACCTTCCTTTGTTGGAGATGTTTAAACCGAAGCCATTTAAACATCTCCAAGCTGATGAGCATCAGTTAAGGATGTTGTGGTAGTGGATTCCTATCATGGGTGGGGGATTGGATTTCATGATTTTCACAGTGCCTTTCAACTAGGGGTGGGATTCTACAGATAAAAGATAACAGATAATCAGAGTTGGAAGGGACCTTGTAGGTCATCTAGTCCAACCCCCCACCCAAGCGGGAGACCCTACACCATTTCTGACAAATGGCAGTCCAATCTCTTCTTGAAAGTCTCAAGTGATGGCGCTCCCACAACTTCCAAGGGCAAGCTATTCCATTGGTTGATTGTTCTCACTGACAGAAAGTTTCTCCTTATTTCCAGGTTAAATCTCTCCTTGTTCGGTTTCCATCCATTACTCCTTGTCTGGCCTACAGGCACTTTAGAAAATAGCTTGACCCTTTCCTCCCTGTGGCAGCCCCTCAAATATTGGAAGACCTCTATCATGTCTCCCCTGGTCCTTCTCTTTACTAGACTAGCCAGGTTCGCATCTATTCACTAGAACCGGTTGCTAACTGGCCTAATCCTGTAAGGAAGGCAGGAAGGAAATATTCTGGTGTTGCTTACAGAAACTGTCTCTCCGTTAACCCTTATTACATTCTTGGCAGGACTAGACTTCCTGTCTCAGGAACTTCTTTGGAGTTTTTTCTCCTTCTTTGGAGCTTTTTTCCCCTCCTTTGCTGGTACTTTGCTTGTGTGGAGTGACCATCCAAAGTTACAATGGCACTGAAAAAAGTGACTTATGACCATTTTTCACACTTACGACTATTGCAGCATCCCCACAGTCATGAGAGGCCAGGCGAGGAGATGTGTGCCTCGATGTGAGTGATGTTGAGTTGGCCACGCCCAGCCAGTCACATTACCACCTAAGCCACACCCACCTACTAAGCCACACCCACAGAACCAGTTGTTAAAAAATTGAATCCCACCCCTGCTTTCAACCCTTTCAATCTATGATTGAGGGTAAGAACCTGGGAGAAATCAGCGGTCTTAGAAATCTAGGCCTCCAATTTGCTCAATAGTCACTGAGCCAAAGAGTTCCCATAATGAGATTTCTGGTTATTTCTCCCAGCATGTAACAAAACACCCACACACCAAGAGAGAGAGAATGATTCAAGAGTAAACTAAAAAGAAAAAGAAGAAAACAATCTACTTTTATAGGAATTCAAATTACATGGTAACAGCACATTGTGGATGGAAAGCTGCAAAAAATATCTATGTAATATGCTCTTATGTATACATACTTATAATAATAAGTCATCTGTTCGCATGTGTTCCTTATACATGCTGAGAAAATCACTGAAGCACAAAAATGTTTGGGCAAGGATGTCAAGCTGCTGAGAAAACATTAACAAAATAACTTCAACATTTCAACATATGTAGAAAATGTTCCCACATACTGTCATATATAAATAGATATAAATTACTAAAAATATTGTTTAATGCTTATAGGAAAATAATCATTGACTGAACTCTACCCAGATAGGTTTAGAAATTGGTTTTTTGGAAGAGGGTTTTTTTTAAAGGAGATTACTTAGAGACTGTTTGTACCCCTGGAAAGGGTTAGAGATCTGATCCTACTCACTCACCTACTGTACTTTTTCCTCCTAATTCTACCCATTCATTTGGATGCCTTTCTCTTCTGGTGTCTGCAGTGGAATAATAAAAGGTCTGTGAATTACTTACTGACAATAACTGCAGCTCTATTAGAACATTTTCTAATGCTACTGATTTTTCATTAGATGCTTCTTAATGCCACTGTTTTGTCTCCTAGATGTCCCCAAATTTGGAAGTTCAAAAGAGCCCAGAAACTCTAAAGTTCAAAGAATGTTATGGGGAGAACAGGAAGAAGAAAGGTCTCTCTTTTCCTCAGTTGCACAAGTCTCAGCATAGTCAGGAAAATTGAGCAAAACAGATTACTTAGTTTGGAATAAAGAGAGTGGAACATTTTTCTTGGCTTAGTTTAAAATCAAAATTGAAGAAGAGCAGCCAGACCAATGTGTTAATTTTGTTTGTGCTTATAGTATGTCTATTTTTTAAACAAACATTATGAACAGATGTCAACAGCTTGTTCTGCTCTGAATTAAATATGAAGTAAAATAAGACAGATACTTTGCTCGCTGGCAAAATTGCAATTCTTTGTTTCCATAGTAGAAAAATGTGTGTAGCTGAGGGTTGAATTGTTTATTTTGGTTGTCCTCTGTGCTTACTTTTTTCCTGAATATCTTTCATTACCACTCTAGGTAACATCAGAGCATGGAGGAGTAGGGTTTCTTGACTGTTTACATGTGGTAGATTGTCTTATCAGCCTTGATTATTTTTTCCCTTGGTTGTTTTTTGGATGGGATATGGTTTCATCTTTATTCTTGTTTATCTGGAGCTATTTTCTGCTTTTCGGGTGTTAGTTAACAGAGGCATAATGAGGAAGGGTATATTTAGGTCTGTTTGCCTCTTTCTTTCACCTTTGGTTGCTTCTCTTATTGAATAGTGTGTAGATGAAGCTTAACTCAATGCACCTATAAATGGATAATTAACTCAATCATACCTCTAGGACTTTTCCTGTATTTTTGAATCTCAATAATAGAGATAACTGATGATAAAGCTACTGGTTCAAGTTGTTTTCCTGCAATGCTAGGTAACACTATCAATCTACATGTAAGCCCCATAGGTAGACCCGACCAAGAAATCATCACCAAGGAAAATCTAAAATATTTTTATACACATTGGCTGTAATAACAGAATTTTGCAAACCTGATTGTGTTGTAACATCTTCTTTTACTCTAGGTGAATGAAGGAGGTTCTGTCTGAGCCACTTAGAAGATTATCTCAATATTCTGGACTTAGACAAAATGTTTTACCTCTTGTTTACAGAGCTTGTGTACCTCCCTCAAAGTCAACTTCCTTAATCTCTATAGCAAGGGAGACTTCATCTACTGGTAGTTTATTCATAATAGCTTGCTCTGTCAGTAAACCTTACACTCTCATGCACTCATGTCCTGGTCATGAAACATTGGCAGGAAAATATCCAAGCTCAGTGAATTTATTTAAATCTGGCTTGGTCTAAGATATCTACCATTTCCCAACTGAAACTGTGATTGACTCAGGCATAAATTTTCCTCCTGATAATTAGTTTTCTGTTTGGGAAAAAAAAACATTTACTTGTAATTTATTACAAAAAAAATTCTATTTAAAATCTAATGTAATGTTGCTCAAGGTTTGCAATCTGAATGTAGAATTAAGTATGCAGATAATGCTTAGAGTTCTATATAGCAATGGTAACTGATTGCTTGACCAATTTCCTTCTATCAGGTAACTCCTTGCTTTTGAACTCATCCATGCAGCCTGACCTGACGGTCAGTAGAACCTACAGTGGACCCATATGCCTTCAAGATCCCATTGATAAGGAGCTGATGACAGAATCCTCCCTCTTCAACCCTTTGTCTGATATCAAAGTCAAAGTTCAAAGTTCATTTATGGTGTCGTTGGGTGTGACAGAACATTCAGAGTATCACAGGAAAACTCATTCTGGGACATTTCCACATGACAACAACAAAACCTTCAATCCTGTGCATGCAAAGAACAAAACGGCCTACATCCAGAACCTCTCATCATTTTCAAAGCAAAATGAGATGAGAGCTACCAGTGTATTTGATCATTTGGGAGGGCGTTTAGGAGTCCCCAACACAGGTAGGTTTCTGTGAAATCTGCAAACATTTGGAAATGCAGGCATAATTGGATTTTCCCCCTTGAGTTTATGTAAAATATGCAGTAATAATAAATTCTTCTATTAGTTTTCTCTGAGAGGAACGTGATGTGTGAACTTTTGCATATAGAGAAGTAACTGTGACTAGCTGACAATTCAGTAAAGCTGTTTTAATCCTCCCACTGCAGCTGTGAGATTTTTTCTTTACTTCCTAAACAGAAGCACAATATTTTTCTTCCTCTTTGATAGGGAGTAAAATAATTTCTTAAAAGTGTTGGACCTGCCACAACTTAAACCTCTAAATAAAAATGACCCTTGGCTCCATTAATTGAGAAAGGTATAGTTTATTAGAGGTCAAGTGCATTGCAAAGCCAGAACTGAAAATCATGCACAAAAAACCCTTCTACTTTTCCCTCCCTTAACTGTCTCTCATTGCCCACCCCAGTGTAACCAATCAGGTTCAGGCAAGATGTTTTCATAACGGTCAGTCCAAGCGCAGTATGGTATTCAGCCCCCTCCTTCTTCCAACTGGGTGACCTTGAGGCAGCATCTTGAAAAGGTACAACACTTACTTTCATTTTCCCAAGCACTCTTCCCTTCTTTCCCCCTCCCCACAATTCATGGCAGTCTGTCATGTCACTTCATAGCAGCGAAGCACAAGCAAGCATAAGGTGGCAGCTGACAAAAAGTTTGTAGAAGGGGAAAAGAGAGGGCTCCTTAGCTTGGAAGTGGTTGAGTGGTCTCTGTTTTTGAGTTTCTTCCAGTTCTTTGAACGAGTGGTCATACGACCAATCAACCCTGCATAGTCACCTGGGAAGGTACTCTAATAATTATTATGGGGCACATAATTATCCAAAGATGGAAGAAACTGCAAGATGGAGAGAATCTCTATTCCAGAATCTCTGTTCCTTGGAAGTGGTTGAGTGGTCTCTGTTTTTGAGTTTCTTCCAGTTCTTTGAACGAGTGGTCATACGACCAATCAACCCTGCATAGTCACCTGGGAAGGTAACTCTAATAATTATTATGGGGCACATAATTATCCAAAGATGGAAGAAACTGCAAGATGGAGAGAATCTCTGTTCACAGGCAAGTGAGTACATAAAATAAATTTAAACAGCATCTTCAAGACAGATCTCCTTAGCCATCACTCAAGGAAGGCAATCTCTCCTATAGTGTGAGATTTTCCATTTCAAATAACTGCTATTTAATTTACTCCCCATCTTTTCCTGCACATACTTTCATGAATGGAGTAAATTGAATGGTCAATTTGGCACATCAATACCTTAACAATTAACAGAATAGTTTTTTAATATGGTAAGTAAGCTTGTTATCTAACTTTCACTCAGTTCAATGGATGAGCTCATTCCATTTGCCATTCTGTAAAAGAAGAAATGAGGTAATACATTCTCTCCACCCCCAGGTTTTTTATCACCACCCTGCTGAATCCAAAGGATTTTATTTTATTTTATTTTGCATTCCAACTGTTGCAAACCATAAGCTTCTTTGAAGCTTCTCCCCCAAAAGGCATTATGAAAATAGCTATTCCTCTCTTCTTTATTATACTCAAATTCTTAAGGTTTATTCTCCTATAAAATAAAATTTTGTTCTTTCTTACCTTATTCTTGTGATGCATCTGTTGCATGTTCTTTGGAAAGTGCATTTTTTCAAAAGCTTCACTCAATGAAATGATCATACTACTGTCCTTTAGGTTCCCCAAACATATCTCACTAGCATTCTGTAGCCTTCAGGGCTTACTTGCTTTCTAATATGATGAGGCCCACAAAAAGAATCCTAATACGATAGGAATTCAGGGTAGCAGTTGCAGGAGGGGAGATGTAGTAATCTATACAAAAATCAGGAGTTTGATAGCACCTTTTCATATGTATTAATTGGAGGAGATGCTACTAGACTCATTCTGGTTCAGGCCACTGGAGAGAGACCATACCATGAAACCAAAGTACATGCAATCACCTCAGAGCCATTGAATCATTAAAAGGACCCTCACCTCCAATTTCATTGAAAAATATTTGCAGACTTTATGGATTCTGCCTCATTCCATGTGGGCATAACAGTCGAAGAATAATAATAGCAAAACAGGTCTAATAATCATGAAAGATGTCAAATCCTTGCACAAATGACTATTATAAAAAATGATAAGAGTAACACAAATATTGATGACAGTTCCTAAGTGAATTGCATTCTGAACAACTCCATTTTTAAGGTTCTTGTGAAGGTTGGGAGCGATGGAACCATCTAGATTTCTAACTGAATGCTGTTCCAGAAAGTTGATGCCTACGAAACAAGATTGTCTTACATTCAAAGGAAAGTTTTTCTTTGAAGCAAATTCCCCAAGCAACTTCTTTTCTGTCAGATTGAATGAAATTACCAAGGAAAACATGCCAAAAGAAACGTTTGATGTAATGTCAGTTCATGGTGCTCTACTTTGCCCAAAGAAAATGATATATGTAAAAGAGGTAGAGGAGGACTGAGAAGATTTACTAGCCACATCCCTTCTTATTTCTACCATTTTTCAAGTATTACAAAGGCAGTAGCATCAGGACCCATGTGATTTCAAATTCTGTGTGATAAAAGTTTCTGGATCACATAGGGAGCTTGTACTGAGCATTTAGTTGGGCCCTCCTACTGTCTATCTATGGGAGGCAAATGGCCAGATAGGTGCAGCTTGTGAAGATTTCTGGCTGCTGTTTTATGTTGTGAAATAACATTAATTTTAAAATAGGCTGTTCTTTGTCGTATTAAGTTTATTTATTTCTTTTTTTAAACCATGGGGTAGCAGATGTCTCTCTTTCTTTCCTCATCAAAGCTAACTATTTAAATAACATGTCAAAAATGGGAAACAGCAATTAAGTGAGATACTTGCCATGCTCTATGAAATGAAAGTCTTTTGTCCTGTCGACGGCACATTTTCATTATTATTTTTTTGTTTTACTTGGGTGTATCCCTGTGAGTAAAAAAGGCCATTCAAAATTGCTGTTCAGTGCTGCTGGCAATTCTTCTATGGGTAGTCATTTATGCCCATTAAATTACTGACAAGGGTCCCTTGTCCTGTAATACAGTATTTTGCTCTGGAATTTATTCTAGCTACAAAAATTATAGCATGGAGAAATTCCTGATTGCCTTCTAAAAGAGAGATGGACCTTTATAGATTCTGTGGGTTATACATTGATCCAGGTTCTTGAAGGCTATGCATATAGCTTTAAAGGGATGAAGACCAACCAAGATTCACTTTTAGATTCCAAATGGCAAGATTTTATTGAATAAAAGTATGCAGGTGTCTGTTTCTGTGTATCTGTGCATACATAGATTCAGGCACAAAATCCACTGAATGTTCACATCAACGCAAAGGCACCTGACTTGATTCAACAGATGGATTTCCAGTGGAAGAGTCAAACATTCAAGCAGAAAGCTCACACATCTCAACTTATTATACCTGCCTCTAGGGAAGTCCTGAAGACCGATCAAAAAGTCAAAGTAGTAGCTATGATAGCGGGATGCTCCTAAAAGCCAGACTGAGCTTTAAACTCACTTTTACAATGAAATTACTTTCACTTTGATTTTTTTTAAAATCATATCCTGCATACAGTGTTCCCCTACTTCTGAAGAAATGGTTCAAAATTCTGTCCTGACTATATGTTTTTTTGTAGATTAGTACATCTAGGAATGGTAGTTGTTTGTTTCAATTTCCATGGTGAACTTGATTTTGGGATGTGTGCTGTTTAGGTGTGTTAGGAAATTGTTTAGGTTTTCTTTTCCATGGGGCCAAATCACAAATGTGTCATCAATGTATCTTAACCATAGTTTGGGTTTGTGGGTGGCATTAGCTAGGGCTCTGGATTCAAATTCTTCCATGAACAGGTTTGCAATGACGGGTGACAGTGGTGATCCCATAGGGGTTCCTTCAATTTGCTTGTATCTTTGTCCTTTGTATATGAAATATGTGTTGGTTAAGCAGTGTTCTGTTAGTTCCATGAGGTGTTTAGCTGGTTGGTATTTATTTTTGATGATTTCAAGAGTTTCTTCTATCGGGACTTGAGTGAATAATGAAACCATGTCAAAACTTACAAGCAGATCTTCTTGTTCCATGTGTAGATCTTTGATCATTTCCAAGAAGTGGTATGAGATTTGTACATGTGAAGCTGCTGCTTCAGCATGGGGCTGTAGCTTCTTTGCTAAGTGTTCAGTTAGATTTTGTAGTGGTGCTCCTCTGGAGCTGACTATGGGTCTGAGAGGTATGCCTTCTTTGTGTATTTTTGGGAGGCCGTATAGTTTGGGGCATCTTGAAGACTATACATTGTGTGATGGGCTTGCAAGTTCTTTTGTTGTGGTATCCTGGGTCCTGCATTGTAATCTCCTGGGTCATTTGTTTTTGATCTCTTTTCCATTAGCCTCCTGTGTAGAAGGCTAATGGAAATACCACAACAAAAGAACTCGCAAGCCCATCACACAACCCATTACCCAAGCCATTAAAACACGAGAGGCAAATGGAAAAAAGATCACTACAAAACAAATGACCCAGGAGATTACAGCACAAGATCCAGGATATCTCCACAACAAAACTCACAAGGCCATCACACAGCCCATTATACCAACATCAACTCCATCAACCAATCAAGAGGCAGCAGCGCAGCCAACCAGCCCAGCACACTAGCCCCCCCCCCCCACCAGTATTTATAGAGAGACGGCAGTTCTGATCACACACTGCTTGCACTGGCACAAAGCCGAAAGCTCCAGCCTGAGGATGGTGAGTGGGACCTCACTGAAACGTTGCCAAGATACTCTTAATCTTACACAGGAAAAGACCCGAACACAACTAGACCTACATATATATATGTATGTATGTGTGTGTGTGTGTGTGTGTGTGTGTGTGTGTGTGTGTTTTCTTAAGTTTTCACGGGTACTTATATGTATGGTATTCAGCTTTGTTCGGGTATTTTCCCACGTCATTATAGTTGTGCTTTTAAAGTTTTAAAGCTGAATACCATACATACACACACACACACACACACACACACACACATCTTATGTTTTCGTGGTTATTTATATGTATGGTATTTAGGTTTCTTCGGGTATTTTCCCACGTCTTAATATTATAGCTTTTATTATAGCGATGTTTTGTCAGAATCTCATCAGCTATCCTCAGGCTTGTGTACTGGGTTCTTTTTAATCTTGTGTGTCAGGCTTAGCAGCCATTTTTTGTTTGAATTTGGTGCTGGCTTTCTGCTTTTTTTGAATGGTTTTTTCTTCATCTTGATTGCTGGGAGTCTAGGTCTGTTTTTATTGGTCTTTGAGTTGCTGTGTTCTTGATTGGTTGGCAACATTGTGTTTTGTGCATTGGGGTTTCTTAGTGCAGCTTGGTTTCTTGTGAATGGCCGATAATTATTTATTATTATTTATTATTGTTTGAAGTCCAGCAAACATATATTCACTCATACAATAAACGCCATTGCAAAAACCAATCCCACCCATGAAAAACTTCGTTCAAGACCAGACTTTTCCATACTGCAAATAATCCACTCCCGCAAACTCCACACAAAACTAAAAAACATCTAGACAATGGAGAAAAGGACCTGTACATTGACTACCGAACATATATACATTGACTATCGAACATATAAACAATTGCATCAAAAGAAAGTCACACAACCTGCATCTCTGCATCCAACCCTACCTCATCCAATCCACCATCACTCAAAACTAGGAATGCACGCCCCTAACTACCTCTATTCCAACTACAACTGGCCTTAAATGCAAGCTACTCAATGCAGGAAGCCTTGAAAATAAATACCTGATTTCTCCTCTTACTAAATATGGCTAAATTCAACATCATATTTGTCTGTGAAACATGGCTCAACACATCTCTCCCTGACTCCATTACCACAGTAAGAGACTATCATGTTTACCGATCTAATCATGAAATCTGTAGAGGAGGTGGTGTTGCTATCTTCTATAAAAAGTCCCTACATCTAACAAACATCCAAATTACCCATGAGCTTGCTCTTCCTGAGACCATCATCTGTGAACTGTCCTTAAATATCCCATTTCAATTCTTACTATGTTACAGACCCCCTGATTATGACATCGAACATATAAACAAGTTAAATTCACTACTAACATGGGCAGCATCCTGCCCACACGCTTTCATCTTTCTTGGTGACCTCAATCTACATTATTAACTGGACTCTAAATGAATGTAAAACTGAACTCATACACACAACCTTCTAAAATGCTGTAACAAATCTGGGACTGGAACAACTAGTAACCAACAATACTAGACTTAACAACTGCCTTGATCTCATCTTCTGCAATAGTTTGAATTCAATTTATGGAATACAAATTAAAGAACCCTTTTCCAACAGTGACCACAACATGATTGACTTTTGTCTCAACATACGTCCACACAAAAATCATCTTAACAACGATCTCTCATCTCCTGATTGGCAACTTCTATTCACTAGATGCAATACTGTTGAACACCATGACAACATATTTTTACCCGAACTCAAAAGAATCACCAAACTATATGTACCAATAACACTCTCAAAACCAGAAGAAACAAACTAACCATAACAATAAGGAAGCTTCAATCCAAAAAGAAATCACTTTGGCAGAAAAACAAATCTGGTCATGTTGCCAACTTCAAAGCCGATACAAAAATTTATGCAACCAGATAACAACTGAATGCACCAATATCACGTTAAACAAGAGGAAAACCTTCTACGTACCAATTTCAGGTACAGTTTCTACAATTGTGTGAATAACAAATTAAAAGACTCAAGGTCTACCCCACCCCTGAAAGGACCTAATGGTAAAGACTGTAATGATGACACCATTAAAGCCAACCTCTTTAACACATTCTTTGGCTCAGTATTTGTAAACAGCAATGGATCATGCCCAGTATTTTCTAGTTGAACCACAGACAACTACAATGATCTAATACATATCGATTTTACCGAAAACAATGTTGAAAAAGCACTACACAATTTAAAAAAATCTCTACCTGTTGGACTGGATGGAATATGTGCCTACTTCTTTAAAAAGCTATCCACTGCCATAGCCGAACCTCTAAGCATAATCTTTGAAAAATCTTTCAGGACCAGCTCCTTGCCAAACCTATGGTCACATGCCACGGTCATCTCCATCTTCAAGAAAGGAGACTCCAGCCTAGTTGAAAATTATAGACCAATCTCTTTATGCTACGTCACCTGTAAAGTCATGGAATCAATTATTAATCAATCCATTATCCTCCACTTAGCAATAAACTACCTACTCTCTAACAATTTGGTTTCAGAAAAAAAACTATCCTGTAATCTGCAACTCTTACACTGCAAAAACATATAGACTACACAACTCTATCAGAGCAAAGCAATAGACACAATCTACATAGACCTCTGTAAAGCCTTTGATTCAGTGGTACACGACAAACTACTCCTAAAACCAAAATCTTATGGTATCTCTGGACACCTGCATAACTGGATAGAAGCATTCCTGTCAAACAGACAACAAATGGTCAAAATTGGGAGCATCCTATAAAATTCTGTACTTGACAACAGTGGTGTCCCCCAAGGCAGTGTTCTAGGACCAACTCTCTTCATACTCTACATAAATGACCTCTGTGATCATATCAAGAGCAACTGTGTTCTGTTCACTGATGATGTAAAGCTATTCAACACCACCAACAATACTACTACCCTTCAAAAAGACCTCGACTATGTATCAAAATGGTCAAACAAATGGCAACTTCAAATCTCAACAAATAAATGCTCTGTCTTACATTTTGGCAAAAAAATCAGAAAATAAAATACAAGCTTAATAGTCAAGACCTTGTTGATGATCCAAACTCTGTCAAGGATCTTGGAGTACTCATTTCTCATGATCTAAGTCAGTGGTTCCCAAACTTTTTCAGTCCACCACCCACTTGTTGCTACAAACTCATCCTCGTTGCCCCCCACCCAGGGGTGGGATTCAAATTTGTGGGCCTGGCCTAATTTGAGGGTGTGGCTTGCTTGTCACATGACTGGGTAGGCGTGGCTTGCTGGTCGTGTGACTGGGTGGGTGTGGTTTGCTGGTCATGTGACTGGCTGGTGTGGCTTGCGGGGGGGGCATGGCTTGCTGGTCACATGACCGGGTAGGTATAGTTTGGTGGTCATGTGACTGGATGGGCATGGCCAGGTGACTGGCAAACAAGTGGTCCTCACTTAATGGCCAGTTGTTTTGCAAGCATTCTAATTTTTGACTGGCCTCCCCAGAGATACTTGACCTGTTTTTGGAGTTTTGACAGCCATGCACACACATACACACACACTCCCTTCTAACCCTGCTGGAGCAGGTCATTGGACTAGAATTGGCAAAGCATCTCTGGTCAAATTCTAGTAGTGAATAAAATCTAATCAGAGATGCTTTGCCGATTCTTGCTGATTTGTTTT
Organism: Pseudonaja textilis; assembly: GCF_049901715.1. Taxonomy (NCBI): domain Eukaryota; kingdom Metazoa; phylum Chordata; class Lepidosauria; order Squamata; family Elapidae; genus Pseudonaja; species Pseudonaja textilis. Next base: position 12,355,325 of record NC_141998.1, on the reverse strand, counting down.
ATTTGTATCTCTTTATTTTATGTTGAATTGCATTGACATGTGTCTCTTCTTGTGCACAACCCAGAAGCTTTTGTGATTCTTTGCAGCAAAAATTATTGATTTTTGGCTTTGCTCTACTTTTCAAACATGCCGCCACTGCCGCGTTCTAGGTGCCGGCCCCACAGGTCCACCCCATTGAGCCCACTGCACTGGAGGAACCTGCCCAAGCAAGTCAAGTCAATGGGGTGAGCCTGAAAGAGGGAAAGAGAGAGAGAGAGAAAAAGAGAGAGAGAAGGAAGAAAAGAAAGAGAACAGGGAAAGAAAGAAAAAGGGACAAAGAAAGAGGGGGGATAGAAGGAAGGGACAGAAAGAAAAAGAAATAAAGAAGGAGGAAGGGAGGAGAAAGATAATGAGATATCTATTCTAGTCCAATCACCTGCTCCAATAGGGTTAGAAGGGAGTGTGTATATGTGTGAGAGAGAAAGAGAGAAAGAGAAAGAGATAGATAGGTAGGCAGGCAGGCAGGCAGACCTTTTGGATGAATGTATGGATAGGTAGGTAGGTAGATAGATAGATAGACAGACAGGCAGGCAGGTAGGTAGATAAGTAGGTAGGTAGATCTATATTGGTAGGTAGGTAGATAGAAAGACATGCAGGCAGGCAGGTTGATAGGTAGGCAGGAAGGCAGACAGACAGACAGACAGACCATTTGGATGGATGGATGGATAGATAGACAGAAGGAAGGAAGGCAGGAAGGAAGGCAGGAAGGAAGGAAGGAAGGAAGGAAGGAAGGAAGGAAGGAAGGAAGGAAGGAAGGAAGGAAGGAAGGAAGGAAGTAATGCGACAACAGTGGCACTTTGGGAAAGTAGAGCAAAGCCAGAATGGGATTTGAAGTCCACACAAGTTGCCAAGGTTGAGAAACACCAGCTGAATATATCAACCCAGCCATTCTGGTTAGAGTTTAGTATGCTGTTTGATTCCAGCTTAGTCAATAAACCATGGCTAAGATCTTCCTGCTGCTTAATGCAGCTGCCCCTCTGCCCCTTCTCCAGCCCTCTGCCACAGTTCTTTCTTTGGCATCCAATTTTGCAATGCTACACCCAGGAGGAGGAAGGCATGCTGAAGCAGCCCAGACTGGCGGAGGTGGAGGGAACGATCGCTTGGAAAGTAAGTAAGCAAACAAGCACAGAGCTCGGTTGGAAGAACTGGACTGCAGAGGGAGGCTAGGTTCTAGGTCCAGGCCAGCCACGTAGAGCTGAACCAAACCGAACCGAGCCACACGCCTTGGAGAGCCGTAGCTGAACTCACCCACATCCTGCGTGCAAGCCCGGCTGGCTGGAGAGGCAGAGGCCAGGAGGGTGCTAAGCGCTCCCTTGTTCTCCTCTGGGGAAGGGGCCCTAATGCTGGACCACCCACCCCTTCCACTGCATGCCTTGGGAGGGTTTTGCTTTTGGGCCTTCTGGTGCACCTCCGCCGCTTCCACCGGAGAGGGCAGCCTGCAAGCTAGCTCCCCCTTTCTACCACCTCTCACCCGCAGGCTTGCAAGGTTCGCCGTGCATGGGTTCCGCATTTGAGGCGCCAGCTACGGAGCGATGAAACAGTCAATGGGCTGCGTGGCTGGCAGTCAGTGAGCCTGCGGGGCCAGTGCCTTGAATGCCCCCCTGCCGCCTCTTAGCACCCCCTTTACACCCCCACTTGCCTCTTACACCCCTCTAAGGCATCCCACTGCCCCCCAGGGGGCAGTACCGCCCACTTTGGGAACCACTGATCTAAGTGCTAGAGCCCACTGTAAGTACATATCCAAAAAGGCATTAAGAGTTGCTAATCCTACGTAGCTTTTTCTCTGGTAATATCACAGTACTAACTGGAGCATACAAAACATTTGCTAGTCAAATACAGCTCATCAGTCTGGAACCCACATTATATATCTGATATTAATACAATTGAGAAAGTCCAGAAATATTTCACAAGAAGAGTCTTCACTCCTCTACTCGTTGCAGAATACCTTATGCCACCAGACTTGAAATTCTAGAGCTAGACAACCTAGAACTACACCGCCTTCAGTCCGATCTAAGTATAGTACATAAAATTATATATTGCAATGTCCTACCTGTCAATGAATACTTCAACCATAGCAATACAAGAGCACACAATAAATACAAACTCAAGGTAAACCACACCCAAGTTGATTGCAGGAAATACAACTTCAGCAACAGAGTGGTCAATTTCTGGAATACTCTACCTAACTCTGTGGTTTCTTCCCCAAACCCCAAAATGTTAACCTTAGACTGTCTACTATTGACCTCACCCCTTTCCTAAGAGGACTGTAGGGGGTGTGCATAAACACACCAATGTGCCTACTGTCCCTGTCCTATTGTTTCTTTTTATTTTTCTTATATGTATCCATTTCATGTATTCATAACTATGTTTATACTCATACCTGTTATCTTATAATCGCTTGACTAAATAAATGAATGAATGAATGAATGAATGAATGAATGAATGAATGTAAGGATCTGATCTTCAGAGTGATAATTATACAGCAACTGTTTCTCCTGTTAGAGGAACCAATATACAGGTGAAAGCATTTTCCTGTTTTTATGTTTGTCATTCAGTTTGATGGGAGATAAATTTCTTTAGAAATTCTTCCAAAGTATAAGAGAATTGTAGATAAATTATCATAACACTCACTTATTTAAATCCTAGGCAGCCAAAGGCATGTATGAATGTCCTGTCTTTCACTGTATAATTCTCTCTCGGTATTCTGTAATTTTCTTAGCATCCCAACTTCAATTAAATCCAAAGGGAAGGCACTACAAGGGAATTTCTCCAAGAGCTATTTCAGTTAGATTCTGTCAGCACTAAGGGGAAATCCTGCCCTTGAGAGATTGTTGAAGAATTTCAAATAAATCATTCACCCAATTTGAGAACTGGGCAGAGAATTCTGAAAAGCTGTTTATGCCCCTCTCCCCATGGTAATATTACTGTTTTAAGGAAAGAATGCTTAAGGTAAAACAGTGCATGAACAGAAGGCCACAGCAGGTCCACCTGAACAACCTCTGGTTAGAATCTAACTTCATCATTCCATATTATTTAATATCTAATTTTAGGTATATTTTCAGAGGAGAAATTCATCCAAAATCAGCAGGATAAGGATTTTGCATCAAAACCCATGATAAATGTGAGCTTCCCCGATACTTTGAACAATTATTTTTATCCCATACTTGCACAATTTAACACTGAAAACATTTTTTCTGTTTGCCATATTAATATAAGTATTACTGCGGTAGGATATTAAAAAGCAATCTATGTTGTTTTCAAGTGCTTCATGCAAACAAAACATACTTTTACCTGAAACTATGAAAAAAGATTGCTCTGAGAAAAAGAAAAGGAAAGGAAAAAAGATTGTTCTGTGAATATTCCAGTATAATAAATGCTTATCAATTGAAATATGATGTTTGTTGTACTATTGAGATGATGACAACAATATTATTTACTACAAAGCTGCAATAAAAGTAATGTGCTCTTTTTCTTTGTTGCAATTTCAGTTCACTGTAATTCTAACAAGCACTTGGAGTGTTTCCAAGTAATTTTTGTCCTTGCTATTCCAGGAGTTAGCCTACTAATTCCCCATGGGGCTATCCCTGAAGAAGTATCTTGGGAAATCTACCTTGCAATCAACCATAATGACTCCAGGTAAGACAGAAATAAATTCTGATGCATATATTATCTATTTAATAGCAAAGCAAAGCAAAGCAAAGCAAAGCAAAGCAAAGCAAAGCAAAGCAAAACAAAGCAAAGCAATAGTACTTAGACTTATATACTGCTTCACCGTGCTTTACAGACCTGTCTAAGTGGTTTATTGCCCCCAACAATCTGGGTCTTCATTTTACTGACCTTGGAAGGATGGAAGGCTAAATCAACCCTGAACTGGTGAAACTTGAACTGCCAAACTGCTGGCAGTCAGCAGTTAGCAGAAGCAGCCTGCAGTGCTGCATTCTAACCATTGTGCCACCATGGCTATTTATTGAGTTTTATAGTTATTGATTTTCTCGTTACTCTGTATTACATCACTGTTCTGCAAGTTCTAATGTTCTACTATTGTTCTTTTAGGGGGATGGATGGTGATTTCCATTACTTTATGTCAATTTTTACATAATAGAAAATTGGTGTATAAAGATGATTATTCTTATTCCTTTTCCTAGATAATTTTACAAGTGTTAGTAACAGCTAAATGGTATTGTAAACCAATTGTGGAAAACATAGTTAAGCACGGCAAAGTTCACATTCCAACTAGGTAAAATTTGACAGGCAAAATGTAGGTCTTTTAGATAATATCTTGGCTAATTCCATGTCATTACAGGAAATGAGTCCTGCCAGGATTAATAATGGGAAGATAAACAGCAAATGCAAGACATTAAAGTATTCCTTTCCTTTTTAAGCTAAAAATGTTTTTCTCATTTCTAACTGTGTGTGCATTTAAGGACAGATACTGTTTTAAATCTAGCTGAAATTCAGTTTTCTCCTGATGGTCTGAAAAGTGAAATAGAATTGAAGAATTCTATTTCTAGACTTGGAGAATGACATATTTTGGGGAAATCTGAGATTTATTTATTTCGCAAATGAAGGCAAATATATTTGTCCCAGGTAATAATTTGAGATAAAATTTGGGTCGGTCATCATGACCAACCCAAATTCAATCTCACATTTATTTATTTAATAGATGGAATATCATATATGGACTTGATACTTTCTTTTGCAAGTTGGACCTGTAATACTTGCTGATATCATCACTCCATCTTGTTTTCTCTTGGTCTCTTTTGTGTATACTTTTTATCAAGTGGAATTCATTCTATGACTGTCTTAGTCCACCTGCCATCAGTTCTTGCTATGTGACCAGCCCATTTCCATTTCAATTTTTTCCTCTTTAGATAGCATCATATATTTTTGTTCATTCTCTAATTCCTGTGCAGATCTTTCTATCTTGTCTTGTGATGCCAAGCATGTATCTTTCCATGGCTCTTTGCACCACTCGCAGCTTTTGTATTGTGTGTGAATGTGTACATACATATACATATACATATACATACAATATACATATACATACATCTCACCTAGGTTAAAAACACAGTAAGAAATGAATTTTAAAAAGATCTAAATTCAGATATCATCATGTAGGTTAGCTAACCATTGAAGTACAGCATTGTTTACATGAAAAAAATCAAACAGTGGACCAGTATATGTTTTTAGCTTACAGCCAATCAAGATGTGATCTACAGTTTAACATGGGACCCCACAGTCACACTGAGGGGAGGATGCTATATCCCATTTATACAATGAATCCTGGCAGATGCCACATGAGGTGCAAATCCTATTCAAGGTTTTTCATGGCTGATAGCTCAAAACCTAGCATTTTTTGTGTAGTGTGATTTATATATCTACCTGTGTCTGGAAGTTCAACCACCCCATTTGGTTTTCCATTGGGGAATGTATGTTAAAAGTTGTTAAGTAGATGTTGTGCAAATCCCAGTGAGATCTTCCTAGATTTGAGCCTTCCAACTGATACATTTGCAAGGTTGGTGTTTACTGGTAGGAGTGAGTAGTCCATAATTTTTTGGTATTCTCTCACTAGTACATCTTATCTTCGTAAATCCGATGGTGTTATATGGCTCAGTACAGTAGTTTGGGATGGTATTAATGCATCAATTTACCTTCTTCATAGTATCATTGAGTCTTTGGGGAAATCTGAATTAACAATTTTCTCCCCAGATCTTTTGTTTTGTAAAGCATTAATCCATTAAATGCAGGGGTGGGATTCAAAACTTTTAACAACCGATTCTGTTGGCCTGGCTTAGGTGGTGGGAGTGGCTTGGTGGTCATGTGACTAGGTGGATATGGCTTGGTGGTCATGTTATTGGCTGGGTGTGGCCAACTCAATATCACTCACATCAAGGCACACATCTTCTCGCCTGGTCTCTCATGACTGTGGGGGAGCTGCAACAGTCGTAAGTGTGAAAAATGGTCATAAGACACTTTTTTCAGTGCCATTGTAACTTTGAATGGTCACTCCACACAAGCAAAGTACCAGCAAAGGAGGGAAAAATAACTCCAGAGAAGTTCCTGAGACAGGAAGTCTAGTTCTACCAAGAATGTAATAAGGGTTAACAGAGAGGCAGTTTCTGTAAGCAACACCAGAATGTTTCCTTCCTGCCTTCCTTATAGGATTAGGCCAGTAATTTCTTCTAACAACTGGTTCTCTGAACTGTTTAGAATGTTAACAACTGGTTCTAGTGAATAGGTGCGAACCTGTAGAATCCCACCCCTGATTAAATGTATTGTCCTAAGTTTGAGATTTATTTTATTATTATTTGTTAAATTTGAGATGGATAGGCCTGTTAGTGCCAAAACAGAATTTGTTTTCATTGTTTCAACTTTTTTATTTTATTTTGTTTTGTCTGTTAAGAGACACCAGTTTAAAATGTAATACAAATTCATCTATATTATTACAAAACCCTAATTAGCAATTGTTTCAAGCATTGGTCCATCTTTCCTTGACCCTGTTTAGCTCTGTATGGTTTCTTCTCCCTATTAGGTGCTTTTTGGAGTGTGTGCCTGTGTGTTTATTCTTGAGTTCCTCCTATGTTTTAAACCCTGCAGATTCACCACTTGTTAGTACTGTCAAAAAGTGTTGATTGTTTTTCACCACTGCTGCCTGGCTATTGTTGCAAATGTTTTTGTTTATTGTCAGAATTAGATTTATTATGCCCATTCTCTTCACCACCCTTGTTGACTTGATTCGGTGGAAGATCCCCAAGAAACATTTCTATGCTGCAATTAAATATGCACCATCAAAGTGATCTTCCATCAGCTCTGTACTCTGGTTGTACAGAGCATAATGCACCAGGATTAATTGACCCAGGGTTTTTTGTTCCATCTCTTCTTTGATTGGAAGAAGTGGCGGTCAGTGGGAGAAACCAATCTGAGATCTCAAAAGCATCATATGAAACTCATCTTCTGGACAATGAAATATTGTGCTGCCCTGCTGGTTCCCAGCAGAGCTTCATAATGTAGGTCGACTTCAAGAGATTAGAAGTGCTTACAGAGAGTGTGGAAAAGGCACACACTTCTAAAAATGTACTGCATGTTTTTTCTAGTGTATCTCCTATTTCTGCATTTGTTGCCAAGATTTATATATCTCTGTCTTGATGGAAACAGTGGAGAAAGACTTGCATATAATAGATCCTTAGAACAGATATGTCAGGTAACTAACCAACTTGCTTAAATTGTTTGTGGAGGTGAGAAAGAAGATGGAGGATTTTGATGCCTGGAAATTTCTGTTCCAAAGTTAATCTGAAGTCCTTTAGGTTCCCTCTTCAGGGGTGGGATTTTACTGGTTCTATCCAGTTCTATAGAACCCCTTGTTAACTTTCTAAAAAGTTTGGAGAAGCAATCTCCTTTTGTTTTTTTCCATCCTTATTACATTCTTGCAGGTACGCCTAGACTTCCTGTCTCCAAAGCTTCTGAGTTTTGGCTTTCTTAAAGGGGAAGGGTTGTTTTAAGATTTTTACACTGCTGTTGGGAGGAAATGCCTCTCTGGACAATCAGCACTTTGAAGATATAATTAAATAATGAAGCAAAGTTTTAGTGACAGGGAACCAAGATGAGTGACATTCAGCAAGGCTTCTTGGCTAGCTAGAAAGATTGACATTTAAATGTGAGTTTACATACCCTTTCTGAGTTTTGATCTAAAACCGGCTTTTGGTGAATGTTAATTCTGTGCTTGGTGATGTTTAATCCAGTGTTTATTGATGGGATAATTTTTCCTATTCAGCTTCAACAAGCAACAGCTACTGTTGTGATTTAATTATTTGTATTGTGTTTGAATTTTTTGCTGCCTCATGGTTTCTTTTTCTATCTGAGGATGGGGACTTCCTTCACTGCTTCAGTACTATCCTTTTGGGGTATATACAGTATATAGTATTGTATATACAGTACTCCAAGTACTCTTTTGGGGGCATACTTCCAAGAGGCCGGATGCAAGCTTGGCACTGATTTCTTTTCCTGCCTTTCTGGGGGGCATGTGATCTTTCCTTAAATCTGGATGATTTGTTTAGGATATCTTGTGAGGTGAGTGAGACCAGCTGGTATCTTTAACTGGTGCAAATAGATCTAAGGATTGCTTTTCCTGGGTGTGCTTTTTCTGGAGAGCTTAAATGACCTCTCTGCTAAAGGGTTTCACTTTATGAGCAAGAGGTGGCTGCTTGATAGTTATCACTGCATTTTAACTATTTTCATTCCTCAAGGTGCTCTGGCACCCCTGTCTGATTTGTAACTCTGTCTTGCAGGTATTTTTAATCTAATGATTGGTATTTAGGGCAGCTTTTTGCAAGCAAAGAAGCTTTTTGTATTTTTTTACAGGTAATCCTTGACTTACAACAGTTCATTTAGTGACCATTCAAAGTTACAATGGCACTGAAAAAAGTGACTTATGACCATTTTTCACACTTATGACTGTTGCAGCATCCCCACTGTCATGAGAGGCCAGGTGAGGAGAAGCGCCCCTTGACATAAGTGATGTCAAGTTGGCCATGACCACCCAGTCACATGGCCACCAAGCCACACACAACAACTAAGCCACGCCCACAGAACCAGTTGTTAAAAAAATTGAATCCCACCCCTGTATCTCTTCCCTTTGATAGCTTAGTTCCGTTGCAAGACCTTGTATACTATATGTCCAGAGATGGTATTCAGCAGGTTTTGACCAGTTCTGGAGAACCAGTAGCAGAAATTTTGAGTAGTTCAGAGAACTGGCAAATACTGCCTCTGACTGGCCCCGCCCCCATCTATTCTCTGCCTCCTGAGTCCCAGTTGATTAGCTGGGTCTTCTTTTGTTGCCCTGCACAGGAGAATGGAGCTGGAAAGCAGGTTAGTGGGATGGGGAGGGAATGGGATTTTGCAGTAACCTTCCCCCAGGAGTGGGGAGGGAATGGGATTTTACAGTATCCTTCCCCTGCCATGCCCACCAAGCCACACCACGCCCACCAAGCCATGCCCACAGAACCGGTAGTAAAAAAAAATTGAATCCCACCACTGTATATGTTCATCTGTTCTCAGTGCTTTTTGATAATGGTTAGTGAAAAATTAAATATAAGAAGGAACAGAAAGAATGGAACAATATATTAAAAAGAAAAATGTTCAAGTTTGAACTCAGATGTTTTATTGCAAAGTCATGGTAGAAATGCATTAAAATAGGTTAATTACACAAATCTATCCCTGCTGTTTTACTTCTGTAGGCTAAAAATGGGGAGAATAAGCTAGACCAAATGAACTTAGGAAGTTTTGTTTGCTGAAATGCTAGGGGGGAAATTATCAAATTAAAGCAAACTTTAATTAAAATGCACATTTTTCCCCTTTCAAAATATTGAGTGGGCTGTAAGTATATTTCAACTTTTTTATAGGAAACAAAGCTCTGTCTGTGTGTGGGGGTGGGGGTGGGGGTGTTTGTTTGTTTGTGCCTTGTTTTGAGAAAAGTAGCCATTGTTTTTCCCCAAGGTTCATTTTTGTTTATCCCAGAAATTATCTATGGGATAATTTCTGTCTTCTGTGGGGAAAATAGTATGACTTCTACATTTTACAATCTGGCAGTGACTTCTTTCTTTCTTTCTTTCTTTCTTTCTTTCTTTCTTTCTTTCTTTCTTTCTTTCTTTCTTTCTTTCTTTCTTTCTTTCTTTCTTTCTTTCTTTCTTTCTTTCTTTCTTTCTTTCTTTCTGTGCCCCAGCTGTGGTGGCCCAGTGATTATTAGAATGCAGTGATTAGAATGCAGACTATTTCTGCTGACTGCCTGCTGACTGCAATTCGGCAGTTCAAATTTCACCAGAATCAAAGTTGACTCAGCCTTCCTATCATATTTCTGAAATTGGAAAAATGAGAACCCAGATAGTTGGGGGCAATATGCTGTATAGAGAGGGCTGTAAGGCACTGAGAAGTGGTATATAAGTCTAAGCACTATTGCTATTTTGTTCATAAAATGTTCAAGTTAGTCCGGGGTCATTTCATCTCCTTCCCTTCCACCATTATCTATTAGTTGGCTGTAGAATAAGTTGATTAAGGGATGCACTTGAAAATCAGGTTAAGCCATTGTCCATCAAGGATTTTAAGGTGTTGAATGAATGCTTTTAACAGCTCTAAAGAATGGATGGATGGATGGATGAATGAATAAGAAACAGGATGGTTTGGTGGTTGATGATTTGAGGGTCACAGGCACTAAATAGTAACTCATTAATTGTAGCTGATCAATAGCATTAGTAGCTCATTCATAGCCTTGATAGTTTTGCATTCATAATTCGTTTCTTTGAGGGAAAGCTGTATGCTCTGAATAAAACCTGTTGGAAGTATGTGTCAATTCATAAAATATTTCTATGGTCTTTTTAGAGTTGCCAACAACTCTGAGTTGTCCAAGTGAGCGGGGAGCAGTGCAGCTACACTCAGGCAGTGCTGGACATTTTAACTCCCAATAAATCCTTTTGAAGTTTTGGAAGTTTGGCTCGAGATTCATGATTTAAATGGGGGTAACTGCCAGAATCCTGACAGCTAGCCGACTCTGAGACACATAATTCATTGTCACCCTTGACCCTAGTTTTCCCCCACCCCCTGGGTGTATTGTAATTCATATTCTCCAATGAGACACATTGGAGATTAGAAAAAACACTGCAGGTAGAAAAACATGCATAGTATTATTCGTCAAATCATCCTAGGAACTTCTTGTAAGCAATTCATCAAGGCTACAGCTTATCACAGGTATTTCCAAGTTAAAGTATTCTTCAAGGGAAATAGAAGTATAATACTATTTAAAAGAGATTTAGCCCAAATGTTATGTGATTGCTTGAAGAAAATATGTTTCGTTTCTGCACAATTTAATATCTACAAGTCTTTGTGGAGAAGAAGAAGAAGAAGAAGAAGAAGAAGAAGAAGAAGAAGAAGAAGAAGAAGAAGAAGAAGAAGAAGAAGAAGAAGAAGAAGAAGAAGAAGAAGAAGAAGAAGAAGAAGAAGAAGAAGAAGAAGAAGAAGAAGAAGAAAGGATATTTTGTGTAACACACTTATGAAAGGGATTGCAAGAATAGGAAAAAAAATCTCAGATTATCCAGATGTCTATGGCTTTATCATTGTTATCAAACATTTCGGTTAAGAGGTGTTTTTAAATGTACCAAACTGATAGTGACCTTGGGCTAGTCTCTCTCTCTCTCTCTCTCTCTCTCTCTCTCTCTCTCTCCCTCTCTCTCTTTCTCTCTCTCAGTCCAATTGAGGTGTAACAGGGTTGTTGTTGTGAGGAAAATAAAAGGAGGAAAACAGAATAATAAAGGCGGGATAAAAATCAAATACATAAAATAAACACTACCCAGTTTACAGTGTCAATTGGTGTATGGCTGTTATTTCAGTTCTAAACTTCTCTGGAATATACAGTGCAATTTTGCTTTCTAATGTATAAAAAATTTGAAGCCAAGAAATTTATAGGGAAAATGTGTCTGGGGATCTAGCATGCAAGAATACAATTGAATGTAATGTAAAATAGAAGGACATCCAATTCAGAAAACATATGATACTATATTGACCATTCATTCATTCATTCATTCATTAATTCGTTCATTCAGTGTATGGCACATCATACATGGAGCAGCAATACATATTACCATTTCATCTAGAGAAATAAAACATAAAATATAAAAGTTAAAAAGATCTGTGTTCGAATACCAATGTCTAGGCCATCTAATCATTGAAGTGCAGCAGTATTGACCACTAGTGGCAGTGCTTATGTGTATATTTGTCATATGTATATATTTGTCATTATTGTATATTTGTCATAGCAATGAAGAGATAAACAATGGTGCATGTTTGCTAAGAATCTAAATAACATGAAACTTGATTTAATGAGAAGCGAAAGCTGGAGCACCTGATTATGCATTGTACAGTTCTTTCATGGATTCTAACTGCACTTTAAGAGTATTGTTTCTTGTCTTATTAATTCTTCTGGAAGAAAGAGCAAGTCCCATTAAAATGATTTGTTGTATCCATTATCAACTAAAGATATCAAAACTACATTGTTCTCTTGCAAAAAAACAAACATTTTGAACAATGAACAAGAAGAAAATGCAAAAATGCTTTGTGAGTGATTTAAGTCTTCACTGGTTATTGCTTACTTCAGTGGATTGCCAAGATCTTTTCTTGGACTGAGAAATAAATTGTAAAAACTACACTGTTTACACTGGACTAGGCATCATGCTTAATTATTTTTTAGTGATTCCAAAAATTTTTGACATAGATTTGATTGTTTATTTTGATATGTTTGTGGCAACTCTTAGTCACTATTGAAAACTTAAACAGGATTGAAATGTTTAGTACTAGTTTGTCTGTTATAAGGTCTCTAGCTTGAGAGAAGGTAATGGCAGATCTATTCCATTTTGTTGCCATTAAAACACAACAGATCAGTCCAAAAAGTCAGCTATGGAGATTCTCAATCATTCAGATCATGGTTATCCCAAAGGTGCTTTTCAAAAGACAGCTGGACTTTCTTTGTTTTTCCTTGAAGATTTTTTGCTACTCATCATTCTCATATTGAAGAAGCTTCTTGGATGAGAAATGAAATGTTTTCAAGGGAAAAACCAAGAAAGTCCAATTGGCTTTTGAAATACATCTTTGGGGTGGGGTGGGGCACAAAGTTACTAAGAATTGAGCTTGACCTGAAGGAAACTTACCTTTTTTTTTTGTTGTGTTTTGTTAAACTCCTGCATAATTAGAAGCACCTTTTAAATGAAAAATGGATATATTTCTTCAGATAGTATTTAAAACTAATGGAATAGAATAGTATTAATGGTGAGGATTATTGAATTTGTAGTATTCATCTCCTTTCCCTTTTTTGAAAATCGTTAATGACTTGGTCTCCCAGGCATTGGCTAGGATAGTGTTTAACACCTTGGGTTTGGAGTTCTATCTTTCAATCAGCCATATTCTTTTTCTTTAATATATGCTGTTTTATGTTAAATTTCTTTTAAATTTCCATAAATTTTAAGCCACCCAGTGTTGCTATAGATTCAGAAGTAGCCTCAAAATTGAATGTACATATGTATGTATATATGTACGGAAGTATGTATGCATACTCTGAAAACTATTATGTATACACTAGTCTACCCTTTCTATGTAGTATAAAGTAGAATTTTTGATGGAAGAGGCTAAATTAATGGGGAGCTTATTAAGAGCCATGGTGGCACAGTGGTTAGTATTGCAGGCTAATTCTGCCAACTTCTAGCAGTTTGATTCTCACTAGCTCTCACTGAGGTTCGTAAAACAAAGACCCAGTTTGTTGGGGGGAATATCCTGACTCTGTAAACCACTTAGAGTGGGCTATAAAGCACTATGAAGTGGTATATAAACCTAAGTGCTATTCCTGTTATAATAGGAAATGATCTAGAGAAGGATAATGCTGCATATTTTCCTCTAAACAAAACAAATTTATGGCAGTTTCATGATTTGCTGCATTGTTGGATTTGCCTCGACTTGCTTCCTGGGGCTGAAAAAGAATGACTGGCCCAACTGGTTTCCATGCCTAAGGCAGGACTAGAATTCAGAGTCTCTTGTTTTTTTTTAGCCTAGTGCCTTAATCACTGTAACAAACTGACTGATTTTTGTGTATCAATTTGCCTACCTTCTGTTGCAGACTGTTATGTTTTGTTTGGGGAAATCTGAACTTTGTAATTTGGGTCTATTGTTGTTTATGTTTCTGTAGAAGATGGTTCAACATCATTAATTTTTTCTCTCTCTCTCACCCAGGACAGATAAATACATTTATGTATTTGTGTTATTCTTCATCATAGAAAAATATTCTCTAATACCTAATACAGTGGTCCTAAGTGTTAAAAAAAATTAAACTTCACAGTTTGATGATTTCATTTCAGTTAAATAATTGAAGCATAGCCAATTCTATTCTCCTTCAGTTTGAAAAAAAATCGCTCCCCTTCACAGTCACTAACCCATGGAATTAAATTTGGCCAGGAAAGAATGGAAAGAATGCTGCTTTATTTTCTCTTAAGGTTTCTTCCATTCTTCAGAAAACAAAACAAGCTTCTGATTTTGATGGAGGCCAAAGGATTAGATCTGCTTTGCCATTTGTTTGCTCTGCACTCAGGGAAATGTTAAATACTTGAAATTGTACAATGCTGTCTGGCTGGGGTGGGATTCAAATAATTTAACCACCGGTTCTCTGCCCTAATGACCAGCTGAGTAGGTGTGGCTGGGTGGTCATGTGACTGGGTGGCCAACTCAATGTCACTCACATCAAGGAGCGCTTCTCCTCACCTGGCCTCTTGTGATCATGGGGATGCTGCAATGGTCGTAAGTGTGAAAAATGGTCATAAGTCACTTTTTCAGTGCCATTGTAACTTTGAATGGTCACTAAATGTACTGTTGTAAGTCAAGGATTACCTGTATAAAAATACAAAAAGCTTCTTTGCTTGCAAAAAGCTGCCCTAAATACAATCATTAGAGTAAAAAGACCTGCAAGACAGAGTTACAAATCAGACAGGGGTGCCAGAGCACCTTGAGGAATGAAAATAGTTAAAATCCAGTGATAACTATCAAGCAGCCACCTCTTGCTCATAAAGTGAAACCCTTTAACTCAGGATTTAACATTACCAAACACAGAATTACACTTCACCAAAAACCAGTTTTAGATCAAAACTCAGAAAGAGTATGTAAACTCAAGTTTGAATGTCAATTTTTCTAGCTAGCCAAGAAGCCTTGCTGAATGTCACTCATCTTGGTTCCTTGTCATTAAAAGCTTCTTTCTGGCAGCTCTGCTTCATTATTCGATTATTTCTTCACAGTGCTTATCATTACATCCCAACTGGAAGAACTCCAACAGGGGAGTATTTCCTCCCAGAAGCAGTGTAAAAATCTTAAAACAACCCTTCCCCTTTAAGAAAGTCAAGCTCCAGCAAAGAAAAAAAAAATGCAGGAGAAGCTCAGACAACAGGAAGTCTAGGCATTCTACAAGAATGTAATAAGAGTTAATGGAGAAACAGAGAGTCAGTTTCTGTAAGCAGGGCAATAAATATTAGGCTAGAAACAGGACCAGAATGTTTCCTGCCTTCCTTACAGAATTAGCCTTGTACAGTGGAAAAAAACAAAAGGAGATTTCTTCCAACAACCAATTTTCCAAACTGCTTAGAAAGTTAACAACAGATTCTAGTGAATAGGTAAGAACTGGTAGAATCCCACCCCTGCTCTCTGCCTTCCATAAACAGCAAATGAACTCTGCATTCAAAGTCCTTGTGCCAGACTGGCTGCTACAGAGAAGATTCTTGCTATTTTCTGGTATGAGGGAGTCCTTCTAATTAGCCGATTTTAGTTCATTTGGTATTAAATACTTCCCAGAATTCCAGTGTGGCTGTGTATTAGATTCACTAAAGGAGAGATACTTCTCCAAAAGCAATTGAAGAACTCCCTTCAGGAGATTATGTTATTGGACCAAATCCATTAATGCTTACCTTCCATGTGAATTCAGGCAGCAGTCATTCCAGTAAATGCTATGAACACAGATGGTAATCCAGGGACCATTAGCTACCATATGGGGGGAATCTGATAAATCAGTGCAAATGATTCAGAAAGTGAGTCCTACTGACTGGACTCTGTTGACATGCCTGGGCTGACTCAAAAGAGAGTCCGTAAGAGGTTGACTTATCACTTGTGAGAATGCAGGAGAACCAATTCTACATCTCCATGGTTACATCAGCTTACCCCTGTAGGTAAGGCAGATTAAGGATATTAAAGGTACCATCAGCCACAGATCTTCATTTGATGGTCCCAGGTAATGTGCCTTCTCTACTGCAACACTCACTTTATGGAATATTCTTCCCTCCAAAATTAGATTAGATCCATCCTTTTTGCTATTCTGAAAAACCCTCAGGTCTTGGTTGTATGTTTAGGCCTAGGTCATCCAGACAATTGGGGACTGGATTAGAAGGTTCCATTGTTGAAGTGGTTTGTATTCTCACTTTTTATTTAGTGCAAGAGCAGCCTTGTTTGATCAGACCATGGTTGGTCACCCTTAGTCCAGCACCTTATTTCTCACAGAGGTCCCTGGGGTGCTCACAAATAAAGGAGAGATACATGCCCACCTCCCATTATTATTTCCTAGCTACAGATGGGGGACATGTGACCATTTAGTCATTAATTCTGGTTATTGGTCATATTGTAGGTAATGGAAGTTGGAGTCCAATAAACTGGTTTCCTCTTATTCCCTTAACTTAGTCTCTTCTTCTAAGTGTAATAGATTTCTTCTCAAATATCTAAGTGTAATAATAAACCATGGTTTATTTTTCCTTCCAAAAAACTGTTGCATGGGGGTTGAATCTAATTTTTCATTGTTCTCTATTGCTCTTTCTCTTCCCCATCCAGATAGTTCAGTTAGATTTACAGAATTGGTTTCCTCAGAACATTAAAATGTATTGCAATTTATTCAAAGTAATACATAAATCACAAAATTTAAGGGATTGTGACCGATGGTGGTGTTATTTTTAACTGATTTATTTGCTTAACAAAGGAAAACATCTATAAGGAATGGTTCTAAATTTAGATCTGAAATATAGAAGGAGTTCTTATCAATTATTTTATAACTTAATATCAGCTTGCATTCTATTACCCATTAGGTTCATTCTGGGTCAGATCAGAAGTGCTTTCAAACTCAGTCATAATAAAAAGAGACAATTTTCAAGAGGATATATTGCTGAGATATAATTATCTTTTTTTTTTTTTTTGCAGCCATAGCACTCTTAGCACTCACTGACAATAAATAAATAAAAATCTCATTGTAATTCTATCATTTAAAATTGGACTTTGCTAAAGGGACTATTTAGTTTCAGAATAGAGATAAGGAAATAATATTAAATTGATAAGAGAAAAAAAAGAAAACAGATGGAGGCAGATAGGTCCAATTAATTGTTTTTCTAACAAAATGTTACAGTGTTGAATTTCTGTTCAAAAATTCAGTCAAGCATATACCTCTTTCAATGCATTCTGATCTTCCCCCATCTTATGAGCCCATCAATTGATCCCAATCCCAACTGTAAATTGGGATTTCAGAATGGCTAGGCACATTGTATTATCCTTTCAATGTTCTGATGTTTTGTAGAAACAAAAAAAGTTAAAAAATCAGAAGAAGTCTAGTAGAACCTTCTCAATCTTACATATTTCATTAAAAGTCAGGCACTTTCATAAGCTGCAGGTTACTTCATCAGATGTGTGGAATAGGTAAACTAACATAGCAGTTATATGAGATGGGAGGGAAGAAGGAGGCGGGATGGCTGTGAAGATGCAGGTGACATGTGAAACAGATTACAAGTATTTTATCAATTAATTATTATAATGTGTTAAAATTGTTGGGATCTTTCAAGATAGACAAAAATTTTGAATGTATGGTTTAACAGTCTCTCTTAGTCAATTGTCCAATCAACATTTTTTTTTCAATTTGGCAACTTTGAGATTTGTAATAGAGTGTCCTGGGAGGTTGAAATGCTCTTGTATGTAGCTGGCCATCCTTGATAGGGTGGCATTTTTCTACGTTCCTTCCTTCAAATGAAGACACCTTGTAGGAGAAGAACAGAGGGAGTTGAGGGGTGGAATTAAGTGTGTTATCAGCCTAGAATCATTACGTTGCCACAAATGGTTTAAGTCCAAGCTCTCTTGAATTCCTTGGATCTTTATATGTTTAAATATTATAAATAAATTTATATTTATAAAGAAATAAATAGTCCTTGTTTTGAGTCAAGATTTCAAACTTGTGTCCATTAATTATTTTACACAAAGTCTGACCCATTTGTTCTATATAAAATCCAGAAGGGCATTGTTGGTTGATGTTCACATACATGATATTAACAGAAATCCATGTGAAGTTAACTCTGATCTTTCATATGCAATTATTGGAGGTTTGTGATGCTGTTGTTTCTGTAATTGCAGGGATGAAGTAGACCTCTCAGTTAGTTGTAGGATCTAGTCATGTTATTTCTTGAAATTATCAGAATCTCAATTCTAGCAACATCTTATGTACTCTGTGGATAGTAAACATTGTTCATGTATGGCTCAGCTCATATTTGGCCTTCCGAAATGTAGACTATGGTTGCAAAATCCACTGCAGCAATCCTGACTAAGGAATTCTGGAAAATGTCTGGTTGTGGAAGGATAGTATACAGGATGAATTTTATTTGACCTACAGTATATACCCATGATGGCAAACCTATGGCACGCATGCCACAGGTGTCATGCAAAGCCATTTGTGCAGGCACACAAGCCCCAGCCAAAATCACCTGCACTGCACATGTGTGTGCCTCACTGCTGATTTTCCGCCATTTGAGGCAGTTTTCGCCCTCCTGGAGCCTCGAGGGAAGCCTCTGCAGCCTCAGGAGGCCAAAAAATGGGCCTTCCAGAAATACTGGAAGTGCCTAAATGGGCCTGGTTTTTGGCCTCCTGAGGCTGGAGAGGCTTCCCTTGAGCCTCTGGGAGGGTGAAAAAAGCCTCCCTCAGGCTCCAGAGGCCCCCCAGAGGCTGAAAACAAGCACTTCCAGTATTTCTGGAAGGCCCATTTTTTGGCCTTCCAAGGCTGCAGAGGCTTTCCTCAAACTCAGGAGGGCAAAAATGATGTCAAACGGGCCAAAAATGTTCTGGGAGGCACGTGCATGCACAGTGCAGGTAAGGGGGTGGGGTGGGGCATGGCGTTGCGCACTGATGCATGGGAGGTGGGGCACATTGCATTGTGGGTGCCAGCATGCGCACACATTTGGCACACTACAACAAAAAGGTATATACCATCATTGGTATATACCATTTTCTTTACTTACCTAATTCTAATTGTTTTTCTCTGTTTTATTTGTGTGCCACTCATAGTTACAGCCTTGAGTTTTTTTTAATATATATATTAAAGACATTAATTGTACAACTAAGCAAACATAAATACAACATAGGCATGAAGATAAATACTGTATACTATATAATAAGTGTGTGTTATCACTTTTTTGGGGGAAAATAATTTGATGTTGTGTTTCTTTCCTTTTCAACATTTCTTATGTATCTAATGTGAAGCCTTCAACTGGAAGGCAGTGAAATCCTCCTAGGTCCAGAAGTGACTTGTGGTCCTATAGAAGTGATGGTCTCTACTCCATTTGCCTTGACAATCCCGCATTGTGCAGATGTGAACTCTGAGCATTGGAATATTCATTTGAAAAAAAGAAAGCATCCAGGCAAATGGGAGGTAAGCAAAATTACTTTCAGAAATAGATAAAAAGAGTAAGGATGAAGCTGATAAAAATTAGATGAGTTGGAGATAATTGCTAAGATGTTTGTGATAATTTACAATAAAAGCAGATGTTCCATCTATTTATTTGGAGCCTAGAGTCACTTCAACATTGAGATAGACAGCATATAAATATAACTGGATATATAGAAAGATAGATGACAGGAAGAGAGAGAAGAAAGAAAGAAAGAAAGAAAGAAAGAAAAAAAGAAAGAAAGAAAGAAAGAAAGAAAGAAAGAAAGAAAGAAAGAAAGAAAGAAAGAAAGAAAGATAGATTAGTTTGGGGGTTTCCATTTCCAAATATAACCTTAGAATTGTATGCAATGATGACGAACAGTCTTCAAAGTAAACACTTATTTTTATGTCTTGTGGATTTATTTATCAGTATTTTCATTAACACATATCAACATTTCGCAAGCAGGAGATTTACACAGCCCCCAACTTCCTATTTGAGGGTCCTAACAATTACCCTTGATAAACAACATATTGATGTGATATGTTACAGAAACAAGTATAGAGAAAGGAAAAGAACAGGCAGAGCTATGGGAAACAGAGTTAAGTGACTCATCAGCTTAAAATCATTATATTGTCACAAATGATCTAAGTCTGATCCCCTTGAATTCTATTGATCCTTATCTGGTGCCAATTTAGTATTGAACTTTAGTTGACTAAATTCTTGTGTACACACTTGAGCAATAAATCTTATGAACTGGAACTTGTGTGTGATCCTGATCCTTCATGCCTGACATTAAACACTAAAATTAGCTTAATGTAGTTTAGAACTAAATAAAGTTTACATTCTTTCAACTTGGAGAAAAAAGATAAACTCTAATTTAACCAAGGGCAATTCTTCACATGTAAATACTTTTTCTGGGAGCCCTGGCCAAGAAAATAATCTACCTATAGTGTATATAGTAAGTCTGTTCTAAGCTCATTAAAAAATACTGCAAAGTAAATAATAGAATTTGTGTGGAATTTTTTTTTAATGTAATTCATTTTCTGCCAAGTCACTTTTGCTTTTCTTCTTTCTGGGTTTAATGTTCTGACACATCCAGGAAGTAATGTCTGTAGAGGAAGAAACCACTTCTTGTTACTGCCTCTTGGATCCATATGCTTGTCATATCCTTTTGGAGTCCTTTGGAACTTATGCTCTCATTGGGGAGCCACTGTCTGATTGTTCTGTTAAAGAACTGAAAGTAGCTGTCTTTGGCTGTATATCCGGCAACTCTTTAGATTACAATCTAAGAGTATATTGTGTTGACAACACTCCATGTGCATTTCAGGTAAGATGGTCAAACCATTCTTGGTCTTTCCAGATAATTAATGAAAGGGTGGGCAATTAATTTTCTCAAAGGGTCCTATAAGAAACTGATTGTTGTAGAAGGCTGAAGCAATGTAAACTGATTTGATGTCCTCAAACTATATCACCTCAAATCCTTACTGGAGTTGGGTGGCTATAACAAATTTAAATAATAAACAAATAACAATAAAAATTTGCTTGCACTTCTGTTCTGTGCCCTGAGACACAGAGAAAGAGAGAATGGTGCAGACATTCTAGAGTACAGAGAAGGTTTAAATAGCTTATCAAGACAAACCCAATTGTAAGGGCCAACTACAAGAATAATTAAATGTAACTTTGCTCTATTAAACAACAATAAAATAAAAGTGCCAGCCAGATAATTGGGGTAGCTTTGGGGGATGGGAGTGAGAGGCCTTGTGCTGTCCTGGTTCATTTCCTTCCTCTGCAGCCGCTCTTAGTCAGTTTTGATAGGAGGGGAGAGATCAAGCCCATGCCAACTGCTTTACGGGGTTCTGCAGGGATCAATACTCTCTCCACTGCTGTTCAATGTTTATATGAAGCTGCTGGGTGAGATCATCCATCACCATAGACTGAGGTATTACTAATATACTGATGATACTCAGCTGAATGTCTTGGCCCATAGTGAGTTAAGTGTTACAGTGTCCTCCCTCTCGTAGTACCTGGAGGCTATTAGGGGCTGGATGGGGAGCAACAGGTTGAAACAAAATCTTGCAAGACCGAGTGGCTCTGGTTTTGGGGTTCGTTGGCTCAGGGAGAGTTGCCACCTTGGTTTTGGATGGAGTGGCACTACCCCAACAGACCCTGTGCATAATCTAGGGGTTTTCCTGGACTCACGACTCCTGCTCAAAGAAAACTGGATTGTGCACCAGTTATGTCCTTTCCTGGACCAACAGTCCCTACTCACAGTCACTCATGCCCTAGTGGGTTGCAGCAAAATTTCACAAACTCACTATTTAAAATGCCATAACTGTGTTGCTAAAATCATTCACTGGAAACTGTGCCAAAAGTTTGGATTTGAATATAGTAACAACTATTGGGAACATCAGGTTGAGAAGGTTCTGGGGAATGAAGAAATCAATTGTATCAACGTAACTGGAAGTGACTAATAGAACTGAGAACGGAACAAAACTGATACAAAATTAGTCAGACAAATGTTTATTATATTTATTCCTACAATTGTATCTAATATTTGAATAGATTTATTTATTTATTACTAGAATATTAAGGTAATAGTAAAATCAAGAGACCTTATACCCCTCTCCCTCCTGAAGTTTCTATTCTTCCTTTGAATTTATTGGATTTGGATAGTTTTATTTTATATATATTTATTTGATATAGTTAAATAATAAGAGATTAATATTGATTGATTATTTTATATAGAAATTGGCTTGGAGAGTGATAATTAATTTCTCTAATTTGTATTTCCCCCTCTTTCCCTTCATAGATACATACATACATACATACATACATATATATGATCTATTGTAGATTAATGAATTTAATATATTGTTTAGTATAATGACAATTTAAACACCTGCTCCTTCTTTTTCTTTCTTTTCCCTTCTCTTTGTTTCCCTTCTCTAAGATTTAAGAGCAGTTAATCTGAACTCTGAATTTTATACAGTGTTTAGAAGAGCAATAGACAAAATACTATAACAAATTTAAACATTCACACTTGGCTATAATACTGTGGGACATTTGCTTATTTGATTAACTACCAGATAATTTGAGACCTGATATTAGACTATGTTTATTATGATTTATTAATACCTTAACCTATTGCAAATAGAGAAACTAGACTAAGATTGATCAATTTGCCTCTGAGAGATTGAGTATATCATGGATTAACTGATAATTTTTAAAGCTAGTAGAGACAGGAAATTAATCAATTAAATAACAATAGAAATCTCTAATTAATTAATATGGAAAATTAAAAATCTTAAATCATTGATCAAGTTGATGGTAATTGGTAATATGATATGGGATAATATAACTAAAATAGTAGATGAACAATACAAAATTATTAAAGATATGACTAGCAGCACTACCACCATCCAAAAACTGCGAGAAAATCTGTACCAACAGTAGCTCTACCTAGTCCTACACCATCGACCCAATGAACGGTTGAAGGGATGTTGGCCCTGGAGAAACCAAATACCTCAACTGGCACCCAATCGGTTCAAGCTACCTTGCTGGCAATTCAAGGAACGATGTTAGCACTACAGGAGTCGATGTCAAAAAACCACACTGAAAGTAGAGCCAAGAGGGAAACAATGACAACAGAATTGAAAAATGAAATAGGGGAAATGAAAGTTGAAATTAGGAACCTGGATGGAAAAATAGGCCAGATTCAGGAATCCATTAGGATAAATGAAGAAAAAAATAGAATAACTGAAGAACAAGCCAATCAAACGGAGAAGAAATTAGAACATATTGATCAAAAAATTACTGACCAGAATAAAAAGACAGAAGAGACCTTAATCCATCTCGTACGACTACCTCCTACTTCCTTAGATTTCAAAATGTGGAGGAAGATAAAGAAGAAAGCTTAGCACTGATAATGGCTGAAATGCTAGTGGAACTCCTACAAAGAAATAAAAATGAGATAGTAAAGGAAATGGATGATGTGCACAGAGTTCACACAAGCTATGCGAGGCAGCACAGACTCCCTTATCAAGTTTGCTAGGAGGTGAATCGAGGACATAATTTACAGAATTTAAAGAGAAGAAACAATAAAGTATAAAGGTAGAGAAGTAATTGGGAAGAAATTGCCTCCCGAGAAGAGATAGGAGTGAGAACTAGGAGTCAAACAATGGTCTAGAACTAACGAGGGAAAAAAGCTAGACTAAGGGTAAATGGAAAGAGGATTGAAACTAATATCTATGAACATTAATGGAGAAAATGACCCATCTAAGAGGAAGAGAATATTTTTAAATTAGAGAAACAGAGAGCTGATATAATTTGTCTTCAAGAGGTTCATATTAAAACACAGGAACAGAGATACTTACAAAATAAAAAATTGGGGAAAATGTATACAACATTAGCAGAAGAAAAAAAAGAGGAGTTGTACTATATATTAAAGAGGAAATAACTTCAAAATTGATCTATAACAATACAATGGGGAGAATATTAATGGTAGAGGTAATTCAAAATTAAAACATTTTATTGGTGGGGATATATGCCCCCAATAAAAATCAGAATGAATTCTATAAAATTCTATATGAGAAATTGATAGAAATTGGCAACCCAAAAATATGTATATTTGGAGACTATAAAGCAATTACAAATAACAATCAAGACTATGCATGTGAACAAAAATATCAAAAAAACTCGAATATTGCCCAAGTGCTTTTTTGAGATGGCTGAAGAATTAGAACTAGTGGATGCTTGGAGGAAGCTGAACCCAGGGATGATTCAGTTCACTTTCTACTCCAATCCGCATAAATCATGGTCTAGATCAGAGGTGGTATTCAGCAGGTTCTGACCAGTTCTGGAGAACTGGTGTCAGGTGGAGCTCCATTCAAAATTCAGGAAAGAAATACTTAGACTCTTTGGGTTAGAGAAAAGATATCTTTTGCTGAATTTGAAGTGGTAGCAACCATAGAATTCTGAATCTGAGGAATTAGGTGCGCAGATCACATATACAAAGTGATGGAAATGTTCCCACCCCCAATAGTTCAAATGATTCTTCCAATTAAAAGTTGTGAATATGATCATGTGGACATCTTCAGGTGGTGATGAGGCCTCTGTCCGTTGACCTTGGCATATTTTGATAAAAGTTTGCAGTTGCGCAGAGAAAAGAAAGCTAAGCGAGAAATAGAAACCTAAGCAAGAATTTATACTCCCTCCTCCTCATTTTACACAGCACTAGAATGTAACACCTCCAGCTCACTTCCCAGACTTTACCCCCTCCTCCCCCCATTACTTATGGTAGCCAAAAGATGCAAAGCAATAGTAGAAGATCTTGAAAGCTGACAACCGGTAGAGGAAATTTTGAGTAGCTTGGAGAATGGGCAAATACCACCTCTGACTGGAGATTTTACAGTATCCTTCTCCTGCCATGCACACCAAGCCACGCCCACAGAACCAGTAGTAAAAAAAAAATGAATTCCACCACTGGTCTAGACTAGATATGGCATGGGTAAACAGTGACTTACTTAAGGAGATTCAGGACATAGAGATTTTAACTAACATCTGGGCAGATCACAATCCATTGCAGATAATCTGGAAAGACCCAACCCACAAGAAAAGTAGATGGACACTTAACTTGCAACTATTGAAAGAAAAAGACTACATCCCCCAAAATCAGGGAAGAATTAATTGTTTTCTTTAAATTTAATAAAAAAAACAGGATACCTCATTGCAGAACCTCTGGGATACAATGAAGGCATATTTAAGGGGAATATCTATAGCATACATAGCAAATAGAAATAAAAAAGATGGGAAAAACGAAATACCCTAACAAAAAAAAAAAGATTTGGAAAATAGACAAATGGAAACTCTGGGAGATTAACAAATTAAAATGAGCTGGAACTATCTAAGCATGAAATGAACATTTTAGATCAGGAGGAACTAACCAAGAAGCTACAGTATATAAAACAAAATTATTTTGAACATGCAAATAAACCTGGTAGATGGTTAGCATACAAACTGAAAAAAGAAAACCAAAAAAGAACAATATACCAATTAGTGGACAAAAATGGATTACTAGAGACTGATTTTGGAAAAAAAAGAAGGTAATTGTAAGAGAGTACTTTGAGAACTTATATAAGCAAGATAGAGTTGATCTAAAGAAAATAGAAGATTATTTGAAAGAAGGAGTTTTACATCCGCTATCAGAGGACAAAAAGGAGGTGCTTAATAAAAAAATAACTTTAAGTTAATTAAAAGAAGCGATTAAAAAACAAAAAAGCAACAAAACCCCAGGCCTAGATGGCTTTCTAAGTGAGTTATATAAAGAGATAAGAGAGGTACTAGAAAATGTGTTGCTAGAGATCTGCAATGAGGTATTACTGAAAGCTAAATTCCAGAATCATGGAAGGAAGCTTATATTACATTAATTCCTAAAGAGGGTGCAGATGCCAATCAAATAAAGAATTACAGACCAATATCTCTTCTAAATTCAGACTATAACATTTTCATGACTGTAATAGCAGGAAGATTAAAGAAAGTGCTCAATGACAAAATTCACCCTACCAAAACAGATTCCGTCCCATGAGACAGATAAGATATAATACGAGAACGATAATAGATACATTAGAATTTTATGAACTGCACCCAGGAGCCCAAGTGGCTGTTGTTTTCCTGGATGCACAAAAGGCCTTTGATAATCTTAATTGGGATTTCATGAAATACCAGATTAATCTGATGAAATTTGGTGGTAATTTTGCAAAAATGTTAAATTCAATTTATGCCACACAAAAGGCGAATGTACTGATAAATGGAGAAGCTACCAAACCATTTGAGATAAAGAAGGGTGTCAGGCAGGGATGCCCACTGTCACCTCTGCTTTTTATAACAATTCTAGAAACATTATTGGACAGGATTAGATCGAACAAAGAAATTAAAGGAACAAAAATTAAAAGTCAAGAGTACAAATTACAAGCATTTGCGGATGACATGGTCTGTGAACCAATAGATTCAGGACCAGTATTATTAAATGAAATAGATAAATCTGGCAAATGGGCGGGATTAAAAATTAACAAGGAAAAGATTAAATGCTAGTTAAAAACTTAACAAACAGTAAACAAAAAGAATTAGAGGAAATGATGGGACTATGGCAAAGACAAGCAAGGGTAGTACCAATAGTAATAGGTGCTTTGGGTGCAGTCTCAAAACAATTGGAGTACCACTTGAACACCATAGGCATTGACATTTCCATCAGTCAATTGTAGAAGGCAGCTTTACTTAGAACAGTTTCCATCCTGCGGCAATGTCTGCAACACCATCAAACATCCAATTTTGTCTATCCCATGTCCTTGGTAAGGACTCAATAGATAGACAAAAATGCCAAACCCAGTCTGAACATCTGGCTGACTGTGTGATGAATAATAATGATGATGGTGGTGATGATGATGATGATGATGATGATGATTGGGGATGCAGAAAACTGTATATAGCTGGCTATTTTAGTCTCAAAGTCTGCCTGAAACCTCAGATGGCTTATTCAGAACAAAGGAAGTTTGATGCAATATGTTAAGTGGGTCCTTTACACCTAGTCATAAAAGATAACCATAAAAGATGACCTGCCAGATCTTATCTCCCCCTTTTGTTCATAAGGAAGCAGAAGGATTAGAAAGTTCCACATAACTGAACATGATGTGCAGCTTGGCCCTAATAGGCATTTCTCCCAGCATGAAACATCTTTCTTTTTCCTTGGGTAAATGGTGAGATTCAGAGCCAGATGTTGTTTTAGCCAAGAAAATGCGATACAATCCAATGCACGGTTTTAATATTTTAATTCTGGTGGGTTTTTTTTTCAAGCTCTTCCTTATAGCTCTTCTGTATTTGATCAGGAGTAATGAGCTCTGAGTATTCAACAAGGCATCTGGATGCCAAGCACTTGGAATGATTCATGCACAAAATAAAGAAACTGTTAAACAATAGGACCCACAGAATTTCCAAGCTGGAAAAGAAAGAAGAACCAAGCAGACATTCTCTAGTTCCCTATTTGCAAAATCCATAGAAACATCCACAAGCTGCAGAAGGCAAACATTTCATAGTCTACCTCCAATAGCTTTCTTATCCAGGAAAGACAATGGATTGAAGAATCAAACATCAAAAGATCTCATGAAGTTAAGAAATTATATCCATGCAATAGTGTTTCACAACTGATTTATTGAAAGCCGAGGCTGAACTTCTGATCTCGATAAAATAATCTCCTGGGTCAGATTGACTCTTTCGTTCTGTGCAGAGGGAATGGGACAACTCACTTCAGCCAACTTGCCATGGCCAATTCACTGTGGCCAAATCGTCACAGCTAACTCACCATGGAACAACTCGCTGTGGAACAATTGAACAATTCAATTTTATTATTTAAAATAATGTTAATTTTTGACATTCAAATTTTATTTTGTTCTCCCTTTTATAAAGATTCTATTCAACAACTTCTTTGATATTAATGTACTCTTGTCCTGTAACAAGTTGCCCTGCACTAAGTTGGCCATTACAAGCTGTCCCATAGTGAGTTGGCCAAGGTGAATTGGCCATAGCAAGTTGCCTGTGGCAAGATGGCCATGGAGAGTTGAATTGAGGTTCCCTTCTTTAAGGCCACAAAGCCCACTTTTTTTCATCCTCTGAAACTGAAGTTCTCAAACCTTTGTGATTTAGTTTTCTGCTACTTTGAGATGGGAACCACACAAAAACTGTACAAGTCAACCCAAAAAGACATAATTTGAAAAAAGAGCAACAGCATCTCAGAAAAATCTCTCTCTGTCTCTCTCTTGCAGGACATGGATAGTTGGATTCATCCATGGGAGCTTTTCTTTTAGAATAATGCCTTAGCAAAATTCCAGTTCTCATCCCATCATGGGATGAGAGATTTTTTTCAACATTTAGCCTACAATGTGTTTGTTTTCTATTCTCTGTTGTTGCAGGATGTGATTTCAGGTGAAAGATACCAGGGAGGACAATTGCTGGAAGAACCAAAACTGCTGCATTTCAAAGGGAATACATTCAGCCTTCAGATCTCTGTACTTGATATTCCCCCTTTTCTCTGGAGAATTAAACCATTCACAGCATGTCAGGTATTTGCATAGGAAGACTAATATGTGTGTGATGAGTATATTTCCCATTTTTAATAACCAAGCAATTTCAAACCTTCAATGCATATGTCTTTGTGCAGCTCATTGCTTCTTTTAACATGGTACACAGACTTTTGGATTAAATGTATAGTTTAATGATGGTATTCTATGGACTAGCCACATTTCCAGGATGTCTTTTTTAGAAAAATCTAACACTTTTAAACAATGAAATAGATACTGTACTTTTACCTCACCCATTTTCAAAATGTCCAATAAACATTATAAATTTATGAAAGATTTGAAGAACATAGTTTCAGATCATTTTGACAAGCATATTGGGCAGTCTAATATAAGAACATTGGGAATAAATAAAATATTTATGGTGACAGGAGGCTCAGCCAATCTCATTCTACACATGTTGAACTCTGACAATAAAGGTAATAAAAATATTTATGATTAATTTCTAGTTCAGTAGAAGTAGAGATTTGGGCATTCAGTTGATTAAAAAAAAAGATTTTGAAGAACGGTTACAGGAACTGGGCTTGGCTAGTCTAGTGAAGAGATGGACCAGGGGAGACATGATAGCAGTGTTCCAGTATTTGAGGGGCTACCACAGAGAGGAGGGGATCAAGCTATTTTCTAAAGCACTTATAGGCCAGACAAGGAATAATGGATGGAAACTGAACAAGGAGAGATTCAATTTGGAAATAAGGAGAAATTTTCTGACAGTGAGAGCAATCAACCAATAGAATAGTTTGCCTTCCGAAGTTGTGGGAGCTTCATCACTTGATGAAGAGATTGGACTGCCATTTGTCAGAAATGGTGTAGGGTCTCCTGCTTGGGCGGGGAGTTGGCCTAGATAACAAGGTCCCTTCCAATTCTGTTAATCTGTTAAATATCAGATAAACCAACAGATGATGTCATCTTGGCTGATCTTGAGAAACTAAGCTAGATCAGTTATGTTTAATAATTGGTATGGGAAGTTGTAAAATATTTTGACCCTGTAATCCCTTTTTCAGATTGGGTTGGGATGATTGGATGGAGATGAGTGTTTACTGGCCAGATGCCCTTCCTTTTGCTTATGAGGAGTTCGCTGCAGAGGTTTTCTTTTTGTACCCTGATAGAGATACATCAGCCACTGCCTCAGATTGAACTCTCAACTTTCTGAGTGGGAGGCAAGCATCTTCACCTCTTAGGCAGTGTACCACTTGGCTGTAAAATAGATTAAGTAGTTGAAAAATAATAATTGAAGTTCCAGTAAATAAACTCCTGTCTTGTTCTAATAATGGCATTCTGCATTCAAGTCCAGTTTGGCTTGAGATAGCTTTTAATTTTTTATCTTTAAAAGAACAAAAATAAAACATAATAATTAAGCTGTAAGAGAGTTGACACTAAGGGATTAATTATATTTAAAAATTGAAATGCTACTGTGAAATAATAAAATTCACTTTGCAAGCAGTAGATTGTAACTTTTAACTATATTGGAACAAATCATTAACAACCTGGTTTGGGGTTTATCTTAGGACAGTGCAAGAGAGCCTAAATTAAAACAGAAATGAAACTGATTTATAGAAAATAATCCGGAACATTTTATCTAACTCAGTATTATCCATGCCTTCTATTATATATTTTCCTTCTACAGCATAATACTCAGCTTTAGTAACTCAGCTTCCCTTTCTCTTCTTTTCCACCCATCTGCAAAAAAAAAAAAAAGATAGTTTTTAAAGAGAAAACTAATTACACTTCCACTTTATAATGTTTCTATTTTGTTGTTTAAATCACAATTTATAATGTTGCTTCTATTGTTTCTTTATCACAATTAGTATCTTGCTCTTATTTACTGAAACAGGTTCTAAATGCAAGGGTTTACTTAAGAGCTATTGTTGTGTGTTTGCTGAAGAGAGTGTGTTTTAATGAAACAGTGGTTTGGAAGGAAACTCATAAGTTATATATTGTTGTTTGCTTCCTTTTGCTGTATATGCTAAAAAAAATTTGTTGCTGTTTTGTTTTATTTACAATTCCAGATACTTCCTCTATCATGCCAGAGGAAAAATTGATTGAGTTGATTTTAGCGTAGCATAGGGCAGTTTGACTTGAAAGGTCTGTGAGACTGAAAGAAGCTCAATTGCATTGTTTTTTTCTTGCAGCTTCATGACACAAGTCATTACTTCCCCGCTTTGATTAACTTCCACATTCTGGATAGAGACATTTGGTTTGAAAGTTAAAAGAGGTCATCTATGTTAGAATTGAACAACCCTCCCACAACAGAGGGGCAGGAATATGACACCACTTATCTCCTATTTATAATTCAGCCCTTTTAGCAGTTCAAAGAAGATTCCACAATATACATTTGCATTCTGATTCAGATGTCCCTGAGGGCACAGGTAAACCCCTAAGTGGCCTCAACAGCTTTCAGAGAGAGTACTAACAACCAGATGACTGCAAAGAAATATGAACGTTCCATCCCCCTCCTCATCCTGTCAGAACTAATCCTTCCATCCTTGCCACCATCAGGTCAGAACTGAAGAAGCTTCTTTCTGCCTCAAGAAAAAACATAGTCCAATTGCCTTTTGAAAAAGCATCTTTGAGACAACCATGAACTGCATTACTGAGTATCCCTATAGACATTCAAGTACTGAAGTTGGGTAGGAGCCAATGTGATATAGTAGGTAAGGGGTTGGACTAGGAGTTGAAAGTCTAGGCTTCTTTTCTCCCTTAAATACAGAAGTCATCTGTATGATTTTAGGCCACTCTCTCAGCATAAACTGGAAAGCTAAAAGCCATCTATCTACCAACCCAGGCTGATTCAGATTGGTAGATTACAAGTTCATAAAGTTCAGTTAATAGCTTTTCATTGCAGTGGATTGATTGATGATGATATTAATTCAAAATGGATAGTTTAGCACCTGAAGCTACTGCAAAACAAAAACATGGGACCTTTATTATAGAAGCCTTCTTATATTATATTTCCATTATATGTTATTTGGTGCCTACCTAATTTAATGTGCTAGTCATGACTAGTTTATCTCCTGATTCTACCAAGTTTAACATGGAAACCTGGCATGCTGTGAAGAAAATGGCTAGTTCCAGCATTGATTCAAAGAATGTGTCCATATGGGTTACAGTGGTCATTTTTTGGGTGGTAGTGGGAATGTAATGAACAACTTCATCCCAGTGCTTCTTTGGAAAATGGAGCTATCTTTCTTGAGAAAAAGCAGCAAAATAACTTTGGCAACTTTAAGATCTGTGGACTTTAACTCCCAAAATTCCCCAGCCAGCCTTGGCAAATCTTAAAGTTGCCAAGGTTGGACATCCTTAGTGTAGAGTATCTGGGAAAAGACAAGATAAAGAGGACAGATTGAGAAGTATTTCCTCAGCCTGCTTTCTCGTCATTTATGCTTGTCTACCGGTTATTGCATTATGTCTACCAATTAGGAATTTTTCAAGATCTATAATAGCAGCTGTTTGGTAAAAGTGTGCAGAACAATGCTCTTAAACTGCCAACTGTATTATAGTTTAAATATTCAAAACCCACAATTCACTTAAAATACAGTTGCTTCCTAATGCCTTGCCTTGCCTCGCCATCCTTATCCATAGTTGACCTCTTATTCCTTCAAAGCAAATGTTTATTGCCAAGCCTCTTTTTTAAAGCACTTATCATTATGGTTTGTTGCCCAGTGAGCCAGATATTCAGATGGATTTGGCATTTTTATCCACCTAATGAGTCCTTCCCAAGGATTTGAGGTAGGCAGATGTTGATGTTTGATGATGATATGAGAATGTAAGTTGATCCAAATTAAGCTGTATTTGCAATTGATTGAGGATGAATTTGCCAATGCCAAAGGAGATCAAGTAGTGCTCCAATTGTTTTGGGATTGTACCAAAGATGCCTATTATTATTGGTACTACCTTTGCTTTCTTTTGCCATGATTGTTTTATTTCTATTTGCGGGTCTTTGCATTTTGTTATCTTCTCCAGTTCTTTCTCTTCTCTTCTACAATAATCTTTTGCTTAGTCAATTTGCAAGCCATTTCCATCCTGTCCCTTCTTTTCTAGGAAGTTCCTTTTTCTCGTGTGTGGCGCAACAACAAGCAGCCACTTCACTGTGCCTTTTCCCTGGAGCGCTACACTCCTGCCACCACACAACTCTCATGCAAAATCTGTGTCAGACAAGTCAAAGGCCATGAACAGATCCTACAGATCCAGACGTCAATTCTAGAGGCAAGTCCTTCCTTCCCTGGATAGATAGATAGAATATCTACCCACCTTTGAGGGTTTGTTTGTAGAAAAGGTGTATATATATACATATACATATACATATACATATACATACATACATACATACATACATACATACATATATAGATATATTCTGAGGTTCTCGCGGGTATTTGTATGTGGATCTTTGGTTGTTCGGGTTTTCTCCCGTGTAAGATTCGAAGTATCTAGGCAATGTTTCGATGAAGTCTCATTCATCATCTTCAGGCTTCTGTCTTCAGCTCTGTGCTTCTCAGAGTGATGTGAGATTGCAGCTGCTTCTTCCTTTTAACTGCTAGTGGGGGTGTGACTTGATTGGGTGGGGGCTTGGCTGTGTTCTGATTGGGTGGGGGTGTGTTCTCATTGGTAGGGGGTTTGGCTGTGTTCTGATTGGTTGGGGGGTTGGCCGTGTTCTGATTGGCTGGAGGCGTGTTCTGATTGACTGGAGGCATGTTCTGTTCAGGTGGGGGCTTGGTTGTGCACAACCAAGCCCCCACCTGAACAGAACACGCCTCCAGCCAATCAGAACACGGCCAACCCCCCAACCAAAAGCATCACTCTGAGAAGCCCAGAGCCAAAGACAGAAGCCTGAAGATGATGAATGAGACTTCATTGAAACGTTGCCTAGATACTTCGAATCTTACGCGGGAGAAAACCTGAACAACCAAAGATCCATATGTATGTATGTATGTATGTATGTATGTATATATATATGGTATTCAGCTTTGTTCGGGTATTTTCCCACATCATTATAATTGTGCTTTTAAAGTTGTAGTGACGTATTGGCGGAATCTCATCTGCCATCATCAAGCTTCTGTATTGTGTTTGTCTGTGAGTCAGACTTTCACAGCCATTTCTGTTTTAAATTTGGTGCTAGCCATCTGCTGTGCATGAATGGTTTTTTCTTCATCCTGATTGGTTGGGAGTCTTGGTCTGTGTTTATTGGTCTTGGAGTTTGCTGTGTTCTGCTTGATTGGTGTTTCTAATATCTTCTGTCTGTTTTGTGGCCGAAACGTTGCTACAACTTTAAAAGCACAACTATAATGATGTGGGAAAATACCTGAACATAGCTGAATACTATATATATATATATATATATATATATATATATATATATATATATATATATATATATATTCTTAAGTTTTTGCAGGTACTTACATGTATGGCATTCAGCTTTGTTCTGGTATTTTCCCACGTCATTGTAGTTGTGCTTTTAAAGTTGTAGCAACGTTTCGGCAGAATCTCATCTGCCATCATCAGAAGCCTGATGATGTATATAATGTGACTTGCATGGGTGATGCATCACCCCCCAAAATGGGTAAGCTTTCAATTGCAATTGATAAAGTTGAACAATTTATCATTAATATGAATGAAGGACTGTGTGAGGAAGAACTAAATTGAGTGATAAACTAATTAATTAGACAGACGTGAGAACAGGCATAGGTAAAAGAAGAATATGAATTACTAATCAGGAAAAAACAATTCTGTTCCCCATTGCACCTAAAGAGAAGTTAACCAATCTTTGGCTGTTTCTGGAATAAAATGCTCAGATAAGCAAGAGGAGGAGACATTTTATAAATATGCTGAGTTACAGTTTTATCATAATCAGATTAATTTGCTTTCTGGGAGGGAACAATAATTTACCAGACAGACAGCTAAAAGAACACTATATTGCAAAATGTGATGCAATATCCATTGAAAAAGGAATGATGATATTACAATATTTTTTTAAAAAATCAAGGACCATCATATCTGGGCTGTATACATCCAGAAGGCCACTAGATAGCAGCCAAGTATTAAAGTTTACTATATTTATTTTCTGACATCTAGTGGTTCTCTGAATTTTTGCAACTCAGAGATGGCAGCCCTGTTTTAATTTTTATTTTCAAAACACAAATACAATACAAAGCTAATTCAGAAATATATGGGGAAAAATAAGCTCAGTCCTTCCTGAGTGCATCACCATGTATCCCAATAAATGCATTTTATTGGTTTGTTTGTTTGATAAAGCTAGCAGAAGCTTATCTTCAAGGACCAGAGTACCAAATCTGTTGCATATTTAATTTAAAACAATCTGGAAATATAATATACTTGCAGCTTTCCTATTGCTTTGCATTGCTGTTTTTTAAGATGACCCATAAATATTATATGAAAAGACGTGTAGAAACATCCCCATGAAATATTTAGCATACATTAACACCAACACATTGCAGATAAAGACCAATTCCCTGATACAGAAAATATGAAGAAACTGATAAGAGGGTAAAATATAGAAGTGGGAGGCAGGTAGTTTGTTACCCATATAATATGTGGTCTCAGGTATTGCATGGGAAAAGAAAAGAAAAAGAAAAAAGCTACAGGCCAATAATGAACTAGAGACATAAAAAACTGCTTTAAATCACATCCTC
Source organism: Pseudonaja textilis (assembly GCF_049901715.1). Lineage (NCBI taxonomy): Eukaryota > Metazoa > Chordata > Lepidosauria > Squamata > Elapidae > Pseudonaja > Pseudonaja textilis. The sequence goes on along the minus strand of NC_141998.1, from coordinate 12,320,282 downwards.
TTGAAAAAGAAGACCATAGATCTGTGCTAGCAAGTCTGTTTTTGCTTGAAGAAAATTCCATAGGCAATCCTTTCAAGTCAAGGTATGGGTAGAAAAAAAAATAAAACGTAGGTCAAGCATACTCAACTAAATGCAGCAAGGGTTAGTATTTGGTTTTGTTTTGTTTTGTTTTTTCTCAAAAATATGGTAAGTCAACCAAATGTACTCTTTTTCACACAGTAAAAATAAGGGGGGACTGTTTTCATTGCAAAGACTGGGAAATTTGTACTTGCATCTGTTTGCTTAACATTCAAATTCTTAGCAGCCAGTCATGCAAAAGTACCCACAAGCCTCAGTGTACTGTAACGAAATGTCATTTTTTCCCCAAATAGTCTTGTTAGATGTTGTTCTCTGTTCATTACTTAATGAGATGCTGCTGCATATTTCTTTACATCCAGGAATGAGTGACCAACAGCCCTTCAGAAGTTGCTAAAGTGCCATTTTCAGCTTCTCTCAAAACTGTCTTTGCTAGCTGGTAGGAATGTCAGGATCGTTCTTGATCTGATTCCAGATTGACTCAACAAATTAATTAGATTGGAGATGATAATTTGGCTAAGGGGGAATGGGTTTGGCCAACAAATCAATGCTGTAATTCACTTTGAAAGGATGGTTCCATTTGATCACCTGGGAATCAAATAGAATATTTGCAAAATCATAAATATATCAGCTTATATTGATCAACATCTAAAAAGCCCCAGATGTCCATTTCTGCTTTATACAAACAGCAGTTTGTTTACAGAATGGATTCTGGTGAATTAAATATGTTGGTTTGGGAGAGAGAAGAGCCTGCTTTAACCCATTATTATTTTTTTCTATGCAGAATGAAACAGAAACAATCACTTTTTTTCCACACGATGACAACAACTTTCCTGTTCAGTTGGGCCCACAAGCCTTTAAGATACCTTACTCTATCAGGCAGAGAATATGTGCAACTTTTGATACTCCCAGTGCCAAAGGCAAAGACTGGCAGATGTTAGCACAAAAAAATAGTATCAACAGGTAAGCCAAAGCAATTGAGAAAGACCATCAAATAACAGTTAATGTAGTGAGGAATGTTCTAAATCAGAGGTGGGGAACTATGGTCCCTTTATGATTTGTGAATTTCAACTATCAGAATTTCTAAGCCAGCATTCTAAGCCAATTCTGGAAGTTGAAGTCCACAAGTCATAAAAGGGCCATAGTACCCCACCCCTGTTCTAAAGGAAGGAGGTAAAAAAAAATCAATATGGTGGCCATAAGCTTCCAATGAAAGCCCCACCCCTTTTAAAATCAATTACATGGTTTAGATTCCCATGTTGGCTTTTTAAAACCCTTTTACATACATCCCTGAATTAGTACCAGTGTTCAAGGTTCCCAAATCCCTTCTTTCATATAGCACAAACACTAACTTATCAATGGATATTTTGAGCTCAATTGTGGTTGTAACTTGAGGACTATTTAATGGTTGCAGGAATTGGATATGTATAGCTTAATGAAAAGAAGGATTAGGGGTGACATGATATCAGTGTTCTAATATCTAAGCGGCAACCACAAAGAAGAAGGAGTCAACCTGTTCTCCAAAGCATCTGAAGGCAGGACAAGAAGCAATGGATGGAAACTAATCAAGGAGAGAAGCAACCAAGAACAAAGGAGACATTTCATGACAGAACAATTAATCAGTGGAATGTCTTGCCTCCAGAAGTTCTGGATACTCTAACACTGAAGGTTTTAAAAAAAGTTTGGACAAACAGTTGTCTGAAATGGTACGATGCCTCCTGCTTGAGCAGGGGATTGGACTAGAAGACTCCCAAGGTCCCTTCCAAGTCTGTTATTCTGTATAATTTACATTTCAATCTGCAGTTCACACCAGTGTACTGAAGGCTGTAGTACTATTGTTATCTCAGAAATCATAAGTGTAGAATTGAATTTCCTATTGGGTTTCTACTAATGCTCCATCTTTCAGGAATTCAAGGCTAGCATTCAGCAGCAGCAGAATCACATGCTCAGAATTTCTTGGATGCAGATATACTAGCTTTATCATTGGCATTTTGTTTTATTTTGCTTTGTTTACTCTTATTTTAGCAGACATTACCCCTTTTATTCCATCAGACCACTTAGGCTCCTTGATGAAATGTTTGGATTCTCTCTTAAACTGCTTCTACTTCAATTGAGTTGAAGTTACTTCCTGTTAGTGCACTTGCCTTAATCTAATGCCTTGTTTATTACTGGAAACAAATGGCTAAAATAACACATTCTGAAAAGAACTGTGCTAATAGTTCAATTAAGTAACTCCATTTAGTTTGCAATCATGGTGTTGGAGAAGACTCTCGAGAGTCCCTTGGACTGCAGGGAGATCAAGTCAGTCAATCCTAAAGGAAATCAATCCTAACTGTTCTTTGGAAGGACAGATACTGAAGCTGAAGCTCAAATACTTGGCCACCTAATCAGAAGAAAAACTCATTGGAAAAGTCCCTGATATTAAAGGCAAAAGGAGAAAGAGACAGCAGAGGATAAGATGGTTAGATAGATAAAGCAACATATAGATTTGAAACCAGAAATATTCCTGCTGGGTATATTACCAACAGTATAATAAGGGGAATACATATTTAATTATGCATGTAATAACGGCAGCAAGAATAGTGTTTGCACAACAATGGAAAAATGATGAAAGTGTCATAAAAGATATTAGAATGTGCTAAGATGGATAGTTTGACACTTAAGATAAAAGAAAAGGAAGAAACAGAACATATATATATATATAAACAAATTTTATTAATTTTACAATTAAAAACAGATCAACAATACATACACAAATAGAAAAACAAGAAGAGAGCAAGAAAAAAGAAAGAAAAGCAGAAAGAAAAAAAAATGAACACTCAAAAACATTCTCATTTTCGACAGTTTGTAAGATCTTTTCTCTTCTTAATTTATACCATATACGCACATCTTATCCATATATATGTTTATATTACACTCATATAAGTTTATCCCATTCTTTTTTACTTTATAATATAAGGTCTATCTTTGATCTAACCATTTATACCAGCAATTCCAATTGTTATAATATATTGAAGAATCTTTGTTTTTTAGGGCTAAAGTTAGTTTGTCCATTTCTGCACAGTCTGAGATGTTTTGGATGATCATCTGTTCTGTAGGTATGTGAGGTAGTTTCCAACACTGAGCAAATGCTAGCCTGGCCACTGTTATTATATGTATCGTTATATACTTCACTTTTTTAGGTAGCTGTTTATCGAAAATCCCTAACAGGAAGGACTCTGGTTTATATTCAGCCTGTTCTTTTGTTATATCTTCTAGCCACTTTCTAATTTCTGCCAGTATTTCTGGGTTTCTTTACAGGACCACCACATGTGAAAAAAGGTTCCATCTATTCTTTTACATTTCCAACATTTTGGGCTCGTGTTGGGTGCATCTTCGCTAACCTCAAAGGAGGCAAGTGCCATCTGTAAAACATTTTATAAGCGTTTTCTTTATAAGCTGCTGATTTGGTGATCTTGTTGTTTCTACTCCAAATCTTTTCCCATTCTGTTAATGTGATACTCCGTCCAACGTTCCTACTCCAGGCTATCATATTCCCTTTAACTGTCTCTGTTATATATGGGAGGATGGTTCAAGAACGGAGGCAAGACTCAGATAGTAACTAAAGCTCTTTATTTGTGACTTCAGATCTGAGCAACTAACCCCAGCTGCAGCAGCCCCTTATATAGGGCTGGCTGCGGCTATGCAGCCAATGAAGGCGATTTGAGTTTGCCGCTCTTGGCAGGGCCAATCGCGGCAGCCCGATTACTGGCCAATCGCATCAGTCTATGGCGACCAATCACGATCGGCTTTCAGCAGGCCAATCAGATTTGCAGGCTACGAGCCTGCTAGTCCGGAACACCCCTCCCCTCTCGGTTCCGTTTAAGGGGTGGCATAATATAGTCTCGCAGGTAGGCAGGTCTTCGCACCTGTCTGCCTGACTTACGCAGTTCCGCTTGACCCTGTTCAAACCCAGGTTCAGATGGACTGCTTGCTGGATCAAACAGGAACGGTGAACCGGTGTCATGGTTAGGGCTCTCCTCTGGTGCTCCCGGGGTGATGGAGTCCTCAGCCTCGCTGTTACTGCCATGGCTCCTGGGGCTCACTGAACCTGCCTGGCTGCTGCTTCTTGGCGAAGCGTTTGACTGTCCAGTCTCAGCTGCAGCTGGTGAGTGTTGCCAACCATGGTGCGGTGATCTCGGTGTTAGCTCGGAATAAACAGGTGTTGGTTCTAATTCTGAGTTCACTGCTTCCCCTCCCCCCTAGTGTCAAAGTTAGGGTCAGGGTTGGAAGATGTGGTTAGTCTGGAGCGCAGTTGGTCAATATGGCATTTCCATGGTCTGCCATCAGTGGTGAGTAGACGGTAGGAGCGGGGGCCCGTAACTTGAGTTACCTGGGCAGGAATCCAAAGGGGGTCCCCAGAAATTTTTTTTGCGAAAACAAGGTCTCCTACCTTGAAAACACGGTGCTTGCCGCTGGAACCCAGGGGCTTTTCCGGGGTGTAGGCAGGGTGCAAACGATCTAGAGGTGATCTGAGTTTCCTGGCCATCAGGAGTTCAGCTGGGCTCTTGTTGGTCGTGCTGTTTGGTGTGATGTGTTGCAGGAGCAGCATTCTAGTGACTTTGTCATGGATGTTGCCTTGATCCATTTTCTGCAGGGTTTTCTTTGTAAACTGAACCATTCGTTCAGCCCTACCATTCGCCGCAGGATGAGCCGGCGATGTGAGTGCGTGTCGGATGCCCTGTTCCGCTAAGTACTGTTCAAAGGCTAAGGCAGTAAATTGGGGCCCATTGTCAGAGACCAGGACATCTGGTAACCCGTGTGTGGCGAAGAGTCTGTTCAGTTTTTTAATGACTGCCTCAGTAGTGGTTGCTTTCATCTTATTGACCTCAAGCCAGTTTGAGTAGGCATCAACAGTTATTAAGAAGGTGTGGCCTCTCGTAGGTCCCGCAAAGTCAATATGAATGCGAGACCAAGGACCCCTGGGTGTTTCCCATTCTGTTGGTGGGGCTTTAGGTGGAGCTGAGTGGTTTTCCTGGCATTTGTTACAAGAGGCGACCCAAGTTTTGATTTGTTTGTCTATACCAGGCCACCAGGCGTAACTTCTTGCCAGCGCTTTCATACGCACGATGCCCGGGTGTCCATCGTGTAGCATTTGCAAGACCCCTTTTTTGTAACTTGGTACAACAACTCGGTCTCCCCACAAAACGCACCCTTTTTGTGAAAAAAGTTCCGTTTGTCTGTTTTTAAACGGCTTAAACAGTTCCTTAGTGTTGTAATCTGGCCATCCCCTCTCCACCCAGCCAAGAACTCGTGCCAAACAAGAGTCTTTTTTAGTTTCAAAGGCGATGTCTTGAGCCGTTAGTGGAGGCGATGGCATTGTCTCTATTTGCAGTACCGGGAGTGTGGGAGCTGGGTCTTCCTGTGGCTCGGGTAGTGGTGAGCGGCTCAAGGCATCTGCGTGGGAAATAGATTTCCCGGGGCGGTATTTTAATTGATAGTCGTAGGCAGCGAGAAATTCTGACCATCGCGTCATTCTGGGGGAGAGAATGTGTGGAGTAGGTTTGTCGCCCACCAGGATCCCAAGTAGTGGCTTATGATCCGTTCTAATAGAAAACGGTGTCCCATAAACATATTCATGAAATCGTTTTATTGCAGAGACAATAGCAAGGGCTTCCTTATCTAATTGGCTATAGTTTCTTTCTGTTTTTGATAGAGTTCGTGAAAAAAATGCAATTGGTGCTTCTGAGTCATTTGGTAGGACGTGGCTCAGGATGGCCCCTACCCCAAATGGTGAGGCATCACACGTGACAGTCAAAGGTAGTGTCTCATTATACTGAATTAGTACTGCCTTTGAGGTAAGGAGGTCTTTTACTTGCTGGAAGGCGTGTTCCTCCCGATGTCCCCAAATCCAGGATGCCCTTTTATCGAGTAGTCTATGGAGGGGCTCAACAACAGTCGCCTTCTGGGGTAGGAAGATGTTATAAAAGTTAATAAGTCCCAGGAAGGCTTGGAGGTCGGTTTTGTTTTTGGGTCTTCGGGCGTTTTTGATAGCTGCCAATTTTTTTTCTGTGGGGTGGATTCCTTGCTTGTCAAGGAGGTAGCCAAGAAACTCCATCCTTTCTGTGCAAAGCTGGCACTTTTCCTTCTTAACCTTGAGGCCAGCGTTTTTGAACCTCTGTAGGACTGTTCTGAGACGTTTTTCTAATTGGTTTTTTGTGGGTGCTGCTATTAATACGTCATCAAAATAGGGCACGACCCCTTTTATCCCTTGTAATAGTCTCTCCATCAGGCTTTGAAAGATGCCTGGGGCTACGCTTACACCAAACTGGAGCCTGTTGCATTTGAATGCACCACGATGTGTGACTATAGTTTGGGCTTCTGCAGTCTTGGGATCAACTGGTAGCTGTTGATACGCTTGGGCCAGATCTAATTTTGTGAATATTTTGCCACCCCCAAGTGAATGCAGAAGATGTTGAACAACTGGCACTGGGTAGGCGCTCTGCTGTAGCGCGTGATTGAGGGTGGCCTTGTAGTCACCGCAGATTCTTATGGACCCATCAGGTTTTATGGGGGTAACAATTGGTGTCTCCCATTGGGCGTGATCAATAGGTTCTAACACACCTTGCACAATTAATTTGTCCAGTTGCTCGTCAATTTTGGATTTAAGAGCAAAGGGAACTTGGCGTGGCTTTAGACGAATGGGTGCAATGTCGGGGTGAAGATTAAATGAAATAGGGGACCCCTTGTACTTGCCTAGGCTTTCGTTGAACACTTCTTGGAAGTCGTGGACGAGGGCCGCCTCCCAGTCATTGTCTTCAGTATGATGGATGCCAGCCATTCTGATTCCTAATGGCGCGAACCACTGAAGACCCAATAGACTTGGCCGGTCTCGGTCTACAACGGTGAGTGGTAGAATTGCCTTATGTCCCTTGAACGAGACCTGCACATGGGAGGTACCTGCGACTGGAATCCGGTTGCCTTGATAGTCTTTTAGTATGAGTCTCTGACTGCTGAGGTCTTGGCGTCGGATGTTGGGGATTAGCTGCTTGAGTGTTCTCCAGGATACCATGGATAGAGATGACCCAGAGTCGACTTCCATGTTGCACGGTTTGTTTTCAATCGTGACCTCTACTCGGATCTTTTTAGCGTCAAGTGATGAAGCGTGGCCGATGGTGATGGTTTGATGAGCCTCCTCTCATCTGGGGGTGTCGTTAAACCTTCGGGGTCTGCTGTACCAGTTCCACTGGTTGCTAGGGCGGTCCCTCTGTGTGGTGGCGTTGCCATCGTTTCTCTTTGGGCTGCTCCCTCTCCATCTGGGGCTGGAATTTCTCTTGTTTCTTCATACCTTCGTGATGTGTCCCCATTTCTCGCAAAAACGGCATATGGCATCTAAGAATCTGCATTCGGATCGGGGGTGGTTTCCCCCACATCCGGCGCATTGGTAGTTGGACTTGCGACCCCACTGGTCCCGTTGCTCACGTTCTGACCGGAGCCTGTGGACTTCTTCTTCCTCGCTGTCTGAGGATGACTCGATGTCTTCATGATGGGTGGTTGATGTGTACTTGTCTGAAGGTTTCCCAGCATCATTGGTGGGTTGGCGGTTAGTCCCGCTGGTTCGACGCATTTGTGCTGCCAATTTATGAGTGGCTTCGGCTCCTGTGGCGTCTGCTATGGCATCTGCAAGCGAGATGTCCCCCTTGGCCATGATCTTGCTCTGGACGGTGGGGTTTCTGAGGCCAAGGACGATGCGATCTCTCATGGCTTCTTTGAGGTTGGCGAAGCCACACAACCCACCCAGGTTCCTCAGGTCTGCCACAAAATCCCCAACGCTCTCACCTTCACGTTGGTCCCTCTGGTAGAACTCATGCCTGCGAATGAGAGTTGGCACGGCTGGGGCGTAATGGTTGTGCAGGATGGGAGCAAGGGTGTCCCAATCCATGGTTTTAACTTCAGCTGGCTTGGCTAAGGCTTTAGCTATCTTAAAAACGGCTGGCCCACAATGGGTTAGAAAAACGGCTCGTTTCTTGCTGGGCGTGGCATCTTTAAGGTTGTTGGACTCCAGGAACATTTGAAATCTGTCCATGTATGAGTCCCAATCTTCGCTAGCTGGATCGAATGGTGCAGGTGGTATAGCGCTGCTGGCCATGTCGCCGTCGTTGCGCTCTGTCAGCCACATGCTCCTTCGGCTAGCTCAATTTCAATAGCTTTCGTTGCCTCCGCATCCCATCCTCATCGCCAGTGTTATATCTGGGAGGTCGGTTCAAGAATGGAGGCAAGACTCAGATAGTAACTAAAGCTCTTTATTTGTGACTTCAGATCTGAGCAACTAACCCCAGCCGCAGCAGCCCCTTATATAGGGCTGGCTGCGGCTAGGCAGCCAATGAAGGCGATTTGAGTTTGCCGCTCTTGGCAGGGCCAATCGCAGCAGCCCGTTTACTGGCCAATCGCATCAGTCTATTGCGACTAATCACGATCGGCTTTCAGCAGGCCAATCAGATTTGCAGGCTATGAGCCTGCTAGTCCAGAACAGTCTCTTCTTCTAACTCTACTTCTAGTAGGTAGTTGTAAAATTTAGGTTTTTTTTTTTTGTCTGATCCTAGTAAAATTTTGTCTAAATGATGGAGTTTATTATTAATTCCAAATTCTTTTTTATCCTGTTTGTATCTACTGTGCATTTGGAGATATACCCACTGATCTATTTTAAATCCTTACTCTTGCAGCTCTTGTCGTGTTTTCAAATTTCCTTGTGCATCTAATAAATCTTTGTATTTGATCATTTTAGCAATGTCCAGATTGTTTGGATGAGTCATCGCCTCCATTGTCAATAACCAAATCGGTACTTTTAAATAGTGTTTTTTCTGATCCAACCTTCATGAGCTGACAGCCAGACATTGGCCTAGGAGGGAGGAAAGGATTGGAATGTGTGGAAGGAAGGGAGGCTTGAAAGCCTAGCTTTCTTTGCTAGATGACTGAGTGGGATGGTTGACAATTTGGGCAAACTCTGGGAGACAGTGGAGGACAGGAGAACTGGGTGGTATGGTCCATCAGGTCATGAAGAGTCAGACACAACTTAGCGACTAAATAACAACTTAGTTTGAAGTCCTGTACCTGTCAGAGTTCCAAGTAATACACCCATAACAAACAGAACTGTGAGGTAGGATGGTTCCTCAAAGAACAGAAAATCTAGGATTTTCATCACGACATAATGTGTTTCTCCTTGCACCACTATTGGTTTTGGAGCTGCCCGATCTACCAGCCTAATTGAGGAGCTTACTGCCAGCTTTAACAGGCTGCTCTGAAAGACCAGATGCACTTTCCTTAACAAGTGAGGGAGTTTAAGTTGCACCTTAAACTTAAGGGTTTATTACATTTACTATAAGGAAAGGCCTTATGAACTTTGGCCCTAGTTTTTTGCAAGGGAGTTTTAACTTCAGGTACTTTCATTGAGAAGTAAATCTTGTTCCCCACCTGTAATGGCACTTGGGGCCTGTGGTGTTTGTTGGCTTGCATTTTATAGGTTTTTGCCACTTCTCATAAAAACTGCTTGGTATTTTCCCACGCCTCTTTCAGTGATTCCATCCATTTGTTTAGTGACATAGATAAGGGGGCCTCCCTGGGGAGTTCAGACATGGGGACAAATTCATGCCATTGGTGACTTGAAAGGGGGTTAGGGTTATTTGTTTAGGAGAGTGATGGCTTTCAGGAAAAAAACTGTCCGTGTGTCTAGTTGTTCTGGTGTGCAGTGCTGTATAGCATCGTTTTGAGAACCAGATCAGCACCCAATACTGGCCGATCTTTAATCTTACGGGTTTGGTGAGGAGCTGAACCCATTGACTTGCTTGAAGCATATGAGGTTGCAAAATGTAAAATCACAGAACCGGTAGTTACACCAATCAGATCCCACCCCTGCCCTCATCTAAATAGTTTGCAAAAGGGCTATTTTGGTATCACAGCAATGATATAGATAGATAGATAGATAGATAGATAGATAGATAGATAGATAGATAGATAGATAGATAGATAGATATAGATATAGATATAGATATAGATATAGATATAGATATAGATATAGATATAGATATATAGATATATATATTATTGGTCATAGCTCATAAATCATAGTTACAATCATTAATCATAAGTTACAAAGAACAATTGATAATCATAAGAAACCAATAGAAGAAGATAGTAGGGAAGATGAGAAGATGAGAAAAGATCAGAAATAAGAGTGCTGTGGAAATTAAGAAACTATGAAGATTGGCAGATCTTTCACCTGATGGCTCTGTGTATATTTTCTTGGATCTTACCTGGGTATGTTAGGAGCAGATAGTCATTTCATGCATATTTCAAACCTGCTGAACATATGTGTATAGTTAATCCTCCTTTTTCCAAATTGATCTAATATTATTAAAGGGTTAAAATGCATACATACATACAAAAGTGTAAGCACTAGAAAATGTGGCTTTGGTGGAAAAAGAGTTGCTGTCAAAAATGTGTACATTAAGAGACATGAAAAGGAATGTGAATATTCATGTGAACCTTTTCTGGATTTATACTACAAAATTTGTAATACTTTTTTTTGCATTTGTAGAGCCAAGCAGAACTTACAGTTGGCAACATGAGAAAAGTGGCAGATAGTGTTCTCTATCTAGATTTGTTTCCTTAGGTCAATAGTCAAGATCATGCTATAGTAAGGGGGAAAAAAACTAGGAATGAAAATCAGGAAAGATTGTGTGTCTCCTCATTTCTTATCAGAAGTCATTAATCGTTTGCATCTCTCACAACACAATCTGCTGTTCTAATCACAACCATGTCCAGAAAGAACATCATTCCAGTTTTTCTTTATCTCTGAGAAATATGGCTCCTGTTGTGTCCTATGTATTTCTGCTGATATTGATGTACAGCACTGGAAAATATGCAGTCTATAGACTACGCATATTACTTTCTTGTCTCTTTTGACTTGATCACATGCTCTTTTAAAAGTTACATCAAACAATCTTATATTGAAAGGGCATAGCTTCTGATCAGAACTGCAAGTTTTTTATTTTATTTATGGAAAATTCTTGTCTGTTCACAAACTCATTAGACTTGTGACTCATTAGACAATCCCTCTAGTTGGATAGATAGATTCTACTCTTTCTTTTTATAATAGGGGTGGGCAACTATGGCCACTTTATGACTTGTGGACTTCAATTCCCAGAATTCCAGAGCCAGCATGAGTTGAGATCCACAGTTTGTAAAGAGGCCATAGTTGTCCACCCTTGACTTATACCTGCCTCATATTGCCAATTTTCCATAACCCAGAGTTTTCTGACATAGATAGAAAATGTCATAGATAGAAAATGTAAGAGGAATGGGAAATCCATTTTCTGCCTACCAAGCTCTACTTCTCCTGCCATATATCCTATTGATTAGAACTTTGTATATGTAGTCCTTGACTTACAACAGTTCATTTAGTGACTGTTTGAAGTTACAACAGCACTAAAGGGGCGTTGGTTCTTACCTGATACGCTTCTTCTCGTAGAGCTGCATAGAGTGTCCAGGATGGGAGGTGCTCCAGTCTCGGCTCTCACAGGCTGAGCTTGAAATTGAGGAACGCCTCTCACCATCACGTGGTCCTCTGGACGTTCCCCAGTTTTGCGAAGACAAGAAGGAAGGCCCTGTTCTCATCCTAACTAAAAATTATTAGTTTGCTTGGCCGAACAGCGAGGTTCCCCACCAGACGGACTAATGGGTGGGGCTGGACACTCTATGCAGCTCTACGAGAAGAAGCGTATCAGGTAAGAACCAACGCCCCTTCTCCATAGAGCTGCTACGAGTGTCCAGGATGGGACATACCAAAGCTTGGCGAGTCCTGCGGGTGGGCTGCCGTCTGGTGTGGGACCTCCCCTGGAACCTCGAGGACCCGCTGAAGGACCCGCCTGCCAAATGAAGCCTCGGCAGATGCAAATACGTCAATCTTGTAGTGCTTGATAAAAGGGGATGGAGATGCCCAGGTGGCAGCCCTACAGATGTCGGTTATTGAGGCTTGGGTGGCCCATGCGGCAGAAGTAGCCGCACTTCTAGTGGAGTGGGCGGTGACGCCCGTAGGAACAGGGAGGGACTGTGCCTGGTGGGCTTTGGCGATGGCGGCCCTAATCCAGCGGCCCACGGTTGTGGGCGTCACTTTGTGACCGAGAGAGGTAGGTTGGAATGACACAAATAAGGCCTCCGACTTGCGAAAAGTCTGGGTGCACTTGATATACACTCTCAAGGCACGCCTTACATCAAGGGAATGCCACTGTCTCTCCTTCTCTCGAGAGGGGTTGGGACAGAAGTTAGGGAGGATGAGCTCCTGAGCTCTGTAAAATGCTGAATTTATTTTAGGGAGGAAGGTGGGGTCGGGGCGGAGGACGACTCTGTCGGAATGAAAAATACAAAGGTCCTGTCTAATGGAAAGGGCTGCCATCTCCGAGATCCGGCGGGCGGATGTGATGGCCACGAGAAAGACAGTCTTGAGGGTGAGAAACTGTAAGGAAGCCTCCCTAATGGGTTCAAAGGGGGGCTTGGTAAGGGCGACCAGGACTTTGTTGGGGTCCCAGGTGGGAAAACGGTGTATGGTCGGGGGGCGGAGATTGGAGGCTCCCCTGAGGAAAGCCCGGATAAGGGGGTGATGGGAGATGGAACCCCCAATGTCCGAGGAGACAACTGTTGCGAGGGCAGCGACCTGACGCCTTAGGGTGTTGGTAGACAGACCCTTATGAAGGCCCTCCTGAAGGAATTCCAGGATCTGAGCAGTGGAGGGAGAAAGAGGGTTAATTTGAAGCTTGAGGGCCCAAGAACGGAAGGCGACCCACGTGGCATTGTATATACGGGTGGTCGAGGGTCGTCTGGCTGCCAGGATGGTGTCTATAACCTGGCTGGAAAAATTCTGTGCCTTTAAGCGGTTCCGCTCAACCTCCAGACGGCTAATTGGAGCCATTGGGGGTTCAGATGTAGCAGAGGGCCCTGGGACAGGGAAATCCTGTCTGGAGGGATTCTCCAAGGAGGGGCCACCGAAAGATTGCGGAGGTCCGCAAACCAAGGGCGTCTGGGCCAATAGGGGGCTACCAGAAGAATCTCTGCCCTTTCCAGAATTAACTTGTGTATCACCCTGGGGATGATGGAGAGGGGAGGAAAGGCATAAAGGAGCCCTGGAGGCCAAGGGCAACGGAGGGCATTGTGATTCTCCGCCCCGTGGGAGGGGTATCTGGAAAAAAACCTCGGTAGCTGGGCGTTGAGGGGGGATGCGAAGAGATCCACCATGGGGAGCCCGAAGATTGAGACTGCTTCCCTGAAAAGGGAGGGGTGGAGGTGCCATTCTGCTTGGTCCAGAGTGGCCCTGCTGAGCCAGTCTGCTTGGATGTTTAGGGTCCCTGATATGCGATCTGCCCTGATGGAAGCCAGATTCGATTCTGCCCAGCGGCAAAGACGTTCGGCTTCTCTCATGAGCCTTGCTGAGTGAGTGCCCCCCTGTCTGTTGATATGTGCCTTTGTGGTGATGTTGTCTGTGAGGACCAGGACGTGACGTCCGCGTACCTGGGGTAGGAAGCTGCGAAGCGCCAGGTAAACAGCGTGGAGCTACAGCCAATTTATGGAGCAGAGTTGTTCTGTTGCCGACCATTTGCCCTGGGATGAGAGGGAGAGGACGTGAGCGCCCCAGCCGAGTAGGCTCGCGTCCGTAGTGACAGATAGCCTGTCGGGTTCCTTGAAGTAGTGGCCCTTGTTGATGGCCGGCCTGGTCCACCAAAGGAGGGACGTGAGGACTCTTGGAGGAACTCTGACCCGGAGTCGCGAGTTGCTCCTTCCTGAGCGTTGATACGGCAGCAGAAACCATTGTAGGGACCTGGTATGGAAACGGGCCCAAGGGATAATAGATATACATGGAATAAGCTTCCCCAACAGTTTAGACAATTCTAAGAGAGAAACAGTTCTTGCCCTCCTGACCTCTCTAATGGATTGTTGGATGCTAAGCCACCTGTCCGGAGACAGGAAAACCAGTTCCCGGGCAGTGTCGATCACTGCCCCCAAGTGAGTGAGTCGGGTAGAGGGGGAAAAGTGGCTTTTCCTCCAATTAATCATGAACCCATGGTTTTGAAGGGTGTTAAGGGTCAGTTTAGTGTCTCGTTGGGCGAGAGCCCTAGAAGAGGAGAGGATGAGGATGTCGTCCAGGTAACAGTGGAGCCGGACAGGGAAAGATCGCAAGTGGGTGGCAAGAGCCGCCAAAACCTTGGTGAACACCCTGGGGGTGGAGGACAGACCAAAGGGAAGCGCAACGTACTGGAAATGTTGTCTATTGTAAGAAAAGCGGAGGAACCTGTAGTGGGAGGGATGAATTGCAATATGTAAATATGCCTCGGAGAGGTCAATTGAGGTGAGCCAGTCCCCTCACCGGGTTCCCATAAGAATAGACTGCAAGGTGTGCATCTTGAATTTACGGGGGGCAATGTAGCGGTTTAGCCTCTTTAGGTCTAGGATAGCCCTCCAACCCCCCGAATGCTTGGGCACTACAAACAAGTGGGAGTAGAAGCCTCGCCCCCGTTCAGATGCGGGGACGGGCTGGATGGCCTTTATGTCAAGGAGGTGGCTAATGGCGGCGTCCATGAGAGCCCTTTGTGCAGGGTTCCTGGAAAGGGGGGAGGACATGAAGAATTCGGGAGGGGAAGATTGGAACTCGAGTGCCAGGCCGAGGCGAATCGTGTCCCTGACCCATGCGTCGGTAGTGATGGTCTCCCATCGATGGGCAAAGTGTTTGAGGCGGCCGCCTATGGGGAAATTTACATTATCGAGATCGACGGAAGGGTCTGCTTCTGGATCCCGGAAGGACTTCTTGAAGGAGGCGCCTCTTCTGGACCTGTTGGACGGGTCCGACCGGTCATGAGAGGGGGGGGTCTGTAGGAGGGGGATTGGGAGTATCTGGGGGGGAAGTAGGCATGGGAGGAGGGATGAAAGGAGCTTCGGCGAAAGGAGGGAGAGGGACCTCTGGGGTCGGGCCTCCGAAAAAGAGAGGGGAGGTACTTGCGGTTGTTACGGGTCTCGGCCAGGAAGGGATCGAGAGCGGGTCCAAATGGGAGCTGAGGCCAACTTGGCCTTGTTTTTGACGTCCGCTTGCCAGTGACGGAGCCAGAGCAAGCGGCGGGTGGTGACCTGGGACGAAATGGCCCTGGTGGAGAATTTTGCGGCTTGGAATGTGGCGTCCGCCAAAAACTCAGCCGCGGCCATGAGCTTAGCGATGTCCTGCTGCGCTCTGAGGTTGGCTGCGGGGACATGCTGTTTGAGCTGTCGAAGCCACTTGATGGAGGATCTAATAAAGAAGGACGCGGCAGTGGATGCTCTGACTGCCCAGGCGTCAGAATGGTGAGCGCGGCGCAGGGCCAGCTCGGCTCGTTTGTCCTCGGGCTTGAGTGCCTCGAGGGCATCGCTAGGAGTTGAACGGGAAGCTAGGCCTACAATAGGCTCGTCCACAGAAGGGGGATCTAGCAAGAGGGAGAACTGCGGGTCAAGGTTGAAAAAACACTTGTCCTGGGTGGTGGGAGGGGGAGGGGGCCCTGAGGAGGCTAGCTGCCTGGAGACCAGGTCGGAAAAGATAGGCGGAACAGGGATCACATCAGTTTCCACCACGGGCTGGGAAAAAATGGAATCGAGAGGTTCCCCCGAGGCTGCTGGCTGGGATGGAGTGGGGGGAGTCAGGCCAGAGGTATTTTTGGCCTTGAATAGAATGGACCTGAACTGGTGCGGCTTGAACAGCCCCACAAATGTGGGCTGGTCCGGAGTGAGGCCCTCGTCCTCCGACATGTCCCCCTCCAGTGGGTCTGCTCCCGAGAAGGGCTCACTGCCAGTGATGGACCCCAAGTCGAGGTCTTCCTCTTCCCCAAAGTGGGTAGGGCCCCCGAGCTCCTGGGTCTCTATCTCCTCCATCCCCAAAGGCAAAGGCAAATCCCCGTGGGATGCTACCTGACCGTGCGAGACCTCTGATCCGCAGAGCGATCGAACGGAAGGTGCCTGAACTTCAGGGGCCGCAGGCCATGGGGCCGGACCGGCCATGTGCTGTAGCTCTTGCGCTATCCCTTGCCGGATGGCCAGCTCCATCCATTGTTTCAGGTTCTCTGGAATCTCCACCGTGGGGGGTGGGTGAGGCTCCTCCGAGCGCAGGCCTGCAGCAGTGGGAGTAAAAGTGGCCTCAGGGGCCTGTCTAGGCTGTGAGGACGAGGAAGGAGCAGGGGAGGAGGGGAGAGGAGGGAGGGTGGAGGTTGAGGGAGTGGGGGCGGAAGGAGCCAGGGGCACGGAGGATGACTCTCTGGACCGCCTGTCGATTTCTTTCTCAAGTGCCCTGTGATGCCTGAGGGCATCCCTCTGGGAGGCTTTGGAAGCTTCCTGTGCCTGTTTGCGCAGGTGGTGTGATTTTGCCTTGGCCTTTAAAGAAGTGCCACGAGATACTTTGTCATCTGCCATCTGGAGAGAGAGAAAAAGGATTTTGAATTAATATGAGACAGTTGGCACGTCTGGATGCGGCCTACATCAAGGCCGGGGATCCCAGCGCTTGTTTCACACACCCCTTTGATCAATTTTTTTTTTTGTAAACTGCTATTAAAGATCAGGGCCTAGCCCAGGAACCAATCAGCCAGAAAGTGAACGCCCATGCAGCTGCCCCCTCCGGGCAGACCGGGGGGGGGATGACAATGCTGCTACCTCGCCTGCTGGGGAGGCTGCGGAGCCAACGGACGTTTGGTGCTCGAGAAAAGCTTCGAATAAATGCCTGGAGGTACGAGCTGTAATGTAGGCAGTCCAATGGATCTGCCTAGTGATTCAGATTACACGCAGCCAACAAAAAAGGGCCTCTAGCAATGGCGGTCGGCCATGCGGCCACACTCAAGATGGCGTCGGCACCTGGGCGCACCCAAGATGGCAGATGCCATGCGGCGCCCAAAATGCCAGCCGCAAGCTATTCGAGGCTACACCCAGCGGCGGAATTCTCCCAGAGTGGAGAGGGAAGCCAGAAGAGCAAAGGGAGAAGGAGGGAAGTTGATTTCCCCCAAGCTAAGAGGCGTTCGCGGGGGAGAAACAGCGATTGAAGTACAAGGCAGGCAGAAACGAAAGCGGCTTCGCACGGAGCGAAGGAACGGCAGATGAAGGGGGGGGGTGCGGCGCTCGAAGCGCTGGCTTCTACCCCTGGAGGAAAGGAAATAAAAACTCCCCCCTTGGAACAAGAAAGGCTCCCTTAGGAGTTCAAACCTCAAGTCACTGCGCTGCTGAAATAGAGGGTCCAATTTCAATGAGTATAACTGTGAAAAAGCTGATCAGCCAAGAGCTAAGAAACAAACAGCCTGACTACCACGAGGCTGAGCTAAAAACTGGGGAACGTCCAGAGGACCACGTGATGGTGAGAGGCGTTCCTCAATTTCAAGCTCAGCCTGTGAGAGCCGAGACTGGAGCACCTCCCATCCTGGACACTCGTAGCAGCTCTATGGAGAAAAAAGTAATTTATAGTCATTTTTCGCACTCATGATCATTGCAGCATCACCATGGTCACATGATCAAAATTCAGACACTTGGCAACTGACTCATATTTCTGATGTTGTAGTGTCGCAAGATCATGTAATCATCTTTTGCAACCTTCTGTCATGCAAAATCAATGGAGAAGCCAGATTCATTTAGCAACGGTGTTAGTAATTTAACACCTCTTAACAACTGCATCAAGAAAAGTCATAAAATGGGGAAAATTTCACTTAACAAATGTCTCACTTAGCAACAAAAATTTTGGGCTCAATTGTGGTTGCAATTTGAGACCTATCTGTATAGTAATTTTTTTTGTCAGAGAATGTTTCTACCAGCAGAGGCATTATGGCTATTGTTATTATTGCTTATTAAGCTTTTCATTCACTCTAGTATAACTAATATAGTTATACATTTTGAACTTGTATAATTATATATGGAATGGAATGGAATGAAATGGAATGGAATAGAATAGAATAGAATAGAATAGAATAGAATAGAATAGAATAGAATAGAATAGAATAGAATAGAATAGAATAGAATAGAATAGAATAGAACTTGGAGCCCCCCGCTCAAGGAGGAGAATCTATACCATTTCATATAAGTGACTGTCTAGTCCAGGGGTGTCAAACTTGATTTCAATGAGGGCTGCATCAGGGTTGTTTTTGACCTTGGGTAGGGGTGGGGGTGGGAGGGGCATGGCCAGGGGACATGACCAGCTCAATATCACTCATGGTGGAGTACCTCTGGTGGCCTGAGTGCTTTAGAAGTGAAAACAGGCTCCCGAGCTCCGTTTTTGACTGAAAAGACCTCTGCAACACTCTACCAGTGAAGACAGAGCTCAGGAGGGCTGCCTGCGGTCCTCAAATCAGAAGTGGTATTTGGCAGGTTCTGACCAGTTCTGGAGAACCGGTAGCAGAAATTTTGAGTAGTTCGCAGAACCAGCAAATACCACCTCTGACTGGTGCCACCCCATCTATTCTCTGCCTCCCAAGTCCCAGCTAATCAGCTGGGTGTCAGCATTCCAGTAAACCTCCACTCCAACAAATAACTCCAAGACAGACATCCTCTCCAAAGTTCTTTTTTATTTGGGTAGTAAACTGGCACATCTGGGAAATCCCGAATCTGAAAGTTCTGGCTTTCCTTACAATAAATAAAAACTACAAATCCACCCCCTCACTGCATCACATGCCCCAATCACCATTCTCGTAAGCTTGAGACTTCCTCTCAACCAGGTGCAGAAATAACGTGACCTTGACTTAGAAGAAGAATGCTATTATGTCTAACCACATACACACCAAGAAATTCCCCACTCCCATTTTCCCAGGCTCAAGAATATGGCAGTGTGGAAGCATCTGGTGCTAATATAGCTTCCAAAGCTGACACTGGGTCTTCTTTTGTTGCCCTGCACAGGAGAACGGAATTGGAAAGCAGGTTAGTAGATGGGAAGGGAATGAGATTTTGCAGCAGTCTTCCCCCAGGAGTGGAGAGGGAATGGAGATTTTACAGTATCTTTCCCCTGACATGCCCACCAAGCCACACCCACCAAGCCACACCATGCCCACCAAGCTACACCCGCAGAACTGGTAGTAATTTTTTTTTAATCCCACCACTGCTTCAAATGCTCCATTTTCAGCTGTGACAGTCTCCTGTAATCCTGTGCCAATGAAAACAGAGTTTGGGAAGGCTGCACGTGACCCTCATGTGCTCCCTTTTTGGCTGCAATGGCCTCCTACAACCCTCTGCCATCAAAAATGAACTCGGAAAGGCCACCCTCCTGAGCTCCATTTTAGCTGGCAAAGGCACTGCAGGCCAGTTCTTTTCTTTTGCAGGGCAGCCCCACAGGCCAGATCTAAGCACTGTATAGGCCAGATCTGATCCCAGGGCCTTGAGTTTGACACCCGTCATCTAGACTCTTCTTAAAAACCTCCAGTGATGGGGTGCCCATGATTTCTGAAGGCAAGCAAGTCCACTGGTTAATTCTCCTCACTGTTAAGAAGTTTCTCCTTAATTCCAAGTTGCTTCTCTTTTTGGTTAATTTCCAACCATTGTTTCTTATCCTGTTCTCTGGTGCTTTGTAGAATAATTTGACCCACTCTTCTTTGTGGCAGCCCCTCAAATACTGGAATACTGCTATCATGACATCCCTAATTCTTCTTTTCTTTAAGCTTGCCAAACCCAAATCCTGAAGCCATTCTTCATGTTTTAGTCTCCAGGCCTTTGATCATCTTAGTTGCTCTTCTCTGAACTTTTTCCAAAGGCTCAACATCTTTTTTCTGGTATGGTAACCAAAATTGGTTGCAGTATTTCAGGTGTTTTATTACTACGGTTTTATAAAGTGGTACCAATACTTTAAGTGACCTTGAGTCTATGATTCTGTTTATACAACCCAGGATTGTATTAGTTTTTTTACCTGGTGCTTCACACTGCTGGCTCATATTCAAGTGATCCACTAAGACTGAAAATCCCTCTCACTGTTACTATTAAAATCCCTCTCACTGTTAATCTGTACTTATACCTCTTATTTTTCCTGCCTAAATGTAAAGCTTTGGTTTTCTCCACATTGAAATTCATTTTGTTTGATAGGGCCCATTTTCAAGTTTGTCAAGATCTTTTTGGATCCTGAGCTTGCTGTTGGCTATTCCTGCCTGTTTAGTGTCATCTGCAAATTTGATGAGTTACCTTTTTATTCTCACATCTAAGTAATTTATGAAGATATTGAAAAGTACTGGGCCTAAGACAGAGCCTTGTGGTACCCACTACTTACTTCTCTCCATGTGGATGTAGTATCATTAAGAACTACTTGCTTAGTATGGTTTGTCAGCCAGCTACAAATCCATCTGGTGGTGATGTTGTCTAGTCACATTTTTCTAGCTTACCAAGAAGTAGGTTGTGGTCTACTTTGTCAAATGCCTTATTGAAATGTAAGTATACTATGTCCATAGCATTTCACTGGTCTACTTATTTAGTCAATTTATCAATGAATGAAATAAGATTGGTTTGGCATGATCTGTTTTTAACAAACCCATGATGGCTATTAGTTATAACTTTATTTGCTTTTAGTTGTTTGCAGATATTTTTAAAATTAACTTTTCCAGAATCTCCCCAGTTATTGATGTTAGACAGATTGGTCTGTAGTTTTCTGGGTCTTTCCCTCCCCTTTCTTGAAGATGAGAACCACATCAGTCCAATCCTCAGATACTTCCCCGGTACTCCATTTTTTTAAAGATATGATACAGTGGTTCTGAGATAACATTTGCCAGCTTCTTCACAACTCTGGAATATAATATGTCAGACTTGGTGATTTATATTTATCAAAGTCGGATAGGTATTCTCTTACCATTTTCTTGCCTATTTTAATTTTTATTTCTAGTTTGCCTTTTACATTAGGTTTTTTTTTTTTTGTATGTTGGGCTATAATTTCTTTTTGCATGAAGACTGATGCAAAGAATGAGTTAAGGACAGAGGTGGTATTCAGCCAGCCATGTGGCCATGTGGCTGGCTACACCCCTGATCCAGTCACTCGGTCTCCGCTGGCTTGCTTGCGCCGGCCGCCTGATGCTTGCTCCGACCACCCTGCCCACCCACCTGCCACTCGCTCCTCCCCTCTTGGGTCCTCATGGCTTGCCGTTCTAGCCTTCCCACAGGCTGTGCCCCAACTGAGCAGCCCTGATCTTCCTGCTCACAGGTAAGCCTGTGAGTTGTGTTAGCCCCTCCCCCACCATCCCCAGACTCTTCTGGGCCTTCCCTCCCATCCTCGGACTTTTCTGGGTCTTCCCATCCCTGGGCTTGGCTGGCTGGCTAAGCCAGCATGGTTTCATCCCACAAGGCGCTTGCCCAGCTTTCCCTACCATGTAGTAGCCATGGCACAGCGAGGGCAGGTGGATGTCTCAACCGGGGTTGCTGAAAATTGTGCACCGCATGTGCAGTCCTGGGCTGGCTGGAATATTCACCCACCCTGCCCTGCCCTCCTGCCGTGGCGGCAAGAAAGCAAGTGGCTGCCGGAGGTCTTTGGGAGAGCGCGCCGACCATTTTCTTCCTTATCCTGCTGCCCCGCTGCTGACTGCAGCAACTCGTGGGTTCATTCAGTTCTTCCCAGACCAGGTGTGTGTGTGTGTGTGTGTGTAAGCAAGAGAGAGAGAGAGAGAGAGAGAAATGAATGAAAGAAAAAAATAGGAAGAGTGTGTGTGTGAGAGGGGGGGCTGGAGTGGGGCAGCGGAAGTCTTTGGGAAAGCGCACCACCTGTTTTCTACCTTTTCTCGCCGCTCCGCTGCTGACTGGAGCGGGTTCATTCAGTTTGTCCCAGAGTGGGATTGTTTGTAGCTGCTTTTGTAGCTGTTTAGAATTGCTCCAAGGGAAAACTGTTTGAAAGAGCAGAATTATCCATGCTTTCTGCAGTCTTCTTTTGTGCAGCTTCATTCCATTTCAGTGGAGCAATTCTTTAGGGAAGACCATGCCCTCAGACCTCTCTGCCACTTAACATGCAAGCTGATTGGGGTTGGAAGCTCTTGGAGCATTTGTAGAAACTCTTATCCTTGCAATAAGGCAAAAGGCTGTCTCCATAGGTCCCTCAAGATCCCTCTAAGTGTTATTCTGTTATTCTGACATTTTCCCAGGACCTCTAGTCAAATTTATTTCATAATTTCACATATAAAATAGCCAATTGTGCAACCTGCATATTGTTCAAAACAGTAATTATTATGGCTGATGTTTGACAGCAAGCCTAAAAGTAAAAGATCACAAGAGTGCTTCTTTCCCTGTATGTATACTGTAAGGTCTGGCTTAAGCCAAAAATGAACCAAAACAAAGACTCAAACGGAGGCTTGCAAATTAAATAAAGCAGACTTTTATTCTTTGATCAGATATATAGTGATCTCTTACAGTGCAACTCCACCTCCTCTTTTTGTTGATCTGTTTCTTTTGAACAATTTGTATCCATCCTTTAGTACATTCCAATCATAGGATTCGTCCCACCAGGTTTCTGTAATGGCCCTCATGTACTATTGCTTCTAGTTTACCTTGTCTGTTCCCCAAGCGTTGAGCATTTGTATACAAGCATTTAAGACTTTTATGCCTGTCCATAGGTACGTTCTTTGCATCTCTTAGATGTTAGAGTTTTTCTTTTTTCCTCATCACTCCCTATCTCACTGTTTGATTTGTTTTCTTGGGATTTATGATTAGTTTTGTATTCTAGAGATTCTAAAGATTGATCACCCTCCTTCACCTTCAATTTTAGTTTAAAGCCCTTTTGATGAGTTGGGCCAGTCTTTTTCCGAGTACATTTTCCCCTATTTTTGTGAGGTTCAGCTCAGTGGTGGGATTCAGTTTTTTTTACTATCAGTTCTGTGGGTGTGGCTTGGTGGGTATAGCTTAGTGGGCACAGCAGGGGAAGGATACTGCCAAATCTCCATTCCTTCCCCACCCCACTAACCTGCTTTCCAGCTCCATTCTCCTGTGCAGGGCAACAAAAGAAGCCCCAGCCAATCATCTGGGACTCGGGAGGCAGAGAATAGATGGGGGAGGGGGAGTCAGAGGTGGTATTCCGAACTACTCAAAATTTCCGCTACCGGTTCTCCAGAACTGGTCAGAACTTGCTGAATACCACCTCTGATTCAGCTCATCCCTTGCCAAGAGTCCTTTTTTTAGGTAATGCAGTCCATGGTACAGGAAACCAAAGTTGTCTTGGTGACACCAACCCTTTACCCAGTGGTTTATTTCTACAATTCTTTTTTACTTCAAAGGGTGTTAACCTTTTGTGGGGAATACTGATGATAGCACTACTTGTGCTCCAGCTCCATAACTTTGTTACCTAATTGCTTATGATCTCTCAATATTGTACTCAGGCTCTTTGTTGTATCATTCATCCCAATGTGAAGGAAGAAGAAAGGGTGGTAATCTGTGGGCCTATTTATTTTGGTTAGGTTCTCAGCCACATCTTTGATTTTTGCTCCAGGGAGACAACATGCCTCCCTATGTTGTATGGCTGGTCTGCAGATGGCTGGTTCTGTTCCTTTGAGAATAGAATTTTCTATCACCAACACTCGCCTTTCTTATTGCGGGGAGGGGTTTACTCTGGGATGCTTTTCTGTTTATCTCAAGTGTATTTGTTAATATGACTTTTTAAAGGGATATTTGATGCTGTTTCTTTTCTAGGTGTCTGCATGTTTTCTTGGAGGGGGAAGTTGTGGGTCTGTGCATTTTCATCTGGGGAAGAAATTGATTGCTCAGTTTTAATGGGGCTGCTTCTGGTTCGTTTAGATTGGGCAGTAGGGGTTTGTTAGATGTATGCTGTTTCATTCTTCGATTATTGTATTTCCTTCTATGTGTGACATACTTCCATTTGTCTTCCTCCAAGAGTTTATCAGCAGGGTTAAATCCTCTGGGAGTTATTTGTTCATTATTTGGTTCAATTTGGGTATAGCTTTCTGGTGTAGGTGGGAGTTTGGCTAGAGTTGCCTCTAGACCCCTTACTTTTTCCTCTTAGTACTTCACATAGTTTATATTTAATACATGTATAATTTTGGTGTTCTTTGGGCATAAACACATACATGGAACATATATTGTATACTACAATTGTATTAGTCACCTGTTCCATGAGTTTGTTTCTTTTTGCTGGTTCTTTTAAAGATTTAAAAAAAATATGTTTTTAATCCCTTTTTCTGCCTTTTGTGTTCATTTTTCTACCTTAACTTGCTTACTGTTATCCTTTTATCCTTTTCTTCCCTATAATTCTTAAAGTTTTTGAGCTCCAATTCCTCCCTACCGTATTATTTAAGATTTGCCTTATTTATTTGACTGATCTTGTTCTATCTTGATTTTCACTCTTGTACTTATTTTTGCCAATTTATTTATCTTTTATTTTCTGTCCTGTATTTATTTTTATTCTTTACCGGTGTCTTCCCTCCCTGGTCCCAATAGTCAATTTGGACCTCAGGATTAAATTGTTTCCTTCACTTTCATTGTTCACATATATTATTTTCCCCGCTCACTTAAAAGAGAGATAAACCAACTCAACTAGATTTCAATTTGTGCTGAACAGTTCAAAAATGAGCAATGCCAACTGCAACAGTGGCAGTTTTAATAGCAAATTCAAGAATTCACACTTTATTGAATATTATTTAAATAATCCTTCAAATCTCATCTGTAAGTATTAATGTGCTCCTTTTGTAGTACTGTATAAATGAGAAACCTGAGATAAACAGAGCAACCTAAATGGACATTATGAAGACTTTGCAAAATAATTCACAATTAGCCAATTGATTAAATTATGTATGTATTAATGTATTAACTTGAATTAAAATGTAAATAAAATAATATTTTGGAAATGATAGTGGCTCTGGTTGAAAGTCATTCCATTAGGATTTCTTTGAACTTGGGCATGTCCTCTGTAAAATATTTACTTTTTGATTAGTTCAACCCTTCAGTCAGAAAATGAAGATTACATTTTGCTAGGAAACCTCTGGGTAAGTAAACTGTTTTTTTTATCTCTAGCACCTGGAAGAGAAAGGAATTTCATATGTAAAAAGAAAAATGATGAGAAGTAGGCAATTAAGAAATGAACTACTGTGCCATTCTGCACCCAATCTGCTCCTTGCACCAAGCAAAAATATTCCCAGCTTGTTCCTGTTGTCAGGTGCAAGTAACCAGAAACAGGAGTTGAATTCAAAGCAGTAAAAGTTTATTACATGCTACCTATACACAAGAATCTGATCTACTAATGGTAAAACCAAATATAATCTACTAACAGTCAAGTTAGATAAGGGTGAATGGAATTCATAAGGGAGTCTGGACTTGTGGCTTTTGTGGGAGCACAGCAACTCCAAACAGATGATCAGGATCAGCTTGCTCATATCCTACATCCAATATGCATAAATCAAACAGCAGCTGGATTAGACTGGATTTGATAGTATTTTATCCCAAATTCAAAGGTGTGCAAAGGTATGCCTTTTCTTAACATCCATTCAATACACCAATTGCATGCATGATGCCTTTAGATACTGAATTTTTATTTTAAGAAAATGCAGATCAAAATATGTCCCTGGATGTTACATATTTCGTAGATTTTAACAGGATTATTGACTGTTCAATCTGGATTTGAGGTAGATATAACTATTCCTTTGTTTTCCTTAATTTTCCCTATTGCAAATTCATTTCTATCCATTAGTTTATGAAATCAAAGTAAAAAATGTGTCTTGAAAATGGGCAATTTATGTTTACAGTTGTTAATATACACATTTTTAAATATATGCTTCAGCATCAACATTTTCTGAAAGCAAATTTTGCCTATTGCACATACTTTTGCTTGCAATTTTTTAGTTGCAAGCCACATCCTAGTGTTCTGAAAAGTTGTCATTTGCATTGCACATATGCATTACAGTTCAAATCTATAGAAATGGGAGAGTACCAAACAATGCTAAATTGATAGGATTAGTCAGATAAAAGAACTGATTAATTTAAGTGGTGTTTGTTTATTTTCTGCAGTGTAACTTAGCTATTTTCATTTTTGTAAGTTTGTCCTCAAGTCAACCTCATAATGAATATAAAGCATTGCCCTGTGCCTTTTCTTCCAAAGTTCCTAAAAATCAGTTTAGAAAGATATTACTCTGGATTGTTTAGCTCACATTGCTGTTCTCATTAAAACAGATAATGATCATTGCCAATGTAACATAAATTCTGCTTTATTTATGTATACCTACTTAAAATTTCAAGAAGTCATGATGTAAGTCACAGGTGAGAAGTGAACTATTTAAACTCTTCTGTTTCACATGTTATGCAAATGTTATATGAGTTTGAAATATTCTAAATGATCTATTATAGAGGCAGAAGGATCCATCTCTTTCCCAATAACTCTCTGGCCAATCATCTTCCTATCTTGTGCAAAACATTCTGTGAAGGTCAGAGGTAGTTATGAGAAAATCTTCCCAATCTTAGCACACAAGCATCTGTGAGTCATTGTGAACTATTCAAATAGAAATCACTGCTAGATTCCAACCTGGTCTGCAGAGATCTCATAAAATAACACTTAGAAGGCAATAACAATGGGTCAAGAGGGCGATAGTTGGGTTTTGAATCCAGTTCATGACTTGCAAATCAAAGTAATTCGTTCATTTTACCAAGTAGTAAGACTAATTCCATATCTCAGCTGACATCAAACTGTGGGACAGGACAAAAGTTCATACCTGTAGTTTCATAAATTTTAGGTGTAACTTAGATTCACAATTAACAAGGTAATGTGATTGGCTTGAAGTCTCTCTCTCTCTCTCTCTCTCTCTCTCTCTCTCTCTCTTTCTCCCCCCTCCCATATGCCACTTGCCAAAGCTAGAGGTAGTTTCTGGAGCAGCTGTGTAGTTGGGCAAAAGCCTCTTTGAGCTTTGCCAAGAAAGTGGTGGAGAAGCAAAGAATCTGTTCTGCAGCATGGCATGCCAAAGCTTTTTGTGAGCCATGTTGGAGGCTCTTGCCACAGAGCCATGTGTCTCTTGCCACAGCTGTCATTGTTTAGCAAGAGTTTGAGGAAAGCCATGCTGGAGAAGAAAAATAACATCCTCTATGTTTGGTAAGCAGCCTAGAGGAAGCTATTTTGAAACAGCATTCACCAAAGCTTGGCTAGGGCTATTAGACAATGTATAATGCACTCTAGTTATGTCACTCTTCAATATGATGGACAATTTGCTTCACAAATCAGCTTCAGGACTACCGGTATATGTTGCATACACTCATCAAAACAAAGCAACTCTTTAAAGAATATCAGTCAACAGGACATGAACTGTCCCTCACTAGAATCCAGAAGGTCTCTGAATAGTGGTCCTTCTACAAAGATGGCACCAAAAGTATACCTTCTCTAAATGTACATGCATGGATTATGCACATTTGGTGGCTTGTATGTATGCAAATCTAGTTATGAAAATAGATACTTGCTCCAAAACCTTGCTTATATCACTTTTCCCAAGGGAAATAATCCAAGTTAATTTGTGAAGAAGCAGCTTGAAAATAATGTGCATGCATAAACTAGTTTGTTCCACCACAGCTATTGAAAACAAATGAACATTTCCATAATTTATGTGCCCACATTTCAGCTGGTTTAAGTGACAAAAGGCAACAGGAAAAGGCAAGGTTAATGCTAATGCCTCCATATAGCAGAAGTGTACACCTTTCTTTCAGCCAAGAGGTGTACTTTTAAATTATTTTTGTTTCACAAGGCATTCAAGGTTATATGGTGTCATCAAGTCCAGAAGGCTGGCGAATTGTGTACTTCCTCTTTTCTTAAGTGGCCAATGGGTAGAACACAATAAATGCCTGTTAAGACTTTTGGAAGTTCAATGCATTTGCACTGTTTTAGAGGGCAAACTAATAATGCTTCCCTGAAGATCAATAATGTTGTAGCTAGGTTTCAAAGTGAAGCTCTTTGGATTGTCCAAGAGACACAGATTATTTACCTTTACAAGTTTTTATATAAAGCAAAAAGAGTTCTGTCTCTATTACTAAAGTGTTAACATGTTTATAACTAGGTTAAATATAACCTGGTTGCCAATCCAGCATTATATTCCCATAGTGAGAACAAAAGACTCTGGGAAGGAGACATAACCCCTATATGGTCTCACATAGTATGGATGATTCACAACCAGTCCAATGTGACCCTGTATCATAAAGAAAGTGGGATTTGATTATTCAAGTTGTTTTCTATTCAGAATGATCATAAACAAAAGAATGAGGAGCCCTGGTTGTGCAATGGTTAGAATGCAGTATTATAGGCAAACTCTACCCTCAATCTGGAGTTCCATCTTGACCAGCTTAAGGTTGAGTCAGACTTCTATCTTTCCGAGCTCAGTAAAATGAGGACCCAGATTGTTGGCTTCAAAATGTTGACATTGAAAACCACCCAGTGAGTGCTGTAAAGCACTTGAAAGCTGTATATAAGTTAAGTATTATTACTATTGCTATTACCATGATAAAATATCAGGACTTCAAGAGAAGATGGGGAAAGGAAAAGAATAAATGTTGTGGTGTAGATAGGAGTAAAACACCATAAGGGTTTTAGATATTGCAATCCAGTTTCCAGCATGCCATTCTTTTACTTCATTATCATTTTACTTTTTTTGCCAACAATGCAAACTAGCTTCATGCAAAGTTCAGGCAGGAAGTTCTAGCTGTTAGAAAAGCTTATCTTGCTTATCTCAAAAAACATGGGGGGATTGGAAACACAAGTATCAAATATATCAAAGAATCAATGAAGATTTTTTTTTAAAAAAACAAATTTTATTAATTTTCAAAGACAATACACAAACAAAACATAAAAAGAACATAAAACATCTTTTCTAAAAACTGCTTATTAAATTTTAACAAAACAAATAAAACATCTTGTTTAAGTACAGCATAGTTCCAAATTATCACATTTCCATACAAACACAATTTAATATGCATCTTGTGTATTCAACTTCACATCTTATTACTCTTTTTCCAAGTTCTCACTATTTTTCCCTTTACTTCTATTCAATTTTATTCATTAAACTTATACTTTCATCTGTCTTATTTACAATTTCATATGTTCTCATCCAACATTCTTAATTCTCAATAAACAAACATAAACAAACAAAACAGGTAACATGAAAACATAAAACTTCTTTTTAGAAAGCGGCTTATCCCTGGGTTACAGCCTTTTGCACAGACATAAATCAAATTCATGCTCACCTTATATACTATTTCATATCTTATTTAACATTCTATATTTTCTATGTCTTCTCCCCTCTTTTCACTCTCTTAATTCTATTTTATTTACTTCATCTCAATTTAAATCATTATACTTGTATCTTTTGTCCATTCTTTTTCAATTATCTATTTATCTTTTCTCTTTAATACAAAATTTTTCCTGTAATCACTGATTGAAGTATGACGCCTTTCTATCTTTCCCCCAAATTTAACACTTAAAGTAATACATAATTTCCATTCTGATTCTGCTTAGTACATTCTACATAACATTTTAAAATAAAAAATATAATAAGCTTATAATATAGTAAAAACAATGTTCCATAACAAATTAATTAATTAAATTCTATTATTAAATCTTAGACATTTTACACATTCCCTACAATATTCTATAACACATAAAATATTCCAATTTTCTAACTTTATTTTAAATACAAATACGATACAATCTTATGTACTTTTGCAGAATGTCTTTTTAAATTGTATTTTACCCTTTGTCTCTAAAAAACCCTGTTTTTTAACATCTTGTTTTAAGCCTTTATAACTTCTCTTCCCTTTTTCCCCTCCTTTCTTGTCGAATCTAGCCTTTTTACCCCCCCATGTCTCAATCTCTGCCCTCTTAGTCTCCCCTCTCTGTTGTATTCCTCCTTTCTGTTGCTTTCTGACATTATATCGATTTTTC
The DNA here is from genome assembly GCF_049901715.1 of Pseudonaja textilis. Taxonomy (NCBI): domain Eukaryota; kingdom Metazoa; phylum Chordata; class Lepidosauria; order Squamata; family Elapidae; genus Pseudonaja; species Pseudonaja textilis. The sequence continues at coordinate 12,290,332 of NC_141998.1, read as the reverse complement.
ACCTTATTTTTCCCTTTCTTGATTGTTTTTTTAAATCTTGAATTCTCCATTTTCTTTCCCCTTTTTCCCTTTTCTTCCTCAACTAAAGTTGTTTGTCCATTAAAGATGGCTTCTTCTTCACCATCCCAGCTTTCTTGTTGCTGTATTTCCTGATGAGTAGAAATCACCATTTCTAAGAAGTGAAAAACAGATCCAGAAGAGCCCTTGCCTTCTTGTTCCTCTTCCTTTAGCTTTTTAAATTCCATTTTCAATTCTTCCACAGATAATGCCATTGTAAGATTTTTTTTTAAACAATCCAAATGTTTTTAGTCTTTCAAAAGATAGTTTGCAAAAGTCCCAAAGTCATCAAGCAATCAAAATCAACACAAACTGTTTCATTTAGCATTTTCTTCTTTTAATACTTTCTCTTCCTGGGGTAGAGTTCAATTACACAATTCCAAAATGATTTTTTAGAAGTTTTATTGCAGTTTAGTCTCTAATCTTATAAGGTCCAAGCAGTCTCCTCCAGCAGAATCTTAGTATAAATCATTTACCTCTCCCTTCCCACTTATAGCAAAAAGATTTTGATTTTTAAATATCAATGTTCAGAAATCTTTAATGTCCCCTTGGCTTTAATTTTCAAAATTAGTTACCTTCTGTTGCCAAAGCGGGTATTTCCAATTTCCATCTGCTATCTCCGTAGGGAAGGAGAGTGGAAGAAAAAAAACTTTCCCTTTCCACTTTCATCCGCAGCTTTTTACGATCTTCTTGGGAAACAATGTATCATTTAGAGAGCTAAATATCCAGGGTATTCAGATGTTACTTGTTGTCCCGGTTCAGCCAAAAACTTTCACTTTCTCAACTTCCTCCTGCACAAACTTGTCCGGCGGAAAGGTTCTTTGTGGCGGCCATTGCTGACCGCCGCTCCACCACCTTTGGAAAAGGGAGTTAAGCCGGCTGAGGAAGGGGGTTGCGATGCTCCCAGACCCCTGCCCGGATCTCCCCTATCTGCAGTTATCTCTACGTGATAACTATAGCCTCCAAATCCAGCTGGATCGGTTGCACTCCAGCGGCGAGCACAGCAGGAATCGTGCACAATTGTGAATTCCTGCCCCTGCCAAGGCCTGACAAACCAGAACTGAAAGAATCAATGAAGAATTTTGAGAGTGTTCAACAATTACATCTGGGAAGAAATCTATTGGTTGAATGGAGGCCATTATACCATCCTATCTATAACAGAACATGAAGGAAGAGACAGCCTCCTTCCTTGGAGGAAATGGTTCTCTTGAGCTTAGATGCAAGAGATAGGTATATTTGTTAGCCTCCCCACCTAATCCTATTATTCAGATTATCCCACAACCAATAATGTTTGCAAAGCTAAGGACTGACTAACAGGTAGAGAGAGCTAAAGATGAACCAAAACTGAGCTGGACTAAGAGAAAATTGGGAGTTGATCCAAGCTAGAATAGAACACTATTAGAGGAAAAGTGGTTATTTGGAACAAATGGAAAATTTTGTGAGAATCTTTGCCTACAGTAGTGCAGTTTTCAATTTGCATCTTAGACTGCCTCTCTTCATTTGTGGTTGACTGACAATAGTTACTACTCTAACACTTCTTTTTTTTTCTCTCCTTCTGTTTTTCTCCTTCTCTAGGAATTTATCTTATTTTGCTACACACCACAGCCCCTCTGCGGTCATTTTGGACTTATGGGAAGCCAGACACCAGCATGATGGTGACTTAGACTCTCTAGCCTGTGCTCTAGAAGAAATAGGAAGGACACAATCCCAAATTTCTAACCTTACAGAAACTCAGATGGAGGTATCCAATTTCAGCTACAGCAGACAAAATGGACTTTAGCCATCACTTTTCTTTCAGAGAGTCAAGAGCAAGCTTGCACTGAAATGGAATGGTTCCTGTTACCAGGGAAGAAGCCACACAACCTAATTTTACCCCATGCATTTGCAACACCCAACTTTCACTCAGTGTGTCATCTCCTCTTCTGCCTTCAAGTCAGGTCCCCTTTGGGAGAACGGCAGAAGCTGGTAAACTACAATATTACACAGAGATTTTTCTATGCTGGATAAAAAAGAAAAAACACCCGCCCCCCCTCCACCCACATACTTGCATGTACACACATTCTATGCTTGTGTGCTAGCAATCCTTCAGACACAAAGTGTGTATGAATACACAGTGCTTCAACCAAGAAAAGAAAATATGAAAATTATTGCAGATGCTTGGAATTGTCTTTGAGTGAGTGTGTGTGGAATAAGGGGGATGTTTGAGTTGTCTATTTTTTTCTTTGTTTAATCAACTTATAGGTTAGTTTGTAACTTAAAAATAGGCAGCATGAGATCTCTTTGATAAATATGATCATACTGAGGGGATAAGCAAGGATTTGATGTCACTGCTGATATCAATAGTAGAGAATGCATAGAAATATACTGCTATGTTTTAGAGTTAGAGCTAAGCAAAATGTTTCCTGCAATATATTTTAAGTTTATTTCTGAAGGTTTTATCTCTTTTTTATCCATTTGGTTAAAAATACTAGTTGCATAGTTTTCTTTAGAAATGTCCATTTTTAGAGGATAGAGGTTATGAACTTAGACATTTAAAAAATGTTTTGCCCTTGGTGGATGGAGAAGAAAGAACAGTTGTTCTCCTTTCCTGACTTAAGAAAAACTGGAACAGGGTCTTTCTTTACTATATATATATATATTCATTCTAACTGAGAAATTCAAGAGATTATTTGAACCAATCTCTTAAAAATGTTATTGGTGATTCCGTTTTATTTGTGTTTAGGTTGTAGAAATTAGCAGTTTAAATCTTTTCTTCTTTTATGAAAAAGGCATCTGATACTCTGCTTTAATTTCAAAACACTTGAGAATTTCTTTCAAATTTGTCTTGGCATGCTTTTCAGCTAACTTTATAATAGGAAGGCTCTATTGCTCTGTTGAATACATGGGCTATATTGCTGGGATTATTTTTTATGATACATCTTTTTACAATCATCCTCCCATAGAGACCATATTTTTCTCCTCTGAAAAAGACCCATGGTAGGAGTTTCCTCCTGGCATTTTTCTTTGAGGTTTGTTTGTTGTGTGTTGCCCAGGGTCTCATAATTTGAGTTGGGTGGCCTTATACATCTCATATATGAAGTATAAAAAGCCAGTGAGGCTGCAGACCTCTGAAGAGGTGGTTATATAATAAAGGAAGTGGTCTCAGAAATGCAAGAGGTCCATCTTCCAACTATGAGAATGTGTCTCAAATTCTCTTTTTCACTGAACAAAAGCCAATTCTCTTTCCTCAAGGAAATGAGGACTATTAGAAAAAAATGCAGGAGAATATATCTGATTTTCTTTCTTTCTTTCTTTCTTTCTTTCTTTCTTTCTTTCTTTCTTTCTTTCTTTCTTTCTTTCTTTCTTTCTTTCTTTTTTCATTCTAAAAGCATTTGCTATAAACACAGCCCCGATTTTATCTGAGCAGTTGTAGTCAAAATTATACACAGCTCTTGCTTGCCTTATTATTGCCCTGATCAAAATAAAAATCTGCTGATATTACAAAAGGGTAGCATTTTGCTACTTGGGTTTTTTAGAAGCTTCTTAATAGGAGGCAGCACCAAAGGAATAGCATCAAACTATGATTGTTTGGTTATTTGATTACTGGTTTCATATCTGAAGTAGTTTTCATTATGTGCATTGGTGGGATGAGTTCTTTCAAGTAATACACAGAGCAGAGATTTTTACTTTAAGAAGCTCATACTTCTTACTTATATATTTGATTGATGCTCCTGGGGAGCAAGGTAAAGTGAAAGAAGCTGTTCTTCAGAAGAAATTGATCAATTATAACAATGAATTTTGGATCTTTTCAGAAAAAGTGAGTACTGTAGATTGAGTACTATAGAAGTTCAATCTTCACTATCTACCGATTGGATTGGCAAACTTCTCTAAGACTCCAGAGAACATTTTACTGTATTATCAGTCTGTCAACCTTTTGTTGACTTTTGTAATTGTCTTCCCATTTTCTTAAAATACATGCTCAAGAAACTGTTCTGACTTACAGTTGGATTGACTGAGATGCTTTCAAAAAGACATTGATCGGTCTCATTTTTGTTAGTATAAAATCAGAAAGGCCCTATAAAACTTTTTAAAAATATTAAAACTTTTAACACCTGTACAGTATAAAAAACAAAGAATTTGCTTCTGCCCAATTCCCATGTGCACATTGTGCTAGATTTAGGCTTAAGTCGCTTAGATTTATTGAAGTCAATGGATTTTGGTCATAAGTAATGTAAAGTGCTGGCCCCACTGTTTACAGTAAGTCTACTCTAAATCATAGTTTGAAACCATAGTTTTCTTCAAAGAGATGTTATTTTATTTTTTCAGAAAAGATGAGAAATTGTGACCAACCAGTTCTCATAAAATATTTTTTTTTCTTTCTCTTGAAGGAAGTAGAAGAATATCAGTCTTATTTCTCAAATTAGATGTTTGTTCTGTTGTTTCAGCTATCACCATTGTAACTTTAAACTTACCATGGTGCTTGTGGTTTTCTGTCCAATTATCCACAGAAGCCTGTGAAAATAAGCTATAGAAACAAGGGTCTCATGCAATTCCTGGTGAAAGGAGGATATGGGCATGTTTCTCCCTAGCCTTGCTAAATAATCTAACCACATCAGTCTTGCTAATGAGCAGTTCCAAGAAATAAGATGGCCACTGACTAACAGGATAGTTGGGCTAAATTACACCAACTTTCATACAACTTTCATACAACCACATCCTCAGACAGCATCTCTCTTGGCATACTTCTAATGTTATATTGATTTATGTTTTGACACATGACAGTACAGTGGTAGAATGTAGTACTTCAGGCAAACTCTGCCACAGCCTGGAGTTCAATCCTGGCTAGCTCAAATTGACTCACTCTTCCATCCTTTCAATGTCAGTAAAATGAGGACTCAGATTGTTGGAGGCAATATGCTGACTTTGTAAAATACCCAGAGAGTGCTATAAAGCAGGGGTCGCCAACCTTTTGGACCTCAGGGACCACCAAACTCATAATTTTAAATCCCGTGGACCACTAATATGAATTTTGACTGACAGTGGCTTGCTGAGGTTGGTGGGAGAGAGAGAGAGAGAGAGAGTGAGCAGCAGAAGCAAAAAATGTCTTTCTTTCTCTCCCCCTCCACCAGAAATGAGTCTTTGCCGGTGCAGCCTCTTGGAGCAGGATGCCTTGCAGGGTCCCAAAGACTAATTTCTGGTGGAGTTTGGGGGAGAGAAATAAAGACTTTTGCTGCTTTCCTTGCATGCAGCCAAAAGCAGAAGAAGAAAGCAGTGGAAAGAAACAGCCCGGTGGCCAGGTCAGGCGCATGGGGTGAGTGGGGCAAGTTCCCCCCCTCTGTCCTTTCCCCCCTCCCCTCACAACCTCATGTTATTTGCAATGCAAGCGACGCAAGCCGTGTGTTCCCGCAGGCCATGTGGGTGGCGCAGCCTTGTGTTCCCATGCACCCTGGATTTGGGAAGGTGCTCTGGGGGTGACATTTCTCTGCAGACCACCAAAATATTCTCACGGACCACCAGTGGGCCATGGCCCACCAGTTGGTGACCACTGCTATAAAGTACTATGGAGCGGTATATAAGTCTAAGTGCTATTGCTATTTGTACGGTCAAAGCTCACTAATACCCATTTTCTTATCATTCATGCCACCTCTATATTTATTGCTTGGACTATTAAACTTTCTTAAGCTCCCATGTCTTTCAATTTACACTTTGTATCCATTCAGTTCTACATGCATTAGAAAAGCTTGAAGCTTCTTGATTTTCTATATCTTTCATGGAATAAAGGAAAGGAAAATGAATTGAGTTGGTCAGCTGCTAAGATAGGGATGAACATCCTGTAGACCACATGTATCTCTAATAAAATGTTAAATTGTTAATGATCATTTCTGATATTTCCATGTTCTTTCTCCAGGAGTTACCTCATGGGATAGAGAACCAAAGGTGTCAAAAAGATAGATATCAGGAAAATTAGCCTGAGGAAAACTAATGATGCCTGAACAATGCACACAAATGTGCAAATTAAGTACAGAGTATATTTCAATACAACATTAATTGCATTAAGAAAATATGGTATATACTAAAGTAGAAAATGTGCCTGAAGGGTATACAGGTTTCCAACAGCTATAATCAGCAAGGAGAGTTCTAATGTCCTAAACACCTAGAAATATTTTTAAGATTTTTAGAACATTGCCCCCCTGCCATCCACATGCTGCTCCCAAACATATAAATAAATATATAAATCTGGCCACACGGGAAAGAAAAACTGAACAACTTCCTCACATACCTCAACAGTCTACACCCCAAAATACAATTCACCATGGAAACAGAAGCCAACAATCAACTTCCCTTCCTAGATGTCTTGGTATACAAAAGATCCGATGGCTCCCTAGGACACACCATCTACCAGAAGAAAACACATACTAACCGCTATCTACATGCACTCTCACACCACCACCCAGCACAGATCAATTCCGTAGCCAAGACACTCATCTCCAGAACAAAATGCTTAGCCGATGAACAACACCAAAAAACCGAACTACACACTCTCACCAACGTACTCACAGCCAATGGATTCCAAAGAAAGAAGATTACCCACCTAATCCAAAAAGAAGCCCCAACCAAAATCCAAGACAGAGAACAAGAAAACGGAAAAGCCCTCCTCCCATATATAAAAGGCACTACAGACAAAATTAGCAAGATCCTCCAAAAACACAACATCAAAACAGCATTCTGCACAAACAAAAAAATATCCACCATCCTAAGAAACCCCAAAGACAAAATCGAATTAGAAAACCAAGGAGTATACGAAATCCCTGCACAGCCTGCCCTAACACATACATTGGACAAACTAACAGAAGAATAAGCGCACGCATTGAAGAACATAAGAACTCAATCAAAAAGAAGAAACGACCTCTTCCCTGGTCCAACACCTCAAAGCCACAGGACATGAAATTGATTTTAAAAATACCAGAACTATCGCCAAAACCGAACACTTCAACAGCAGAATAATCAGAGAAGCCATAGAGATAGAAAAACGCCCACACAGCATGAACAAACGAGATGACACCTCCCGCCTTCCAGCCATTTGGAAACCCGCCCTCATGAACAGACGAGTACCTAACATGAAGAAGGACACTGGACCCACACCCATGAGAGCCACACAAGATGCCACCACCACACTTCCATGTAGAAAACAGACTCCCACCCATTCAGAAAATGAGAAACGACCATGGACCAGAAGCTGCACTGCAGCTGCATCACTACCCACTTCAAACCCCTCTGAGCCATACATGAAGCAAACCAACACCCACTATGAAGATGCAGCAGGACCACGAACTAGAAGCCAAACAGCAAGATCACAACTCTCCAGCTCAAATCCCCCAGCAACTAAAACTAACCTGAGCACAACCAAGCCCCCTCCTGAACAGAACACGCCTCCAACCAATCAAAACACGGCTAACCCCCAACCAATCAGAACACAGCCAAACCCCTACCAATGAGAACACACCCCACCCAATCAGAACACAGCCAAGCCCCCACCCAATCAAGTTCCACCCCCACTGGCAGTTAAAAGGAGGAAGCAGCTGCAATCTCCATTACTCTGAGAAGCACAGAGCTGGAGACAGAAGCCTGAAGATGATGAATGAGACTTCATCGAAACGTTGCCTAGATACTTCAAATCTTACGCGGGAGAAAACCCGAACAACCAAAGATCTAAATATATAAATAAATATATAAATAAATATATAAATAAATATATAAATAAAAAGGCTATATTCTCTAGTAAATCTATGGACAACCCACATGGAACTGTGACAAACCAATGCAGTCACAATATATCTAAAAACAAATTAGATCCATGTATCATGGATGTTTTACAGATTACAGATTAACCGAGTTGGAAGGGACCTTGTAGGTAATCTGGTCCAACCCTCCACTCAAGCAGGACACCCTACACCATTTCTGACAAATGGCAGTCTAATCTCTTCTTGAAAGTCTTAAGTGAGCTCCCCCAACTTCTGAAGACAAGCTGTTCCATTGGTTGATTGTTCTCACTGTCACAAAAGTTCTTCTTATTTCCAGGTTAAATTTCTCCTTGTTCAGTTTCCATCAATTATTTCTTGTCTGGAGTACAGGTGCTTTATATTAGAAAATAGCTTGACTCCTTCCTCTCTGTGGCAGCTCTGCAAATATTGGAAGACTGCTATCATGTCTCCCCTGGTCCTTCTCTTCACTAAACTAGCCATGCCCAGTTCCTGTAACCGTTCTTCATATGTTTTAGTCTCCAGTCCCCTAATCATCCTGGTTGCTCTTCTATGCACTTTTTCTCAACATCTTTTTTATAGTGTGGTGACCAAAACTGGATGCACTCTAGGTGTGGTCTTACTAAGGCTTTATAGAGTTGTATTAGTACCTCACTTGATCTTTTTTAAAAAATAAATTGTATTGAGTATACACATAAGAACATTGAATGTGGTGGTCTTCTTTGACATACATTTTTGTCAGTGCATATTACATTCAGAAAGAAATTATGTACACACACACACACACACACACACACACACACACACACACACACACATATATATATATATATATATATATATATATATATATATATATATATATCACCCCAAAAAATCCCCACAGAATCCATCATATGTGGAGTGGAATCCAGCCTAATTAAATTAAATACAGATGAAGCCGATAGAATAAGACACCAAGTCACTAACATCCTATGCACAAGCAAACCACCCAAAAGCAACTTGCACAAAGAGGAACTAAAAGCCCTGCAAGTCTTAAGGAATGACAGCAGCATAATCATACTTCCAGCAGATAAAGGTAATGTCACAGTAGTAATGCATAGAAAAGACTACGAAACAAAATTGACAGACCTACTCCAAGACTCCACATACAAACCCATAAACACAGACCCAACCACATATCTTGAAAAAATAACCAAGAAGAAAATTATAACCAGCCACATGAGCAAAGAGATCCAACAGACGATCATCCCAAGAGAAAAATCTTCCAGATGCCCCAAACTATATGGCCTCCCCAAAATACACAAAGAAGGCATACCTCTCAGACCCATAGTCAGCTCTAGAGGAGCACCACTACAAAACCTAGCCAAATACCTAGCAAAGCAGCTACAGCCCCATGCTAAAGCAGCAGCTTCACATATACAAAACTCAGACCACCTCTTGGAAATGATCAAAGATTTACACATGGAACAAAAAGATCTGCTTGTAAGTTTTGACATGGTTTCACTATTCACTCAAGTCTCAATAAAAGAAACCCTAGAAATCATCAAAAATAAATACCAACCACCCAAACACCTCATGGAACTAGCAGAACACTGTTTAACCAACACATATTTCATATACAAAGAACAAAGAAACAAGCAAATTGAAGGAGCCCCTATGGGATCACCACTGTCACCCGTCATTGCAAACCTGTTCATGGAAGAATTCGAATCCAGAGCCCTAGCTAATGCCACCCACAAACCCAAATTATGGTTACGATACATTGATGACACATTTGTGATTTGGCCCCATGGAAAAGAAAACCTAAACAATTTCCTAAGAGACCTAAACAGCACACACCCTCAAATCAAATTCATCATGGAAACAGAAACAAACAAACAACTACCATTCCTAGATGTACTAATCCACAAAAAAAAAAAAAAACAGATGGCACACTAGGACACACCATATACCAGAAGAAAACACACACCAACCGCTACCTCAACACCCAATCCCACCTCTACCCAGCACAGATAAACTCCGTGGCCAAAACACTAATTGCCAGAACCAAACGCCTGGCAGACAAGACACACATAAAGACTGAACTATGCACCCTGACTAAAGTACTGACAGCCAACGGCTTCCACAAAAGCAAAATCACCGGCTTGATCCAGAAAAACACACTGAGACATAATGGAGACCTAGAAGATGAACACACCTATGGAACAGTTGTCCTGCCCTACATAAGAGGTACTACAGACAAAATCAGTAAGATACTACACAGGCATCACATCAAGACTGCCTTCAAAACAGACAGAAAAATAGTAGTCATCCTAAGAACCCCAAAGATAAAATTGACCTGGAAAACCAAGGTTTATATAAAATCTCCTGTGCATCATGCTCTGCTACATACATTGGACAGACCAATAGAAGAATAAGTACCCACCTGGATGAACACAAAAATGCAGTAAAAAGGCTGGAACACACTTCCTCACTAGTCCAACATATGAAAGCCACAGGTCATAGCATCGACTTCAATGGCACCAAAACACTAACCACTATAGAAAACTCCAGCCACAGAATTATCAGAGAAGCCATAGAGAATGAAAAAAGACCTGAAAGCATGAACAGAAGAGATGATTCCACCAGACTGTCAATTATTTGGAAGCCTGCACTCACAAACAAAAAAATCTCCACACCACTAGCCAGGCAAACACCTGGGCACAAAGAGACCCACCCCTGATACCTCCAGCTCAAACACACCCCAACCAGGCACCCAGATGAAACCTAGCTTCCTAATAAATGATAGCCATCCGTTTACTTGGAGCCAAGCTGCACTAAAAGCCTCCAATACAGGAACACAATGTTGCCAGCCAATCAAGACACACAAAAAGCCACAAAACAGACAGAAGACATTAGAAACACCAATCAAGCAGAACACAGCAAACTCCAAGACCAATAAACACAGACCAAGACTCCCAACCAATCAGGATGAAGAAAAAACCATTCTGGAACAGCAGATGGCTGGCACCAAATTTAAAACAGAAATGGCTGTGAAAGTCTGACTCACAGATGAACACAATACAGAAGCCTGATGATGGCTGATGAGATTCTGCGGAAACTTTGCTACAACTTTAAAAGCACAACTATAATGACGTGGGAAAATACCCGAACAAAGCTGAATACCATACATGTAAGTACCCGTGAAAACTTAAGAAATAAATATATAAATATAAACTTTATAGTTCTTTCTCATTGCTCCTCAAATAAGTGGTCCCTCATGTCCTCCCTATTTCACCTTTAGTTCTTAGACCAATTTTATAAACTCCCTTTCATATCCCTCCAATAATAAAATTTATTCCATATTTCATGGTATTCTGGCTCATCTTTATCCTTCAATTCTAATGTCAACCTATCCATTTTGGTTCATTGTAGTATCTTATCAATCATATCATCTTCCATAGGAATTTCTCTTGCCTTCCGATTTTGGGCAAATATCATTCTTGCTGCCATGATTACATGTATTATTAGATCAGTATTGGTTTTGCTAAACTTCTCTTCCATTATTCCCAGTAAGAACATCTCAGATACCTCACTTGATCTTGATTGTATCCCTCTGTTAATGTAATTTAGGATTGTATTGGCTTTTTTGGCTGCCGCTGCACACTACTGCCTCATATTTAGCTGGTTGTCCACTAAGACTCCAAGATCCCTCTCACAGTTACTGCTATTGAGCCTGGTTTCACCCAGTCTATCTGTGTACTTTTGGTTTTTCTTGCCTAAGTGTAGGACTTGACTTTTCTCTACATTGAATTTCATTTTGTTAGATAGGACCCTGTGTTTAAGTCTGTCAAGATCCATCTGGATCTTGAGCCTAACTTCTCGGGTGTTAGCTATTCGTGCCAGCTTAGTATCATCTGCAAATTTGGTAAATTCCCCTTCTATTCCCTCATCTAAGTCATTTATGAAGATATTGAAGAGTACTGGGCCTAAGACAGAACCTTGTGGCATCCCTGAAGTGGTCAGCATGTTATCTGACCACTTCAGCCTAGTTTACAAGAGTCAGTTAAATGGACAATCTGAAGTGAAGCTATGCATCTCCTTCAGAGAAAGATCCTCTTGATGGGACACACAGCTTGAACCCTGATGACAGATCACCTTGGCAATGGTGATGGCCCTGCTCCCATCGGGACCATATGTATTGGCCTCTAGAACAGCCTGACTCCAAGATCAATAGCAGGAAAAGTTCTGCTGGATGTCCACATGGAGGTCAAGGCAGTAGCAGTAGGAAGTGGTGATTGTGTCATCTAAAGCATCTTCATTTGCCAAAAGGGAAGCACTAAAACTGATTCTGAGAGATGTGAATAATCATCAGAAACAGCTGTTATTTAATTTAGATCACAACAAAGCCTTAAGCTCATAAGGCCTTACGTACTGACATAAAAACGCTTAAAAAAAAAACCAGGAGACATTCATATTAAAAATGCTCCTTTGAGTACCTAAAAATGCATTGCTTTTGAGAAAATACTCATAGGTTTAGAAACAAAGCTAATTATAATCCAATAATCCCAGGTTTTATTTCACCACAATAAGATAGGTGTTAATTAAATAGGAAAAAATATGTTCAAAGGCCAGCGAAGTGTTCCACTGCATGTTCCACCTCCCCCCGCATTTATGACTATAAAAATCTTCTCAAATTGGAATTCTTCACATTCCTAAATGTTTTATTATAATATGCACTTCACAAACATTCATATTAAATGGAATCAGATTTTTTTTCCATTTATATTTAATAAGTCTGAAAAATGTTAAGCAACCTAGAAGGCAAGAAAACATTAGCTTTTTTCCTTTCTTAAAATATGTTTTCTGCCTTTTAATATAATGTCCAAAAAATAAAGTTTTGACAGGTGTCCATAGCACACACTTCTTTGATGGGTTTCGTATATTGATAAATGGTGTTTGCATGTAAGGGCACCAAGTCCTGCAGTTTTCCTGGCAAGATTTCAGAAGTGGTTTGCCTATCTACTTCTTCCTAGGGCTGAAAGAGAGTGTCTGACTGACCTAAGGTTACCAATTGACTTTGTGCCTAAACAGGACTAGAGTTTATAGTTTCTAGCCTGATGCTTTAACCACTAGAACCAAACTGGCTGTAAAACATGCACACAACTTTTATTTTTAACAGTAATTTATGTTTGATTTCCACACCATATCAGAGTCCCAAAGATATTTTTTCAAGAGGCAACTGGACTTCTTTTTTTCCTTGAAGATATTTCACTTCTCATCCAAGAAGCTTCTTCAATTCTGGAGAAACTAAGAAAGCCCAGTTGCCTCTTGAAAAAGCACCTTTGGGACAACCATGACCTGGATGGCTGAGAATCTCCATAGATACCAAACCAGTGGATTCAGCTAAAACCAACTTCATAAAAATTAGTATATATTTCATGCCCTTTTTTCCTAACTTGTATTTTCTTTGTTTTCCTCAGCTGTGGTTTTCCTCTAATATAATACTTACTTCTGTTTGCATATTTCTCTGATATGGATGACCATCACTTTTGGCCTTATTATTCATTATTATAATCTTAATTATTATATTTATTTATTACATTTCTAGACTGCCCATCTTCCATAGAAGGTGATTCTGGGTGAAATATTGTCATTCCCATGGTTGCTAACCACAGGCCAGACCTTAGTACATACATAAAATCTTTCATAGATCTGTAACATAATGTTCCTGTTGCTTTGAACATGTGCAGAATAGCAGATGAATTTTTTTTTAGAAAAAGAACACAATTTTTAAAGTCTTGTTTGCAATATAATTTTCAGCAGTCATAAAGTGGGAATGGAATTTTGGTGGAGGACATATCTATATTTTATTGACTATGCACAATTTTCCTTAGTATATTACTTTCTGAGCACCACTGTATCTAGAGTTAGGAGAATATGTCAAGTATATGAGTACATAATTGAACAAGTGATATAAACAACTTACCTTAATACCTTGAAAGAATCACACTATTAAATAAGAAATTGGCAATGGAAATCAAGCTGCAAATTTATCCCAGTTTCATCCAAGTTCCATTTCTGTTACTCAAACCATAAAGGATCAGAATTAATTTTGTGCTGTTGCTTACTCATGGAAATATTCCTTGGATGATGTTGTAAATCAATAAAAGATCAAGCAGCATAATTTGAATTGGCTGCTAGTTAATGAAAGCCAAACTACATCAGATCTGATTACCTGCAAGGATGTCCACAGGGTATGGTCAAGAAAATCAAGAGGGTGACCATAATTTATATTTATTTATGTATCAAATTTAAAATCCCCCTTTCCCCAACAAGGGGAATCACAATGATTGAAGCTTTGCCCACTTTTATGTGTGTTGTTAATTCCCATAGAAAAACAAAAGTTTCAATGACATTATTATGTCTGATATCTTGTCTTTCTTGACCATCTCCTATGAACATCACTAGCTGCCTATAATGTAAGGATGATTGATAGTCTCCTTGCTTTGTCCCTGGAAGTTCTCAAGGCTTCACTTGATACTCAGTGGTCTTTCCATGAGAACTTTTAAATACCCCCATGGAATATTTGCTGCTTTCTAAACATTGTACTTTCCAAGGAAAAGCAACTGCAACACTTAACTTGAAAAAGGAATGTAGATAGCTTTCAGAGAGCCTTCTGTGCCCCTCCACCCACCCCGGGAAATATATGGTATTCTGTGTTCCATCTTCCTGAAAGTTTACTTTTTCCTGTAAAGAAAAGCGTTGGTTTTCTATATCATTCCCTGGGCAATTTAGGGTTTCTTTTTCTTGATTCCAATCTGATCTTTTTTTAATTGATACAAAATGGCAAAAAGTGTATTGCTGAGTTGCTTAGTTCATTGCATATTCTTCATTTTGCAGTCTATCTAGCTATTCTGTTTCTTGGGTGGAAAAAGTTTATGAGAGTATACCTTCCCTTTAGTTATAGAAAGATGTCATACCTTTTAGGAGAAAATTATCCAATGAAAGACCCATGTATTTTTTGGCCACCACGTAGCTTAGATACAATTCCCCTCCATCATTTTGTGGGTATTTTGTCATTCTCTTTCAAAATGTAGCAAATATTCAAAGCAACTTTTGTTATTTCACATTTAGTCCCCCAAATAGTAATCATACAACTCTGAGTAGGAGTAACCTGCTTGGCTATGACATAATATTGATTTATTTATCAAATTTATATAGCTGTTCATATTACAAAACAAACAAACAAACAAAAAACTCTGAGAAGTGTACAAAAGTCAATACAACAAAATATGTTGAGTTAGCCCCATCAATGTGATTTGCAAAATGAGATTTGTTGGTTAATTTGTTGGTTAATCTGAGTCCAGTCAGTTGTAGTTTATTTGAAAAAATCCATCTGGTCAGCCTTGCTAGGCAGGCCAAACTATGAAACCAAAGTCATGCAAATTAATACTATATTTATTATAAAGTTATAGTAACAGAATCTTGCAAGTCTGAATATGCTTCTCCCTCCCACTCTTTATCTTGGTAAAAACTAGAGAAGGTCTTGTTTGAGACGCCTACTTGGGTGACAGTTATGGCTGGACTCATTTCTTTCATCTGACCATTACCTTGGTTGCAACTCTTCAAGGTGATTCCTTCTGGCCATATGCCTTAGCATATTATATAATCACAGTGTATATAATTTGCAGTTGGGGAGAAGATATAGAAGAAAGACATTTCTGGATGGAAGTAATATGGAGTTTTGGGATTTGTAATCCAGTTCTAGATTTTCAGTAGGAATAAAGACTTTTCTACCTGTGTCCTCAGAACATCCATTCCCACTTTACCTGTTTCATTTTCAACCTGACGATAACTATTCTTTTATATATTCTTTTTTATTTGAAAGGTGAGGAGACTAAGATGCTGGCAGATAATTTAAGCCTGAGAATTGAAACAGGTGGCTTTTTGATATTGTCAAGCATTCCTGGTTTGAGGACTCCCTTCTTCATTGCAATGAAATTATTCCGAAATGTGTCTATACAGAAAGAAAATGTTTAATTCTCTGACTCCTACCTTTAGCTGCTGTTTTAAATAAGAATTGTATCTTCACATTTCTCTTAGCCACACTATAATGATAGCATGCAGAAGGGGAAGGGGATAACTTGGCATGTCAACTTGCTGTCAACACAACATGGCCAAATTGCCATGGCCAACCTTCTGCAGCCAACTCATCACAGTCAACTTGCTGCAGGATAATTTAACAATTTAATTACTAGCTCGATACCCATGCTTCACTAAGAAACTATTTGGCCAGACTTAGTTTTGGGGGAGGGAAATAAGGAAAAAATCTTTTGCCTCTGCCTACCAGCATCCATCGGCATTCATCTAGCTAGCATCCTGTTTAGAAACTGAAACAGTATTTGCTGTGTGAGCAAAAAGGAGACAGCAAGGAGCCCGAGTGTGGCTTAGCTCAACTGTTCTATGTTCAGAGTTTTGCAGCATAAATTCAGCGCCAGAAAAGTAAACACAGATAGCTGAGGCTTCACTTCTTTATAAAAACAAGTAAATTTTTACAATACCAGTTGTAGATTTCTTCAACATGGAGCAAACTCAAACAGAAGCAGACATGTTACAAGTTCAGAGCAGAGCTCTAGTTTTCAGCAAGCAAACAAGACACACAGCAGAGACTAACAGTTTCATTTTCAACAGACAGACTCAGAGCTTAAGTGCTGCAGGGCTTAATATAGAGTCACGCCTTGGCTACTTCTAGTTTCAGTTTCCAAACAGTCCTCATTGGCTGACTTAGTTGCTATGCCTATTCATTGGCTGACCTTGTTACCATGTTCTCTTTCAGTTCATGAATATACTCTGACATTCTATACTAAAGCTGCTTGATGCTGTAAAACAAAAACTGAAACTCATCTCCTCTGCTTGTGTTTTGCATTTGGAACAGATTTCTTTTCAGGTGGGGAGGGGGAGTAGAACTCCTTAGCACCAGAGCGTGTTAATAATAAAATATGAAATACAAATGCTCTAATTTTGAAAAATCCTTTCTTAGTGAGCACCTAGAAGCCAAGAGGAACATATGTGCCAAATTTCAAGTTTGTAAGCTTTATGGTTCTGGAGATTTTGTGATGATGCACATTTGTGATGAGGCATTTCACTTATATATATATATATATATAGATTTAAAATAAATAAACATTATTTTAATTTTTGCCATTCACATTTCATTCTGTCCCTCCTTTTGCATCCCTTCTTTAATGATTCTATTCCATAATTTCTTTGATATTAGTGTAACTCTTATCCTGCAGCAAGTTGTCCTGTGGCAAGATGGACATGGCAAGTTGTTCTGCAGTGAGTTGGCCATAGCAAGTTGGCTGTGGCGAGTTAGTAATGATCAATTGTCAAAGACCCTGGGGAAGATTATTTGAATGTATTACAAATTTCATTTCAGGGGCTGGGTTTTTTTTAAAGAGATTAAACAAAGGAGCTCTATATTACAATTGGAACTTCAAAAAGGACTATTTTCTTGGAGGTTCTGTCAAAGTTGTCCTTAATTAAAGCCCTTCACTTGACAAGCATCTTCTCAATCTGTGCACTGCATGGGTGTGATCAAGACACAGCTATACTATGTACTACCCTCCTTTTTTGTTTTGTAACAAAGGCAAATGAAAAACACACAAATTTAGTTCCTTATCTGTTTGTTTTCTGTTTCTTTTTATTCATCGTGTAATTTTTGCATTAGATTATCTGTCAATAATACAACATAACATGAATAGAAATACTGCAAGGGTGAGGAAAGTAGAAATTATCAGCAGAAACACAGAAAAGAACTATGAATGTTATATATCATGTTTGGTGACTATTAAAGTGCTTGTTAAAAGAGGAATGTTTGTCTTATCTCTTTTAACTTTGCATGAGAAAAAGAAGCTAGGTTGCCAGCATTGAATGGAGCAAGACTAAACTGCTTGCTGAATTCAAAAGGGGAGCACAAGTTAAATGAATGACATGAAGGTAGTATGTATCAAAATTCAAATAAATATTAAATGAAATGAAATTAGCTTTAAGGATATGGGGAAATAAAATAAATGTTTCTTCATGCATATCCTTAAATCTGGGTCATGGGATAATTTTGTCTATCTTATGTTATTTTTGAGGCTTACCATTCAATTTCCTAGTTTACCTCATCAAGCTAGATACAATATTCCAGCTCTTAAACTGCACAGGTTCCTCTTTAGTATTCTGAAGTAGCTTCCCAATTCCAAAATCTTCAGTTTTGGATTAATTAATTGAAAGATTTGTCCTGGATTCAAACCTACATGAGATCCTGTAAGTGTTCTTTGAAACATATACGCTTTAAAAATAGAATTTTTAAATTTCCCCTTTAAAAATGGGAAAATTTAAAAAAGGGAACTATGACCATCACCTTGAGAAAATGTTCTTGCTCTCTTCAGATACGTCTAAGAAAAAGATAAAAAATAAAAAGGATTGGGAATTATAATAACCTCTCTCTCTCTTTTTTTATTTTCTTAAAAGTCTAAAAATGTTAACATGTCATATGTATTAGAACTGTACTGTTCATATCTTGCATTTCCAACCTCTCTCTGTGTAAATTGGAAGAAATTGAATAATGATAGAAAGAAATGTGCTAATTTCCAAGTGTTTTCTAAAGCCACTTTTAGACTTCTCTATGTAGTTTTTGATCATTTGGGATAGAGCACTTCTGAATTTGTAGAATTTGTAGGGTTTTCTGATGAGAAATGAGAACTGCTATTTTGTTGATCAGCGCAAATAGACATTTTATCTTCTATGTGAAATTTTAACTCTGAAATGCTGGAATTAAAAGAATAATTTTACCTGATCTTAACAGATTAAGGTATGGTTTTCTCTTTGCCTTTTCCCCCCTCCAGTGAGTTTTATGTTTGCTTTGTATACCATTATGCACTTTTTAAAAAAATCAACACTATTTTATTTTTGCACTTAGTGTGATAATAATATGTCACCTAAACAGAAGTGCCGAATAACAAGCTCATGCTAGGCTGAAATAATGGGATGTGGAAATAATGGAATGTAAAAAAAAATGATTATAATATCTTCCAACAATCCATCAATCGCTAATAGAATCTCACACTATATATTTATTTTTGATCCTCTTTTCCTCTTTTTTTGCACATTCACTAAGATCCATCTCTCTAGCATTTCCCCCCATTTCTTGATTTAAAATCAAGATGCTGAATTGGGTGGATATTTTGTCTGAGTTTCAAGGATATGAACTTTAGAAAATAGAATTTAAAATTTAGTTTTTCATGATGGAAGCATCTTAGCTAAGCTAATATATTTTATGGAATTTATGTGCCACCAGGGAGGTTTTATATTAATAAAATTATATTACTTTTATATTAATTTACTTTCATATTTGTATATCAAATAGAGTCTCTTAAAACTGGGGCTGGTTATATAATTTGATAAATAAGTATACAAACTGGCAGAAGAAAAAGAATTAGGTGATGAAGATGAACAACTACACAGAAAAATGAAATTTCTTCACTGTATATTTTACAAACAGGTAATCCAACAATTTCCAAATTCTTTTCTAGCTCTGTCTTCATGATTTTTCCAATCAGATTAGATGACACAGGGTACACCAGTTGTTGTGGTTTATTAAGCACACCGCATTTATCTAGGTCACAAAGATTTCTCTTAATTATTTCTCTTAATTAGTCTATTATCAATGTACTAAAACTCTCATTTCATTTTTCATTTGTTGAATTGTACTATTGATCTGGTAAAAAAAATAAATATAAAAAATGAAGACATTTTGCTTCTCATCCAAGAAGGGTCTTCAGTTCTTGTGATGAACTGAAAAAGCTTCTTGGATGAGAAATGAAATGTCTTCGAGGAAAAACACAGAAAGTCCCATTGCCTTCGGAAACGCACCTTTGGGACAACTATAATTTGGATGACTGAGAATCTCTATCAATATCTGAAAAAGAAAACTCAGGCTCAAAAATCCATGCCTCATCAATTTCTATCCTGGATATCAGCACAGGATTCACATGTTCCTTGCTTAAGTTTCCCTGCTTTTATTTAGGTTAAACAAAATTGAAATGAAGTTGATTCTAACAATCCCATATTCAGTATTTGCTTGCAGACACATAAATTAATTTTTCTTTTTTTCCCCTCCCAGTATCCTAATGATTAGTGTTCTTTCTTTTCCAGTAATGTGTAAAGGCAATTGACTTTTGGAGCCCTTTGAAAATTAATTGGTTAATGTCACAAAGTGGCTTTCTGAAATTTCATCAGAAGTTGGATGGAATAAGGTATTTCTTTACTACAAGAAAAGAGACAGGTAGAATTGGATGCCTCCTTAAGTATTATGGCCTTGGCTTCATACCAGACTTTCTGTGCCTTGTATTATCAATGTAAATTCTGAATGTTGTACAGTAAATGCTTTTTGCAAAAAGTGACCATGGCTTCTTTTACACAATGTGTACATATTGTATAAATAGATATATACATCACACATGTACCTATGTATATGTACCGATATATGTCTGTGTGCATATAAATATATGCACAAACATATATACCAATGCCAAACATGCTAACTGATATGAGAGAAAGGAACAGAGAATTTGGATGTTTTCTGTAGAGTTTGCATAAAGTTGTATGGCTCCAAAGTCCTTTGAAAATGTACAGAATTACTGCAGATTGATTATTTATGAATAAAAACCCTTTTATTGATGGATTACAAATGACACATTAGTTTTATATGAAATGCTAACTTTAGTTTTCAAGATTTGCAATGAACACAAATCGTCTGGTTTCCTCACTATATAAGATGCTGCAAGGGAAATAGAATAGATGTATAGATGTAATAGAATAGATGTATTCACAAAGCAGGGACGTAATGTCTCAGTGGCTAAGACGCTGAGCTTGTCGATCAGAAAGGTCGGCAGTTTGGCTGTATGAATCCCTAGCACTGTGTAACGGAGTGAGCTCCCATTACTTGTCCCAGCTTCTGCCGATCTAGCAGTTCGAAAGCATGTAAAAATGCAAGTAGAAAAATAGAGACCACTTTGGTGGGAAGGTAACAGTGTTACCTTCGGCATTTAGTCATAATGGCCACATGACCACAGAGATGTCTTAGGACAGTGCTGGCTCTTTGGCTTTGTAACAGAGATGAGCACCGCACCCTAGAGCCAGAAATGACTAGCACACATGTGTGAGGGGAACTTTTACCCTCACCTTATTCACAAAGCCAGCCTGCATTTGTATAATTATTTTGCTCTATCTTATGATTCCAAGAAATGAATAAACTCTGCATCATGATTTAATTTCATCTGAAAGAGTAAAACATTAAAATCCTCTTATGCATTATCTATAACCTTATCAAAATGTTAACAAAATTGTAGAGTTATTCTAATAGGAACAGTTGCCATGGTTTTGTCACCAATTTGGATTTGCAACATCAGAAGGCAAATTCACAATGTTGATTCAGCCATTGTCAGCAGCTATTACATTTTACTGGGTTTTATTTTGATCAGTTGGACAACTGTGTTGAGCAAAACTATTTTTGATACAGATGGTGATCTCTTTTTTAAATTACATTTATCCTTTAAGTGGCAATATTGTATCTGGCCAACATTGGCAAGTCTCCCAAAAACTAAGTGGGGTCAGAGGTGACTTAATTTGGATAGAAAACTGCCGGGAAATAGATGGATGGCAAATTAGAAAATAACAAGATGATAGGAAACCATTTTCCATAATGAATGAATGAGTTAGATATTAGGAATCAAGCTCAACTCAATGAAAACTTAATCTTATAGCATTTTCATGGTATTTCTGAAAAAGATACTCAAATGGGGATTCCTAAAAGTCTACATTCAAGTCTACATGGCTGTAAAATTTGCAAAAATTAGCTATTCCTTTTCTTACTTCACTTAGTGTTTAAGCTACATTTAGTTCCTAAGGAATCTTAGATATTGGAAGCCTCTTTGAAGAGTGAATAAACTCCTCTCAGAGAGAATATTATTCAAGCACATCATATTTAGCAAGGAACTTGTCTGTTTCACTGTAATTTGAATCTATATTTAACAGATAACAGATAATCAGAGTTGGAAGGGACCTTGTAGGTCATCTACTCCAAATCCCTGCCCAAGAGGGAGACCCTACACCATTTCTGACAAATGGCAAACCAATCTCTTCTTGAAAGTCTCAAGTGATCCACTTCCACAACTTCTGAGGGCAAGCTGTCCCATTGGTTGATTGTTCTCACTGTCACAAAATTTCTTCTTATTACCAGGTTAAATCTCTCCTTGTTCAGTTTCCATCCATTATTTCTTGTCTGGCCTACAGGTGCTTTATATTAGAAAATAGCTTGACTCCTTCCTCTCTGTGGCAGCCCCTCAAATATTGAAAGACTGCTATCATGTCTCGTCTGGTCCTTCTCTTTACTAGACTAGCCAAGTCCAGTCCCTGTAACTGTTCTTCGTATGTTTTAGTCTCCAGTCCTCTAGTCCTCCTGGTTGCTCTTCTCTGTACTTTTTCTAGAGTCTCAACATCTTTTTTATAATGTGGTGAACAAAACTGGATGCAGTACTCTAGGTGTGGTCTTACTAAGGCTTTACAGAGTGGTATTAGTACCTCCCTTGATCTTGATTGTATCCCTCTGTTAATACAACTTAGGATTGCATTAGCTTTTTTGGCTGCTGCTGCACACTGCTGGCTCATATTTAGCTGGTTGTCCATTAAGACTCTCACAGTTACTGCTATTGAGCCTGGTTTCACCCACTCTATATGTGTACTTTTGGTTTTTCTTGCCTAAGTGTAGGACTTTACTTTTCTCTACATTGAATTTCATTTTGTTAGTTACGGCCCCATGTTCTAGTCTGTCAAGATCCATCTGGATCTTGAGCCTATCTTCTTGGGTGTTAGCTATTCCTGCCAGCTTAGTATCATCTGCAAATTTGGTAAATTCCCTTTCTATTCCCTCATCTAAGTTGTTAATATTGAAGAGTACTGGGCCTAAAACAGAACCTTGTGGCACCCCACTGCTTACTTCCCTCCATGTAGACTTAGACCCATTAAGGACTACTTGTTGAGTATTGTTTATCAGCCAGTTGCGAGTCCATCTAGTGGTGGTGCTATCTATTCCACTTTTTTCTAGCTTACTAAGTAGGTTGTGGTCCACTTTGTCAAATGCCTTACCGAAGTCTAATTATATTATGTCCACAGTATTTTGCTGGTCTACTAATTTAGTCACTATGTTGAAGAATGAAATAAGATTTGTTTGGCATGATCTGTTCTTAACAAACCCTTGCTGACTGCTAGTTATTACTTTACTAGTTTCTAGATGTTGGCAGATATGTTTTTTTATTATCTTTTCCAGTATCTTCCTGGGTATTGATGTTAGGCTGAGGTCTATAGTTTCCTAGGTCTGTTTTTTTTTTCTTCTGATTTTTGAAGATGGGAACCACATCAGCTCTTTTCCAGTCCTCTGCTAGTTCCCCGGTGCTCTAGGATTTTTGAAAGGTATGGTGCAGTGGTTCTGAGATGACCTCTGCCAGCTCCTTTAAAACTCTGGGATGTAATCCATCAGACCCTGGTGATTTGTGTTCATCAAGATCAGATAGGTGTTCTCTTACTATTTTTCTGCTTATTTTTACTTTTATTTCTGGTCTGTCTTTTACAGTTATGTTTTTGGTGGGTTGAGCTATAATTTCTTTTTGCATGAAGACCGATGCAAAGAATGAGTTAAGCAGTTCTGCTTTCTCTCTGTTGCCTGTTACTTCCTTGCCATCTTTTCTCTTTAGTGGACTGACTGTTTCCTTGATTTTTTTTTCTTGTTATTTATATGTTGGAAGAGGCTTTTTTATTATCTTTGACTTTTGTTGCAAGTCTTTGTTCATTCTGAGCCTTTGTTACCCTGACTTCGTCTTTGCAGATTCTGACTATCTGCTGATATTCTGCCTTAGTTGTATGTCCTTCTTTCCATTTTTGTTTATATTTGTCCTTTTTTTCTTTTAATTTGCCAGAGAGATCTTTGTGCAGCCATGCTGGTTTCTTCTTGGATTTCTTGTTTTTCTTTCTCAGTGGTATTGTGCTGGTCTAGGCTTCTATGATCATACTTTTTAGAGTTTCCGAAGATTCTTGAGTTGTTTTCCCCTTTAGGATTTTCATCCATGGAATCTTTCCCAAGTTTTCTCTGAGTTTATTGAAATCAGCTCTTTTACAATCCAAGATTCTGGCATCATTATGTTCTGTTGCTTGTGTTTGTGTTATGTTGAATTCCAGTATGATATGGTCACTCTCGCCCAAGGTTCCTGCAGTTTCAACTCCCTTTATCACTTCTTCTCTGTTTGTAAGAATTAAGTCCAGTATGGCTGTCACTCTAGTTTCACCCTCTACCTTTTGGACAACAAAGTTGTCAGCTAGGTTGGTTAGAAATCAAACTTATTTGATTTCTCACTTGGTGCAGAATCAGTTTTCCAATTGATATCAGGATAATTTGAAGTCTCCCATTACTGTTGTTGTGTGTTTCCAGCATATGTTTGTTAGTTGGTTGGCAAAAAGGACATCTATTTTTTCTGCTTGATTGGGTGGCCTATAATATACACCTATGGCCATATCATTCTTTTTTTCTTTTATATTGACCCATATGCATTCTAGGAGGCTTTCATCTTTGGTTTTGTGCATTTCTGTAGCAATATAGTGGTCCTTTACATACAGTGCAACTTCACCTCCTCTTTTATGGGGTCTGTTTTTTTAATAGTTTGTATCCTTCTACCAGTATGTTCCAGTCATGGGTTTCACCCCACCAAGTTTCTGTTATTCCAACTATATCATATCTACCTTCATGTATTCATAATTCGAGTTCATCCTGTTTGTTCCCCAGACTTTGTGCATTTGTATATAGGCACTTGAGATTTTTATGTCTGACATAATGTTTACTGTCTACGTAACCTGTGTTGTGCCTGCCTGCCCCTACTTTCTTGCCACCTGTTTGATTAATGCATATAGTATGGCACTCACTATTAAATGCTTGGTTTTGGTTGACAGCAAGATTGATAATCTTACCTGCACAAACATCTATTTTGCATGCACTGGTATCCTTATTAATTTTAGGTTGCTGGGGACAGAAATGTTCTGTATCCATTAATTCTCTGTCCCCGCTGTTCAGTTTAAATGTTTATCCAGGAAATCTGTGAATTTAATGCCAAGTAACTCAGTCCCTTTCTTTGATGGATGCAAACCATCTCTTTTGTACAGTTTTTCATTGGACCAGCTGCAGACATCATGACTAAGAAAACCAAAGACTTCCCTTTTACACCACTCCTTTAGCCACACAATAAACTCCACTACACGCTGGCCTTTCCCTTTTCATTCCTTGTATACTGGTAGAACCTCTGAAAAGATAAGCCTATAGCCCATATTACTAAGTTCATACCCCAAGCTCTGGAAGTCTTTCTGAACAGAAAGTACATCCTTCTGGGACAGATCATTTGTACCAAGATGTATAAAAGCATCAACATCACAATCCTTACTGACATTCTTGACTACCTTAAGAATATGCTTCTTGTCTCTGCTGGCAGTAGCACCTGGCAGACAACTGGCCTCTTTCAAAACCTCCATAAACTTTCCTAAATTTACATCCCTTACAATTGAGTCCAGGGGTGGGATTCAAATTTTTTAACAACCAGTTCTGTGGGCGTGGCTTAGTTGGTGGGTATGGCTTGGTGGTCATGTTATTGGCTGGGCGTGGCCAACTCAATATCACTCACATCAACGCACGCATCTCCTCACCTGGCCTCTCATGACTATGGGGATGCTTCAACAGTCGTAAGTGTGAAAAATGGCCATAAGTCACTCTTTTCAGTGCCATTGTAACTTTGAATGGTCACTCCACACAAGCAAAATACCAGCAAAGGAGGGGGAAAAAACTCCAGAGAAGTTCCTGAGACAGGAAGTCTAGTCCTGCCAAGAATGTAATAAGGGTTAATGGAGAGGCAGTTTCTGTAAGCAACACTGGAATGTTTCCTTCCTGCCTTTCTTACAGGATTAGGCCAGTAATTTCTTCTAACAACTGGTTCTCTGAACTGCTTAGAATGTTAACAACCGGTTCTAGTGAATAGGTGCGAAGTGATAGAATCCCACCCCTGATTGAGTCCCCAACCAGAAGGTAGCTTCTCTTTTTGGATGCCTTGCTCTTCTTGTGTGACTGGTGCATAATACCTAATTTACACTTTCTCCTTTCCAAAGTAAGTTCTTCTTCTAGGACCATGATCCCTGGCTTATTTGAATTATCATTATCACAACTACCTTGACCTGTCATTTTAGTGTCCCTATTAAGGTCAGCAACGGTGCTATATCTGTTATGCTGGGACACAGCAAAAGCTTTGCATTTATGGTCCACAGCTCTCACCCTGCCAGATCCCATGGTTGTCCATACTGCCCTTTTCCTGTAAGATCTTTGTGGTAGTGGCGGCTGGTAGCACAGCAGCTCAATAGATGGCTGGATTGGGCACTTAATTTCTGCTTGGAGAGCACAGATTAGAGATTCTAGATAGATAATCTGTCCATGTAGACTGGTAATTTTTTTTATAAAGAGGACAGTATCCAAGTTTGAAAAGAGTACTGCGAAAGACAGCTGTAAAACAAGTATTACACTGAACTAAGCCAGTCATTTTGAAATAAAATAAAATCACAATCTCAAGCGCACTAACCCTAAATGTATTCTTGGTTTACTGTTATATGATTCGAACTGCCTTTCTCCTTTGTATTCACTCTCAATACTTTCAATAGAGAATTAAGACCTGTAGTAGAACTTATGCATTTTCTACCTCTCTTTCCCTCCCTCCCTTGTTCCTTCCTTCCCCCTCTCTCTTTCCTTCCCTCTCCCTCCCTCTTTCCTTCCCTCTCTCTCTCTCTCTTTCCCTCTTTTTCCCTCACTCTCTCCTCTCCTTTCTCTCCTCTCTTTCTTCTTTTAAAATTACATTTTTGTGTAACTATTGAGATAAATTGTTTCCTTGGAATGGAGAAGCAGAACTAAGGGCATCCCAATAGAAATTTAGCCATTTTCTCTAGATTTCTTTAGAAAGCTTCATCAGCTAAATCCCATTCCCCAAATCTTTAGCTCTTTATATCGAGATCATAGCCCTTTTAAATATTCGCTTTCACAGGGTTAAACTCCCCCCCCCAAGAACTATTTATTATAGTATGTTAGTTTAAACCAGTTGCTGCCCTCCTGGTACATTGGGGCTTATTCTGGGCAGAAAGATTCTTCAGCATTTTTCCTATAGGTTTTCATTTATTCTTGATGAAAAGGAATTCGATTTTGGAATTACTTCAAAGAAAAAGAGGACCTTGGAGAAAATCCCATAAATTCATGTACTTTTTTAGTTTCAAAGTAGCCAATGGGTATATGTGAACTTCCTGTCCAGTTTATCCAATAATTTCTCTAGCAGTCTAAATTCTTTCTGCCTTTCCATTCAAGTCCAAGGACAAACTTCTGAAGAAATATTTTCTCAGGAGTCCTTTTCAAGTTAGTGTTCTTAGCTCTAGCTGAGACTACAACACCCTGAAATCCCAGCATGACCTACTCAGAGGGTGAACATAGCCACATCACTAGACTGTTTTCTTTACATTTTTACAAATTCCAATTCCTGCGGCCAGATAGAACAGATCACAATGCACCAACAGAATCCAACAGCCATTTTCATTTCTGTAAAAACTAAAGTCAATCAATAAATATAAGAATATCACATTAATAAATCTGAATATCTTAAGTATCTTAAGAGACTTCATTAGACACACAGGAAAATAAAGAGAGGCTGTTGCAAATCATAACCTATTCATCAATGTTCTTTTATTATATACATTTTAGTTATCAGCCAAACTATCATATGCTAGATAACACAATGGCAGCATTTTATTATAAATGGGACATAATCATAACTGCTTTTGGAGAGCTATTGCAGTATTAATCATGATTAATTATGTTTGTATGGCAGGAACATATACTATTGTGCCAAATTCACTTGTGGCTTAATGAATAGTCACTTTAGAAATTAGGCTACATATAAGAGAGTGTCAGAAAATTGTACATTAGAATGATATAATATTTTGCTCAGGAATAAGTAACCAAATGAAATATCTATCTGCATGCTATCACTCAAGAAAAGTTTCATTTAATTGTAACAAGTATGAACATCTTTTGAGTTTCTGCTTACTGATTACATAATAGCATGTAAATATATTTACACCATGCTTCCTTCCTTCCATGGAATTCCAAAGGAGGAACCTGTCTTCCAAACATGAATTACTTTAATCATTGCTGGCCTTTTAGATCACATCTTCATCTTGTAATTTTTAGCATATTTACAATGT
The DNA here is from genome assembly GCF_049901715.1 of Pseudonaja textilis. Taxonomy (NCBI): domain Eukaryota; kingdom Metazoa; phylum Chordata; class Lepidosauria; order Squamata; family Elapidae; genus Pseudonaja; species Pseudonaja textilis. The sequence goes on along the minus strand of NC_141998.1, from coordinate 12,262,178 downwards.
CAGAAGGGAAACAAACATCCAGGATTAGCCTGAAATTTATTTATTTGTAAAATGTATCGGCTGCCCATCTTACCTCAGGGTAATTCTGGACGGCTTACAGTCATAAAAGAAAAAAGCTGTATAAGCTAAAAGACATAGGTAAGTTAATACAAAAAGCCAAATACTATGGTCCAAATAAAGATGGGGAGACTGGGAGCAGGATGTGTGTGTGGGGGGGAGGTGAGATCTATTGTTAATCAACCACTTCCACTATGATGCTTCCCCATTGGAACCCTAAGATAACTGAGGGCCAGGTCTTTAGGCTCTTACGGTCAGGAGGGCTGGCGCCAACTTCTCTTTAGGGGGTAAGATGTTTGAGAGTGCAGGTGCAACAGCATAAAGGGCCCTTTCCCTGGACACCACCAGCTAGTGGTGTCAAACTCAAGGACTGCAGGCCAGATATGGCCCATGAGCTGTTTAATTTTGGCCTGTGGTGCAGGCATGGAAACCATGAAGGACTGGCTCATGGTGCCTCTGCTAGCAAAAATGGAGCATTGGAGAGTTGCATGTGGCCCTCCCAAGCCCTGTTTTTGGCCTGGACAGCTTTCTGCAGACCTCTGCCAGTGAAAATGGCACTTGGGGAGATGTGCATGCCCCACTAGCTTTGTTTTTTCTGACAGAGGGCTTCAGGAGGCCATCCAGGCTGAAAACAGGGCCCGGGGAGGCATGCATGCCCCTCTGGGCTCTCTTTTCACTGGCAGAGGGCATCAGGAGGCTATCTAGGCAGGGTTGGGCTGATGGGGGCTCGCAGGGGCTTGGGCAATTCCCTAGCTAAGACTCTGCAGGGATTGCTGAACCCCCAAATCCCACTCCTGCTTGCCCCCGCCCCACTCTGCCCAATCCCACCCCACCCCACCTTTGTAGCCCAGATCACCTTCATGCTGGCTCAGTAAGGAGGAGAATGGGGAGGAGCAGCCACCACTGTTGCCAGATGCAGGGAGGGAAGAGCTACTGTGTTGCATGGCTCTCTTGCGCAGCGTGGCTCTCCTGTGCAGATGGATACTCACCTCTTTGCACAGCAGGAGGAGGAGCTGTCCCTGCTACCACCATGATCCGGCCCAGGACAGGAGAGTATCTTGCTTGTGTGTGTGTGTGCACGTGTGCGTGAGAAAAAGATGAGAGTGAGAAAAGTGGAGAAAAAGAGAGAGAAATGAGAAAATGATGAAGGGAGAGACTGGGAGAGAGGAAAAAGAGAGAGAAACAATTGAGAGAGAAGGGAGAGAGAGAAAGGGAGAGAGACATGAAAGAGAGCTGGAGGGAGAGAATGAGAAAGGGAAAAGAGAGGGAAAAATGAGGGAGAGAAGGGGAGAGAAAGGAAGAGAAAGAAAGAAAGAAAATTCTCTCAGACCTATGATGAAAGAATGGCAAACTAGATCTCTTGCCAAGAAGGCACAAATTGGAAAGCAAGTCTTATTTTTTTAAGGAAATATCAGATGGCAAAAAATGCATCTGAAAATAAGATTATTTATAATTTTGGATAATGTATTATATTGTCATACTCAAAAGAAATCAAAATATGTATGCTACTGCTGTTAGTACAATCTTGCCAGCTTCTATCAACTTAAGAGTTCACTGAAAAGATTACAGAAAAGCCATTTTCCACAATTAATAACTTTATTTTGGGTTTGCTATCATATTCGAAAGAAAGAAAAAGAAAGAGGGAAAGGGAAGGAAGGAAAGAAAGAAAAAAAGCAAAGAGAGAGGAAGAGGAAAAAGAGAGAAAAACAGAAATGGGAGGGGAAGGGAGAAAGCATGAGAGAGAGAGTGAGTGAGTTCCCACAGAAAACACCTAGAGCCATGAAACCTGTGTAGCTGGGGGTGTGTGTGTCATATGACAGGGTGGGAGTGAAGTTGAGTTGGCCACATCCACCCAGTCACATGACCACCCAGCCACACCCACCCGCAGGCAGCCCTGTGCTAAAAAAATTTGAAGCCCACCCCTGCATTTAGGCTGAAAACGGGTCCGGGGGGGGCGTGTATGTGGCTCCATTTTCTCTGGCAGAGGGCTAGCAAAACAAATTAAAAGGAAAACAAAACAAAAGGATAACTGTTAAGTTTGAGCAATGAGAGGCTGAACCAGAGCATGTGTGCAACAATACTTTATTTTACAATAAAGGGCTGACCGTGCTTGCCACGCCTGGAACTGGCTCGCAGCAATCAGCAACTGGTTGGACCCCGCAGCCTGCTTTTATAGCTGGCTGCTGGGGAGAACCAACCAATGGGAATGGGGGAATAACGCCCACACAAAGTGAGTGGACCTGAGTGAGAACTCCTAGAGTCCTCAGGACATAACACCCCTTCCCCCCAGATGCGAACATGCATAGTCCTTGAGGTAGACGGGGGGTTTGTGTTGGCGCCCGGAACGGCGCAGCTCGGGAACATTGTCTGTCTGTTCGGTATCAGTCTGTGACGGTTGAGCCGGCATAGTGTCGCCAACGCTCTCTCCGGACTGGGCATCCTCGGAAACCATCGGGTTGGTTACTGGGGTCGAGCTCTCGTGGGTTGGATCAGGCTGGTCAACCCTCTGGGCGCTGTTGTCCGAGTTTGGGCTGACCGGAACGACCGCTGGTGCCGACTGGTCGTTGGGTGCGATGAGGCTGGGCGGCGGATGAGGCGGTTCCCCTTCGACTGGAGACTCTGGATTCTTGTTGGCAAGGGTGCTGAGGCGCCTTCTAAGCTGGTCTATGTGTCTCCTCCAGACGCGACCATCCTCCAGCCTGACCCTATACGATCTCGGCCCGGTGACGGCGATGACCTCGCCTGGAATCCAAAGTGGGTCCCCAGCGAAATTCCTTGCGAATACTGGCTCCTGTAACATAAAATGTCTAACCCCCGAAGTAGAAGCGAGGGGAGAGTCAGGGCAGTATTGTGGGTGCAGTCTGTCCAATACAGTCCTCAGGCGCCGGCCCATCAGAAGTTCCGCTGGGGACTTATTGGTGACTGCACAGGGGGTTGAGTGCTGGCTCATCAGGAACCGTGAGAGTTTGTGGTGCCAGTCATCCCTGCCAAACCTAGCGAGGGCCTCTTTGGTGGTCCTGACGGCCCTTTCAGCCAACCCATTACTGGCAGGGTGAAATGGGGCTGTGAAAATGTGGCGAATGCCCAGGTTGGCAGCAAAACGGCTGAATTCTACTGATGCGGACTGTGGGCCATTATCGGAGACAATGGAGTCGGGTAGTCCATGTGTAACAACAGGCGCGTTAACACGTTGGTGATTGCTAGTGTGGTGGTCGTGGATAGCTGTGCCACGTCTATCCATTTGGAATAAGCGTCCACGACCACTAGGAACATCTTTCCATGCACGGGGCCGGCCAGATCGATATGGATTCTAGACCAGGGCGCTGGCGCTCTCCCATCTGGTAGGGGTGGCGATGGGGGAGCAGGACGGGATTCCTGGCAAATGCTGCAGGAACTTACCCAATTGACAATGTCCTCATCTAGACCCGGCCACCACACGTAGCTGCGTGCTAATGCCTTCATTCTCACGATGCCGGGGTGTCCCTCGTGCAACGCCTCCAGGACTCGGGTACGCAGCGAGGTCGGAATGACCACTCGAGTGCCCCACAGTAGACAACCCTGCAAACTGGACAGCTCCTGCATGCGAGTCTTAAAGGGTGCGAATTTGTTATCAACGTTGCCTCCCGGCCACCCCTCCTCACCCAGTCGAGCACCTGGGCGGCGTTTGGTCTGCCTTGGTTTTAGCGGCGATGTCAAGGGCGGTGATGGGCAGGTCCAACTGGGTGATTTCGAAAATGGCGTTGACAGGAGCTGGGTCTTCAGCCGGAGCGGGTAAGGGCAGCGACTGAGAGCGTCGGCGTGGGATAGAGTTTTGCCCGGGCGGTGAATAAGTTTGTATGAGTAGGCCGCTAGGAAAAGTGTCCACCTTGTCATCCTAGGGGAAAGGACTTGAGGTGTCTGTTTGTCGCCGGCCAGTAGGCCCAGGAGGGGCTTATGGTCGGTGACCAGTTCAAGAAGTGGCCAAAAGGAATTCGTGAAACTTTTTCACGGCTGCAACAGCTGCTAGGGCTTCCTTGTCTATTTGGCTGTAATTTCGCTCCGTGGCCGAGAGCGTCCTGGAGAAAAAGGCGATGGGGGCCTCGGCGCCATTGGGGAGTCTGTGACTAAGGACCGCCCCAATTCCAAAAGGGGATGCGTCTGCTGCCAGTACTAAAGGAAGGTTGGGGTCGAATTGGATGAGCACTGCCTCTGACGTAAGTAGTGATTTGACGGCGTTAAACGCCTGGTCTTCTTTGTGCCCCCAGTGCCACGGTGACTTTTTGTCTAATAATCTGTGTAGGGGTTCGGCTACTGAGGCTTTATGGGGCAAGAAGGATGCATAAAAGTTCAGCAGCCCCAAGAAAGCTTGTAGCTCCGTTTTGGAGGTTGGTGTGGGAGCTTCGTGGATTGCCCTAACCTTGGACTCCAGGGGGTGAATGCCAGAGGCGTCAATTTTATAACCCAGAAAGTCCACCTGTCTAGTGGCAATGGCGCATTTTTCTTTTTTTAACTTGAGGCCATGCTGTCTGAACCTCTCTAACACTGCTCGCACTCTCTGGAAGAGTTGGGGTCTGTCCCTGGCCGAGACCAAGATGTCGTCGAAGTAGGGTACTACACCAGGGAGGCCCTGTAAAATCCGCTCCATGAGGGATTGAAAAATACCCGGGCAACACTTACGCCAAATTGGATACGCTTGCATCGGAAGGCACCCCTGTGAGTGACGATGGTCTGAAGTTCCGCTGTTTGGTTATCAACAGGGAACTGCTGATATGCTTGAGACATGTCCAATTTAGCAAAAATACTGCCTGGCTCGAATGTGTGCAATAAGTGCTGAATGACGGGCACAGGGTAGGCGCTAACTTGTAAATATTTATTGATTGTTGTCTTGTAGTCCGAGCAAATTCTCAGGCTACCATCTTTTTAAGGGTGTGACAATGGGCGTCTCCCACTTGGCGAAATCTGTTGGCTCAATGACCCCTTGTTTTAGTAGTTTATCCAATTCAGCGTCTAGTTTTGGCCGAATAGCAAATGGAACTCTACGTGGTTTTAATCTGATTGGGACTGCCTGGGGGTCAACGGTGAACGAGATGGGGGTTCCATTATAACACCCCAGCTCCTCGCTGAACACATCTGCGTAGTCAGCGAATAAGGAGTCAGTGTCTGAGGTTGAGACAGCATGGACTCCTGTTAGCCCTAGGCCGAGGTGGGGAAACCAATCGAGCCCCAATAAGGTGGGTAGATTGCCGTTAACTACCACTAGAGGTAGGTGGCCTTTAAAAGCTCTAAAACTGACAAAGAACTTGCCTCTGCCGATCACGGGAATGGCCTTCCCTGGTAGTCCTTCAGACCGAACTGGCATCTCTGAAGCCGGGTAGTAGATAGGCTGGGGTGGAGTCTCTTGAGGGTGTTCCACGAGATTATTGAGAGCGCTGACCCTGTGTCAACCTCCATGTGGCACGGTTTACCTTCTAGGGAAACGGAGAGAGAAATTTTACTAACAGTGTGGCAAGTATGCCTGGCAAGGCGGTGCGTGCGACAGTTTAATACTTGCCTCTGTGGTCCCGAGTGCGAGGACGGGGTCTGTGTGCAGCGCTTTGGGGGCTTGGCAGACTCTCGCGATGTGCCCCCTCTTATGGCAGTTGTTACAAATGGCTCCTTTAAACTTGCAGGTGGCCCTTTGATGCGATCCCCCACAGGCTAGGCACAATGTGATGTGCTTGGGTGGACCGGTGTATTCTTGTTTGGCCCCTACCTGCGACCGTCTTTCGTTGGCGAGGCGGTGGACGTCGTTTTCATCGTAGTGGGTTTCCTCCGCTTCCACCTCTTCGGAATGGACTGGGAACGATGCTAGCTTGGCACTTGGGCCCTGAATTTCGGTGGCTGAGTTCGTTGCTAGCTCGGCTGCTAGGGCCTCCTCGACCGCTTGCGCGAGGTTGAGGTCTTTTTTTGCTAGCAGGCGCCTCTGTAGGTTGAGATCCTTGACCCCACAAACTAATTGATCGAGGAGCATGTCCTCCAGGTATGTTCCAAACCCGCAGTGCAGGGCTGCTGTTCTGAGGGCGGCCATATATTGATTGATGGTCTCCTTACTTGATTGCTTCCTCATACGGAACGTGAACCTCCTGGCGATTTGTGAAGGCCTGGGAGCGTAGTGGTTAGTGAGGATCTCAAGCAACTCGGACCACGGAACGTTTTTCAATTCTCTCGGCGCTACGAGTGCTGCGGCGGTATCGTAAACGGTGGCTCCGCAGTAGATTAGGAAATAGGATTTTTTCCGATGCTCTCCCGCGTCCGCCAGGCCGACCGCATCGATGTAATGATTGAAGCGGTACTTATACGATTCCCACTTCTCTTCGTCTGGTTTAAACGCCGGGAATACTGGGTTGGAACTCATGGTGCTGGAACGGCTGGGCTACCTGCGGAAAAATCTCTCTGGGACTACGGGCGCTCATGAGTTACTAGTGATATCAGCTCTGGAGAGGTTTTTTTTTTACCCTCTCTTTCTCTCTCTGGGTTACCACGTTGGCTGCTAGCCGTTGGAGGTGTCTTAATTCGCGCCAAAAGTGGGCGTTAGTGACTTCCTACAGCGCTGTGCTGTGTCTCTTACTGGCTCGAAATTCAAATGACACCCGTTTGAATTTCGCGCCAAATACAGAGCGGCTGCGGCTCGCAGCGCTTCACTTTCCCTGTAGCGGGGCTAACAAGCGACTACAGACGCTTCTAACTTTTTGAATCAGACCGCTTTCTCTGGCTGCGGATCAGCGTTTGCTCTTTTTGATCGCTCGTTTTGTTGGCTGACCGCTCTCTCTGGCTGCGGATCAGCGTTTCCCTTATCGCCAGCCGATCGCTCTCTCTGGGCTGCGGATCGGTGGCTAGTGACTCAGCGGTTGCAAGGTGCTTCTGGTAGCCATCCCATCCTCGTCGCCAGTGTTAAGTTTGAGCAATGAGAGGCTGAACCAGAGCATGTGTGCAACAATACTTTATTTTACAATAAAGGGCTGACCGTGCTTGCCACGCCTGGAACTGGCTCGCAGCAATCAGCAACTGGTTGGACCCCGCAGCCTGCTTTTATAGCTGGCTGCTGGGGAGAACCAACCAATGGGAATGGGGGAATAACGCCCACACAAAGTGAGTGGACCTGAGTGAGAACTCCTAGAGTCCTCAGGACATAACAATAACTGTTTCCTTTTTTTGCATTTGAGCATCCAAGAAGGGACAGGAAAGGAGAAAGGGAAAGAGGAAAGACAAAGAAAAAGAAGGAAAGATGGGAAGAGAGCAAGGAAGGAAAAAAGGAAAGGGGGCAGGAAGAAGAAAGGAGAAGGAAAGGGGAAGGAAAAAGAAGAAAATGAAGGAAGGAAAGTTTTGCCTTAGCACTTGGCCACCAGCAGACGTCAAGGGTCCTCTGGAGGACAGGATTTGGTGCTCTGGTCTTGCCTTTCTACGCTGAAGACAATGGATCTCCCCAGCCCTGCCCGGCCCACCACAGGTGTCCCTGATACCAGTGATGACAAGTTGGCCACACACACACTGAAGTCAAACAACCCTGATACTGCTCTCAATGAAATTGAGTTTGACACTCCTGAGCTAGTATAATGTGGCTGATGGGGCCTACAGCATGCCTCCACTGACAAAATGGGTGGAATGGGCCAATCCCAATGGGGATTGAGAGCTCCCTCAAGTAGCTTAAATACTTCCATTTTTTTTTCTTGCAGATTCACCACATCAATTATCTGATTTGATGGATCAAAGAGAAGTGCTATCAGATGCCGAAAAGTGATACTGCCATTCAGTTGGGAGAAGGGGCGGGTCATGTATTCAATTCATTACTATTACCTGTGACAACTGCTATTTTATAACTTGCATCCTGGTGCCAGAGTGAGAGTGCCCTGAGATTTTCTCACCTCTTGGGGAATGTAGTAGGTGGGAGGCCATGTGAGTTGTTTCATTTTGAAAGCCAGCAGAGATGGCCATGGGAATGCCTGCTTATCTATTTCTCAGAGCAGCTGGTACAATAACATCTTCACACCTATGGATTGGCTGAATCTGCATCTGGCTAAAGGGAGGGGTCTCTACTGCTTTAATTCTACTTGTCTTGCCTAAGGCTATTCAGACATTGCTTTGAATGTATTGCTGTCACTTCTGCTTAATAAAAGGTTCCTTTTGAAATACTTTGTTTCAAGAGTCTTCACTTTCTTAAGTTAGGAGGAAAGGCAATCCTTACAAGTACTTTCATGTTTAAATATTGATATAAAATGTATATTACAGCTATAATTTATTTCACTTATTTATTAAATGTACGTCTCATCCAACTCACTATGAAAAGTGACTTTGGGTAGTTTACAATTAAAATTAAAAATATTGAAAATATTAAAAGCGTTAAGTAGAAAGGCAAGAGGCAGCAAGGCATTATCAATATGGGGACAGCCTCTTCCCTGTTAACAATGTTCACCTCTGTCAAAATGCTAGAGATTGACTTCTTGCTATATATTAATGTTTTTTTAATCAGGCCCCATCCAGTTCAATATCTGAAATAAGAAGGGATCAATGTTTTTGCTATAGAACTTATCAAATACAATATAACTCCAGGAGATATTCTTTATTTTCAGTTTTCCCCAAATAATCTTCTGTTCCCTCAGCTCAAAGCAAAGGAGAAACAAATACATTACAAAATTGCCATGAATTACAAAGAAAAGAAAAGAGAGGGGCTCACATTGGCAGGATGTTCTGAGACTTTCAAAAATCTGACTAAAAGAGAAGAAGTGATAGTAGGATGGAAGTTGCTGGAACTTTGGGTAAAAGTGACCACTGTCAGCCTTCAAGATATTCTGCTACTGCTTTGCATCTTTTGGCTGCCATAAGTAATGGGGGGAGGAGGGGGGAATTGTCTGGGAGGAGAGCTGGAGGTGTTACATTCTTGTGTTGTGTAAATGAGGGGGGGGGGAGTATAAATTCCTGCTTTTAGGTTTCTATTTCTCGGTTAGCTTTCTGTTCTCTGCGCAGCTGCAAATCTTTATCAAAATATGCCAAGGTCAACGGACAGAGGCCTCATCACCACCTGAAGATGTCCACATGATCATATCCAGAACTTTTAATTGGAAGAATCTTTTGAACTTTGGGGGGTGGGAACAATTCCATCACTTTGTATATGTGATCGGCGCACCTAATTTCTCAGATTCAGAATCTTACCTGATGCTACCATTTCATTTTTCAGTAAAAGAATTCTTTTCTCTAATCTATGGAGTCTAAGTATTTCTTTCTTGGATTTTGAATGGAATTCAATTGAATTCCATCATACTGGAATTCAATACAATCAGTGGTGGGATTCAGCCAGTTCGCACCACTTCAGGAGAACCAGTTGTTAAGTTTCTGAGCAGCTTTGTGAACTGGTAGTTGGAAAAAATCATTAGGGCAGAGAACCAATTGTTCAATTATTTGAATCCCACCACTGAATATAATGCACATACAAGCAATAGAAAATAATCCAACTAGTGTCTTAAACTTTAAAAGACCTGATTTTAACAAACTCAAAAACAGCCTAGGAAAGTTTCCATGGATGAAAATTCCAAAGGGGAAAACAACTCAAGAAGCATGGGAAACTCTGAAAAATGCAGTCATAAAAGTCCAGTCCAGCACAATAGCACTGAAAAAGAATAACAAGAAAATCAAGAAGAAACCAGCATGGTTGCACAAAGATCTCTCTGACAAACTGAAAGACAAAAAGGAAAAGTACAACAAATGGAAAGAGGGTTATCCATTCTTTTAGCCATGCTATTACACATGCTTGGTAATATAAAACCCAATCTGGTAGTCCAAATCCTCAATTTTCTTTAGATGGAGAACATTTTCAATTTAATTCTAGCTTTTTTTCTTTGCCAAATAAATTTCAAGTTTATTGTATTCAAATCATCAAATGATGTTATAGGTATTGTTTGGAACAAGAAAAGCAGTTTTGGTAGGGTACTCATTTTTATAGTAGCAATCCTTCCCAACACTGATAAATCTAGATTTTTCCATTTTTCCAAATCTAATTTTCTTTGGTTAAATAATTTTATATAATTATCTTCTTTTATCATTGCACATATATTCCCAGATATTTAACTTTTGTAACTATTTGAAAGTCCACTTTTTCTGCCAGTTGTTCTTTTGTTTCTGTGTGAAGTTTTTGACTATAACTTTAGTTTTTGTTCTCTGTTTATCTTCACTCCTGCTACTTCTCCAAACTCCTCTATCTTTTTCAATAGTTTAGGAATTGTCTCCAATGGTTCTTCTGTAATGAATACCAAATCGTCTGCAAACACTTGTAGTTTATATCTTTCATCTCTTATCTCCATTCCTTTAAATTCTGGATCTTGCCTGATGTTCCTGTTCAAGACTTCCAAAGTTAACATAAATAGTAAAGGCGATAGAACATTCTTGTCTTGCACCTTTCTTTACATTAAAATTACCTATATAGTCCCCATTTACAATTACTTTTGTTGTTTGTCATCTTAATTATATTTATAAATTTTTCTCCAAAATCCATACAATTTAACTGATGTATCAGAAATTGCCAGCTTACATTATCAAAAGCTTTCTGAGCATCTAAAAAAAATAGTGGCATTTGTTTTCCTGGGTGTGTTTCATAGTATTTTAGTGTATCTAGAATACTTAAGTTGTGTTTTATTTGACCTTTCAGTCAGAAACCATTTCGATCTGAATGGATGAATTCAGTCAGAATGTTTTTCAATCTCTCTGCTATTATTGAGGAAAAATTTTATAGCCCACATTTAATAGAAATGTTGGTCTATAATTTTTATATGTGTCAAATCTACATCCTACATTGGTAGTTTAGCCTCTGATAATAGCTCATTACAAACTTCCTTCAATAGCGAGCTTAACATAGCTGAAAAGCATTTATAGAATTCTGCATGTGGACCATCTGGCCCTGAGGTTTTATCATTTTTCTGTCTTTCTATCGCTTCTGTTAGTTCCCTCATTGTTATTTGTTCATTTTTTTTACATTTTTCTAGGATTTGGGGCAGGTTGGATTCTTCCATACATTCTGTATGTTCTGTGGATGTGGCTTGGTAGGCATGGCAGGGGAAGGATACTGTAAAGTTTCCATTCCTATTCCACCCCACTAACCTGCTTTCCAGCTCCATTTTCCTGTGCAGGGCAACAAAAGAAGAGCCAGCTGATCAGCTGGGACTCAGGAGACAGAATAGATGGAGGTGGGGCCAGTCAGGGGTGGTATTTGCCAGTTCTCTGAACTGCTCAAAATTTCCGCTACCAGTTCTCCAGAACTGGTCAGAACCTGATGAATACCACCTCTGATATAGGGTATAGCTAATCCTCTGAAATATGTTTTGGCTGTATCCCATACATTCTGTTTTTGTTCTCTGTTTATCTTCACTCCTGCTACTTCTCCAAACTCCTCTATCTTTTTCAATAGTTTAGGAATTGTCTCCAATGGTTCTTCTGTAATGAATACCTCATTCTGGAGTGAGGTATCTTCTCTTTTATTTTCTTTAAAGAAAAATTCCATTTCCTTGCTGCAGATTCTGTAAATTCTCCTTTAATATGGATTACTTCAATGTCCATTGAAAATTCTTTTTTACTCTTCTCCAAGTCAATTTTACTAGGTTATGATCAGCCCAAACTCTAGGTTCTATCTCTACTATATTAGTTCTTAATTCAACCTTTACTTCCCCCACCCTCATTTTCTTGCAAAAAAAAAAAATGGAAAGAGGAACACTTAACTAAGGGTAGTTATCAGCAGATAGCCAGAGGAGCAAAGATAAAGTCAGGAAAGCAAAGGCTAAGAATGAACAAAGACTTGCAACAAAAATCAAAGATAATAAGAAAAAAATCAAGGAAATGGTCCACTAAAGAGAGAAGATGGAAAGGAAGTAACAGGCAGTTGGGAGAAAGAAGTAGTCCTTAACTTGTTCTTTGCATCAGACTTCATGCAAAAAGAAATTAGAGCCCAACGTACCAAAAAATTACTGTAAAAGACAAACTAGAAATAAAAATTAAAATAAGCAAGAAAATGGTAAGAGAACACCTATTTTTAGTTTAGTTTAGTTTAGTTTAGTTTAGTTTAGTTAACTTTATTGTCATTGCACCTCATACAATGGAATTAAACACCATCTTCAGTGCACATCATGACCATGACCATGAAAATAAACACAAACAAACATCCTTCACCCTCTACACATTGAACTGAAAACCCCTGACACCACATCAATACTGCACTATACAGCAGAATTCAAAAGAGCTACTGCCCTGGTATAGAAGCTGTTTTTACCCTCTGCCAGATGGTAATAGCTCAAAAAAAGGGTTCCCAGGATGAGATGAATCTTTGAGCATATTTTGAACTTTTTTAAGGCAGTTATAAAGCTCTTCCAAAGAGGGGAGAGGGCAACTAATGATCTTCTGGGCAATAACATTAACCCTCTGGATTGTTTTCCTATCTGCCACTGTGCAGTTGGCAATCCATACACAGGTTCAGTAAGTTAAGATACTCTCTATGGTGCAGTGGTAGAAGATCACTAGCAGTTTTTCATTCAGTTGTTGTTTTCTGAGAAGTCTCTCTGCTGGGCCCTTTTGATCAGTTCCTCTTTTAGGGTAACACTCAGAAACTTAAAACTGGCCACTTGTTCTGCTTGGTCTCCATTGATAAACAAGGGCTGGATGTCTGATATGTTCCTTCTATAGTCCGCTATGAGCACCTTGGTCTTATTGGTGTTGAGGACCAAGTTATTGTCTCCACACCAAAAAAGCAACCGGTCCACCTCATCTTGATAGGCAGACTCATCCTCCTCCAGAGATGAGTCCCACCACTGTTGTATCATCTGCATATTTAGCAATACTATTACTAGTGTGAGTGGGAATGTAGTCATGCACATAAAGAGTATACAGTAAGGGACTCAACACACAATGCTGTGGTGTACCAGTGTTAAGAAGAAGGGTCAAAGAGGTATGATGACCTAATCTGACCTATGAGAGCGGCCAGACAGGAAATACATAATCCAAAGGCAGATTTTTTTATTTTATTTATTTACTTTTTTATTTATTTTGATTTGTCAATTGCTTACAAGATAATAGGTATAAGTATAAACATAGTTATGAATACATGGATACATATAAAAAAATAAAAGAAACAATAGAACAGGGACAGTAGGCACATTTATGCACTTATGCACGCCCCCCTACAGACCTCTTGGGAAAGGGGTGAGGTCAGTAGTAGACAGTTTAAGGTTAAAGTTTTTGGGGTTTGGGGAAGAAACCACAGAGTCAGGTAGAGTATTCCAGACATTGACCACTCTGTTGCTGAAGTCGTATTTCCTGCAATCAAGTTTGGTGCGGTTAACCATGAGTTTGTATCTATTGTGTGCTCTTGTATTGTTATGGTTGAAGCTGTATTGTTATGGTTGAAGCTGAAGGATATTGCAATGTATGATTTTATTTTTTTATTTTTTTGAAAACAATTTTATTAGTTTTTAAAGACAAATAAAACAAACAAAACTTAAAAACATCCAGCTTTCTTTCATAAATATACAAACAGTGTGTCGGTTGGTTTACCAGTTTTTGTGCATTCATTTCGTAGTCTCAATTACAGTTACATTACATAATAACATATTATCAATAAAAAATTATATACCCTAGTATCACTATTAAACAATCATTTGACTATGATTTTATTCATTCATACTTTGCGAGATAACTATAATTAACTTAATTTATTTTATAACAAATCATATAATCATACCAAATCTATCCTGAAAACATTTTATAAATGTGATATCAAATAAAAAAGAAAAAAAAATCTCTTTATATATTCATTATTATCTAAAATTCTAAATATTCTATTATTGTATTTTATCATCCAACCATTGATAGAAAAGGTCCCAAATTTTATAAAATTGTTTATCCTCTTGTTCTCTAATTTCAAATGTCAATCTACTCATTTCATCACACTCCAATATTTTCTTAATAATTTCTTCCTGCAATGGTATTTTCTCATTTTTCCAGTTTTTAGCAAATACTATCCTAGCCGCCGTTAATACATTTAAAATCAGGTATTTCAAATCTTTATTATATGTATCAGGTAAGATTCCCAGTAAAAAGATCTCTGGTTTCAAATCTATGTGTTTCTTTGTCATTTTTTCCAACCACATGCGAATTTTAGTCCAGTATTTTCTAGCATCCTCGCAAGTCCACCACATATGGTAATATGAGCCAGGTATCTGATGACATTTCCAGCATTTTTCAGATTTATTCTTGAACATTCTTGCTATTCTTTTCGGGGGAAAGTGCCACCTGTAAAACTTCTTATACAAATTTTCTTTATAAGCTGTTGACATAGTCATTTTATAATTTTGAGACCACAATTTTTTGCCATTTCTCTAAATCAATCCCATATCCAAAATTCTTCCCCCAAGCAATCATAGTTTCTTTGACTTGTTCTTTCTCTAATTTAATTTCCAGTAAGTAACCGTATAATTTTTTAATCACCTTTTCATCAGTACCTGTCAAGATCTTATCTAAATCAGTCAATTATCATAAAATCCCTCTGTTTTAAAATCTTCATCATACCTTGAATGTATTTGTGCATATGAAAACCAATTCATCTTTATACCTTGTTCCTCTAAGTTTTGCATTGATTTAAGTTCACCCTTTTCATCCAGTATTTCCCCATATCTAACTGTTTGTTCCTTTTATAAATTATAGGATAGGAAAATGCTTCAATGGTTGATAACCAAACTGGAATTTTCAAATAACATTGTCTTTTGATCTTCTCTCAATTTAACCACAAAGACTCCCATATATAATGTCTTCTAAAATAGCCCTGCATTTTAGTTCCCTTATACCAGTGGTCCCCAACCTTTTTTGTACCAGGGACCAGTTTCACGCAGAAACACTTTTTCAAGGACCGGCGGGGGGGGGGGATGACACTTTTTCAAGGAGGCGGGGAGGGGAGGAGTCCGCGTTTGGTAGTTTGCTTGCAGACATTTCATTACCTGACTAGATAATATCTGATGTTGTTACCTAGTCGGGTAATAAAACGTCTGCCAGCAAACCACCAAGTTCAGGGAGCGCTAATGCCTCCTCATTGCAACCCTGAGCAACAGATATTCTCTTCTATTGGGACATTTAAAATGGAGGGTTTCAGCTGCAGATTCAGGAACTGGCGCTGGGTTGAGGAGCGCCTTCAAAACTGAGCGCTGGGCGGCGGCGGCCCGCGGCTGTCTCCGCGGCTCAGGACAAGTCCCTGCAGGATGGCTGAGAAGCCCCACCTCTCAGCCCTGCCTCCCTCAGCCTCATCCCTCAGGTGTCTCCCTCCCTCCCTCAGCCTTATCCCTCAGGTGTCTGCCTCGTTCCTCTCGCAGTTGCTCTCTCGCTCCTCCACCAGCCCAGGAAGAAACTGCTTCAGAGAAGCCGGCAGGGTGGCTTTTCCTATCAGGGCAGCTCCTCCGAAGCGCCCGTTCACCCCCACCCCACCACCCGCGGTTCAATCCAGTGCTCCATTCTGCCTGCCTGCCTGCCTTCATTTCTGGTTGTTTCAGAGTAGCTTTGGCTGAGAATAATAACTATTCGCCTCTTTTACTCAGCCGAAGCTGCTCCGAAACAACCAGAAACGAAGGCAGGCAGGCAGGCAGAACGGAGCACTGGATTGAACCCGGGCGGCGGGTGGTGGGGTGAACGGGCGCCGGAGGAGCTGCACTGACAGGAAAAGCCACCCTGCCGGCTTCTTTGAAGCAGTTTCTTCCTGGGCTGGTGGAGGAGCGAGAGAGTGACTGAGAGAGGAGCGAGGCAGGAGAAAACTGAAGCCGCTGAGCCGGAGAGCAGGACAGGCTTTGGTTGCTTCCTCCTCCCCTTCTTTCATTTGTGTCCTTGATCCCTGATCCCAGCAGCATTCACCGAAGGGGAAGAAAGCCGCCATTTTTATTTTATTTTTATTTTCTTTGCGGCCCGATACAAAATGTTCCACGGACCGGTACCGGTCCGTGGCCCAGTGGTTGGGGACCCCTGCCTTATACCATAGAAAGGCATGCCAGCCCAACAACAAATCATGACCTTCTAATGTCAACAATCTAGTCTTCCTTAGTGTTATCCATTCCTTGGCCACATCAGATTTGCAGCTTGATAATACAACTCCCAATCAGGCAAACCACAACCTCCTCTAATTCTGGCATCTTATAAAAGTTTTAACTTTATTCTCACTTTCTTACCTTGCCATATGTACTTCAACACAATTTTATTTAACTCTTCAAAATAGTCTTTTCCAAGCCTGATTGGTATTGTTTGAAACAAATATAAGATTCTGGGTAGGATATTCATCTTGATTGTTGAGATTCTCCCTCTTAGTGATAGTTGTAGATTTTCCCATTTCTTCAAGTCTAACGCTATCTGTTGTTTAAGTTTAATATAATTGTTCTCTTTTAATGTACTGCATCTTGGTGTCAAGTATATCCCCAAATACTTGACCTTGTTGGTGACTTGAATTTTCAGTAGGTCTGCCAGTTCTTCTCTTTGTCTTAGTAACATATTCTTTGTCAAAATCTTTGTTTTTGTTAGGAATAACATAGGTTACCTAACGTAGTTTGGGTAAAATAATATATATAAACTATGATTGTAAGTTTAAGTGTGTGTCACTTTAAACTGCAAAGCATGTAATTTTGGGTGCGGTGTTGAACCGCCATAAGAGGGAGCAAGAGAACCTGACGATTCCTGACAATTACTGGATTGCATGGATTGATGGTTTGTTAACTGCTTGTTTCCCTACTGCTGAGTTGCTGAACGCTAGAGGAAGAAAGAAGGTGTGACTTCTTCATATCTCTACTGCAAGGAGATATATTCCTGGACTGATATTTGTAAGTTTACTGACCTCTTTTTCGACACTGGAATTTGCAACTGAATAATCCCTGGATGGACTGAATTAGTAAATGATATATGGACTGTTTGACTATGCTATAACTCTTACTGGAATAAACTATTTAACTAGTATGGTGTATCTGTTTTACTGAGTGTAAGCTACAAAAACGTTTATCTCACATATTTTGCCTGCCTGCCTGCCTGCCGTGCAGATTCTGCTAGGGTGTATCCCTAACAGTTTTATCTTTATTTATTTTCAAACCAGCCACCTCACCATATGTCTCTATCTTTTCCAATAATTTTGGAGCTGTTTCTAAAGTACCCTTTAGAAAGGGGCCTTTCCAAAACAAAGGCCAGATCATCTGCAAAGGCTTGCAATTTAAATGCTTCCTTTTTAATTTTCATTCCTTTTATGCTTTTATCATCTCTAATATTTCTATTCAACACTTCCAAAGTCAATACAAATAGCAAAAGTGATAGAGGGCATCCTTGTCTTGTACCTTTTCTTATATTAATAGAATCTGTGAATTCTCCCTCTATCATTACCTTTGCCATTTGCTTATGGTATATGGCTTCTATTGCTTGGATAAATTTTCTGGCAAAACCCATCTGTTCCAATAATAGTAACATAAATCTCCAATTCACATTATCAAATGACTTTTGGGCATCTAAGAATATCAAAGCCATTTGTTTTTCGGGATGTGCCTCATAATATTCCAAAGTGTCCAGGATTACTCTCATATTGTCTTTGATTTGTCTCTTTGGCAGAAATCCATTTTGATCTGGATGAATAAAGTTATTTAAGTATTTTCTAAGTCTTTCTGCCAAAATTGAAGCAAAGATTTTATAGTCTGCGTTTAGTAAAGAAATAGGTCTATAATTCTTAATTTGCAATGGATCAGCCTCTTCTTTTGGAATAAGTGTAATATAGGCTTCCGACCATGTTTTAGGTATCATCTTCTTTAACATAGCTTCATTCATGACTTCTAGCAGTGGAATGCTCAATGATTCTTGTAATGTTTTATAAAATTCTGCCGGAAGCCCATCTGGACCTGGTGCTTTCCCATTATTTTGCTTCGTAAGTGCTTCAGTTAATTCCATCATTGTTATATTACTTTCTAACATTTTTTCAGTCTCTTTAGGTGTCAGCTTTCAAGATATCTTCTACATCTTCTCTATGGCTATGCATCTTTCTCACTGCTCTCCATCTTTCAACTGTCATTAGTAACGGGGGGAATTGGAGGGGAAGAAAGCTGGAGGTGTTACATTCCTATGCTGTAAATGGGAAGGAGGAGGGGGAATATAAATTCCTGTTCTTAAGTTTCTATTTCCTTGCCTAGCTTTTTCTTTCCTTTGCGCAGCTGCGAAGTTTTATCAAAATATGTCAAGGTCAACAGACAGAGGCCGCATCACCACCTGAAGATGCCCACATGATCACATTCAGAACTTTTAACTGGAAGAGTCTTTTGGACTTTGGGGGGTGGGAACAATTCCATTCCTTTGTATATGTGATCTGCGCTCCAAATTATTTAGATTCAGAATTTTACCTGTAGCTTCCACTTTGAATTTCAGTAAAGGAAAAACTTTGCTCTAATCATTGGAGTCTGAGTGTTTCTTTCTTGGATTTTGAATGGAGCACTGACATTATTCTGAATCTCACCATCAGCCCACCCAGAGAAAATACCAACTTTTCTTCTGAGGGGGTTTCACATCATGTCATCTCCAGTTAGTGAAGAAGACAACCAGGGAGCTGTGGGGGTGGGGGTCAGTCGATGCTGCTACCGGAGGTACCAGCCCCCGAGCTGCTAGCCGACCTTACTCTGGAGGAAGTTCCAGCTGAGAGGCCCAGATGGTCGTTGGGTGTTGGATGGAGGGATCCCGATTACCTCCCCCCTCCTGGAATCACCGTAACCCGAAGACGTGCGAGAGAGTAGCTGTGGCAAGAAAGGGAAGAGAGGGAATGCATGCTGGATCAAGCCAGACAGTTCCTCAATGATGCTTTCGAGAAGCCTCGCATCGCTCCAAGGTATGAGGGGGAAGGGGGAGCAGTTTCAGCCAGGGGCAGTCGGGCTGCCCCCACCCCCCTAGCTCAGCCTACACCAGCACAGCAGCCAGCTGCAGCTCCGGGGGGCCCAGCGGGAGGTGTGATCCCTGGAAGACGCGGAGCTTTCAACCTGCCTCCATTGGAAGTGAAATTTGGGGGAAATCCCAAGGACTTGGGTTTCTTCCTGGCACAAGTTTGGAGCTATATGGAGGAATATGAGGGAGAATTCACTTCTGAAGCAGCCAAGGTGAGATATGTTACCAGGACCCTGGAGGGAATAGCAGCAGAGTGGATGGTGACTTTGTATAATGATAACTCCCCCCAACTGCAGAATCTCAATGTCTTCATGACTGCATTGAGGAGAAAGTTTGAGGACCTTCTAGCAGAGAGGAAGGCTAGGATCAGAATGAAAACCATAAATCAAGGGGGGAGGTCAGTTGCTGACCACACCCAAGAGTTCAGACAGCTGGCATGCCACATCCGAGGCTGGTCCCAGGGAGCCCAGATAGAAGCCTACAAAGATGGCTTAAATGAAGATATATACCACATGTGCATCTCCAGAAGGGATCCACATGATTTGCAGTTGTGGTACTTGCTAGCGGAAGAAGTGGAAATAGATCTAGCCCGAAGCAGATGCAGAGGAGGCTCTGCATGGAGCAAACCGCCCGCCCCCGTGTCTCCGAGAGGCCCCAAAGCCTCGAAAGGGAGGAGTGATGGCAAGACCCAAATCCACTGCCTGTTTTTGATGTGGGAAGGAGGGCCACCAGATTGCAGATTGCAGGGTCAAGCTGGATTCAAAGGGTGTGCAGAGGGCAGGGAGGAAGCCTGAAAACCCCGCAGCCAAGCCTCACGAAAACGTGTTAAAGATGGGGGAGGTTGTAGTGGTCACCCCTCCAGCAGGAGAGGAGCTGGGACCTCCGACCTTCCTTGAAGAGAGTGAGACTGACTCAGAAGACAATGTCTCGGTAAGTCCTACCAAGGGCCCCATGACCATCCCAATAAAATTAAGGGTGCTTACTTCAGGGACTGAAGGAGAGATGTTAGCCTTACTAGACTTGGGGTGCACGAGGTGCATAATCAGCATGAAAGTAGTTAATGAGATGGGCATCAGACTGAGAACCTTAGAAATGCCCATATACTTTTGCCAACTGGATGGATCAGTGTTGGGAGGTTGCCCTGCACGTTTTATAACGGAACCCCTAGAGATGACCATGGGAAGCCATAGCGAGATCCTATGCTTTATTGTGGCCCCTGGGATGGAGCATTCATTAATATTAGGGCTGCCCTGGCTCTGCAAGTGGAACCCCCATGTGAACTGGAGGAAAGGGTGGTTATGGATTCATACCAATTAGTGGCTGGAAGGGGAGGAGTGATCACATCTGAAGCTTCAGAACCCGGTTGAGTCAGCCTCCACAGGTGCCAAGAGCTTGGAGGGGGAGGAGAAAATCCCGAAAGAATATTGGGACTTAAGAGAGGTGTTTAGCAAAAAGGCTTCTGATGAGTTCCCCCCTCACCGATCAACCAATTGTAGCATTGAAATTCTACCTGGGGTAACGCTCCTGAAACCAAAACTATATTCGATGACGCCACGGGAATTGGAAGAGTTGAGATTGTTTATCGATAAAAATTTGAAACGTGGTTTCATCCAACCCGCTAGACCTCAGGTGGCGGCCCCAGTGTTGTTCCGTGAAAAGAAAGATGGCTCCAAATGCTTGGTGGTTGACTACTGAAATTTGAACGCTATTTCCATGGAAAACGTGTACCCCCTCCCCCTGATGAAGGACATGTTAGCTCATCTGGCCAAAGGGAAGATTTTCATGAAGTTGGACCTGAGAGAGGCGTATTACCGAATCCGAATTAAAGAAGGAGATGAGTGGAAAACTGTGTTCAACTGTCCGATGGGTTGTTTCCAGTTCAATGTTCTCCCTTTTGGTCTACAGGGGGCTCCAGCCGTTTTCATGCAAATGATCAATCAGGTGCTCCACGAACATTTATACAAGGGGGTTTTGGTTTACCTTGATGATATCCTTATCTACATGGAGACTAGAGATGAACATGTGAAACTGGTACGCTCAGTGCTACACAAACTGCGAGCTGCCAAATTGTATGCTAAACTGTCCAAATGTGAATTCCATCAAGAGAAAATTGACAACCTAGGATATCGTATTTCGCACGAGGGCATTGAAATGGACCCAGGAAGGTGCGAGCTGTATTGGACTGGGCCCCGCTGAGGACTCGAAAGCAACTTCAAAGCTTCTTAGGGTTTGCCAATTTTTACCGGCAATTCATCTTGTCCTTCGCTAAAATAGCAATGCCTATCACCAATCTCTTAAAGTTGAAGGGGGGGATGAAACCAAAGCCCAGCCAACCATTGGAGTGATCCATGGAATGCCAAGTGGCCTTTGAAAAGCTAAAGCATCTGTTCACTGCAGAACCAGTACTGAAACACCCAGACATGGATGCCCCTTTCGTGATCCAAGCCGATGTGAGTGATGTGGCCATTGGGGCGGTCTTACTTCAACTAAATGAGAAGGGAACACTACAACCTTGCGCATACTGTTAGAGATACACCCTAGCAGAATCTGCACGGCAGTCAGGCAGTCAGGCAAAATATGTGAGATAAACGTTTTTTGTAGCTTACACTCAGTAAAACAGATACACTGTGCTAGTTAAATAGTTTATTCCAGTAAGAGTTTTAGCATAGCCAAACAGTCCATATATCATTCACTAGTTCAGTCCACTCGGGGATTATTCAGTTGCAAATTCCAGTGTTGAAAAAGAGATCAGTAAACTTACAAATATCAGTCCAGGAATATATCTCCTTGCAGTAGAGATATGAAGAAGTCACACCTCCTTTCTTCAACATTCAGCAACTCAGCAGTAGGGAAACACACAGTTAACAGACCATCAATCCATCAAACCAGCAATTGTCAGGAATCGTCAGGTTCTCTTGCTCCCTCTTATGGTGGTTTCACACCGCACCCAAAATTACATGCTTTGCAGTTTAAAGTGACACACACTTAAACTTACAATCATAGTTTATATATATTATTTTACCCAAACTACATTAGGTAACCTTGTTATTCCTAACACATACACCTCCCATAAGTTGACTGACACTGAGAGATGATCGGCCATCTGGGAAAAGGAAGCTTTTGCAGTTCGTTGGGCTCTACTTACCCAGAGACATTTCCTGGAAGGAGCAAAACACCCATTTGAAGTATGGACTGACAATAAGAATTTGGAGGCCTTTAAAGACACCTCAAAAAATTATCTCCTAAGCAAGTTAGGTGGGCCCAGTATTTCAAACAATTCAATTTCTCCTTGAAGTACATCCTGGGAGGAAAAAACTTTATGGCAGATGCTTTGTCTAGAATGCCTCATATAACAGTGTTCGTCAAGAAGTGATAAGCCCGATTGTATCAACCACACAGCTGCCTGCCCCAGTGGTCACCAGAGTGCAAAAGAAGAAGCAAGAGGCGGAACTGTCCAATGAATTGACGGAGCGATTTAACGAAGCATTGAAATCAGATGAGTGGTTCCTGGTGAATTGGAATAACTGCACTGTTAGAGATGGCTTGGCCTGGATGGGAGCGAAATTGTACATACCAGAGACCTTGAGAAGCCAAGTGTTACAACAGACCCATGATTCCAAGGTGGCTGGTCACTTTGGTTTCGTAAAGACCTTACATCTGGTTAAGCAACAGATCTGGTGGCCTTCATTGAAAAAGAACATTGAGACTTATGTAGCTAGTTGTCCAGTTTGCGCTTCAACCAAAAGACCTCCTGGTAATCCACCAGGTCTGTTACAGAATGTAGCCAGGCCAACTGCTCCTTGGAAAAAAATCTCCATGGATTTTATAGTAGACCTACCTGAGAGCACTGGACACATGGTTATCTAGGTGGTAACCGATTTGTTCTCCAAGCAGGCACATTTCATACCTTGCTCCAAGATTCCCTCGGCGAAATCATTGGCTAAACTCTTCATCATACGTATCTATAGACTGCATGGTGTCCCTGAGTGTATAGTTTCTGATCGAGGGGTCCAATTCACCTCAAACTTTTGGAGGGAATTTTTGAAATTAATAGGCTCCACCCAGGGCTTAAATTCCACCCACCATCCCCAAACTAATGGGGCCTGTGAGAGAACTAACACGGTATTAGAGGAATACCTCAGGTGTTACATAAACTATCAGCAGGACAACTGGGCTGATCTGCTGCCTTTTGCAGAGGTGGCATACAATAATTCTGTCCACAGTAGTACTGGCTTTACCCCGTTCAAGGTGGCCATGGGACAAGATTTTGTACCCATACCTGAGCATCCTCATGAAGGACCCAATGTCCAGTTGTTGGACAAATGGATATCTCAGCTTCAACTCAATTGGCCAGTCACCCGTAAAGCATTGGATGATGCACATCAGTCTCATAAGAAATTTGCAGACAGAAAGAGAACTCCACAGAAGTCTTATCAAGTGAGCGACAAAGTTTTTCTCTCAACCAAATATTTACAGACCACCCAAAAGTCGAAGAAATTGGGCCCTAAGTATGTGGGTCCTTTTCCAATTGAACGGATTGTGAACCCTGTGACAGTTCAATTGACATTGCCAAAAACTCTTCATCAAATTCATCCGGTTTTCCATGTTAGTTTGTTGAAACCCGAGTATACCTCTACACTGAGACCAACCCAGACTGATCCCCCTGTACCATTGTTGATTGAGGGAGAACAACATTTCAAAGTTCAAGAGATTTTAGACTCTCGGAAATGGAGAAGTCGTCTCCAATATCTCGTAGCTTGGAAACATTTTCCTTCATCCCAAGCCGAGTGGGTAAATGAGAAAGATATTAGGGCTGCTGAACTGGTCAAAGATTTTATATAAAGTATCCTGATAAACCATAGAAATGTATGCAATTGTTAACATGTATTTTATGTTGTTCTCTCTTACAAGGACAAATGTCCTTTTTCTAGGGGGTCCGAATGTCAGCCTTCAAGATGATCCCTTCTACATCTTTTGTACTGCTTTGCATCTTTCTTACTGCTCTCCATCTTTCGGCTGTCATTAGTAACAGGGGGAGGGGGGAATTGGAGGGAAAGGAAGCTGGAGGTGTTACATTCCTATGCTGTGAATGGGAAGGAGGAGGGGGAATATAAATTCTTGTTCTTAAGTTTCTATTTCCTTGCCTAGCTTTTTCTTTCCTTTGCGCAGCTGCGAAGTTTATCAAAATATGTCAAGGTCAATGGACAGAGGCCTCATCACCACCTGAAGATGCCCACATGATCATATTCAGAACTTTTAATTGGAAGAGTCTTTTGGACTTTGGGGGGTGGGAACAATTCCATTCCTTTGTATATGTGATCTGTGCACCAAATTCTTTAGATTCAGAATTTTACCTGTAGTTTCCACTTTGAATTTCAGTAAAGGAAAAACTTTGCTCTAATCATTGGAGTCTGAGTGTTTCTTTCTTCGATTTTGAATTGGGCACAGACTGACAGAGGGCTGGATTTGTCACATCTACCTCCCTGAAGCTTAGCACTGGCTTCACAAAGGTCTGTGTGCTCAGTCCCTACCTGTACTCACTGTACACACATGATTGTGTATTGTCTGACCCACCCACTGTGATCATTAAGTTCGCAGATGATACTACTCTCTTGGTCTCATTACAGGTGAAGACGAAACAGTGTACAGGGGGGAGGTTCAAATATTATCCTCATGGTGCCTAGAAAACAACCTGCACCTAAACATCAGCAAGACAAAGGAGTTGGTGACATTACAGAGGGTAGTGAGCACAGCACAAAACACAGTGAGCTGTTCCCTGGTACCATTAGATGACATCACTAGGGCTCACTGCCTTAGAAGAGTGAGGAAAATCCTCAGGGACAATTCACACCCAGGTCAGCACCTTTTCACTCTCCTACCATCAGGTAGGAGATATAGAAGCATAGCCAGCCACACCAACAGTCTGAAGAACAGTTTCTATCCATGGGCTGTCAGACTTCTGAATGGAAAATAACTTCATGTCAACATAGTATGACAGGCTTGCTGGGTTGGCACGTTGTGCAACAAGGTCACATAGGGTGGGTCTGGGTTAGGTACTTCTGTCCTCACTGTGAGATGTGTGTTTGTGGGGGGGGAGGTACACGAAGGGAGGCTCAGTCAATCTCATTGTACATATGTTGTACTCTGACAATAAAGGTAATTAACTATAGGTTCTCCTGCTTGAGCAGAGGGCTGGACTAGAAAACCTTCAAGGTCCCTTCTATTCTATTCTATTCTATTCTATTCTATTCTATTCTATTCTATTCTATTCTATTCTATTCTATTCTATTCTGCCTGTCCTCATCTGTGTGAGTTCAGTCACACAATTTTTTTCAGCCTTGCTCATTATTCTACTACATTTTAATGGTGCTTACAGGTTGTTCAGGATTAATGAGGCAAATGTCCCCAGTCATAATACTGTTTAAGAACATATTGCTAATGCTAAATTTCATAATTTAATTGGGGTTAATCTTTCTTTAAAAAACAGAGGAGATGATTAATAGCTTTATTAGCCCTTAAACTATAAAAGCAGCCTCATGTGTATTTTGACACCATGGTTTATAATGAACTAGGATCTTATCTGCTACTTAAGTTAACTTAAGGTTAAGAAAGATTTTTCCTCCTTCATTTGGGCCATCAGGAGCAGAACCTCTGAGGCAACCTTGATGGATTGAAACTCATCTGAGGATTTGAAAGGAAGGGATCTTTTGCTCCTGAGCAAAAGCTTTCAAGTAAAGAAGGAACAAGACAAAAGTGTAGACCATGACTATGTTTATGCAAACTAGAAAGCAATGAATAAAAATGGATTATGTGTGTTTATTTTAATCCAAAACTCCATGTGATCCTGCAATTAAAAACAAGCACCCTGTTATTCACATACAGGTTCAGATAATCCTCAATTTATGTCTGCTCACTTAGCAAACTTTTGAAGTTATAAAGGACCCTCCCCCCAAAAGTTATTTACAACCCGAGTCGGATGGCCAGCCCCCTACGTTCATTTGACCACATTTTAGGTGCTCAACAACCAGCCTGCATTTACAACTTTTGACAGCATCCCATATTCACATGACCACAATTCATTTTTTGTGGAAAACTGGCATTTAAGACATCTTGCTCTCAAGTCACGTTTCCAACTAATTCTACCATCTGAAATGTTTATTACTTAATTCTTGCTCGTGCTGAACTTCCTAACTACCCTAGTTTTGCTACTGAGGGCTGTGATTGCAGAAATAAGGTCTAATTTATAGGTAAGGGAAACCTGCTGCTCATTTTTGTGGATCTCAACACTTCCAAAGTTGCACTGTAGCAATTCTTATCTAGGGAAGGTCAATAAACCTATTAACATATATGTATGAGTGTATGTGTGTGTTACTCATTCTCCAAATCCTTCTGAGGATCACATATAAAAGGCTAAAAACATCCTCATCACTGTCATGCGCTTTTACCTCTTCCTCCTATCAGCAAAATAATGACAACAGATTAAAAAAATAACAGGGATTTAGTTTAAAAAAATTCTATTCCTAAATTCTGCAACTACTTTCTAGGTATCTTGGTATCTCAGTCAGTGTTTTATGTGTTATCTGTTTGTGTTATGTACCCTCCGAACAGAAAAAAAAAAATCTTACCTGAATGGTTCCCCCTTCTCCACCTTGAGCTGACAATGATTCTGAGCTGGTATAAAAAAGCCTTTTTCCCCTTCTTGTGGATTAAAGTTTGCACCCATTCAGTCAGTCTGAAAAAAAGAGCAAGATTGCCAGTAGCCAGCCAATTTGGCAGCTTCTGTCAACCTTGTCAGTTGCCAAGACAATTTCTGAAACTATACACCTAAAATGCCCAGTTAAATCAATGTCAAGCTTTTTGTATTCCCTAGGGCTGCTAACAATGAAATTCTACTGTTACTGTTGTGGGTGACAAAGATTTTAAGAAGGGGTCTCCCAGTTTGGCATCAGCTAGTAAATCAGTGACATGAGATGAAGAGGGAAAAGGGCAAATAGATACATATTAGAAGTTTTTGTTACAGACAGCACTTTGTTCAGCCAGGGCTTCTTTCCACCATGGATTGTTGAATAAATTACAATTGGCTGGGTTCCCTGAATATGTTAACAATGCTTGAGTTTACACAAAATGTAAACCATGGTTTTTAGTCTGGCAAATAAAAATGCTTACTTCTACAATGAGGTAAGTCCCAACCAAGCCGATCACAATATGGCTTAGGGCAATATTGATTTTGTAGTTTATCCAATATTGAATTTGTACTCTTCAGGATTGAGGCAGATTATAAGCATGAATAGTACAGTACTTGAACAAGTAAACAAACCAGCTTCAAAGGCTTTGCTTATACTTGTGTCATTGATCATTGTAAAGGGGAGGAATTCTCCTTCCAGTAGCCTGGTCAAAGGAGATGCTGATTAGTTCACTTTTGTGTTTGTGAGGGAATGTAATCCAAATTCTGATAAGGGACAGTGTGCATTCTGGAGAATGCCACTAGCAGTAGCACTTAGACTTATATACTGCTTCATATTGCTTTACAGCTCTCTAAACCTCCAAGAAGCTGGGTCTTCCTTTTAGTGACCTCAGAAGGATGGAAGGCTGAGTCAACCTTAAGCCAGTCAGGATTAAACTCCTAGCAGTGAGCAGAGTTAGCATGCAATACTACATTCTAAACAGTACACTGCCATGGCTAAAGAAGCAAGACATAACTCAGTTCTGATAGATTGGGTGAGAGAAAGAGGGTGAACGCAGCTTCTCCCTAATTGTTCCCAGAGCATATACTTCATGTAGGTGTTACTTTGCTTTTATTTGGCAAGATTATATCAATAGGTGAGGAAGAATAAAGAAATCTGTTTGTAAGAATCACAATGTGCCTGACATTATTCTCTTGCTGAAAACAAAGGAAGGCTTTCTCTTCGAGAAAACATAGTATTTCATATATTCTATATGTATATATGCATATATATTCTGATTTGTCTTAATATCCTAGAGATCTAGAGGATGAACATTAGCATATTTAGACTATTACTCATTTTTAATTTTTTAACTCAATGTATCATTTGTTAAATTAATGGCCAAGTCATTTTTTAAAGTCTTCCAGATGGCTCCAGCTTTCAGGCAGTATTGAATGTTAACTACTGATGACTTTAAAAATAATAAATGGAAACGGGTGTTTAACAAGGGAATAGCTTTTCTCCTATTTTAATGAAAAATCTTGTAAGAAAGGTCGGTGAAGTATAAGAAATCAATCATTCATAAGCCATCTTAGATTCATGCTAAAATATTTATGAACAATAAACTCAGCCTGACAAGACAAAGTTCAGCTCATAGGCCTCTTATGACAACATGCCCAGGTTCTGTAAGAGTTAGTGTGTAATTATCAGATTAATGGGGAACTAATGGAGATGTGTCCAGTTTTACTGCAAAAGTCTGCAAACAGCAAGTAAGTAACATGACTGAACAGAACAAGAAGCTAAATAAAATAATTCTCCAATTTAATCCTCTCTAATATACTTGACAGATTTAACTAGAAACAAGTAAATAATTTTAACGTTCACTCCTCCCCCTCTCCACACACACTCCCACTAGGGTGCCTCCTCTCCACTAAAACATTCCCACTAGGGTGCCTCCTTATTGTGTCTTAATATTACAGAAACAGACTGAGAGGTTACCCAAGTGAAAAATATACTTAATTATAAGATTAATGCTTGATTATCTTTTTCTCTCTTGATGTCAATTAAAAGGGTTGGGGGAAAAGTGGTAATTGTTTCATACCACAACATGAAGATCTAGTAGTTTAGTTGACTTCCTCATATGGGAAAAATAAGTATGAATAAACCATGCAAGGATAGAATAAGTCTGGTTGAATTCTTGGTGATTATGTGATGGGAAGTATGCTAGTATACTACATAGTGGAAATCCTGGCTTGATCATGGTTTTCCATCCAGTGGAAGAGTTTTACATCTAGAGGTTGGTGTCATGATTCCAAGTAATGAACCCAATCAAGCTTAGTGGCTTAAATCAGGCTCTGTTGTGGTTAGCCGGCAGCCGGTGCAGATGGGCGAGGAGAGCGATGACTCTGATGAGGGCCCAGGATCATCAGGGAGTAGACTGCTGCCTTCAGGGATTGTGGGGGCTGGCAGCAGTGATGAGGAGGTTCCCGAGGAGCCTGTGCCAAGTGCACATGAGCGCAGGATGATTCATAGAAGAGAACAGCTGGAGCAGCACAGGTGACTCGGGAGTAAGGATGCAATGCAATGGCCCCTCCCTCCAGAGGGAGGGAGGGGCCTGGTTTCAAAAGGTTTTTGCTTTTGCATTGTGTGTGGAGACTCTGGCTTATCTGAAGAATTCTGTCAAGGCTTTTCGGGTTGGACTAATTGTCTGCAAGCCATCTTTTATCTACAAAGAAGTTATTTGTAGATTAAAGCTGAGAAGGTTTGAGTTGCTGTGTTTGAGATTTTCTTGCTGGTAACAGGGTTGGGTCAGAACAGGCTCAAAAGATCTTTTATTGAGTACATCATATTGGCATGTAGAAAGGTGAAGCTAGTAATTCCCACTTTAAAAGTAGTTAAAATAATAGAAATTCAGGTGTCCTAGGTCATGTTAACCAATCAGTCTGGTAGCAGCTTCCCCCTTGGTCTCAGCAGATGTTTGTTGCCATGATCTTGGTTCTCACACTGAGTCTGGTTGATGTTTTATCTAGTGGATTAAGGCACCACATTCCAATAACTTATGACACACACACCCTTCCCCAAGAGTGGCAACTGAGAAACAAAATGAAAGTAAGCATGGCTTCTGCCGAAGTTGTTTTGAAAGTTGACAGTTGGAATGTGTGAAGATTGCTCCCCAGAGTCACATACAGTATGTGATCAACAGCACACTGACAATAAGGCTCATGCCTATTGATTAAAATAGACTCCACCCAGATTCCTGATGGGTGCAATATTTTTATATTTTATATCCAGTAGTACTCAGCTTTGTGATATGCAAGCCAGAATGAATTTTGTCCAACATTTGTTCTTCTTTAGATGCAGGTGAAATTGGTATTCATTTCAGAAGCTTTACAAGGCAGTTTGGAGGTCTCTTCTATATTTTTCTGTTTAAAAGCCTGATATGTTTATAATAGTTGCAGTCTATGAAGAAAGTCATATGCTTATTCTTGGGAGCGTAAGAAAAAGGAACCATATACTTCATAAAGTCAACAGTGATATAGATATGCCAAGTAGTAGAAGCAGAATCATAAGAATTGTGGGGTAGGACCTTCTTAGAACCCCAAAGTTCTTTCCCTCAGGTTACATGTCCATTACATGGTCCAAACAGGTCACAGCCACTATCCTGACTGGCTTTGGTCCACACCTCTCCAACACCTGGTAGAGCATCCTTGGCTCTCATGGGAAAGAATATTGTTTTGGCTATACATCCCCAGCAATTTCTATCTCCCAGCTTAGGTTCTCACAGCTCCAACTGGCCTTGCTGTGGCAGCCCTGAAGATGCTCTCAAAATGTCTCCAGCTTAAAAAATGGCTTCAAGGCTGACAGGTGATGTCCCTCTCACTCATCTCTTTCTTGGTGCAATCTGTTGAATTTCTATAGAGTATTTATTTATTTAACAACAACAACAACAATAATTAATCATTATGCCAAGGACAATTCACACATTCAGAAAACTAAAGAGGGTCTCATAAGCTTCTGGTTCTTCGGTGAAAATACCCATGTATTTGAAGAACACATGAACTATGTGTTTGTTTATTTCATCAATCAGACAGGGTAGATAAAGCAAGGTCCATAATAATAGAAAAGTTTTGTATAATAATTTATGGTGATCTCTTTTGTACGGTTTTGGGTTCAAACATGTGGAGCACTAATTTTTGTGTTGCAGTACACAAAGTTTGGTTGGGATTTTATTATTCTAGTTGGATTTTAAATGTATTGCCTTGTTTTTCTAGCTTTAATTGACTTTTGTATACCACTAAAAACTGCATTGGGTGGCCATATAAATGTTATAAACTCTTAATCAATTTTATAAAATTGTTATAGATCTTATAAAATATATTCATATTCTCAGCTCTAGAAACTGGACTGAGTAACACTGCTGCATTCACAATTGTTAATGGGAGGTAGGTAATATATTTCTTTAGAATTTAATGGCTGACATCACTGAAGTGCTTTTGATATGTTAATATGCAGTGATGACATGTCATTTGAACTTTCCTGAACTTCTAATGTTTTTGATCAAGCAGCAGAAAGAAAAACATTTAACAATTAACAACAGATATGTAGAACCACTAATACCCCAAGTCTATATTTCACAATATTCCTGCTAAAGTTTAGCAGCAAAAATAATCCACCAGACTGATTGCTGAGTATCAATGTATCAATGAATGATCTGGAACCGCAGGGGATTAATTCTAGGGGTCTTACTGAATTTGGCACACAAATGCCTGTTGAATGAAAATCAGTTGGGCTGTTTGGCTTTTGCTTTCTTCTTTCTCTCCCCTCCCTTGAAAAATAACAAGCTGTACCTTTTCACCCTGTATCAGAACATTTATTTTCAGGTGAATAAATAAATAGGCATACAATGTATCTCCTGCTTACTCATGCATAAAATTTCATTTGCAGAGTTGTTGCCTATTCCAGTTTTTATACCATGACAAGGAAATTCTTGTTTGCTGAAGTCTTGTTTGTTATTATGCCCTGATTTCACATGGAGAATATTTATATATTGCTATAGAACAGTGGTGGCTAACCTTTTTGGGCTCCTGTGCCAAAGATTGCATGTGCACCCAGAAGGCAATGTGTGCAGCTCCCCCATGTCCCCTGTGCATGCACATGTGATTCCCCCTGCTAGCCCCTTAACTGCACTACACACGTGCATGCCTCCCAGCTGATTGTTGGCCCGTTGAGGTCTTTTCTGGCCTCCCAGAGGCTCGAGGGAAGCCTCTGCAGCGTTTGGAGGCCCAAAAATCGGCCCATTTCATCCCTTCTGGTATTTCTGGAAATATCAGAAATGACAAAATGGGCCTATTTTTCAGCCTCCAAAGGCTGCAGAGGCTTCCCTTGAGCCTCTGGGAGGCCGAAAAAGGCCTCAATGGGCCAAAAATCAGTTAGGAGGCATGCACCTGTGCAATGCAGGTAAGTTTGGCTGGGGCTCACACGCCTGCATGGGGCATGTGTGTGGCACCTGTGGCATGAGTGCCATAGGTTCACCATCACAGTCATAGAACTTATATTATTTAAGATTATCGAATTTCAAAGGAAAAAAAAAGAAATAAATTGGGTGAGCAAGATTAATATCAGCTTTTTATTTCCCATTAGTATTGAGGCTGATTGCTAGAGTCAGGAAGGGTGGAAGGGAGGGAGGGAGGGAGGGAGGGAGGAAGGAAGGAAGGAAGGAAGGAAGGAAGGAAGGGCTTTTTAGCTCATTTTGCAATACAATGTTATGTTTTTATTGCATTTTTAACAAGCTAGAATGCAAAGTAATCACCATAAAAAGAAGCCCCAAGCTAATCTGGTCAATTAAAATAAAGTCTGTACAAAGTTGAGCTTAATATTTGGATGAGAAACCATTAGGAAACCCTGCAGGTATGGCTGAACTGGAAAACTGGAAGAAGTCTGCAATAAAAAATGGAGCTGTCAGGGTTCCAAGTAACAAATCCCTAGCAAGCAAAACTCTGAGGCAGGTAGATTCCTCAAAGAGTGCTTTTATTGGAAATATCATATTGGCACATATTTGGTGAAAACTGACTCTGAAAATTCCTTCTGTTTCCAATTAATTAAAAGTAAAAGATTTTCTACTTTCTCAAAACAATCTGTCACATGGTCCAATCATGGTGTGGTCTGGCAACCGGGTAGTATCACTCTGCCTTCCTTCTACCAGGTGTAAGAATGTCCTTGGTTCCCAAGAGAAAGTATTTTGTTTTGGCTACAAGATCCCCTCTATCTCAAATCCCTCCTCCCTAGCCCTCAGCTCCAGTGTGACAAAACTGAAGCTGTCAAAATGGCTTCGGTCAGGCCAGCTTGTTTCTTAACAGTTCTATTGACAATTATGGGAATTAAGCTCAACAAGCACATGTACATTAAGATGACAAACAGATATGCTTAACTTCTCCTATACGTTACAGATATTTAATTATCCAATCCAAAAACTAAAAAAGGTGGTTGTATGGATTAGAATAATGGAAAAATAGAACTAAAATTAAATGTAAAGAAAACAAAACTAAAAAAGAACAAGTACAACAGTCACCCTTAGAATTGACAGTGAAGATATCAAAGTGGTAGATAATTTCTTTCTTTTAGGATCAGCCACAAACAATAAAGGAAAAAACTGTCAAGAAATATGCCATTGACTTGATAGAGTAGCTGTGAAGACCTTGGAAAATATTTTAAAAGCTTTAAAAAAATCTAATGCTAGGAAAGTTGGAAGGAAAGAGAAGATGACCAGCAGTAAGCTGGATGCACTCAATTACAGTAGAAATAAGCACTCCACTGGGAATGATGAAAGAATAGGCTAAGCCGAGGGACAGATCACCATGGAGAAAATCTGTCTTTTGTAGTTGCTAGGATTTGAAAATGATTTTATGACATATAATCAACCAATCCTATAAAGTGGTGATTGCTTCAGTCTGTTCTCCAGTGTCATATTGCTGATATTATCTATACTTTTCAGAAGACAATTTTTAAAATTAATATGCAGTTTTCCTGAAAAGGCTGATGCTTGCACCAAAATTATTTCAAAGGACACTTTTGAAGACAAAAGTGATTTGGGGGAATAGGTCTGGGCAAATTAACCATTGCAATTACAGCAAGTCAACAATTAAAGGGAAACGGCTCTGCTTAGTGATGCCTTATCACTTAAACTTTTTGTGAAAGCTGGAAGTAGAGACTCAGCACTTCTGCGGTATGATAATTAATTCAAGTGTCTGAACTTCAAAAGCCATGTTAAGTGGCAATGTTTGGGATCATTAGTTTTAACAATGCTCTGTTTCATTTACCATAATTAGTGTACTTATTATTATTTAGGATACTTCACCTACAAATAATTCCCTTGGCTCTCAATAGGCAGAGAACAGAAATAAATGGTTTTCCCTTCCCATTTTGCTCAAGCAAGTATTTATAACAATGATGTGTGATCAATCTAAATGTGAAGGCTGGGATCAAGCTTGAAAGCTGAACAATCATTAATTTACGTATACATATATGATTCTCAACTTCTCTTGTTCTTTGTGAGTGAACAGCTAGTGCCAGGCAAAAACATCCAGAAGAGAGATTTAAGGAGAATTTTTTTCTGCCCCATCACTTCGACAACTGGAGGCACAAATATTTATTATTCTGAGATTTTGTTATCGCGGCATTATTTTAGTGCTATAATGAATTGAAGAATGTTAATACCACTTTGAGTTCTACTGTGGATGTTTCTTCTGTTGCTTTCAAATAAATGAACAGATTGTACTTTTCTGGAGCATGTACTTGCTCTGAAAGCAACAAGAAGAATGATTCAGATTCATATATTAATTTCTTGCAGGAGAATGGAAAGGAGAATCTTCATTCTATCCTCTCCAGAACTTTACATTTAAAAAAATATATTTACATTTAAAAAAATATATTTTTATGAGACTTTACATTTAAAAAAATATATTTTTATGAGAACTGATTAACTACAGCATAGTAACATTAAAAAACAGAACTTTCACTGGGAAATGAAGTAAATGGAGTGTTTTTGCAGTAAACTGTACATGAATTAGTGTGGATTTGTATCAATATGTACCTTCCTATCTGTTATGTCTCAGGTTTGTTTGTTTTTTAAAGGAAGCAATATGTAATTGAAGTACTTCGCAATCCTTTTTTCAATTTAATCTAATAGAGCTAAACAATTTTGTGTTAGAAGATATATACAGAAGCAGTTGCACTTTAGGTATCTCTTTTATAGGAAGCTTCTAAAAATTAGGTGAGTTTAATAAAGATTGAGAAACTAAGAACTGAACACATTTTAGAGGGGATTTTAGTGGTTCATTCTGTAAGAACCATTATGCACAAAAACTAGAAGCAAGAGCAATTAGCATTTTTCATGAAATTACAGAATATATGATATTCCAGTGAATTGATAGGCTATCACATTTGTTGATAAATGCACTAATAATTTAATTAGAGATAACATCCACTAAATTTACTGAAACTTAATTCCAAGCATCTTTAATTCAATACCCCATTCAAGGGAAATTAAAAATAAGCAGGAATGAACCAGTTTCCTCATATTAACCACCTTCCTGGATTTTCATGAAACTTGATTGTTTTCTCATGGAAATATAGGCTGCAGGTAGGATTTGAGAGGTGATGCTATTGATAATTAGAACTGTAAGCAAGAATAACATCAAACCTTGGAAGGAAGATAGTTTAAGATTCTTGTGTGTTATTTAATATAATCAATTGATTGGTTGCTTGATTATGTGCCAAACATTTTTTCAACTCATAGTGATCATGTAGTTTCATTAAGATAATATATTCCTAGTGTTTCCTTTCAAGTCTGCCATTAGTGTACTCAATGCCACGGTAACTGAGTCCCTCACTTTGCTGCTGATTATCCTCTTTCCTACCACCTTTCCAAGAATGAAAGCCACCTCCAGACAGCTAGGTCTTCACATATGTCAAAAGTAGGATAATTTGAGGCTGGTCCAGAGGCTGGTCGTATTCAGCAGGTTCTGACCAGTTCTGGATAACTGGTAGTGGAAATTTGGAGTAGTTCAGAAAACCAACAAATACCACCTCTGACTGCCCCTGCCCCCATCTATTCTCTGCCTCCCAAGTCCCAGCTGATCGGCTGGGTCTTCTTTTGTCACCCTGCACAGAAGAACGGAGCTGGAAAGCAGGTTATTGGGGTGGGGTGAGGTGGGATTGGAGGTTTTACAGTATCCTTCCCCTGCCATGCCCACCAAGCCATGCCCACAGAACCAATAGTAAAAAAAATTAATCCCACCACTGGGCTGGTCATTTGTGCCTTGAGTGAGAATCCTGGTTGAGTTGTTCAATGATCCATTGCTTTGTTTTCTTGACTGTCCACAATATTCTCAGAAATCTTCTCCAATACAAAATTGAAAAGCACCAATAGTCTTTCCATCCTGCTTCTGTAAAGTGCAACTTTGGCTTCCATAGAGTGCCACATGGAATACCATGGCTTGCATGGTTCTTATTTTTGTAAGTTTAGATGTCAACTCTGATGCGAACCTGACTGAAGCCATCTTGTGCTGTCTCAGTTTCCATAAAGCCTGAGAGGGGGAAGGTGGGGGAAGTAGATAGCCCGGCTAACTGCCAAAACAAAAAGTGGGAACCAAGGTCATCATAACAGATGGCTGTTGAAGGAGGAGAGGAGTGACCAAGCAGCCTGCCAGCTATATTCATTGGACAATGTGACTGGTGACATTTGGGAAAGGGGACTTTTGCTCTTTTAATTAGGTGAAAACTGTGGGAACTTTTAGAGTTGGTTTTCATTGGCTGTGCTGATATAATATATCCAATAAACATGTTATTTGAGGAATCTACCTGCCTCAGAGTTCTGCTTTCAGTGGATGTATTACTCGAATGCTGACATTGGACAATATGTACCTTTGTAACTGTTCTACCAAGTGCTTTTCTGTGGTATTTTTCTTGACTGCTTCTTCCTTTACTGTTGCTGTTTGAAGATATCTATCACTTTGATATTTTCATTGTCAACTTTGAGGCTGGTTGATCTACCTGTTGTCATTAGTTAGATCTTCTTTATGTTTAATTTTAGACCAATTTTTTTCACTGTGCTCCTTGATTTTTTTGTCTATTAGAATAATAGCAATAGCAATAGCACTTAGACATATGTACCACTTTACAGCCCTCTCTAAGTGATTTACAGAGTCAGCATATTGCCTCCAACAATCTGGATCCTCATTTTACTGACCTTGGAAGGATGGAAGGATGAGTCAACCTTAAGCCAGTCAGGATTGAACTCCTGGAGCAAGCAGTGACTTAGCCTGTAGTACTATGCCACCGTGACTATAATGTTATAATCATAATCCAGATTATTATTGTTTCATTCTCCAATTTTAAAATCATGCCCATCTTTTTCCAATCCAATTTCTTTTTATATCTACCTATATCTATGTCATCTATATCTACATATATCTCTATCATCTCCATCTCAATCAATCATCTATCTGTCTGTCTTTCTCTCTATCTCTATCTTTAGCTATCATTTATTTTTCGAATATATTGTTTACATATAAATATATTGAATACAGTGTAATTGGCCATTGCATTCCAATGCCATAAAACAGAAGTAAAAACAAAATAACATATATGCAAATTTATATATACAAATTTTTGTACAAAAATTGCTGACCATCATATGCCAATTCCTCTATCATTCTAATACTTACATTCCTCTATCAACAATACAAACAGTGTTTCTTTCTTTTGTCTTCCAACTTCTACCTTGAGTTTTTAACCATTGATAAAACCTATTCCATGCTAAATAGTATTATGCATCTCCTTTATCTTTTATTTTTAGTGTTAGTCTGTCCATTTCTGCACAGTCTAGTATCTTCTTTATCATCTCATACTCTGACAGGGTGTTTTCGTTCTTCCGCTGCTGTGCGTATACAATTCTTGCTGCAGTCAAAACATATAATATTAAATATACTGTCCCTTTGTCATAATCCTCTGATGTGATACCTGGTAAAAACAATTCTGGTTTGAAATCTATATGTTGTTTAGTCATTATTTTCTAGCCACACTTGGAAAATGGACTGTCAAAAATCCTTTGAAACTTTAAAGTGCCTTTCTGCAGTGGAGCTTATCCTCCAACATCCAAATCCAAACAAACCTTTCGTAGTCCAGGCCAATGCCAGTGACGTGACTGTAGCAGTTGTGCTACTTCAAAAGAACTCTCAAAACAAACTGATGCCTTGTGCTTATGTGTCAAAAAAGTTGACTGACATAGAACATAGGTGGGCAATTTGAGAGTCTTGGGCTTTTGTTGTATGATGGGCACTACTATCTTGGAAGTATTTCCTGGAGGATGTTACAGAGCCTTTTGAGGTATGGACTGATCACAAAAACCTCAAGGCTCTGAAGAGTCCTCAAAAGCTTTTCCCCAAACAAGTTTGATGGGGTCAATACTTTAAATGCTTTAACTTCAACTTAAAGTACATTCCAGGGGGAAAAAACTATTGACTGATGCCTTGTCCAGAAAACCCCAATTTGACAGCTGATGAGAAGAAATAGTGACTGCCATGATCTCTGAAGCCTAGCTGGCAGCCCAAGCAACCACTGGAGAGCAAGCCAATCACCCTTCCAACCAGTCTGATGATAAGTTGACAGTAGATTTTAAAGCTGCATTGTCAAACGATGCATGGTTTAAAGAAAACCAAGTGGATTTGACTTTGTGGGATGGGTTGGCTTGGAAAGGAAGTAAATTATATGTACCCTCCAGCATCAGACTAATGGTGTTAAAACAGAGTCATGACTCTTGGCTAGGTGGTCATTTTGGATTTCTAAAAACACTCCATTGGGTGAAGAGACAGTTTTGGTGGTCAAAGATAAAAACCAATGTTGAGGACTATGTAAGAAGCTGCTCGGTTTGTGCTACCATGAAAAACAGACCAAGCCTGGGACAACCTGTAGCCAAACCAACAAAACCCTGGGAAATCGCAGTGGACTTTATTGTTGAACTCCCAAACAGTGATGGAAATACAGTGATTTGGACTGTCATTGATTTATTCTCTAAGCAAGCCCATTTCACCACTTGCAATAGACTGCCTTTGGTGAAAAAGCTGGCCAAACATTCATGAAACATATTTACTGACTTCATGGAGTTCCGTGGTGAATAATTTCAGACTGCAGAGTCCAATTCACTGCTAGGTTCTGAAGGGAGTTCCTAAAGTCCATTGGATC
This sequence comes from Pseudonaja textilis, assembly GCF_049901715.1. Lineage (NCBI taxonomy): Eukaryota > Metazoa > Chordata > Lepidosauria > Squamata > Elapidae > Pseudonaja > Pseudonaja textilis. The sequence continues at coordinate 12,223,302 of NC_141998.1, read as the reverse complement.
ATCCCAGGGATTAGCTCTACTTTCCATCTGGCTACCAATGGATCTTCATGCGAACACCATGGTGGAACAATACATTAGATGTTATGTAAATTATCAAGAGGAAAATTGGATGGACTTGTTACCATTCATGGAAGTGGCATATAATAACACTGTACACGGTAGTGCTGGGTTGACACCTTTTCAAATACCTACTGGCATGAAGTTTGTTCCTATGCCTGAGTTACCTAGAGAAACATCCACCTCCATGTCCCTAATGGAATGGATGGACATGTTAAAGAAAGGGTGGGACAATACAAAGAAAGCCTTAGAAGAAGTGGCTGAGGAATATAAAAAACAAGCAAACACTGATCTCTCCAACCACCTTTTCGAGTGGGAGACAAAGTATATTTATCAACTAAATACTTAAAATTGAAATTACCTAGTAAGAAACTTGAACCAAAATGTATTGGGCCTTTTCCTATAGTGAAAGTAATTAACCTTGTTACTGTTCAGCTTAACCTCCCTCAAATACTAGGGAAAATGCATCCAGTATTCCACAACAGTCTATTAAAGCCAGCTAGAGGTTCTACTTTAGGACCTATACCTGCTGCTCCTGTGGTAGTACAGGGTGAAACACATTATGAAGTAAAAAAGATTCTTGATTCTTGATTGCAGAGGGGTTGCTTACAATATTTGGTTCACTGGAAGGGGTACCCATTGTCAGAAGCGACTTGGGTAAAAAGTTGGGATGTCAAAGCTGATAAGACTAGTTAACCAATTTCATGATAACTTTCCTGACAAACCAAAAGATCCTCCTGGAGGAGGGAGAGGGGGTTAAAGTGGTTTGATTGGACAATACATTAACCCCTTATTGTGTTTTGTCTATTTTATTTTCCTATTTTATTTTTATTTTTATTTTCCATGATTTTTTTCTTCGGGGATGGCTGTCAGCTTTGGAAGCCATATTAGTACCAGAAGCTTCCATGCTGCCACATTCCTGTGCCTGGGAAAGTAGGAGGGGAGAATGATAGAGTGTTGGTAGTTAGACATAATAGCATTCTTCTCTTTGGTCAAGGTCATGTTATTCCTGCACCTGGAGGAGGAATGGTTGAAGGGATGTCTTTAACTGGGGTGGATGGTGATTGGACTATGTGATGGACCGATGGGTTTAGGGGTTGGTTTTGGACTTTTGAATTACTAAGGGAAAACCTGGAACTCTCAGATTCGAGTTTTCCCAGAGGTGCTAGTATACTACTCTGAATAAAAGGAAACTTTGAGAAGATGCATGTCTCAGAGTTTTTAATTTGAGTTTTCTGGAACACTGATAGCAGATACATCCACCGCTCTTATTTCACCCCTTGGTTTTCTAATTCTAACCTAGTTTTCAGTTCACCATTCTCATTTAATATATTTTTATAAGAAACATTTTTCCCATATTTATAGCATTTGGGTGTATCAATGCTTCTGGAGTGGAGAGCCAGACTGGTATTTTCATGTATTTTTGTTGCTAAATTTTATCCCACACTGATAACAATATGTTCCTTACAAAATGTCTTTGGAAATATCAGTGTACCATATTTCTCCCATACCAAAGAAATGCATGCCACCTTAGTTGAAAGTTATGACCCTCCAATACCAATAGTCTTCTATGCTTCAAAGTTATCCACTCTTTCATCCACGTAAGTATAACTGCTTGGTGGTATAATTTCCAGTCTGGTAGTCCAAAGCCTCTGTTCCCTTTTGACTCTTGCAGTAGTTTCACTTTTATTCTCGGTTTTTTCCCTTGCCAAATAAATTTTGTCACTATTTTATTCAATTCATCAAAATATCTTTTCTCTACTTTTATTGGTATTGTTTGGCATAAGAAAAGCATCTTTGGCAATATGTTCATCTTTATTGTGGCTATTCTACCCATCATAGAAAGTTGCAGGTTTTCTCATCTCTCTGAATCCAATTTAATATGATGCATTAATTTTGTATAGTTCTCCTCTTTAATTGTTGTATATCTTACTGACAAGTAGATTCCTAAATATTTCACCTTTTTCACTATCTGGATATCCATTTCCCCACATCCCTCTGTTTGTTTGTGAGGTTTTTAGCTATCATTTTGGTTTTTTCCCTTATTTATCTTTAATCCCATAATTTCTCCATGCTCCTCTAATTTATCTATGAGTCTTGGGCCTGATTCTAATGTCCCCTCTAAAATGAAAACTAGATTGTCAGCAAATGCTTGCAGTGTATATTTTTCTCTTTCAATTTCCATTCTTTTGATTTGCTCGCCTTGCCTGATGTTTTTAGTTAGTACTTTCAGTGTTAAGATAAATAACAGTGGAAATGCCTTGTACCTTTTCTTATTGAAAAATTTTCAGTTACCTCACCATTCATGATCACTTTAGCTTTCTGATTTGTATATATTGCCGTGAACATATTTAAAAATTTATCTCCAAAGTCCATATATCTTAGTTGATGCAACATGAATTGCCAGTTCACATTATCGAATGCCTTTTGAGCATCTAGGAACAACAATGCCTATTGCTTTTCATTATGTGCTTTGTAGTATTCCAATGTATCTAATATTACTCATATTATTTCTTATCTGCCTTTTAGGTAGAAAATCATTTTGATAAGGGTGTATGAATTCCTTCAAGAATCTCTTCAATCTCTTCAATTACTCCAACAAGGGAAAATTATTACCTATGAGGTCATTTTAAATGATAGAGGAGAATTATGATCGAGACAAGATTTGAAGAACCAAGGAATGGTATAGAATGGTGAGCTTATTTACAACTCCAATCGAGACATGGTAAAGATATGAAAGAGTGGGGAATAAGCAGGCGCAAAACAAAATTAAATGAAGTACTATTGCGAACTGATGAGAAATTGATAAAAAATTTTTTTATAAAGTTCTATTGGAATGTAAATTGAAGGAAGAAAAAGTAAAAGAAACAATGGTAGCATGGATGAAGAATTTTGGATATAGTATAAATTTAGATGATTGGCAAATCTTATGGGAACAAAACAAACAAATGACTTTGGCCACACAGTTTAAAGAAAATTTATATAAATTGTTTTATAGATGGCATATGCTGCCATCAAAATTTGCAAAACTGTATCCAAAGCTTTCTCCTGCATGTTGGAAGGGCAATAAGGAAAATGGAATGTATTATCATTTATGGTAGAATTGTAAAGAAGCCCAAAAGTTTTAGTAGAACATTCAGAAATGGTTAGAAGAAATGTGTAAGATTAAAATAGAATACAGACCTGAAGTTTTCTTGTTAGGAATTAACATAGGAAAATACAACAAAGATATTATATACCTAATAATTCATGTAATTACTGCTGCATGATTGGCCTATTCACAACAGTGGAAATGTAAAGAAACTCCAAGTGAAATAGAAATAATTAGGAAAATTTGGATGTGCACAGAAATGGACAAATTGACAAAAGAATAAAAAATAAGGATAAATTGGATTATTACAAAGTAATAATAAGTTTTATTGTTGGTTGGAAAAGAGGAAAGATCAAGATAATAAGAAATGATGATATGTATTATATTATATACTATGTATGCAGAATGTAAATATGTACTGTTTTTATATATGACTTAGCAATGTAAGACAACTGTGGGTTAGGAGGATTACACCATGTTCATTGTTTTTAATGTTCTTTTCTTTTTTGTGTTTGTCTAATAAAAGCTTATTAAAAAATAAAGTTCAACTTATCCCATTGTAAAAAAAAGATAATAATCTCTTCAATCTTTCTGCTACTATTGAGGTGAATATTTTATAGTCGGTATTCAGTAGAGATATTGGTCTATATTTTTTTATTTGCTTTAAATCTGAATCTTCTTTTGGTATCAAGGTGATGTTAGCTTCCAGCCATGATGCTAGTATCTTCACTTCAGATAAATCTGCATTGTATACCTCTAATAATGATTGGTCAGGATATCTTGTAGCTCTTTGTATATTTCTGCCAGTAGCCCACTTGGGCCTAGTGTCTTGTTGTTTTTTGTTTTTTGATTGCCTCTGCTAGTTCTGCTGTACTTATTTTCTCATTCAGCATAGATTTTATTGTTTCTGGTCCTTTAGGTAAATTAGCTTTTCCTAGATATAGGAGAATATCTTCAGAATATTCCTCATTATCATATAGTTTCCTGTAAAAGTCCTGGATAATATTCTTTTTTCCTCAATTTGATAACATAGAGTTCCATCTTTATTTTGCAATTTACTTATCTGTTTTTTCTGTTTCTCCTTTTTAATTAATAAGCTAGTCATCTTCCTGGTTTATTTGCATTCTCAAAAAAGTTTTGTTTTGTTCTTTGCGCCAGTTCTTCTTTTTCAAGGATATTCAATTTATGATTAGTTAAGTCCATTTGCTGTTTTAGGTTTATTTTTTGTGGTTCCTTTTGTAACTCTGCTTCAAGTCTTTTATATTCTTCTTCTAGGGTTCTTTGTTATTGCTTCTTCCTTTTGTTTTTCTTCCTGTAAATGTTATGGCAATTCCTCTCGTATATGCTTTCATTGTATCCCATAGGTTTTGTAATGTCCTCTTTCCTGTTTTCTTTAAAAAAAAGAATCCCATTTGTTTTTCTGCTTAAATTCTATATCCTTTAGTATCGATCAGTTCAGAGTCCATCTTATACTTTTCTTTCGTTCTTTCCAGTTAATTCTCATTGAATTGTGGTCTGCCCATAGATTTGTATCTATTACTGCCTCATATGCATTTGTATTTAATTCCATCGACATCCATATCATGTGTATTCTAGACCAGGATCTGTGTCTGTTAGAGTAGAATGTGTATTGGTTTCCCCCAAAGGTTTCTCTCTCTCCATACATCTTGTATATTTAACTTTTCTGACATTTTAAATAAGGTTCTAGGTAGAATCCTTTTTACTCCTTTTCTTATTCTATTGCTTTTAAAGTCCTAAAATCTGCTAGGAGACAGATATTGTCACACTCCATCTCACGTATAGTATTATGTAGTTTTTTTATAGAATTGTTCTTGTCCACTATTAGGTGTATAGATTGCAACTAGGAGTATTCATTTTTTATTTAATATTGCTTCCACAATTAAAATCCTTCCCTCTTCATCTTTATATATTTGATTTGCCTGAATTGTTTCTTTGATATATAACACCACTTCTCTCTTCTTTTGTTGGGATAACGACACAAATAGTTTCCCCAATTTGGGGTACTCCAGTAGTTCTTTGTGTTTTTATTTTATATGGATTTTTTGTAGTGATATTATGTCAAGACTTAATCTTTGTAATTTGTTGATGGTCTTTTCATGGGTGAGTTCAATCCTTTGATATTTAGTGATAATATCTTAAGTTCTTTTTACATTGTTCTATTTATATCTAGGTCTTATACTCCTGGTTGCTCTTATTTCTCTTGGTTCTTTAGGTCTTGTTCCATTGTTCTCTATTCAGTCCTTTTTCTCTTTCCTTTTGCTGCAGTTCCTTTTCTTCTATGGCAAGCATTCCTTGATCTCTATTTTCTAATGCTTCCCTCTCCTCCAGTTCCTCTTTGGTATCAAAATACTAGTTGTAGAACTCTGTTGCTTTATCCAATGAGTCCAATCTATATCTCTTTTCACGCCATGTGACCAGTATTCCTTCCAGAGTCAGCCATCTGAAGTTAACACTATACCTGATCAACAACATAATCAAAAATTGGTACAGCTTCCTCAGTTCTCTAACTCTTCTTGGGACTTGTTTCAGAACTTTATAGTGTATTGGCTCATCTCTTGCCTTATTAAGAACTTTGTCTCTCATCAATTTCTTTATAAATCTTACAGGTACCTTCTTTGATAATTTGTGTGGATTTTATATGTTTCATCAATTTCTATCAGCAACTCTTCTTTCTCTGTCCCTGATGCCTTTGTCAGTAACTCTGCCATAATATCTGGTAAGTCTTCCCCATTCTCCTCTTCCATATTCTGGAATCTTAAATAATGTGCTGCTTTTTCTGTCTCCAGGAATATTACTGTGGTTTCTAACTCTTTATTTGCATGGATCAGCCTATCATTTATTTCATCTACTCTTTTTTCTTCTTTCTCCATCCTCTCTTCTATTTCTTCTATTTTCTGTTCATTTTTGTAATCATTTGCTGGAAATTTTCAAACTTTCCACCCATATTTTGTATCTTGTCTTTTAATTCTCCTGTATCACTTCTCAGTTCTCCTATTTCCCTCTTCATTTCGTCATGGTTTTTTGTCATAATCTTCTACGTCGATTGGAGCATAGCCTGCAATTCCTCAAATATGTTTGATCTCTCCATTTGTATAATATCTTCTATTGACCTTTGATTGGATGGACCTGATGTAGCCGATGATGGTGTGGAGGCAGGTTTTCTCCCAAACCCTATCTTAATTAAGTTTGAAGTGCTTGTCATGGTCAGCAATTTGGTCAGCTTTTTTAGTATCCAACACCTCCAATCACCTTTAACACATATATAACCCTCCAGTACCCCAGATCTCACTTTACCAATAGGTATAAAAAAGAAAAATCCACTTCTGTTCTCCTTTTAGTCCATTCTTTTGTAACCCATAATGCCCTATATAAAATTAGAAGGGAGATGATGATGGTTATTTGTTGTGGCTCTGAGGCTTGATGGGGAAGAGGAGGATTGGGAATGCCTTCCTCCCCAGGACCTTCCTCTTCGGCAATGCCTTCCTCCCTGATTGTGCCTCAGGTGTCGGCAGATAACCGAGAGGGAATGCCTGAGGCTAATCAGGAGAAGGAGGAGGGCATATCAAGTAGACGAATACTGGCTTGATGCTAGACAACGTTGCAGGAAAAGTGTGAGCTGCAACGCAGAAAGCGGGGACGAATCAGAGACTGAGCTGAGTGACTGACACACCCCACAGGGGATAAAAGTGGGTGTGTTTTCTCTGAGAGCTCCATATGGGACAAAGTGTGAGTTTTTCTGTGGAGCTTCGGTTTATTGGGGGCCTTCGTGATTTATGGTTCTGTTATCTTGTCGGACTTGGCAGGCAGTGTGTGTGTGATACTGCCAAGAGCCCTGCCTGCTTCAAGGAATTAACTCTATAGTTGCTGAATCTTCTTGCCTGACTGTATTTTGTCAGAGTTGTGGACTTTCCATCCTCATTGGAAAGGTGAGACATAACATTTTTGTCCCACACACATAAACCATCTTTTGACCAAGATGGATCAACAGCAGCAGCAGCAGCAGCAGCAGCAGCAGCAGCAATTTCACTAGCAGCTGCAGAATGAAAATCAGGCTTTGCAACAACAGCTGACTAATCAACTTGCTCTGCTGCAGGCTCATGCTGCTCTTCCTGCCCCTCCCCATCGGAAATGCTCAGTGGCTGTGCCGGATAAGTCTTCTGGGCAGCCTGAGATGTTCCTGGCTTTCATGGGACAGTGCAATTGTTTATGGCTCTGAGGCCAGAGGATTTCCCAGATGACTGGGCTCAGGTGGGGTTTGTAATAAGCCTCCTTTCGGGCTCGGCTACCAGATGGGCCACTCCTTTATTACTGCAGAACAGCCCGTTGTTAATGGATTATTAGGGGTTTTGGCAACATTTGCGCCAAATGTATGAGGACCCCATATGGGTGCAGATGGCAGCCAGACGTCTGAAGGAACTTCGCCAGGGGAAGCAGCCCCCACAGGAATTCATCTCAGAATTTCTGCCGATCTGTCTGGATTCTAATTGGAACCCCTGCTGTAGAGACATAAACAGCCTTGATGGATGCGTTTCAGGATGGTCATTCAGAGGAGCTACAGGATGAGTTGGTTTGGGTGGAACCAGCCCCGACCCTCAACACTCTGGTGGTGCAATGCTTGCACATCGATGCCTGACTTCAATGGCGCAGGACTCGATGCACCATCCAGGAGCAGCCCTCCACCTCTCTGCCACAGCGCCTTGTGCAACCAGTGCCCCGGGTCACCCAAAGTGTTGTGGCTATGACTGAGGAGCCAATGGAGTTGGGAGTGGTCCGACCTTGCCTGACGGCCCAAGAATGCACACAGAGACATCAAGGAGGTTTGTGTTTATATTGTGGGGGGCCAGGACGTTTTGCTCATTCCTGTCCTATTAAGCAAAGGGAAGCACGCACGCCTGTGCCTGAATCTTGGCCTGGTCAGTCAGGAAACAGGGAAGGGCCGACCTTGGGGAAACCCTAGGTCGGGCGCATACCAAACACCTGCCTGAAGTAGCAGAGGTGGACTCTGGGCCCCCTCAGCATCTGCTTCTGGACACTCGGGTTTTCTTGCCGACCTGGTCGAAAGGGATTCCCGCAATTGTGCTGGTGGACTCGGGGGCCACGACGAACTTTATGGACTGGGCCTTTGTGGCCCATTTTGATGTCCCCCTGGTTCCGGTGGACCCTCCAATGAGGGTCGAGACTATTGACAGGCGGGAACTTCATGCTGGGCCCATTCAATTCACTACCCAGCCATTGCGCCTAGTCATTGGTGACCATGAGGAGGTGATCCGCTTTTATATCACCGCGGATCTCCATCTCCCGTTAGTCCTCGGCATGGCTTGGCTTCGGATTCATGATCCTCAGGTGGCATGGTCACGGAATGCCATTTCCTTTCCAAGTTTACAGTGCATAGACCATTTACGCTACACCTGTGCTGGCCAGGACATCACCACCTCTGCCATCTCCATATCTCCTGAATTGTTGGACTTCTCAGATGTGTTCAGTGAGAAGGAGGTGGACCGGTTACCCTCTCATCAGCCTTATGATTGCCCGGTGGACCTTCTGCCCGATGTCCCACTACCCAAAGGATGTCTGTTTTCCATGTCCGAGCCCGAATTGGCTGCCCTCCATGACTTTTTGGACAAGAATTTGGCCCGAGGATTCATCCAGCCGTCGTTGTCCCCTCTCTCAGCTCCCATTCTTTTTGTTAAGAAGATGGGAGATTTACGCTTGTGTTGCAATTACCGCTGGTTGAACGCCATCACGGTGTGGAATAGTTACCCCTTGCCGCTCATTCCAGAATTGATGGAGCGGTTGGGGGAGGCCATTGTCTTCACTAAGCTCGATCTTCGAGGGGCCTACAACCTGGTGTGGATGCAGGAGGGGGACGAATGGAAGATGGCGTTTGGCACCCAATATGGCCATTTTGAGTACACTGTGATGCTGTTTGGGTTGACCAATGCCCCCGCGGTCTTCCAGCACCTGATGAACGACGTGTTTCAGGACATGTTAGATCAGTTCGTGGTGGTATACCTGAATGATATTTTGATTTATTCCAGGTCCAGGGACAGCCACCTTCAACATGTTCGTCTGGACTTGCAACGTCTTTGGGACCATCAACTCTATGCAAAGCTGGAGAAATGCCTCTTCTTCCAGACTTCCATAGAGTTCCTGGGGCACATCATCTCTCCCAAAGGCATCGCCATGGACCCACATTAAGCGGAGGCCTTGTGTAGTTGGGAACCCCCTCGTTGAGTGAAGGACGTTCAATGTCTCTTGGGGTTTGCTAATTATTACCGAACATTAATCCCGGGTTTTGCAAAACTGACGAGTCCAATAACCCAGCTCCTTCGAAAGAAGGTCCCGTTCCAGTGGGGACCCCTGTAGCAACAGGCTTTTGAGGCCCTCAAGAAGGCCTTCATCACTGAACCTGTCCTGAGGCATCCTGATCTGCATTGTCCTTTCATGGTGGAGACGGATGTGTCCAACGTGGCTATTGGGGCTGTGTTGTTGCAAGCCCCGGTGGATAGCGCACCTCTTTTTCCCTGCGCTTAGTATTCCTGGAAACTCACTCCTTCCAAGCACAATTACACTATCTGGGAAAAAGAGTTGCTGGCTATCAAGGCTGCGTTTGAGACTTGGCGACATCATCTTGAGGGGACCCGGCACAAGGTGGAGGTTCGGACGGACCATCAGAATTTGGAACACTTGTCCACGGTGAGGAAGTTGAACCAGCGGCAGATCTGGTGGTCATTGTTTTTTGCCCGGTTTAACTTTTCTGTGACCTATATTCCCAGTGGTCACAATCGGAAAGCAAATGCTCTGTCCCACAAACCTGAGTACCTTTGCCCCGAGAACCCCCTTCCTCCACGGATGGTGCTGCCAGCAGAATCTTTGGCCGTAGTTCAGGAACCAGTGGATTTGCGGACTCAGGTGTGAGAGGTGCAGAGCCTGGACACTTGGTCGCAGCAGAGGATGGGGGAGATTGGACCTGACTCCCCATGGACTTTGGAGGAGGGCTTACTCTGACATCGGGGCCAGTTGTATGTACCCACGGGGCCGCTTCAAGCCCTTATTATGACTCAGTGTCACGACAACCCTGCTCCCGGCCATTTTGGGTTTTTTAAGACCCTTCATCTTGTCATGTGGACTTTTTGGTGGCCTTGAGTCCAGCATGATGTCCACACCTATGTTGCGTCTTGTGTACCGTGCAAGCAAATGAAAGCCGCAACGGGTGCACCTCCTGGTCTTCAATCTTTGCCAACTCCAGAAAGACCATGTGGAGAAATTTCCATGGACTTCTTAACACATTTCCCCTCTTCGTCTGGATTTACGACTGTACTTGTGGTGCTCAACATGTTAACCAAAATGGCCCACTTTATCCCATGTTGTAAATTACCGTCGGCCTGTACTTCTGTCCGGTTGTTTTTGCAGCATGTGTTTCATCTTCATGGTCTGCCAGACAGGGTAGTTTCAGATTGCGGTGTCCAATTTACCGCTCAATTTTGGAAGAGCCTGATGACAGGTGCAGTTGTGCTTATCGTCGGCACACCAGCCGGAGACTGATGGTGGGACGAAGAAGGTGATTGGCATTCTCGCACAATATTTACGGTGTTTTGTCAACCACTGACAGAACGATTGGGTGACTTATCTCCCTCTGGCGGAGTTTGCCTTCAATAACTCCCAGCACACCTCCACCCAAATGACACCTTTTTACATGAATTTGGCTTCCATCCAAGGTTTTTCCCATTGTCACTCTTGGATTCCCCGGTTCCTGAGATGTGGGAATTCTTGTCAAAACTGCATTCTGTTCAACAATTGATTAGACAGCAATTGTTACGGGCTAAGGAGGACTATAAAAGGTTTGCGGATCGCTCTCGCCGGGCAACATCCCCGCTGGCTGTGGGAGACCAGGTGTGGTTGTCCACAAAACATCTAACGGTTGACCGCCTGATCAAGAAGCTGGACCATCAATTCATCGGTCCCTTCCCTATTGAGGCGGTCATTAATCCAGTAGCTTATCGGCTCACCCTACTGTGCTCCATGCACATTCATCCTGTCTTCCACCATTCTCTTCTGGTTCCTGACGCCCCTTCGTGTGCTCTCCGTTCTCCTGCTGCTGCGGTTCCTCCACCTGTACCCGACGATGATACCACTGCTGATGACACGGTGGTCAGTATTCGGGATTCCCACTGGCTGAAAGGACAGTTTCAATATTTCATCGAGAGGCTGGGGGATGGACCGGAGGCCCTTTCCTGGGTGGATGCTTCCACATTAAATGCCCCGGACCTTATACGGAGCTTCCATGCTTAGTTCCCTTTGAAACCACATCCTGATCATTAGACTTGGGGGAAGGGCCCATCAGTGAGGGATAGTGTTGTGGCTCTCAGCCTTGAGCGTGCATTGTTGGAGGAAGAGGACTCGGGCGATGGGGAAGAGGAGGATTGGGAATGCCTGCCTCCCCAGGACCTTCCTCTTCGGCAATGCCTTCCTCCCTGATTGTGCCTCAGGTGTTGGCAGATAACCGAGAGGGAAAGTCTGAGGCTAATCAGGAGAAGCAGGAGGGCATATCGGAGCAGCCTCTGACAGAGAATCAAGTAGACGAATGCTGGCTTGATGCTAGACAACGTTGCAGGAAAAAGTGTGAGCTGCAACACAGGAAGCGGGGACGAATCAGAGACTGAGCTGAGTGACTGACACACCCCACAGGGGATAAAAGTGGGTGTGTTTTCTCTGAGAGTTCTGTAGGGGACAAAGTGTGAGTTTTTCTGTGGAGCTTCGGTTTATTGGGGGCCTTCGTGATTTATGGTTCTGTTATCTTGTCGGACTTGGCAGGCAGCGTGTGTGTGATACTGCCAAGAGCACTGCCTGCTTCAAGGAATTAACTCTATAGCTGCTGAAACTTCTTGCCTGCCTGCATTTTGTCAGAGTTGTGGACTTTCCATCCTCATTGGAAAGGTGAGACATAACATTTATTATTATTATTAATAATAATAACAATAACAGTAATAATAGTAGTAGTAGTAATGGTAATGAGACCAGGATAAGAAGAGGAAATTGGTAATCCAAAATGGACCATTATGTTTGTCCTTAATGTTCTGCTTTATCTGTCCTCTTATATTGTGGGTCCATAAAGAATATTTGTAATCCTGAAGTCCTGTTAGGTCACCAACCTCTAGTAGATCAGTCTTCGAAACAAATGAAGACAGCTTTAAACCACCTTTTTTGTAATCCACCACAAGTCAGCCAGAATTGTAAAATGTTCAAGAAGTGAGAGGGGGAAAATCCACTATCCTTCCCTTTTATGCCCACTTTGGCCAGTAGATGTCCTCCTTGCTCCTTCTCTCCAGAGATTTCCTCCTGTCCTTCTCTCTGAAGCCCCCCTTTCTTCTTAAATCAGGATAGGAATGTCACTCACTTTGGTAGGAATTGGAGACAGGTCTGCATCCAGGTCCAATCCACTGCTTCCTTCCGCTTTCTCACCACTTGCTCTGACCAGCTGTCATCGCTTTGGTTCAGCCATTAATGGCCATCTTCTTCTCCACCTTCTTTCAGGAAGGATTTCTCCTGACCGGCAAAGTGGGTTACCATCCATTTGAGATCTGTAGAGAGCCCTTCCTCTCCTGTTGCCCCTACAGGGCAGCTTTGGTTTCTACGAGCCCTTCGGATGGACAGAAACTGGCTGTGCTATGCGGAGGTCCCACTCACATACCCATTCATGATGACACCAGCTGGCTCCTCTCTAGCTATCATTTACTTAAGAAGGAGAAAAATATATGTGCATATATTTTAAAAATGTTTTCCCAGTGCTAGATTATGAGAGGTCTGTTTTCTACATCTGGTTCCACATATGAATGGAATCATCTATAGGTTCCTAAACCAGATTATATAGTTTCTGTTAAATGACCAGTGTTTATGGTAAGTACAATGGAATGAACTCCTGTACATCATTTTCACCACTGGTAGCAACTTTGCCTCTCAATCCTACCATTTCACTCTGCAGGGAAAAAAAAGGACAGGAGAATTGAATATTGCCTATTTCAGAAGTTTGACTTCCCATTGCTTAAGAAGATGGGATAATGGATTTATCTTTTTTTCACTTCTACACGATAGCAATCTCTTGTTCAATTAGTGTGTAGAGCAAATGTGTCCAAAACCAAAATGGAATTATAAATACAGTCGGTGAAATTTCATGTCACAACTTCATACTTGTATCTCCTTTTTAATTATTCTGAAGTGGAATAGTTCACTAAGGCACATATACAGAGTAAATGTCACTCAAAGGTTATATGGCATTAAAAACCTCCAGGAAATGTACGCTGAATTTCAATGATGTGCTTTGTTTTGAAAAGGGAAAATGTCATCCTGCACTAACTTTCCTGGTATTTGCTACTTGTTTAGAAACAGTGCCCTAGGCTAGCCCTACATCTTGAATATGAAGTGGAAAATACATTCTGGGAAGTTGAACTCATTCTTACATTGTTACCTTAATTTGGCCTCCAAGAGGTGGGAATAATAAAATATGAAAACAAGGTAAATCAAATAAACTGCTGAAATAGAAGAAAAATCATTTTTCAGTCCTTCAGCTACAGTTTGCTGGGATGGAGCAATACCTAACAGTAAAGCAAATTTTTGAGCTGACAGAGGAAATATGGCCAATAGCCAGAATCTCTAGCTGTAAGGTTCATATAGAAAGTAATAAGAAAGACCTCTACATTGTATAGAACTTCAAAATAGATCTTTTCTTCACCGGATCTTCAATCACTTACCCATTGAAATGAAGTTTGGAAGCATATTATTCTTCTGCATGGAACAGCTCCATTGGATCAATAAAAGGAACTTCCTGACATGCACAACAAAGCACCAAAACTCCAGTTATTGAATTGAAGCTGCCAACTTTGGTGAATTGGTCCACTTTGAAGCTTTATTGAGGTAGAACAATTGACTTATCAGAAGCAAAGCACCTCATTAACGCAGACCATGGTTAAACTGCATGGGTTTACTCTACTGCAAGTTCTGGGGAACTACAGCTAATCAAAGGGAGCTGGATAAATCAATATTCTGATTTTATAAAGCAGTTGAAAATGTTCAGGCAGCCACCAGCTTGAATAAAAGAAAATTTCAAGAATACTGATTTTACCATCAACTCTTTTCAAACCCAATATTTAAAAAGGTTATTCAACAAACTACTTTGTCTCTGAAAGCAACTGTTTTACAAAAACAGTTGGCTTTGTTATTCTTATAGACATTCTAAGTCTTCTAAGTTTTTATAAATTCCTATTTTTTAAAAAAAAATTCTTCATAATGCGATCCCCAGGAGAGTTAGCGGAAAAAGTGAAAGATAAAATCATAATTTATTTAAATTTTTCCCTACTTTCTGTCTCTCCACTCCACCCTTTTAGCATATAGGGGGTATTGTGACTGTTGTAATGACATGTTAGTAAGAAATACACTGGGAATGGCAAAGGGTAAAAGAAGTTAGCAATTCATTTACCACAATTTTTCATAAGTTTGTACAGAACAAAACACATGTCCAGTTATTATAGGAAGCGATTAGTTTTAGCCACAATACTTCATTGATTTGTCTGTCCTTCCCTCCTTCTTTTTCTCTCTCTTTCTCCCCCCCTTCCCTCCCCCTTTCCCTCTCTCCCTCTCTCTTTCTCTCCCTCGTTCCCTCTCTTCTTCTCTTCCTCCCTCCCTCTCTTTCTTGTGGCTCATAAAGCCCTCTGCAAATGTTAATAGCAAGAGAGACAAAACTCAACAGTGTGGTTTCTCATTTTGATGTGAGAAACAAATTGATATTGATTCTGGGTAACATCCAAGCTCAACTGACAATGGATCCCCTTGGGGAGAACTCTCCTCCATTTCCTCTTGTTATGGATCTGGCCCAATGCTTTGAGCACTCGCAAGAAAGAAATGTAATAGAAACTTAGTAATTATTATAGTACACCAGAAATATTGCTATGAGAAGGCAACCTCCACCAGACTAATACCAGTCACAGATGTTGCTTTGTCAATTGGCTCTTTACTCTTTAAGTGATTTTATACATAGTCTTCTTTAATGTGTTTTAAAATTTTAGCTATGTTTTAATTCTTGTTAGCCAGCTTGAATGCCTTCTAATGACAAAATAAAAAAATAAAACATCCATTAATACCTACATTTGCCTTTTCAGCCTTAGGAAATGAAAGACAATCATTCATAGACTGGAAATAAGGTTCACAGAGCACCTAGGAAGCATGGCTTACTAAAAGGCTGGAACTTCCCAAAATACCTCCATCAATACTGGCAAGCCACCAGAAGATAAACTGAGAGAAAACTCCATTCCTTATTAACATTGATGATGGCTATCTAGTTTGGGTAATGAAATATCTTCAGGAAAACAACCAAGCTCAGAGAATACCAAGGACCCATCAGATATATATTTCAAGTTTGCTCATTTTATATTTATCACATCCCTCTTGCATTCTATGCTCATTTGCACACATATAAACATGCCCATGGTAGAGATTGTATGTCCTGGAGGCAAAGCCCCAATGGCAATAATGGAAATTTCTCAGTAATCTTAGAATTTTATTCCGAAATGCTTGTGCATCCCAAACAGCCTCTGAGATATTACAGCCACAGAAGAGCAAGGAAGTGATACTTTCAGATTCAGATAATGACTTGATTCCTGGTTTTGTTGAAGTTAGGGAGGATAACAAATTTAGCTCATTAAGATTTGTCATTGAATATACTGAATTCCTGTCTATCCATTACAGATAACAATACGGATACATACGATATACATTAGTGCTTGCATATTTCACAAATTCCTCTATAACTGTCTGGCTTGGTTCTGCAACCCAACAAGACAGACACAGACTTCAGAGGATAATTAGGACTGCAGAAAAACAAACCTGCCTTCAATTGAGGACCTGTATGCTGCACAAGTCAAAAAGAGGGCTGTGAAAATATTTACAGACCCCTCATATCCTGGACATAAACTGTTTCAACTCCTACCCTCAAAATGATGCTACAGAGCATTGCACACCAGAACAACTAGACACAAGAACAGTTTTTCCCCAAATGCCATCACTCTGCTAAACAAATAATTCCCTCAACACTGTCCAACTATTCACAAAGTCTGCATTACTATTATTATTAATCTTCGCACAGTTCCTATCATCCATCTTCTCCCACTTGTGACTGTATGACTGTAACTTTGTTGATTGTATCATTACAATTTATATTGTCTGTTTCCTAGTATGATTTGATTGCTTATTTGTATCCTATGACTATCATTAAATGTTGTACCTTATGATTCTTTTCTTTTTATGTACACTGAGAGCATATGCGCCAAGACAAATTCCTTGTGTGTCTAATCACACTTAGCCAATAAAGATTCATTCATTCATTCATTCATTCATTCATTCATTCATTCATTCATTCATAGTTATTCACAACAATTCATTCATTCATAGTTATTCACAACTTCAAACAACCATGAAATGTTAGGCGAATAGAATAAAATGGATACTAGAGGAAAATATGGACATGCATCTTACTATGGAAAAGTTCATTTCAGAAAGGGTGACTATTATGAATATTGTTCAAGAAAAATAGGCATAAATATGAATGAAGATTTCCCCCACAATTCATTAGCCATAAAGACAGGCTAAACTAAATTTGGTTGATAAGGGATAAATGTGGAGAAAATATCAGGTGTGTCCGACTAAAATATATGTATATTTTTAATGTCAACTTAATTGACATAAGTCATGAGTATCTGTTACCTGAGCAATTTTACACAGATGAAGAACTTAGACTTGTTTTACAGGTAGGGGTGGGATTCAATTTTTTTTACAATTGGTTCTGTGGACATGGCTTAGTTGGTGGGTGTGGCTTGGTGGGCATGTGACTGGGTGGGCATGGCCAACTTGATGTATCTCACATCGAGGGGTGCTTTTCCTCACGACTGTGAGGAATCTGGGAATTGCAACATTGTAAGTGTGAAAAACCATCATGTCACTTTTTTCAATGCCATTGTAACTTTGAGTGGTCACTAAGTGAACTGTTGTAAATCAAGGATTACCTGCACAAAAATACAAAAAGCTTCTTTGCTTGCAAAAAAGCTGCCCTAAATACCAATTATTAGATTAAAAATACCTGCAAGTGGAATTACAAATCAGGCAGGGTGCCAGAGCACCTTGAGGAATGCAAATAGTTAAAATGCAATGATAACTATCAGCAGCCAACTCTTGCTCATAAAGTGAAACTCAGAGGTCATTTAAGCTCTCCAGAAAGAGCACACCCAGGAAAAGCAATCCTTAGAACCATTTGTACCACTTAAAGATACCAGCTGGTCTCACTCACCTCACAAGATATCCTAAGGAAATCATCCAGATTTAAGGAAAGGTCACATGTCCCCCAGAAAGGCAGTAAAAAAATCAGTGGTAAGCTTGCATCTTGCCTCTTGGAAGTATATCCCAAGACCCACTCCCCAGATAGAAAAAGAAACCATGAGGAAGGAAAAAAATTCAAATACAATACAAATAATTAAATCAAAACAGTAGCTGTTGCTTGTTAAACCAGAACAAATAGACACAGGAAGTAGCCAGATTTCTCAACCCAGTTTATTTTCAGGAACAGACATTAACCTTTTTCCTTCCAAACAAAGCTGAAGAGGGAAAATTATCCCATCAATAAACACAGGATTAAATATCACCAAGGACAGAATTCAACTTCACCAAAAACCAGTTTTAGACCAAAATTCAGAAAGAGTTTGTAAACTCATGTTTGAATGTCAATCTTTTTAGTTAGCCAAGAAGCCTTGCTGAATGTCACTCATCTTGGTTTCTTGTCATTAAATGCTCCTTTCCAAGAGCATTTTTATTTCTTCAAAGTGCTGATTGTTGCATGTGGCTGCAAGTATATCTAGGGGAGTATCTCTTTCCAACAGCAGTGTAAAAAGCTTAAAATAACCCTTCCCCTTTAAGAAAGTAAAAAAAAACCTCCTTCAGAGACAGTAAGTCTAGGCATACTGCCAATAATGTAATAAGGGTGGAAAAAAACAAAAGGAAATTTCTTCTAAGTGCCAGTTCTCCGAAGTGCTTAGAAAGTTAACAAGGGGTTCTATAGAACAGGTCAGAACCAGTAGAATCCCACCCCTGTTTACAGATATCAGCATCCACTAGATCTTTGCAATTGGCATCAATTGGAGTCAACTGTAGGCATCTGAGACATCAAAAGCCAATTCTTATGATCTTTACTGTGCAAACAGTTGGCTTGTGTTCAACAGACCTGAAAATTGTTTTGAGTTTCACTTTATTATCTAGGTAAATTAACCTGAGTTTTCAGAATAAAAATAAGATCTCTCAATGTGCATTAGAAGAAATTTCCTTCCTTTTTTGCTCTGCACCAGAAACTTGTCCGTCTTTTGGGGGTTCTTTGTCTGCTGAAATCGTGGCTGCAACCAGGAGACCAGTTCATAGTTTCTCTGCAAAAGAAAGGAGATGGAAACAGAACTACAAAAACCACACATATGGTGACAGGAAGTCCAGAGGTTAAACTCAGGCAATATTTTTCTTTCATTCCTCTCCAGCTGTTAATCTCTTTCTTGACATTTCTGGTATGCTCAGTTACAATGTCAGAGGAACAAATTGTCACATCTTCTTGGCAAGCTTTCAGAAGCTTCTCTCTACTACACCCTCCTCGCACCAGTTCCATTGCCAGATGTTTGTTATTCCACATAGGAATAACAAACCCTGCTTTTGAGACTGGAGATGATTAATATTTCAATAGGCCTGAAATGATGCAATCTGATGTTCATTTTCTTTCTGATAATTGCATGTAACAAAGAGAAGCTGCTGCTCTAGTCACAAAGGAATTATTACAGCCTTGATATTTCGAATAGCCATTTTATGACTCTTCTTTACATTGTACAAAAGCCCAAATTTCAGCCTGACTTCCTGTTTTGGGATACCAGCTGTTACTTAGACATTTGTTGGTTTCTATGCAGATGCTACTGTACAATAATAGAAATCAAAGATGAACTAAAAGTGGATGATCGAATCACAAGCAATAAATAAATGACAACATAAAAATGTATTCCTTTGTTATGATGTTTCCCATTGAGATTTAGACTTGTAGCAACTAATCTACTCTATTAAAAAAGTGGGCATACAATAATCTGCTTTGAGTAGTTGATATATTCCAATGTATTCCAAATCTGGGAGAGGTTCAGTATGGAACACAGGATTGGCTGCCTTTTAATATAAGACACTTGTCACAATCACACCTAACCATTGCCTCTCAGAGCATAATTAATTCCAAATTTTAATTGAGGTTGGTAAAGCATGTCAGGAGACAACAAGTGAGGAAAAACCATCATGAATCTAACTCTCATAAGAGCTCATTATTAAGCCTACTTAGTGGTGTTGATGCAAACCAAAAAAGAAAGAAAGAAAACCCACATTTTCCCCCTCAACTTCCATTGCATCCACTGTGTCACCCATGGAGTTCTTCCAAGTAATTCAGGACATTTTTGGACCTGATTCAGAGAACATTTTGATCCTTGGTGGCAGGAATATGTTAGCTAGACACTTAAAGGATAAAATGAAATGTGAATAATGTACTTGATTGAGTTTGGTTAGCACTTATTCAATCCCTCATGGTTTATGGCTTAAGAAGTGATAAATTGTCCTGCAATTTACAACTCCTACGCTGCAAAAACATATGGACTACTCTACTTGACCAGGGTAAAGCTATAGACGCAATTTACATAGACTTCTGCAAAGCCTTTTATTCAGTGGTACACAACAATCTACTGTTAAAACTAAACTCTTACGGCATTTCTGGATCCATCCATAAGTGGGTTACTGCATTCCTGTCAAACAGGCAACAAATAATAAAAATAGGGAGCACTATATCAAACCCTGCTCCAGTTAACAACAGTGTCCCCAAGGCAGCATTCTAGGACCCACACTCTTTATACTCTATATAAATGACCTTTGTGATCACCTTATAAGCAACTGCATCCTCTTTGTGGATGACATAATTCAATACCACTGACAATGCTACTATCCTTCAAAGCAACCTTGATTATGTTTCTGAATGGTCAAACATCTGGCAACTGCAAATCTTGACCAACAAATTCTCTGTCCTACACATTGGTAAAAAAAATAAGTACACCAAATACAAACTAGGCAGATATGACCTTGTTGATGATCCTTACTCTGTCAAGGACCTTGGAGTTCTCATATCAAATGACCTAAGCGCCAGAGCTCACTGTAACAGCATTGCCAAAAAGGCATTAAGAGTTGTAAATCTAATCTTACGAAGCTTCTCCTCTGGAAATTTCGAATTGCTACTAGAACATACAAAACTTTTGCCAGAGCAATACTTGAATACAGCTGTCAGTGCGGATTCCATCAGTCTAAACTCTGCACTGCATATCAGACATTGATACAATTGAGAGAGTCCATAAGTATTTCACGAGAAGAGTACTACACTCCTCTGCTCGCAACAGAATACCCTATTTAAATATGCCACTTAAATATTCTTGGTTACCCAATTGGATGATACCTGCAAGGACAAATATTAAGTGACTGCAACCTTAATTAATTTGCCTGGGGCCCTCAGTGATTTTTAGTACTCTTAACTGTAGTATTTTTCTGAAAAGGTTGTCTAAATTAGGCATGGTGGAACAGTCTTGAAGCAGTTTCATTTCTACCTGACCTGAACAATCACCTCTGTGTTGAAAGATTTCTGCTTGATTCCATGGTGGTTATTCTTTGGTGGTTTCACAAAGTTCCATTTTATAATCCACATTGTTCAACATCTGCACAAAACCACAGAATGAGAACATTCAGATAAAATGGAATAAAATATCATCAGTATTCTGATAAAGCTCAACAATTTTTCTCCCTTTCATTTGATCCAGGTGACACTGTAGAATTGGTGAATCATTGCCTGTCTATAGTAATGGACAAGATAAAACCCAAGAAACTGAAGCTCAGGCTTGACAAGACAGACGTGCTATTGATACTTCACATTTCAAGGACAGTTTCTTTCTTATGAATGGGACTATGCTCTCCTTAAAGGATCGGGATCATATGGGGTGCATCTGGATTTATTTTTAATCTAAAATATATTTTACTAGTCCTGTTTGATACATCAGCTGCAATAGTACTTGGATTAGCCTTGCAACAACAACCCATTCTGTCACAATTTTTTATGTAACTTCTTATAATAAATGTGGATTCAGAAAGTTCAAATAGCTCAAAAATGGGTTGGCAACCATATTGATTATAATTGGAAATATGAACAAACCACACTTTCATTTGATTCCAGGTGTCAAGATCCTCTCTCCCCAGTTCAAGCAGACTTGAAACTTTCTGGTCTCTTTCCACTAAACTTTTTTAAAAATAATTTTTTATTGAGTTTTACACATTTAAAAACAACACAAATACAAAACAGCACAACAACAAAACAACACAAATACAATCTTTGCAGTGCTGTGACATCAACTTTTCCAGTTTCTTCTAACTATATACTATAACTATAAACACATACATATAAATATACATATAAATACACACACACACACACACACACCTATTTGTTTATATTATTTTTTATTTCTACTGTCCTACTATCCAACCAGTTTTACCATTTTTCCCAGACTGTACATTATTCCTTCTCTTCCCTGTCTTGCAATTCTAACATGAGTTTTACCATTTCTGTGCAATCCATAATTTTTTTTATAGTCATACTACCTGTGGGAATGCTATCTAACTTTCAGCTCTGAGCATGTGTTATTCTTGCTGCTGTTAATATGAGTATTATGATGTATTCAATTTCTTAATTTCTTAAATGCTCCTCTAATCATCCCTAACAAATACATTTCAGGCTTAAGTTCTACTTGAAATCCAATAATTTATTGCAACCATGTTCTAATTTTGTTCCAGTATTTTTTTGCTTTGGGCAAAACCACCACATGTGAAAGAAGGTATCTTGTTTGTTTTTGCATTTCCAGCATTCAGGGTTCATATTTGGGTATATTTTAGCTAATCTTGCTGGTGCTAGATGCCAATGGTAAAACATTTTATAAAGGTTTTCTTTATATGTGGTAGCCATTTTTAGTTTACAATTTTTGGTCCACAATTTTTCCCAACCTTCTAATTGCATATTATACCCAAAATTTCTTGCCCAGGCTATTATTGTTCCTTATCTAATGTATTTGGATAGATCATGGCTTCCACTGTTGATAGCCATCCTGGAATTTTGATGAAATATTTTTTTAAATTTTCTTCCAAATCTGTAATAATGCATCTCTAATTTGGTGATTTTGGAAGTTGAATATGATTCCCCACACACAGTGTGCCACCCTATTTGTAGATCATGCTCTTCCAGTATTAGTGCTCTCTTATTGTTCAAGGATATCCATTCTTTATTCCATGCTAGTGCTGCTGCATGATAGTTTGATTCCCAGTCAGGTAGTCCGAATCCACCTCTACTTCCATTATCCCGCAATAGTTTTAGCCTAATTCTGGGTTTTTCCCCAGCCCATATTAATTTAGTTGTTACCTTATTCAATTCCCCCAAAAAGTTTTTATTAAGTTTTATAGGAATCATTTGGAATAGATATAAACATCTTGATAACAGATTCATTTATATTGCAGCAATTTTTCCTACTAATGATAGTTGTAATTTTCTCTATGTTTCCAGATCTTTCTTTGTCTGATTCATTAATTTGTTGTAAATATCTTCTTTTATTGATGAGCATCTCGCTGTCAGCCAAATTCCTATACATTTAATTTTATTTGTAATTTGCAGTTCCATTTCGCTTTTTAACTCTGTTTTCTGGCAGACTGTAAGGTTCTTAGCTAATATCTTGGTTTTATTTTTATTAATTTTAAGACCTGCCACCTTACTAAATTCTTCTATTTCATTTAACAATATTGTCCCTGACTCAATTGGATTTTCTATAAAGAATACCAAATCGTCTGCGAATGCCTGTGTTTTAAATCTTCCTTTTTTATCTTAATTCTCATAATTTCTTTATTATTCCTAATCTGCACTAGTAAAATTTCTATTGCAAGGAAAAAGATCAGAGGTGACAATGGACATCCCTGCCTCACTCCTTTAATTATATTAAATCATTTAGTGAAGGCACCATTCACTATCACATTAGCTTTCTATCATCCTTTCAAAATTTGATCCAAATTTCATCCATTTTATTTGCTGTTTAAAGAAGTCCCAGTTTAAATTATTGAATGCTTTTTGCACATCCAAGGAAATCAATACTGCTTGTTTTTCTGCATGTGCTTCATAATATTCCAATCCATTTGTTACTGTCCTAATATTATTTATAATTTGTCTTTTGGGTAAAAAAACCATTTTGGTCTGTGTGGATTATTTCATTTAATATTTTTTTCATTTTTTCTGCCATTATTGTCATAAATGTTTTATAGTTATCATCTAGCAATGAAATTGGCCTATAGTTTTGAATTGGTAGATGGTCGGTACCTTCTTTCAGTATTAATGTAGACTTCCACCCATGCATTCGGCAGCTTTGTTTCTAGCAATACTTCATTATATACTAATAACATCAGGGGTTCCATTGTTAAAACATAGTCTTATAAAACTCCCCTGAGAATGTATCCAGTCCCAGGGTTTTATTGCTTTTCTGCCTGTAAATTGCTTTTTTCAATTCTGTCTGTTATTTCCCATTCCAACATTTCTCTGCTATCTTCCATAATTATTGGAAGGCCTTTAAGGTATTCCTGTATCTTCCCTCTCTCTCTATTATCCTGCTTATATAATTTTTGAAATAGTTTCATATGAAGTCTTTCTTTTCTTCCATCTGATATTTGAGGTTTCCATCATCATCCTGTAATTGTTGTATTAATTTCTTTTCCCTTTCCTTTTTTAATTTATACGCCAACCACCTTCCTGGCTTGTTTGCCTGTTCAAAAAAGTTTTGTCGTACCAGGGGATTTTTTGGCATATTCTTCCTGTCTCAATAAGTTTAATTTATGTTTAATTAGTTCTCTTTCCCTTTTAATTTTATCATTTTGTGGTTCTTTCTGTAATGCATTCTCTGTTGTTTTTAATTTTTCCTGTAGTATGTTTTGTTTTTTCCATTTTTCTTTGTTTCTTTGGGCTATGTATGCTATAGTTATACCACAGTGTCCCATAGATTTTGCGGTGTTTTATATTGGTTTTTTGTTTTTTCCATTTATTTTTTAATCAATTGTATTTTTTTTCTTTCAGAATCTGTATGTCTAATATCCATCTTCTATTTTTCTTTTTTTAGCCTTTCCAAATTATTTTTAAAGGATTATGATCCGCCCAAGTGTTAGTCATTATTTCTATAGGTTCTAATTTGTTTTCAATTTCTTTATTCATCCAGATCATATTGAACCTGGACATGATTTTGGGGGGCTTGAGTAGAATATATATTTGTTTTCTTTCGGGTTTAATTCTCTCCAGCTATCTCTCAAATTTAATTCATAGGCTATCTCAAAGAATGATTTTGGTAGTGTTTTCCTCTTCTTCTTGTGTTTTTTTCTGGTTGCCGATATAATCTTTGATAACATCTATCACAGCATTAAAATCTCATAGTAAACAAATGTTTTCCTGTCCTTTTTCTATTATTTTTTCATGTACCTTGCTATGAAATTTCTTTTGAT
This sequence comes from Pseudonaja textilis, assembly GCF_049901715.1. Taxonomy (NCBI): domain Eukaryota; kingdom Metazoa; phylum Chordata; class Lepidosauria; order Squamata; family Elapidae; genus Pseudonaja; species Pseudonaja textilis. The sequence continues at coordinate 12,198,479 of NC_141998.1, read as the reverse complement.
TATCACTTGGAGCATATATTATCACTAGTAGTATTTGTTTTTGTTGAATTTTAATTTCTATCATTAGTACTTTTCCATTGTTATTGGAATAGATTAGTTTTGCTTTTATCTTTTCTTTAATGTATACAGTTTTCTTTTTTTCTGGTCTGCCAGTGATACAAATAGTTTTGCTAATTTTGCTTGTTTATTTAAATTTCATATATTTAAAACATTTAAAAAGAAACAAACAAACACTTATGTACATATATACATTTTGCAGAACGTATTGAGCATTGGTTACACTTTCCTTTCCTTTTTTTCTTTTACCCCTTAACATTAATGTGATCTACCTTGTTACAATACCTTCCTCGTTCTTTTAATGTTTTAATTTTACAGAATACTTTATGATTAAACGCACGTCCTTCATAGTTTCATAACTTATTCAGTTGTCGAATGTTGCTTTTCCTTTAACCATTCATACCAACAGTTCCAAACTTTGTAGTATTCACTATCTTTGTTGTTTTTTAGTAATTTGGTTAGGCTATCCATCTCTGCACACTCGTGAATTTTTTTTAATGACCATCTCCTCTGAAGGGATAATAGACAGTTTCCAATTTTGAGCATAGCTTATTCTGGCTGCCGTTATAATGTGCAAGATTAAATATTGATTTTTTTTTCTATTTTTGAGTCCATCATATCCAGCAAAAAGGTTTCAGGTTCAAGTTTTACATCTTGTTTAGTTATATTTAGAATCCAATTTTTGATATTTTTCCAAAACTTCTGGGCATATGGACATGTCCACCACATATGAAAGTATGTTCCCTGGACATAGTTACACTTCCAACAGTTTGGGGGAAGTTCAGGAACATCTTAGCCAGTCTTGTGGGTGGCAAGTGCTAACAATACACCATTTTATAGAGATTCTCTTTGTACGAGGCTGACATAGTTAGCTTGTAATTTATTTCCCAAATATGTTTCCACTTGTCTAATTCAATACTGTGGCCCACATTTTTTGCCCAAATTATCATACACTCTTTGACTGTTTCTTCTTTTAATTTATAATCCAATTGATATTTATATATTTTACTAATCAATTTCCTTTCCTCTTCATGCGAAATCTTATCAAATTCTTGGTAGGTCATATTAAAACCAAATTGTTCTTTATCTTTTTTGTAATGCATTTGTATCTGCACATAGGCCACCATGCTATCTCTTTTCCTTTAATTTGTATTTGATTCCTACCCTTTAACTCTCTGGTTTCATGTAATATATCTTTATATCTTACAATATTATCAAAATCTAAAACGTTTGGATGTGTAACTGCCTCCATTGTAGATAACCACAGTGGGACCTTACAGTAATGTATTTTTTTAAATCTTTTCCCAAATAGTTAATAACATGCTCCTTATATAATGCCTTTGAAAGTACAAGTGGTGTTTATTCTTTCCATCCCACATAAATGCGTGCCATCCAAGTTGGTGATCAAAGCCCTCTAATGTTAAGATCCTTTTATTTATCAAATTAACCCAGTCTTTGAGCCAGGTTGCTATCGCAGCATAGTAATATGTTTAAAAATCTGGAAGACCAAAGCCTCCTTTCTTTCTATCATCCTGTAATAATTTATATTTTATTCTGGGTTTTTTCCCCTGCCATATAAATTTGGATATATGTTTATTTAGTTCTTTAAAAATCTTTTTCCAACTTGACTGGTATGGTCTGAAATAAGAACAACAATTTTGGCAAAATATTCATTTTTACTATTGCAATACAACCTAATAGAGATATTTGTAATTTAGCCCAATTATCTAAGTCTTTAAATATTTGAATTGTTAATTTATCATAATTATCTTTTTTAATTGACAAGCACCTAGCTGTCAGCCATATCCCCAAATATTTTACTTTATTTACCACCTGTATCCCTAATCTCTTTGTTAGTTCTTCCTTTTGTTCATTTGTAGAGTTTTTTGTTATCACTTTTGTTTTTTCTTTATTAATTTTTAACCCTGCCACCTTTCCATATTGTTCTTTTTTTTTCCCCATCAAAATGGGTGTTGTTTCCAGGGGATCTTCCACTATAAATGCCATATTGTCAGCAAATGCTTGAAGTTTGTACTCCTCTTTTTTAACTTTTAACCCCCTGATCTCTTGTTTTTGTCTGATTTGTACCAGTAGCATCTCTTCTACTAATATATAAAGTAGGGGAGCCAAGGGGCATCCTTGTCTTACACCCTTATTTATCCTTATATTATCTGTATTTTCCCCATTTATTAATATTTTTGCAGTTTGGGTATTATATATTGTTTTAATGAATCCTAAAAAAAAATCACCAAATTTCATGCCTGTCAATTGTTTAATAAGAAAATTCCAATTCAAGGTGTCAAAAGCCTTCTGAGCATCTAAAAACATCAGTGCCATTGTTTTAGTTATGTGTACTTCATAGAATTCTAAAACATCCATAATTATTCTTGTATTTGTCTTCATTTGTCTATATGGCTAATATGTTCTATGATATGTGTTTCTTAGAGACATATTATGTCCACCTATTGTTTATACAGGTTTGTGAAAATTTGTTTTCTTTTTATTAGAGAATTTAATCTGTTTATATTCATAGATATTAGTGTTATTTCTTCTTCCATTTTATTGTCTGTACTGTTGCCTCTGTCTTCTGTTTATCCTGTTTTCTCTCTGGGCTCTTGTTCTAATTCCCTCTCTTTCACCCTGTTCTATTTCCTCTTTACTTCTCTCTTCTTGTTCTGGCTCTTTCCTTGGGTTGCTGCTCCTCTAGGCTTCTACTTTCTAGTTCTTTGCTACCAAGTTCTTCTTCTATTATCATAAGTTGGTAATAGAAGTCCTGTGCTTTTCCTAGGTTATCGGTTCTTATTTTCTTCTCCTGCCAGGTTATTAGCATACCTTTCGGTATAAGTCATCTGAATGGTATACTATGTTTTATCAGTTGTGTTGATAGGAAGCCATAGTCTCTCCTCTGTTCTCTCACAAGACTGGGTATCTGTTTCAGTGTCAGGATTTCTTTACCTTTGTATGATATGGGTTCATCTCTTGTCGCTCTATAGATTTCATATCTTACTTGTTTCTTTATAAATCTAATGTGGACTTCCCTCGGTAGATTGTGGTGTCAAGCATAGTTTGTATGCACCCTGTATATCTTGTTAATTTCATTTTGAATTTCTTGTCTCTCCCTTTTTATAGCTTCTGCAAACAGTTTTGACATTATTGTTCTCAAAACTTCTTCTTTGTTTTCCATTATATTGGTCTGAGATGATTCTTTTCGGCACCCCGTGCAGGCAATAGATGTGCTACAGGAACAACTTGCCAGCTTTTGGGCTGAAGGTAGCCTCGAGCAGGCTAAAAAATGGACTTGTTTTGAAAACAAATGGATCACTGACCAAATTACATTATTCCCTGAGGGGTCATGGAGTACATTTTTGGCTTGGACAGTTTTGCCACAGATAGGATTTTAATGGCACAGTCCATCGGACAGTGAGAGGGTAAGGTGTTGTATTTCTCCTCACCAAACCCCTCCCCCAAGTTTTTGTATTCTTTGTGGATGGGAGGTGCCTCAGGCAGTGGCTTGGATGCTGCCTTTAAACTCTTGACTTTTCTCTCATCACTCCCCTGCTGACCCAACTCCCCACAGCCTCTTTTTGCTGCATTTGGATCCCTTCTCACCATGGTCACCTACCTGGCTCCCTTCTGCCAGAATATATGTGGTTCTATTTTGTTAACCAGGATAACCCCAGGATCGCCTCTTTCTTCATCGTTGGTGCCACTATGAACCAGAGGATTTAATGGTGGTCATCCATCTCCATATGCACGGGCTCAGTTAAATAGGCAGCCAGGGGGCTCCTGACCAGTGATCCATCTACTTGCTTAAACTTCATAGGGTGCTCTAGCCTCTTCACTTGCAGCCCAAGTTTCTGCACCATGCACAGGCTGATTAAGCATCAAGTGCAACCTGAGTCTATGAGCACTGTCATTTCTCCCTGAGCCCCTGACCTCTCTGCTATGATCTTTGTAGGGACTAGCAAGGAGCTGATGGGTCTACTTACCATTGGGTCATCATCCCCCACATCTCTGCTCTCATAGATGCTCGGGGCAGTTCCTCCTTGGTCAGAGTTCCCTGCATATCACTGCTAGAGGGAGAGACCTCTACAACCTGGTGCAAAATTAAAGAAAAAGAAGATTCAGACTATTTCATAACATCGGAACTTTCCTATAAATGGCTAAATGGCAGATATTGAGTTTAGAGGAGTGGAATTAGGTGAAATATGGTCTATAGGAGAAAGAAAAACAGATGAGTAAATATTTCTGACAGACAATCAATATTATAATGGAAGATAATATATGTTATAATATGATTGATGTTATCATATTTGTTTATATATTATTGCATATTTGTTTGTATATTACTGCATATTTGTTTATATATATGAAATATGACAATGACAATGATGATGTTTGTACGTCAACACCTTGGACAACTAGAGAGCACACTGCTCAATATAGAAAGGAAATGTATGATATAAAATAATAAAAAATATTTTTTTAGAAAGAATCTCCATAGGCATTTGGCGATAGGCTTGGAAGGAAAGATTGCTGTTGAACTCTAAAAGTACAAAGGAGATATTTTGCAAACAAAAGTTAGGAAAAGCATCAAATATACATATATTTACACATATGTGATAGTACTTTGTACTTTCTCATATACTGTCATTTGATGCCTTTGCGTCTTCTCCTTAACCATTTGTAACAAATATCGCATACCTTGTAATACTCTCCTTCTTCCTTATTTTTTAATAGCATTGTCAATCTGTCCATTTTGACAAATTCAAATATCTTATTAATTATTGCAGTTTTTGAGGGGGTCATAACCTGTTTCCAGTTTCGGGCGAAGGAGATTCTAAATTATATTCTAGCATGCCTAACAAAAAAATTGATTTTTTTGAATGCTTAAATTCAATTTTTCATCTAGTTAGTTCTTCTAGCCATAATTTAATTTTGAGCCAATACCTCCATGTTTGGGGACAGGTTCACCACATGTGAAAATATGTTCCCTGGCTACAATTACATCTCCAGCATTTTGCTGTCATGTTGGGAAACATTCTGGCTAACCTCACTGGGGAGAGATGTCAGCGATAAAACATTTTATACAGGTTCTCCTTATATGAGACCGACAATGTTAGCTTGTAAGGAAAAGCTTTAGTATTAATGATTTCTTTCCTTTGTCCTTATTTTTAAGGGAGTAGTCTCTTTTCTTTTTTCTCTCTCCCTCCCTTGTATTTTTTTTCCCTATTTATCTTCCATATTGGTTTTTTTTTTGTGCGGCTTTCTTTCTTTTTTTTTTTTTATGCATCCTTTTATACCTGAGACTTTTTAATTGGATTAAGGTGTTGAAGAACCTGAAGAACTTTTCTTTTCTCTTCTTTAGTTTTTTATTTTCTATTTTTCCGCCTTTTCCAGGATTTAACAATATTTTTTTTTTGAGTGTTTATGGTCTTTTCTTCCATTTTTGAGTTTTTACTGCTATCTAACCAATCGATTGGATTAAGGAGTTGAAGAACCTGAAGAAATAATAATAATAATAATAATAATAATAATAATAATAATAATAATAATAATAATAATTATAATTATAATGCTTCTTTTTTCCCACTATTTTTACTTGGAATTACAATTGGTTATTTCACAAGTGGATTAAGGTTGAGAAGAACCTGAAGATTTTGAATTGTCTGAAATGAGTAGGAAACTAACAGCCTCTGGTTCCTCAACTTCTACTTCTTCCTCTTCACCGTCTGGAGGACAACGCTCAATACAGACAATGTTACAGCAAGAAAAAGAATAGGAAAAGGTGATGCTGCAGATGATTATGCAAGGAATTCAAAATATACAAATAAGAACAGAGAATATTGGAAAGAGAACAGAGAACATTGAACAAAGAACAGGGGAAACTGATGAAAAGGTGGAGAACATTCAACAAATGATGATGAAGTGTTATGTCTCACCTTTCCAATGAGGATGGAAAGTCCACAACTCTGACAAAATACAGGCAGGCAAGAAGATTCAGCAACTATAGAGTCAATTCTTTGAAGCAGGCAGTGATCTTGGCAGTATCACACACACGCTGCCTGCCAAGTCTGACAAGATAACAGAACCATAAATCACAAAGGCCCCCAATAAACAGAATACACAGAAAAACTCACACTTTGTGCTGTACGGAGCTCTCAGAGAAAACACACCCAGTTTTATCCCCTGTGGGGTGTGTCAGTCACTCAGCTCAGTCTCTGATTCATCCCCGCTTCCTGCGTTGCAGCTCACACTTTTTCCTGCGACATTGTCTAGCATCAAGCCAGCATTCGTCTACTTGATTCTCTGTCAGAGGCTGTTCCGATATGCCCTCCTTCTTCTCCTGATTAGCCTCAGGCTTTCCCTCTTGGTTATCTGCCAACACCTGAGGCACAATCAGGGAGGAAGGCATTGCTGAAGAGGAAGGTCCTGGGGAGGAAGGCATTCCCAATTCCTCCTCTTCCCCATCATCTGAATCTTCTTCCTCTAACAATGCAGGCTCATGCCTCAGAGCCACAACAATGAAGTATGATGAGAGATTCTAAAAAATTGAAGAAGATAAACAAAGAGATAAGAAGATTGGAGATATTGATAGCAGATTAACTGTGGTTGAACAAGATAAAAGTGGGATGTTGAGATGGGAGATGGACAGATCAGAATTTTATCTCAGATTCCAAAACATAGAGGAAGAAAAGGGACAAAACCTAGCTGAGATAATGATAGAAATTTTGGCTGAAGTTCTGGAAATAACTAAAGAGAAGATGATGGATGGAATAGATGAGGTTTATCGAGTCTTCACAAGATATGCAATGAGAAAGGTGCAGTAAGAGGAAAGGTGGAAGTCAAAGAGCAACGTGAACCAAGATCTATGAGAGCTGCTAAACCTAACTACAAAATATAACCATGGAAGAGAAAAAAAACTGATTACAATTAACCATAAATGGACTTAATCCACCTGTTAAAAGAAGGAAAACTTTCCATAAATTAGACAAATTAAAATTTGATATAATCTGCCTACAAGAAGTACATATTAAAAAGCAACATGAACAATTGCTGATACAGCCAAAATTAGGGAAAATATTCACTTCTTTGACACAACGCAAGAAAAGAGCGGTTTTATGCATTAAAGATATTATCCCAGCGAAATTGATCTATACCGATGACAATGGAAGATTATTAATGGTGGAAATAATGGACAATAATATGAAAACACTCCTGTTTGCAATCTATGCTCTGAATGACAATCAAGAAGTATTTTATAGAAAATTACATATGAAAATAATTGAACTGGACTATGCTAATATAGTTATGATGGGAGACGTTAATGGAATTGTAGATAATAAATTGGACTATACAGCACAGAAAACAACAAAGCAAAACAGAAAGACTCTCCCTAAATCTTTTTTTTAAAATGATAGATGAAATAAACTTAAAAGATACATGGAGAGAAAGAAATGCTAAGACTAAACAATACACCTTCTATTCAAATGGACATTTATCATGGTCCAGAATAGATATGATATGGATGTCAACAGAATTAATAACTAATATTCAAGAAATAAATATTGAAGCAAGTACTTGGGCAGATCACAATCCAATGCCAATTAAATGGAAAGGACAAAGAAGAAGATTTAGATGGACATTAAATAATATTATATTAAAGGAAAAAGACTTCATACAGTGGATGGAGAAAGAACTGGCTTTCTTCTTTAGAGAAAACAAAAAAGAAGATACATCAATGCAGAACATATGGGATACAATGAAGGCATATGCCAGAGGCTTGATAATAGACTATACAAGGAAAAGAAATACCATGAAAAGACTAGCCTCTAAGGCATTAGAGGATGAGTATAAAGGACTTGAAAAAGATCTACAGAAAATGCCACAAAAAAAGGACACTAAGTTAAAAATGGATATAATTAAACATAAAATGGGACTAATGGAAAAAGAACTAGCACAGAAAATCAGAGGTGTGAAACAGAACTATTTTGAAGATGCAAATAAACCAGGTAGATGGTTAGCATATAAATTAAGAAAGGAGAAAGAATCAAGGAAAATATTGCAATTAATAGATGACCAAGACCAAGTTTGCTATGGTAGTAAAGAGAAGAAGGAAATTATACGAGACTATTATGGGAAACTATACACACAAGAGAATATTGATGAGGGAAGAGTTAAACAGTATTTAAAGAATGCTAATTTACCTCAGATACCTAAAGAAAACAATGTTAGAAAGCAATATAATGATGATGGAGTTAATTGAAGCACTTAAGAAGCAAAACAATGGAAAGGCACCAGGCCCAGATGGACTTCCAGCAGAATTTTATAAAACATTACAAGAATCATTGAACCTTCCATTGCTAGAAGTTATGAATGAAGTTATGTTAAAGAAGAAGATACCCAAATCATGGTCAGAAGCTTATATTACACTTGTCCCAAAAGAGGAGGCTGATCCATTACAAATCAAGAATGATAGACCTATTTCCTTAGTAAACGCAGATTATAAAATTTTTGCTTCAATATTGGCCGAAAGACTTAAAAAATACTTAAACAATTTTATCCATCCTGATCAAAATGGATTTCTGCTAAAGAGACAAATTAAAGACAATATGAGAGTAATCTTGGACACTTTGGAATGCTATGAGGCACACCCTGAAAAACAAATGGCTATGATATTTTGCCAGAATAAGAGGAGGATTTGGTTTGCCTAATTGGGAGTTGTATTACCAAGTTACAAATTTAATGTGGGTTAAGGAATGGATAACATTAAGAAATACTAGATTGTTGACATTAGAGGGACATGATTTGTTGTTGGGGTGGCATGCTTTTTTATGGTATAAAGGAACTAAAACATAGGGGTACGGGAGTCTCTATGGTTAAACTGGGAGAAGACTAAAAGGCAATGTTATATGAAAATTCCAGTCTGCCTATCGACTATTGAAGCATTTTCTTATTCTATAATATATAAAAAGGAACAAACAGTTAGATATGATGAAATATTGAATGAAAAGGGTGAACTTAAATCTATGCAAAAATTAGAGGAAGAAGGTATAAAGATGAATTGGTTTTCATATGCGCAAATACATTCAAGGTATGACAAAGATTCTAAAACAGAAGGTTTCTATGATAAACTGACTGACTTAGATAAGATTTTGACAGGTACTGATGAAAAAGTGATTAAAAAATTGTATGGATATTTATTAGAAATTAAACTAGAAGAAGAACAAGTTAAAGAAACTATGATTGCTTGGGGGAAGAATTTTGGATATGGGATTGATCTAGAGAAATGGCAAAAACTGTGGTCTCAAAATTATAAAATGACAATGTCAACAGCATATAAAAAAAAATTGTATAAGATGTTTTACAGGTGGCATTTTCCCCCAACAAGAATAGCAAGAATGTTCAAGAATAAATCTGAAAAATGTTGGAAATGTCATCATTCACCCGGTTGGAAAAAAAAATCACAAAAAAGCATATAGACTTGAAACCAGAGATATTTTTATTGGGAATTTTACCTGAAATATATAGTAAAGAATTGAAATACCTGATTGTAAATGGATTAACAACGGCTAGGATTGTATTTGCCAAAAAGTGGAAAAATGAGAAAATACCATTACAGGAGGAAATCATTAAGAAAATATTGGAATGTGCTGAAATGAGTAGACTGACATTTGAAATCAGAGAACAAGATGATAAACAATTTTATACAATTTGGGATCTGTTCTATCAATGGTTAGACAATAAAACATGGTAATGAAATATGTAGATTCTTAGACAATAATAAATGTATAAAGATGTATTCTTTTCTTATATCTACAAAATAATTGTAGGATAGATTTGAGATGATAATATGAACTGTCATAAAACAAATTAAGTAAAATATGGATTATTTCATAAAACATGAATGAATAAAAGTATAGTCAAATGATTGATTAACAATGATATTAATGTATTTAATATTTGATTGAAAATATGAGAATATATACAATGTAATTGTACTTGAAGACTATGAAATGGAAGCACAAAACAATTTGTAAACCAACTGACACACTGTGTATGTATGTATATATGTATGTATGTATATATATATATATATATATATATATATATACATACATACATACATACATACATACATACATACAGAGAGAGAGAGAGAGAGAGAGAGAAGATGGCTTGATGTTTTTATGTTTTGTTTGTCTATGTTTGTCTTAAAAATCAATTTTAAAAAGAGCATACTGCTTTTGCCGTGTCTCCAGAGAATAGACTGATTTGTTGAACTAGGTAAAGCTCCTAGGCAGAACCTATGTATCTTTTTTCGGGTCTGTTAGCATAGAGCAGCTAATGTTGCCTGAAAGTTCTCCATGTTTTATGTAACTCAAATTCCAGTTCAGTTTACCTTAGAGAGGACCATAACTATGATTGCTTAAGATCATTACTTAGGATCACTCAATGCAGGTTAGAGCCCTACATGGGGAAAGAGATGCTAGATGTCCTAGCTGATTTTAGATTAATAATAATAATAATAATAATAATAATAATAATAATAATAATAATAATTGTTGTTGTTGTTGTTGTTGTTGTTGTTGTTGTTATGCCCAGTGAGGCACTACCTTGATGTGGTTGGGGGGCTTGTGTGCTCTGAGAAAGATGAGAGCTGTGCCAGAAGTTCAACCATACTGGACAGGTCTCATCAGAGGAGTCAGACAAAGAGTGCCTCACTGGGCATAACTATGGTGAGATGTAAATTTCAGAAAGCCATACCAGCTTGGATGTCACCTGGGTTAACAAGGTCTGCACTAGATGTTGGAGTCCCTGGATATCTGGTGAAAAATGGACTACAGGACTAAGAACTGTTGGCTGAGCAACCAGGACCAGCAGCTACAGAACTACTGGAAGAACTACTGTTTACCAGTCACAAATATACAGTGATTGAAAACAAAAAAATAATGATCTGTTATCACAGAGCAAGCCCAACAAGAAGAAGATATTTGAAAAGAATGCATCAGTTCTGGAAAGAACAACATTCAGAATCAGAAATAACAGAACAGAGGCTAGCAGATCAATGTTGATTTATAATACAAAATAAAGTATTCACAGAAGCAGAATTGGATGAATAGCAAAGGTTCACCCAGGGCAAAGAAATCAAAGTCTTGCCAGAAGCAATTCAGAATAGAGAGGCAAACCAGGGAAGTTGGTAGTAGAAGAATCCAACAGAGATATACAATTGTTTTCATTTAGAAGCCAGGCACCCTCTCCTCTGCCACAGGAAGAACAAAACTCTGTAACAAAAGATGTAAAAGAACTGAAACAAAGAATAACTGAGCATCTAGAACACCAGAAAAACATCTCAATAAGGCTGCCTGCATTGAAGCTTGTTCCAAAGAAACAGCTAGCACAAGTATTAAAAGATCCAAATACTGCAATATCAAGCATCACCACCAACTCACTGAACAAAACCAACCAACTAATGTACAGCATAGCTGCAGTTATAGTTGACTTGGGATGCAAAATCAAGAGAAGAGAAAAAAAACTTAACACTGAACCACAAAAATGGAAGATTAGATTGGAAAATAAGATTAGCAAGTTGAGATCAGTTGCAAGCAAGCTAGAACAGATGAAAGGAAAAAAAAGCTGAAGAAAAAGAAGTCCAAAGAATACCTAATCAAGAAATATCACTTAGAAACAAGGAAGATCAAGGAAGCAGAAATAAAAAGCAGCAAATAACAGCAATAGCCAAGAAGATTAGCAGATATGAAGCTTGAATTGCAAATTATAGTCAAGCCCTCCAATTTCAATCCAATCAGAAATGTTTCTATCAATTCATCAATGGAGAAACTGCAGTGAATCAGTCATTACCTGACAAGGAAGAAACAGTGTAATTCTGGGTGCAGATATGGGATAACCCAAAGAAATACAACAAGGATGCAGCTTGGTTAAAAGAGGTGGATAAGAATAAAAAAGAAGTTGAAATGAAAGAACTAGTAATAACAACAGTAAAGGTAGAGAAAAGAGCAAAGATCAAGAATTGGTCAGCACCAATTGGTTTTTAATTGAAGCATCTAACTGATTTATTCCCGCTCATTGCCAAGCAGTTTAACAACATAATACAAAGAGGTGAAATTGAAGAGTGGCTAACATCTGGCAAAACCTACCTGATAATGAAAGATCCAGCAAAAGGAGCAGCACCAGGCAACTACAAGCCAATTACCCGCTTACCAATAACTTTCAAATTGTTAACTGGTGTAGTAGCTGATGCAATCCAACAGCATCTAGTTGAAAACAATCTTTTTCCACCTGAGCAGAAAGGAAACCACCCCAATATCAGAGGAACAAAATATCAATTCCTAATTGACAAAATGATTTTGGAAAACTGCAAAAGAAGGAAGACTGACCTGAATGTAGCATGAATTGACTACAAAAAGGCATTCAACTTTCTGCTACATGACTGGATAATCAAGTGCCTAGAAATAACAGGAGTCAGTAGAAACATCAGAAGCTTTGTGCAAAGATCGATGGCACAATGGAAGACACAGTTGCAGGTCAATGATGAAAGACTTGGAGAAGTTAATATCAACAGAGGAATATTTCAAGGAGATTCACTGTCACCACCTCTGTTTGTCATTGCATTGTTTCCCCTGTCAACAATACTGAATAACTCAGACCATGGCTATCAAAAACATCTGCCAGACTATCCCATCTCCTTTACATGGATGATCTGAAGCTGTATGGAAAAACACCATCTGAAATAGAATCACTGCTCAACACTGTTCATATATATAGCCAAGATATTGTAATAGAGTTTGGATTGGACAAATGTCACTATCAAACAAGGAAAAATAGTGAAAACTGAAGGAATCAAGATGCCCCATGAAAATAACATTAAGAGTCTTGATGAAGATGATTACTATAAATACCTGGGTATCTTTTAAGCTGACAACATCAAGCACACTGAAGTCAAGAAAAAAAATAGTTAATACATCAAGAGAGTGAAATAGATCTTAAAGTTAAAACTCAATGGAGGAAATACCATCAAGGCAATCAATACCTGGTCAATACCAGTTATTAGATACACAGCTGGAATAGTGAACTGGACTCAAACAGAATGAAAAGCTGTGGATAGGAAGACCAGAAAAATAGTTACAAGGCATTATGCCCTTCATCCTCGCAGCAACTTTGACAGACTCTACCTACCAGGACAAATAGGTGGGTGTGGAATGTTGCAAGTACATCAAATAGTTGAAGAAGAAAAAAAAGGCTTTGAAAGAATATCTGAAGGACAATGAAGAAGATGCACTGAAGTTAATATGCCAGGAAGGCTTGCTGACTACCAGAGAGACCAAACTGACCTACAAGAAAGATCAAATGAAGAACAGAACGGAGGCATGGGAAGACAAAGTACTTCATGGCCAGTACATTAAAAAAATAGCAGGGAAAGCAGATAATAACAAGACCTGGCAATGGCTAAGAGCTGGAAAGTTAAAGAAAGAGACTGAGGGATTAATTCTGGCTGTGCAAGTCCAAGCCTTAAGGACAAATGTATACAAAGCCAGAATTGAGAAAACAGGAACAGACAGTAAGTACTGCTTATGCAAAGAAGCTGAAGAAACAATGGACCACCTGGTAAGCTGCTGCAAGAAGATTGCACAAACTGTCTACAAGCAGCAGCATGACAAAGTAGCAACAATGGTGCATTGAAAGATCTGCAAAAAATATCATTTGCCTGTAAGCAAGAACTGGTGGGACCATAAAACAGAAAAAGTCATAGAAAATGAAAAAAAGTTAAATTGCTCTGGGACTTCAAAATCCAGACAGGCAGGCACTGCTACATAACACCCCAGACTTAACAGTTGTCAATAAGAAAGATAAAAAAGTCTGGATAGTGGATGTGGCAGTGCCTGGAGACAGCAGAATAGAATAGAAAGAACTGGAGAAGATAACAAAATACAAAGACATAGAAATAGAACCACTATGACAAAGGGAAACAAGTGTAGTACCAGTAGTAATAGGTGCATTGGGTGCAGTCACAAAACAACTGGAGCATCATTTTAACATTACAGGCATTGACAAATTTGTCATCAGTCAATTGCAGAAGGCAGCTTTACTCGGAACAGCTTCCATCCTGTGGCGATATCTGTAACACTATCAAACAAACATCCAGATTTGCCTATCCCAAGTCCTTGGTAAGGACTTGATAGGTAGACAAAAATGCCAAACCCAGTCTGAACATCTGGCTGACTGTGTGGATGATGATATTATTATTATTATTATTATTATTATTATTATTATTATTATTATTATTATTATTATTATTAGAAATGATACTGGCTCTACCCAAATGAACTGGATCTTATGATTGAGAGAGGAGGTTGAAGCACAAGAGATGCACCCACCAGTCTTTATAATTAACTCCTGCTGAATGTAGTCATGTGGAAATTATGGATGGTGTCACCAACATCTCTGACTTATATCACAACTCAGAGTAGGTAGTAGGTGCCTGAGAAATAAAACAATTTTAACACCACTGCTCAAAGTGACAAATTATGACAATGAAGCAAAACTACATGAAGCAAAAGATAAAAATAAGGACTCTTTCCAACCTCACAGTCGTTTTATCCTTAACTTACTATATTGCTTGTGATCAATTATGGCCTGATTACAAGGATCACCCTGACTGGAGGGCAGATTTGTTGGTAACTCAATTTCAATACTTCTCACCTTACCACTGGGTTTTAGATAAATTGCAAAAGCTTCTTCTTTTTTCTTCCATAATAATTCTTTTTGCAATATCCTGGAACCTTGGAAGAATTGGAAATGGAATTGAGTAGGTTCAAGACTATTCAATTCCACCTTGGAGAAATGAAATCTAGTCCAAATTATCCTGTTTCAGTATTTAAATAGAGGATAACTGGTCTATTTTGTGAGTTATTTTCTTTTTTCAGAAGAAAATAAAAATACCTATACATGCAAAACCCATCTTTATAGATAAATAACTGTATTTGAAATTAATTTTAAAATTAATTTAATTTTAAATGAAAATGTATTTTTCTTATAATGTATAGTGCAGAAGTATGAAGGAGCTCAGATCAATATTTCAAATATTGAAATATTTCAAATAAAATGTCATTTCAATAAGCCACTATGATTTTATTTTTAATGAAACAATGTCTCATTACTTAATGCAGCTGAAGTTAAAGAACTCTGAAGACATTTTCTTTCCCTCCTGGCCTCCCTTACTGGGAAATTATGAAAAATGATTTGGTCCAGATGTGTCCATCATGCCAATGGACAGGTGCTCATTTTCTACACAATTTAGGAATTCTCAGTGCAGCTAATTGCTGAAAGATAAATGCTATATTTAAATAATAGGAAAATAAATTTATGCATATGTGTCTTTGGAGAAATCTATTATTTGCTTTTCTAAATATGAAGGTCATATTAGATAAGAAGATAAGTGTGTCATTTACAATCATACCAGATGATGATGGCAGATTATTATTTTTTTAAAAAAAATGCTTTTGGGAGTGTAAAAAATAGGAAAGGAAGATTAAATATCTTTCTAATCAGCACAAGTCTCCAAAGTTTCTTTTGTATCAGTTTTTGAATTAGCAGAGATTGAATATAGAAGTTAGACTCCTCTCTCTCTCTCTCTCTCTCTCTCTCTCTCTCTCTCTCTCTCCAGCTCTATATCTTCTTCTTCTCTAACTTCCTCTTCTTCCTCCTCCATAATGACTAAGTCTAGATACCATCCAATAAAAAAGATTTATTAAAAAAAACTAGCTAAAGACAATGTTCAGAGGTGGGATTCAAATTTCTTGACAACTAGTTCTGTCGGCATGGCCTAATTTGTGGGTGTGACTTGGTGGTCACGTGACTGGCTGGGTGTGGCGTGGTGGTCACATGACTGAGTGGGTAAAAATATAGAAGCTCACTTTAACAATGCTCTTGGAGTGCGGTTGGACTAGATGACCTCCGAGTTCCCTTCCAGCCCTGGATTGCTGTGCTGTTTCAAAGCATCCTCTGAACTGCATCTAGTGCCAGGGTTTGTGGTCCTTCCTTCCTTTCCTTTTTCTTTCCCTCCCACCCTCCCTCCCTCTATCCAGCCATCCATATCTCATTCACATTCCTTTCCCTTCTCTCTTTCTCCCTTCCCTACCTTTCTTTCTTTCTCCCATCCTTCCCTCTTTCTTTTTCTTCTTCCTTTTAAGAGGAAGGAAGGAAGGAAGAAAGAAAGGAAGAAAGAAAGAAAGAATGAAGGAAAGAAAGAAGGAAAGAGGGAAAGAAGGAAAGACAGAAAGAAAGAAAGAAAGAAAGAAAGAAAGAAAGAAAGAAAGAAAGAAAGAAAGAAAGAAAGAAAGAAAGAAAGAAAGAAAGAAAGAAAGCTACCATGAATCTCTATGTTATTCATGGTATATTTTCAGCTGGAACCTCTTTCTACTTAAATTTTAGTACAACACTCATATATTTAAAGCCATTAAACATGTTGAATTAATCTTGAAATTTTTTGCAAACTTGTACTTAAACAGAAAGAATTTTGTTTTAACACATATGACTGCAATTCCAAAGCTACTTTTTATGAAGACCAAGTCAGAAGAGACCAAGAAGGAGGAAACCAGAAGACCAAGAAAAGAAGATTGGAAATAGAGCAAAGGTTAACCTCCTCATTCTGTCTAACCCTTTCTTTTTTAAAATAATACTTTATTGAGTTTTTCCTTTTTTTTACATATTTCCATTACTTAATAAACAGTGCTGTGACATTTTGTCTACATTTACATATCCTATCCGATACAAACTGTACATACTATTTCTATACCCTTTATATCTATTATATACATTATATACATTTTCTTTTCTTGTTTCTATTGTCAATCCAGTAATATCAATTTTCCTATATTGCGTAGTATTCCTTGTCTACTTTCCCTTTTAATTCCATGGTTAATTTATCCATTTTCATGCACTCAAAGTTTTTTTTAATTATTAAACCTTCAGGTGGTGTAGAGCCTTTCTTCTAATACTGCGCATAGGAAATTCTTGCTGCTGTTAATATGTGTAACACAGATACTTTATCTTTCTATTATAATTTCTTTTTATTATCCCTAAAAGAAATAATTCCGGGACAAAATCAATTTTGCTTTCAATTAACTCCTGTAACCACTTTTGTATCATTTTCCAATATTTTTTCGCTTTGGGACATAACCACCATGAATGAAAGAAGGTACCTTGTTTCTGTCTGCATTTCCATATCTCCATTACTTAATAAACAGTACTGTGACATTTTGTATTTCCAGCAATTTGGATAAATCTTTAAATTTGGATAAATCTTAGTCAATCTTGCAGGTGCCAAATGCCAACGGTAAAACATTTTGTTTTGATTTTCCTTATAGGCTGCCAATTTTGTTATTTTGTAATTTCTATTCCAAAATTTTTCCCATTCTTCTAAATCAATATTGTGTCTGACATTTTTGGCCCACATAATCATTGATTCGTTCACAATCTCTTCTGCTCTATCAAATTATAATAAGTTAATAATATAATAAAATAATATATATAAAATAATATATCTTTGATAATAGTTTCTCATCTGGGCCAATCAAAAGTCTGTCTAATTTTTGTGGTCCGATGTGTATTCCAAATTCCTCATTGTTTTTTTTTTAATTTTTGTTTATATTTGCAGGTAAGTCCACCAATCTATTTTTATTCCCTTCTCTTCCAGTTCCTGTCTACTTTTTAATTTCCCTTGATTATCTAAAATGTCCCTGTATCTGGCCATTTTATTCACATCCATTGTACTGGGGTGAACCAATGCTTCCATGGGGGATATCCAGCTTGGGATTTCAAATAATGTTTTTTCTTTATTTGTCTCCAAATCTGTATCAACACATCTCTTATTTTATGCCTGTAAAAATACAGATATGGTTTATTTCCTTTATCCCACAGGAAAGCATGCCACCCTCTTTGTAGGTCATGCCCTTCTAAGGTTAATATTCTTTTATTTCTTAGATTTATCCAATCTCGTACCCCTACTAGCATTGTTGCTTTATGATAGAGTTCCCAATCTGGGAGTCCAAGGCCACCTCTACTCTTGCTATCCTGTAAATCTCTTAATTTTATCCATGCTTTCTTACCTGCCTAGATAAATTTTATGGTTATTTTATTTAACTCTATAAACATTTTCTTGTCTAATTTTATAGGGGTTGTTTGGAATAGGTATCATAATTTAGGTAAGATATTCATTTTGATAGTTGCTATTTGTCCTAATAGAGATAATTGTTTTTCCAAGTCTTCTTAATATGATTAAATAATCATATTTTCCATGTCTTTTTTAATATGATTAAATAATTTCATATAATTGTCTTCTTTTATTGAAGAGCATTTTGCCATTAACCAAATTCCTAAATACTTACTTTTTTTGTGATTTGTAATCCCATTACAGTTTCTACTTCTTTTTGATTTTTTGATGGTATATTTTTCACTAATATTTTGGTTTTAACTCTATTAATTTTGAGCCCTGAAACTTCTCCATATTTCTCTAATTCATGTATCAGAATTGGCCTTGACTCTAACAGTTCCTCAATAAAAAAACCCAAATCATCCGCAAATGCTTGTAATTTGTACTCGACTTTTTTTATTCTAGGTCCTTTTATTTCTAAATTTGTTCTAATTTTTATTAATAATGTCTCTAATGTCAAAATAAAGAACAGAGATGACAATGGACATCCCTGGCAAACTCCTTTTGTTATTCTAAATACTGTTGTTATGTCTCCATTTATTATTACATTGGCCTTTTGGGAGGAGTAGGCTTTTTCTAATAGTTTTTCAAATCTATCTCCAAATTTCATTTCCTTAATTTGTCGAATCATGAATTCCCAATTTAAATTATCAAATGCTTTTTGAGCATCCAGAAAAACAAGAGCCACTTGTTTCCCTGGATGCATTTTGTAATATTCTTGTATGTTGATTACTATTCTAATGTTATCCCTTATTTGCCTTAATGGCAAACATCCATTTTGGTCAGTATGTATAATCTCATTTAGAATTTTCTTTGTCCTTCCTGCCATAATATTCATAAAAATTTTGTTGTCAGCATTCAAAAGCAAAATTGGTCTATAATTTTGAATTTGGTTAACATCGGTATCTTCTTTCAGGATCAAGGTGATATATGTTTCCCTCCATGATTCAGGAATTTTGGCATCTAACAAAGCCTCATTGCACACCTCCAGTAGTATCAGTTCCAATAGTTCCCCAAAGTTCCTATAGAATTATCCTGGTAAGCCATCTGGCCCTGGGCTCTTATTTGCCTTTTGTTTTTTGGATCACTTCCTTTAATTCTGTTAATGTAAATTTCTCCATTTAATATAGTTCTTTTTTCTTCCTCTATTAATGGCATACTATCTCTTTTTGAATACTGGCCTATTTTATCTATTGCTATTTTTTCTTGGCTATAGAGGTCTTCAAAGTATTTTAAAGCAATCTTCTTTTCTCTTCATTATTTTGTAAAATTTGTTTCGTCTTGGAGCTGGTGTATTATTCTTTTTTCTTTTTCTTTTTTTTAATTTATAAGGCAGGCATCTCCCTGACTTATTCACACTTTCAGAAAGGTTTTGCTTCATAAATTTAAGATCCCTTGCATTATCTTCTTGTTGTAGTAAATTTAGTTTATGTTTGGCTAGATTCAGTTTTTCATTAATTTGGTCACTCCCCGGTTTTGTTTGTAGTTTTTCTAGATCTCCAATTTCTACTTGTAATGTGTGGGGGTTGCCCCCATTTTTTCTTATTTCTTTTTGCTGTGTAAGCTATTGTTACCTCCCCTGGTATATGCCTTCATCATATCCCATACAGTTTGTGGTGAGGTATGATGTTTTTGTTTTTATTGAAAAATAGTGTCAGTTCTTTAGTAAGTTTTGAGTATATTCTTTCTCTATTAATATCTGGGGAATCAGTGTCCATCTTTTACTTTTTTTTCTGGCCTCTCCATACTACTTCAATGGGGTTGTGGTCAGCCCAGGTGTTCAGGGGGATTTCAATCTTCTCTATCTCTTTTCCTAAATCAATATTTGCCCATACCATATCAATCCTTGAGCAAGATTTATGCGAATTCGAATAGAAGGTAAATTTTGTTCTGGGGGATTTAATGATCTCCACACATCTATTAAGTTTAGTTCCTCTGTCATATCAAAAAATGTTTTTGGTAGTATTATTTCTTCTCTTTTTTTTCTTATTGTCACTAACATAGTCTTTTGTGCTAACTACTATTCCATTATAATCTACATATGTCCTTTTTGCCTGTTTCAATAATTTTTTCATGTGGAGTTTCTTATAAAATTCTTTTTGATTTTTATTGGATACATAAATATTTACTAATAGTATCAATCTTTGCCCTATCTTTAATTCAACCATTAAGATTCTTCCTTTGGTATATGCATAAATTTGCTTCACTTTTATCTCTTCACTAATTTATACCACCATCCCTCTTTTTTTTCCCTCCACCAGTGCTGTATAGTTTCCCCAATTTGTTGAATTCTAAGTACTTTTTATCTTGTCTTTTAATATGTATCTCCTGGAGGCACACAATATCTATGTTTTGCTTTACCAGTTCTGAAAGTGTTTGTTTTCTCTTCACTACAGTGTTTAACCCATTTACATTTATTGACGATAATTTTAGTTCTTTCTCCATTCTCTTGTTAGTCTACTGGTTTCTAATTTCTATTGGTTTTCTTGTTTCTTTGTGTTCTTGTTCTGATGATTTCCTCTTTCTGGAGTTCTTGTGTCTCTCTAACTTTATTTTCCTGATCTTCTATTTCTGATTCCAGCTGATGTTCTTCTTGACTCTCATTCTCCAACTTCTCTCTGGTGCTATCGTTCTCCTCTGTTCCTGTCAACCAATCATATAATTCTTGGGCTTTATCTGGATTGTCTATTTTTATCTTTTTCCTTGCCAGGATACTAGCATGCCTTCTGGGATGATCCACTGAAATAATATATTCTGTTTGCTTAGTTGGGATGCCAGGAAATGGTAATCTTTGCATTGTTCTTAAATTCATCTGGATATCTGTTTCAGGGTAATAACTTTCTTCTCCTTATACATTATGGGCTCCTCACTTTTTATTTTATAAATAATATCCCTGATGTTCTTTTGGGCGAATCTATTTCTCTGGGTAACCGGTGTTGTTTTGCATAATTTGTTTGGACTCTACAAACTTCGTCCAACTCATTTATAATTTCTTTGCAGGGATTCTGCTATCAGTTCCACCATTAGTCTTTCCAGATCTTTATCCTTAGTTTCGATTATGTTCTGGAATCTTAGGTAGAAAGAGGCTTGGTTCATTTCTAAATGGATCAAGGAATCTTCCAGATCCTTGTTCATTGCCATCATACATTGGTCAACCTGTTCCAATTTTTTTTCTATTTATTCTGCTTTTAATTCTACCTGTTTATTTTCTGTTAGTTTTTTGGGGATTGCCTCTTGTATTGAACCGACCTTTTCATCCAGCTTCTGAATATCATTTTTCAATTTCCCATGATTTTTGGACATCTTCTCCTGATCATTTCTTGGATCATTAACAAAGTTGATTGCACTGTTGGAGAGTTCTGTGTGTTGTTTGATTTCTCTGTAGTTAGCATCCCTCTATTGACCATTGTGTTGATGGAAATGCTGTCACTAGTGATGGGTTTGAGGATGTTTTCTTCCATGCTCTCAGGGTAGTCATCGTGATGCTGGTTGTTTCTTTCAAAATTTTATTCTGCTCCCCTAAGATTTTATAAGTACTTTCCCAAATTACCATGCAATCATTTTATTATGAGTAATACTAACTTTTTGTCATTCTTCCTTACTTCTTTTATGCCCAATATATCAAATTGTATTAAATTATGTTAATATGAGATCAAGTCATTAACTACTAATTTATAATTATTCCTTTCTTTTTGTTTATCAATAATCTAACATTCACTATCTTAATCACTTAACTATTCTATTTCTATTTTATAGACTATATATCCCATAATATACTTTTGTACAAAATAATCAGTAATTAAATTTCATTAATATAAGCTCTAATAAATATAATAAACAATATAATATAGTTAATGCTTAATATATAGTTAAAATAGTGTTGTTATTTTCTTAAAAATAATCAATTATAAACCATCAAAATAAGCTATAGCAAATATGATATAATATGATTTGACAATTCATATATAACTAATGTGGTTATTAATATGGGTGTTATAAATCCTAAATGTATTTTGGTTATCACTTAAATATATTTCAGTCACTGAAATTCATATAAGTACTATAAATTTATATAAATATTATAATCAATATAATCAACACAGTCACAACATTCAATATAGTGATCCAATTAATTCCAATTAATACTAATCCGTTCCTCTAGAAGACTTTCCTCTAGAAGACTTTGTATACAGTTATTTGGTTTCATAATGATCGTTTCCACCTCTGACTCTGGGTCTCTTGTAGTTCACACTCTTTTTCAGTTTTTGGATTCTGGGATTTGTTTCTCCACTCTTTTACAGCTTTTCCTCAATCTTCTTCACTTGTCTCGTTATCTCTGAGCCACCGAAAGCTCCACCTTCCTCTCCTCCACTCCCACAGATTTTCTCAACACCCTCTGACATCCCCTCTTTTTTTCACTCCTTGATCTATCTCAGGGTTTCAGCTCCTTTCAGTTCGGTTCATTTGGCCGTTACTTTGTTGCTTTCAGCACAAGTCAAGTTAAGTCTTCAGAACTACCGGTTCACTGAACTGGATGTAAAATTAACATCCAGTTCACTGAACCGGCCCAAACCAGTGGAATCCCACCCTTGGCAATTTTCTATATATTTATTTAAGTGAAATTGTAAGCAAATCTCCTCTTATTTATTAGTAAAATCAGTACATAAAAAACACCCATGGATGTCAGAGAAGAGATGAAGCAATATGATTATTTTTGCCACCTACTTTGCATTTTTCTGTTAAATTCACATGCATATGAATGAGGTATGAATTATATCTATCAGTTATTATTTTCATTCTTTTTTATTTACCAGGATTGACTTATGCCATAAGAACTTAACTCTTCTGGTTAAATTTTCAAATCCTCTTTAATACTGTTTTATTTGATATAGTCATATGAAAAATCCCATTGGTTTTAAATGTCATGCATACATACCATTTCACAAATAGTATTAAAGACCTTGAATGGTAAGTTTTAACATGTATTAAAATAAATTATGGACCTCTCTTCTATAAAAGCAGCTTGAAATTTGTGACCAGTTTTTCAGCAAGTATATTCAACATTGATAGGTTAGCAACCATCAGATCTTCAAACCTAAAAAGTCCTTTGTTTTTGTAATCCTTATACCAAGCACATTTTCTAGTGAATTTAAACTTGGGTGATCAAAAAAATAGGACAATAGGAGAAAATCCAGGTGATAATGGATGATTATTATTTGTGTAACATTATTTGAATCTTTAATTTTATAACTAAGTAGGTTTAATGCAAAAAGCAAAGGTAAAGGGTAGGCATTAAAGATGGAAAGGAAATCCACCTTGGTTTTCCTTTACATTAAAATATTGGAATATGTCAATTTAGTCTTGGACACAGCAAAAATGACAATATATGAAGTTTAAGCTAATACAAAACCTTGAATGAGTGCTCTTCTCAAAGCTTTAACAAAATGACTCTTATATGTATACCTTTCACAGAGTGCTAGGCATTGTATTAGAGATAAGTTCATATTGAATTGTTGCTTTGAGAACATGTTTGCTTGCTTAGTTTAGTGCCCTTAATTGCACTGTGACTTCAGGTGCAGATGACATTTCCATTGAAGTAAAGCAGCTTGATAAAGTGAAGGATTCCCCATGGACATTTTTATTTGGAAGGTCAAGGTGAAATAATTTGCTTTTGCATGTTGTTTTTGTTCACACTTGTGGAGCAGAGTTTGGAGGTATGGAGATTCCAAAGCTAAGCAGCACTTCCTTGCAAACTTCTAAAGAGGCTGATTATTAGGTTATTAAATAGAACTGGTTATGTGCCATCAATTTGTTTTCAACTTTTAATTATTAGATAGATAGGTAATTGATAACTAGCTGATAGATGATAGCTAGCTGATAGATGATAGCTAGATAGCTAGATAGCTAGAGACAGATAGACAGACCAACAGACGAGAATAAATAGCTATAAAAACAGCCCAACAGATGTTTAGGAACATATATCAAAAATGCTCCATCAAAACAGAAGAGGTACCATACGTTATGGGTACCATCTGCAAGGATCTATACCTGGCAGGCCCCAGAAAACAGGCTTTGGTTGGGGCATCCACTCTATGGCATATCATCCCCCCAGAGGTTGGTCCCAGCCTTGTCAACTTTCCATAAATCTTGGTTGGGTCAACAGATCTGGAAGTCTCAAGGGAATGTTGAGTTGATGAACAGGCTCCATTGTCTATAACAATTAATACTTAATACTCTCATTGCCTTTTAATTACATCTAAAATGGTTTAATTGTTGATTGTTTTTATTATCAGATGCCCAGAATCACATTTTGTGTAATACAGGTGAAACTCGAAAAATTAGAATATCGTGCAAAAGTTCATTTATTTCAGTAATGCAACTTAAAAAGTGAAACTAATATATGAGATAGACTCATTACATGCAAAGCAAGATAGTTCAAGCCGTGATTTGTCATAATTGTGATGATTATGGCTTACAGCTCATGAAAACTCCAAATCAACAATCTCAGAAAATTAGAATATTACATGCAATCAATAAAACAAGGATTGTACATAGAACAATATCGGATCTCTGAAAAGTATAAGCATTTATATGTACTCAGTACTTGGTTTGGGCCCCTTTTGTAGCACTTACTGCCTCAATATGGCATGGCATGGAAGCTATCAACCTGTGGCACTGCTGAGGTGTTATGGAATTCCAGCGTGCTTCAATAGTGGCCTTCAGCTCTTCTGCATTGTTTGGTCTCATGTCTCTCATCTTTCTCTTGGCAATGCCCCATAGATTCTCTATGGGGTACAAGTCAGGCGAGTTTCCTGGCCACAGTAATCCCATGGTCATTGAACCAGGATTTGGTCCTTTTGGCAGTGTGGGCAGGTGCCAAGTCCTGCTGGAAAATGAAGTCAGCATCCCCATAAAGCTTGTCTGCAGAAGGAAGCATGAAGTGCTCCAAAATCTCCTGGTAGACGGCTATGTTGACCCAGGACTTAATGAAGCACAGTGGACCAATGTGGTAATATATCCATCATATTCTGCAAGTTCTTGTACAGCTTTGTAAGATCTGGGGGTATCACAAACGCTCCTCATGAGGGCAGTAGTGTCTTTATGATGAGAGTTTGTGATACCCCCAGATCTTACAAAGCTGTACAAGAACTTGCAGAATATGATGGATATATTACCACAGACCAACACCAGCAGATAACATGGCTCCCCAAATCAACACAGACTGTGGAAACTTCACACTGGACTTCAAGCATCTTGCAGTGTGTGCCTCTCCATTCTTCCTCCAGACTCTGTGTCCTTGGTTTCCAAATGAGATGCAAAAGTTGCTCTCATCAGAAAAGAGGACTTTGGACCACTGAGCAACAGACCAGTTCTGTTTTTATTTGGCCCAGGTAAGACGCTTCTGACGTTGTTTGTTGTTCAGAAGCGGCTTGACAAGAGGAATATGACATTTGAAGCCCATGTCCAGCTTCCGTCTGTGTGTGGTGTCTCTTGATGCACTGACTCCAGCCTCAGTCCACTCCTTGTGAAAGTCCCCAACACTTTTGAATGGCCTTTTCCTGACAATCCTCTCCAGGCTGCTTGTGCGCCTTTTTCTTCCACACTTTTCCCTTTCTACTAATGTGCTTTGATACAGCACTTAGAGAACTTATCCAACTTCATTTACAATTTCCTTTTGAGGCTTTCCCTTCTTATGGAGGTTGTCAATGATGGTTTTCTGCACAACTGTCAGGTCAGCAGTCTTTCCCATGATTGTGATTCCTACTGAACCAGACTGAGAGACCATTCAAAGGCTCAGGAACCCTTTACAGGTGTTATGGCTTAATTAGCTAATTAGAGTGGGACACTTTGAGCCTAGAATATTGAACCTTTTCCCAATATTCTAATTTTCTGAAATTGTGGATTTGGGGTTTTCATGAGCTGTTAGTCATAATCATCACAATTATGACAAATCACGGCTTGAACTACCTTGCTTTGCATGTAATAAGTCTATCTCATATATTAGTTTTACCTTTTAAGTTGCATTACTGAAATAAATGAACTCTTGCACGATATTCTAATTTTTTGAATTTCACCTGTAAGTGGCTATATAAATAGGATATATGAATACAAATTATAAAAACAATATATATTATCATAGGCAAGACTGTGTTCATTCAGAAAGGTTGCATACAGTTTTCATCTAAATATGTTTAAGTTAAGCAAGATGAATACCAAATAAGAATGATTTCTTCGCATTTCTTTTTTTAAATATGGAAATCACTTCATCACTCTTAATAGTATTGAATGATAAATCTACATTGCAGATTTAGATTAATCCCTGGTGATCCTTCACAAGCAACTATGAAATGGGAAACATTTGATCTACTCATCCCTGATGCTATAATTCTGGTCAATGCTACCATTAGTTATTTTTGATCATGTCATCATCTGTGACTGACATGACAATGATTCTCTTGGTTGATAAATGTTTGTCTTTTTGGGAATTACATTTCCTTCTATTTATTATGCTTGTCAATGTGGTGTATAGATATTACTTCATGCTTATAAATAATATTGTATCTGTCAGTCATGCCGAGAGAAAATTTACTGTCACAGAAAACCATGTAATGCCCCCAGAGTTTAAAAACCATCTATCGCTCTATCATCAAATGTTTATAGTTTCAGTGGATGTTCACTTACAGAATGATGATGGCTGCCAAAGGTGGCAAGTGAAAAAGATGGATGGGACAAATGTTGCTAATGAATGTCAGTCAGCTGGGGTCCATTTATATTTTGATGTTATATAGTACCTTTTCCACACACATTTCAATTGCAGAACAACATTCAAAGCTATAATCTGCTCTGGGCATGTCTATTTCACAAGTCCTCGGATTTCCTTCGAGACCGCAATGACAGTTTAACTAGTTTAGAACAAGTTTGTGTTTATTGTGTAAATGTGCCTAAAGGAAGTTAAAAGTGGCTGGGAATTTTTAAATGTAGTTCATATTCCCACCTGGATTTCAAGTGCTCTTTTGTCAAGAGTGAGTTACATTTCCAGACTGGTTTATATCACAGACAAAAGTCCCAAAGGTCTCTTCAACCAGATGCATTCAAATAGCACAATTAACACTCGTATTTCACTGCTTCTTCTGTAAGGCAGGAAATTCTCATAAAAACGGAGACACGTTTCCTGAAAAATTATATAAGACAGTATAGAATGCCCAAAATGATTCTATGTGGAATAGAGTAACCCTAGCACACCATCCATTTTCTCTTTACCATTCATGTCTAGCCACCAACGAATCTGATGCAATTTTCTCCAGTGTCTATGTTCTCAGTCATTCAGGTAATGGTTGTTCCAAGGTGCTTTTTTCAAAAGGCAACTGGAGTCAGAACTGAAGAAGCTTCTTGGATGAGAAACATCTTCAACAACAAAAAAAAGTTCAGTTGCCTTTTGAAAAAGCACCCTGAGACAATTTTCTCCAGTGTTATTTTCTTTCTTCAAATATGCCACTTCCATTGACTTCCATCAATGTCATGATTCTTTGCTTACTTTATTCTACAAAATTGTCAGTTTAATACTAAAATGAAAAGGAATAAGCAGAGTGCAAAGGGTTTGCCAATTTGTTATATATTAGAAACATGTTTCTGATGAATCCCCAGTGCTGCTGTGCAGTATCTAGCCACCTGAGCTTTAGTTATGGATTGTTCATCCTTAAACAGTTACTGGTGATAAGCAGTATCAGTATGTAGCTTCCATTGTATTAAATACAGCACCCTTGTGAAGCTTAGAGTGTAGGATTTTCTTTACTTCATAATGCAATTCCCCTTGCACTACAATTGGCTTGGGGGCTGGCCCAGGGGTAGGATTCAAATTTTGTAACAACCAGTTTTGTGGGCGTGGCTTAGTTGGTGGGTGTGGCTTTGTGATGTGACTAGGTGGACGTGGCTTAGTGTTATTGGCTGGGTGTGGCCAACTCAATATCATCGAGGCATGCATCTCCTCAACTGGCCTCTCATGACTGTGGGGATGCTTCAACAGTCGTAAGTGTGAAAAATTGTCATAAGTCACTTGTTTCAGTGCCATTGTAACTTTGAATGGTCACTCCACAAAAGCAAAGTACCAGCAAAGGAGGGGAAAAACTCCAGGGAAGTTCCTGAGACAGGAAGTCTAGTCCTGCCAAGAATGTAATAAGGGTTAACAAAGAGACAGTTTCTGTAAGCAACACCAGAATGTTCCCTTCCTGCCTTCCTTACAGGATTAAGCCAGTAATTTCTTCTAACAACCAGTTCTCTGAGCTGCTTAGAAAGTTAACAACCGGTTCTAGTGAATAGGTGCGAAGTGGTAGAATCCCACCCTTATGCTGGCCAGTCTACCGGTCTCAGCTGGCATCCTATTGCCAGTTTTAGCAAGCTGCTGTGAAAGACCGGATGTATTTTCCATAGCAGGCAGGGGAGTTTCAGTTGCACTGTGACCGAGTTGATTACTTTCACTATCAGGAAAGGCCCTACGAATTTTGGTCCCAGTTTCTTGCAGAGGAGTTTTAGCCTTAAGTCATGAGGTACACTTTATTCCTAATGTGAAAAGGCTTTTTGGGGGCTCAGTGTTTATCAGCTTGCACCTTATGGGCTTTTGCTGCTTCCTGAAGGATATGTTTTGTGTTTTCCCATGTTTTCTTTAGGGACTACATCCATTCAGTTAGGGACATGGAGGAGGGTGGCTCCCTGGGGAGCTTAGGCATGAAGACAAATTCCATGCCACTGGTGATCTGGAAAGGGGTTAAGCTGGTGTTGCTATGCACAGCATTATTGTATGCCACCTCAGCAAAAGAAGTCCATAGCAATTTCCTCACATGGCCAGAAATTGTCACTTGTTGGAGCAGCCCTGTGGGAGTCTTCCTGGTCTCTTCTTCATGGCTACACAGCTTTTGACACAGTCCTCAAAGTCTTTCTTCATCTTTGGCCACAAAAATTGCCTTCTGGCCAGGTGTAGAGTTTTTAAACAGCTGAAGTGTCCCACCTGCATGAAATAACGGCTCCTTTGGAGTACTTGGAGGCACAGGCTATTAGGGACATATAGTTTAGAGCCTTTCCATGCTAGTCCATCTCTGAGGGTCAGCAGAGGGTTATCTTTGTACTGGGGTTCGTTGGGCAGTTCTCTTTTCAACTTCTGACTTAGTGCTTCACTGTCTCCAGCTCTGTGCTGTTGTGCTTGCCTTTGAGTGGTGCCTTAAGAGGCTGGCTGGGAGGGGGGAAGCATGGCATGGATCACCTCCTCACATTTGCTGTTGTATTGGGCCTTTTGTGATAATGCATCTGCTGGTAGATTCTCCCCACCCCGGGATATAGTTCAGTGTCCATAGTTCAAATGGGACTTGGCTGCCTTTGAGGAAGTGGTGCCAAGTCAATAGGCCATCAGACATTGCATACTTCTTTCTCCCAAATTGCCCACCTCTCTTGGTTTCTGTCAAGTTTTTTGGGAGGTGTAGGCACAGGGCTGTAGGTTGCCATTGGAATTTTTTAAAAGAAGAACTGCAGCCACTGCCACATCACTGGCATCTACTTGGACAATGAATGGATGCTTGGGTTTGGGTGTTTTATGATTCTTTTGAGCATTTAAAACACTTTTTGACACTCTAGTTCTAGTTCAGTTCAGCAGTTGACTTGATCACATTTTGACCTCCTCCCATTTTTTTAAACAAATTTTATTAATATTACAATTTAAAAAAAGCAAATCTACAACATATACACAAATAACAGAACCAGAAAAAAGCAAGAAAGAGAGAAAGAAAGAAACACAAAAGGAAAGGAAAAAGAAAGAAAAAGATAGAAGGGAGGGTGAACATTTAAAAACATTTTCCTTTTCGACAGTTTGTAAGATCTTTTCTTCTTAAATTGTATCATATACGCACATCTTATCCGTATCTATATTTGGATTGCACTCAAATAGGTTTATCTCATTCTTTTTTTTATACCTTATAATACACAATCTATCTTTGGTCTAAGCACTTGTACCAGGGGTTCCAGTTGTAATATATTGAAGACTCTTTGTTTTTTAGGGCTAGGGTTAGTTTGTCCATTTCTGCACAATCTGAAATTTTCTGGATGATCATCTGTTCTGTAGGTATGTGAGATAGTTTCCAGCATTGAGCAAACGCTAGCCTGGCCACTGTTAAGATATGTATTATTATATACTTCATCTTTTTTGGTAATTGTTTGTCAAAAATCCCTAATAGGAAGGACTCTGGTTTATATTCAGTTTATTCTTTGGTTATCTCCTCTAGCCATTTTCTAATTCTTTGCCAGTATTTCTGGGTTTCTTTACATGTCCACCACATGTGGAAAAAGGTTCCGTCTATACTTTTACATTTCCAACATTTTGGACTCGTGTTGGGGTGCATCTTCGCCAACCTCAAAGGGGGAAGGTGCCATCTGTAAAACATTCTGTATGTGTTTTCTTTATAAGCTGCCGATTTTGTGATCTTGTTCTTTCTGTTCCAAATCCTTTCCCATTCTGTTAATGTAATACTCCGTCCGATGTTCCTGCTCCAAGCTATCATATTTCCTTTGACTATCTCTTGTTCTAATTCCATTTCCAGTAAGTATTTGTAAAATTTAGGGTTTTTTTGTTTGATCCTAATAAAATTTTATCTAAGTGCTGGAGTTTGTTATAAATTCTGAAATCTTTGTTATCTTGTTTAGATCTACTATGGATTTGGAGGTATACCCACTGGTCAATTTTAAATCCTCTCTCCTGTAATTCTTGTCGTGTTTTCAGTTTTCCTTGTGAATCTAATAAGTCTTTGTATTTAATCATTTTTGTGATGTCCAAATTGTTGGGATGAACCATTGCCTCCATTGTCGATAGCCAAATTGGTACTTTTAAATAGTGTTTTTTCCGTACTTTTTTCCAATTGGTTAGTAGTGAATCTCTAATTAGGTGTCTATGAAAATATGACTGATTGGGTTTCCCCACATCCCATAAGAAGGCATGCCAACCTCTCTGCAAATTGTGACCTTCTAATAATAGTGTTCTTTTGTTTAGTAAGTTCACCCAATCTTTTCACCATAATAAAGTAGCTGCCATATAATATAGTTCCCAGTTTGGAAGTGCTAATCCCCCTCTGCTCTTCAGATCCTGTAATGCCTTTACGTTAATTCTAGCTTTCTTTCCTTGCCAAATGAACTTGAGTGTTATCTTATTTAGTTCTTCAAAAAAAAAAATGCAATTTAATTGGAATTGTCTGAAATAGGTATAAGAATTTTGGCAAAATATTCATTTTGATAGAGCAATCCTGCCCAATAGTGAAAGTTGCAACCTGCTCCAAGATTCGAAATCTTTCTTTACTTGTTGCAACAATTTGTCATAGTTATTCTCTTTGAGTGTTTTACATTGTGGTGTTAGCCATATTCCTAAATATTTGACTTTCTTTGTTACCTGTATTCCCATACTTACCTCTAATTCTTTTTTCTGGTCTTCTGTTAAGTTTTTGGTCATTAATTTTGTTTTTTTTTTCTATTGATTTTAAGTCCTGCTACTGCACCAAATTGTTCTAATTCTTTTATCAATTTGTATCCCTTTTCTATTGGTTCCTCCAAAAAGAAGACCATATCAATAGCAAATGCTTGTAATTTGTATTCTTCTATTTTAATTTTCGATCCTTTAATTTCGGGTTTTTGCCTGATATGTGTTAAAAGTGTTTCTAGAGCTAATATAAAGAGAAGAGGTGAGAGAGGGCAGCCCTGCCTAACACCTTTTTCTATTTTTATTGGACCTGTGTGTTCCCCATTTATTAAGATATTAGCCTGTTGTGTGTCATAAATTGTTGTTATGATATTTTCCAATTTAGTGCCTAGATTCATATTATAAATTTTTTGAATTAAGAAATGCCAATTTAGGTTATCAAATGCTTTTTCTGCATCTAAAAACATGTGCGAATTGTTTCTCAGGGTAGGCTTCATAAAATTTTAAGACATCTATTACTGTTCTTAAATTATTCTTTATTTGTCTCGTCGGGAGGAATCCATTTTGGTCTTCATGTATGTGTGGGTTTAAAACTTGTTTTAGTCTATTGGCTATAATGGAGGAGAATATTTTATAATCAGTATTTAGGAGTGAAATTGGTCTGTAGTTGTTAATATATCTGTGGTCAGCTTTCTCCTTCAGGATCAGTGAAATCAATGCTCCCCTCCACGAGTCTGGCATCTTAGCTGCTAGTAGTACCTCGTTGAACACTTCCATCATCAGTGGTCCAATTAATTCCATGATTGCTTTATATAATTTTGCCGGAATCCCATCTGGCCCTGGGGTTTTATTATTACTTTGATTCTCTATTGCTGATTTCAATTCGGACCATGTAATATCTTTATTTAATAATTCTATCCATTCCTCTCCAATTACTTCGTCATTCGTTTCCTCTAAGTAAGTTCTTATTTTATCCTCATTAACTTCTTCCTTTTTATATAACTTTTCAAAATATTTGTGAATGATATCTTTTTTCTTTTCTATCTCATGTTGTAAGTCACCCTTCTCATCTATTAATTGGTATATCAATCTCTTTTCTTTCCCTTTTTTAAGTTTATGGGATAACCATTTTCCTGGTTTGTTTGCATATTCAAAATAAATTTGTTTAGTTGTTTTCAAATTTATTTCCATTTTTTCTTGTTCCAATAAGTTCAATTTATGTTTATTTGTTATTAACTGATTTTGTATTCTTTGGTTTTTAGGGGTTTTTTGTAATTGGATTTCTAATTCCTTAATTTGTTGTTGTAATTTATTTTGTTGAGCATATTTTCTTTTATTTCTCATAGCATTATAAGAGATTGTTATTCCTCTTATGACTGCCTTCAATGTATCCCAAATATTTTGTTTCGAGGTTGCTTCATTATCATTTTCTTTTAGGAAATAATTTAGTTCCTCTTTAAGCTTATTAATATACTCTTCTTCTCTTATTAATTGAGTGTTTAATGTCCATCTTTTCTTTGATTTTCTCCTGCCTTTCCAAATTATTTGAATTGGGTTATGGTCAGCCCATTCATTTGGTAAAATTTCGATTCCTTTTATTTCATTTGCAATTTCCCCATTCATCCAGGCCATATCTATTCTTGTCCATATTTTATGCGGGTTAGAGTAATATGTAAATTGTTTGTCTTCTGGGTTTAATTTTCTCCATAAATCCACTAAATTTAGTTCTTTCATCATTTCCTGACAAGTCTTGGGAAACTCTCTTTTCCCTTTTTTGTTCTTACTCGCATTACTATGGTCCTTTTGGTAATCAGCAAGAGAGTTAAAATTGCCTATCATACAGATGTTCCTTTTTTCAAATCCTATTATTTTTTGGTGTAAATATTTAAAAAATGTTCCTTGTTCTTCATTAGGTGCATAAATTGCTACCAATAGAAATGAAATAGTATTAATCGAGATTTGTAAAACCAGAGTTCTTCCTTCCAGGTCTGACCAAATTAGATCTGCTTTTAGGTCGTCTTTCACATATATTGCTGTTATGACTCCCCTTCGAAATTCAAACGAACAAAACAGAAAGCAGCCGTTTCACAATTAAATCAAACGGAAAGAAGTCTTACAAGATAACAGCTGGCAGAAACCACAGCATAAATCTTTACTCTGTCTGGCAAACCAGTCCTGGCAATAAATCTCCAGCCTCAGAGCTTCTTGCTGTAACGTCTTCACTCAAATAGTTATTTTGTTTCTGGCAAAATGTACCAGGCCAGCTGTGTCCTTTTATACTCATTGAGGCAACGTGCTAATTTACTGACTCGCTCTCCTCATTCGCTCCAGCTGATTTTGCCTTCTCAACCGTCTTCTATTTTTTACATTTAACCACAAATTTTCCAAGTTCTCATCTCCACTAGAAGACTCTCTCAAAACTTCCCTGTCAGCCATTCCCGGCTGTTGATCAGATAAGGAACCAGAGGAGGTCAAAGGTCCTGACAATTCTAATACATCAGGTCTGTCGTCCTTTGTCACGTCCATCTCCTCATCCTGGTTATCAGTCCAATCAGTAAGCCAGGCCGGTTCATATTGTTCTGCCATAACCTCTTCACTTGAACTCATATCAATCACAGGAGCTGAATCCAAGCCCAGAGCCACAACATATTGCAATTCCTTTCTTTTTTTGTTTATCTGCTGGTGCCGTAAATAACTTCCCTAGTTTCAGGCAAATTAAATATTTTTCATCATTTTTCCTAATTTGAATTTCTTGTAAACATATTATGTTGGTGTTTTGTTTAATTAGTTTAGCTATTATCCTTTTCCTTTTAGTTTTTGAATTTAAACCATTTATATTGATAGATAGGAGTTTCTTTTCTTCCTCCATTTAGCTAGGTCTGTTTCGCTTTTTGTCTTATGATAATTCGGCTCTCTCCTTGTAGTTGTTGTGGGATTGGTTCTTCTCTCTCTTGATGTGGGTAGTCGTTCCCTTGGTTTTGGGGGGGGGGTCCTTCTTTTTTATATCTATGGTGATTTCAGTCTTCCTGCAAAGTTCTTTTGGATTCCTCCTGGGTATTTGGTCTTCCGTGCCTACTATCTGTTCGTAGAAGTCTTATGCCCGTTCCATAGAGTCTATTTTGATTTTCCTTTCTTTCCATGTTATTAACATCCCTTCTGGGATTAATCATTTGAATGGAATTCCTTTTTGATTTAAATAACTGGCTAGGAATTTATAATCTTGTCTTATTTCCCTCACTTTCCTTGGGATTTGCTTGAGGATCATAATCTCTTTGCCCTTGTACGTTATTGTTCCATCTCTCGACAGTCTGAGTATTATATCTTTCACACTCCTTCTTGCAAAATGGATGTGAACCTCTCTCGGACATTTATGGCATCTTGCATAATTGGTACTGACCCTATAAACTTCATCAAATTCCCTGAGTATATCGTCTTTCTCTTTTCCTAACAGTTCGGCCAGTATTTCTGCCATTAGCTTCTCTAGTACTTCATCCTTCAATTTCTCCACATTCTGAAATCTCAGGTATGCAGCTGCCTTGTCCATTTCTAGGTAGACCAGGGAATCTTCCATTTTTTTGCTTACATTTTTTAATTCTTCGTCTACCCTTTCTAGATTCTTTTCCATTCTTTCTGTCCTTGTCTCTATTTCTTTTATCATTGTTTCATTTTTTTCCATAGCCTGTTGTAATGTCCCAATCTTGTCTTCTACCTTAAGTATGTCTGCTTTCATCTCAGCTTTTAGCTTTCCCATCTCTTCTTTTAATTCGCTGATATCCGCTCTTGTTTCATTATGATTCTTGATCATTGTTTCTTGCAGTTTTGACATTGATTCTTGCAAAGTTAGCAGAGTAGCTTGTATATTGGCATTTGAGACATTGGATTGTTTTTCTCCTGTTAGGGATTCTTCAATAGTTTTTTGAATTGTAGGGGAAGCTGTTGCCAAGGTGGTTGTTAGGGTCGGGGTAGTCTTCCTTCCTGTTTTCAGGGCCATGGTTGTTGTGGAGGTCATTTCTTTTAGTATTTGTTTTTGCTGTTGAATTATGTTAATTATGTTGTCCCAAATCACCATTCAGTGTTATTACCCTTATGATAAAATTTCAATGTCTAATTGCTTGGACTACCAATCTATTGAGTGGTTAAATTCAGTATTCTCAACTAGAAATTAAGATATATAAATACATATTATTTTTGGTTTTATGTCTTCAATCGGGCACGTAGTTTACACAATCTATATTCCAATACTATAGAGCACTATCCATCACTATATAATATTCTCTATGATAAATTTATATAACAAATATGTATAGCAAGTGATATATCAAATCAAACCAAATTTCAACTGTATAAAATTCTAAGTTTTATAAATCTATATAAACTTTTATCTAATCCTATATCTTAATATTAAATATTCTAAATATTCTAAATCAGCAATATTTTACAATCCTTGTTGTTACTAAGTATTCAAAGCAATTAAATCAATTAGCAATTAAGTCTAGTAATTTGTATACCTTTTCTAAGTAAATAAATTTATAGCTATTATAAGGAAAAACAAGTGAAAAGAGAAAAGGAATTTGCCTTAATATCAAAAAGTCAGTAAATAGGAGACAGGATAGAAAGTTTGATAGAATAGTACCAAGGGAGAATTCAAGAAAATAAAGTAGAGTGGTGAGAAAATAGAGTTTTAAGGTCAGGATTAAATCCAACGTTTTTGGAATTTTGCAATTCTCTTCAGGCACACCGGAAGAAGGGTGGTGAAAAGTGCTGACTAATCGCTGTCAGCAATCAGTCTCTTCCCAAACTTCAATTACTCTCTTTTTTTTCCCCAATACTTTGGAGTCCGATATCTTAATCTCCTTCAGTAAGCAGTAAGCCTTCACCTCAGTCAAATAATGTTCTCCTCCAAATCAGTTAAAGGTCTATTGAACAAATAGTGTCAAATAGAGTCTGTTATATTGTTGCACTAAATTCAAAGATTCAATGTATCACATTTAGCGCTGCATTTCTTTCTCTTCGGTCGCCTTTCTTCTCTTTGGGTTTTAAACCTAGGGAATAGTCCAATATAACAATCCACTCAAAAGCTCGAATCCACAGGTCTCTTAGTCTTTCCAACAGTTCTTCTCCTCACAGACTTCTCCTTTCAAACACTGTAATCCACACTTTCACTCCGTCTGTCAAGCCTTTCCACCCACGCTTATCACACTTTTGTTTTTCTAGCCACTTTTCTCTCGGGCTTCCGACAGATATAACTCACAATCAAAGGAAAAGAAATCACTCACCGGTCTCACTCTTCACTGTTAGAGTCTTTCTGCACCTCTTTCTCCACTGATCTTACAAGCTGTCACTTTCTCGCTTTGTCACATCAGAGGCAGACCGGACTTTGGAGCCGCCATTAACAGGCGGCTGGCTCTTTCACGCTGGGCTCAGGGGATCTTCTCTTTGTTGCCGGGGGGTTGCCTTCCCCCACACTGCAACCTGAGGGTCCCCTACACCAACACGAATCTCTCCAGGATTCGTGTATCCTCTAGGGATCGCCCCAAACGGAAGAAGAGGTACTCGGAAACCGCAGCTGGGCTTCTCCACCTCTGCACATCCCTGTCCTGCCACTGGAAGTCCGACCATTTTTAACAGTTTGGTGATGGAGAGAGCAATCTCAGTGAATGAGAGGATGAACTGTTGGTAGAAGTTCACAAGCCCTAAGAAGCTTTGAAGCAGTTTGCAGGTAGAAGGGGGGCTTGCTAGTCTTAAACAGCTTTGACTTTGCCAGGGTCCATTTCCACTCCGTCACTAGATACCCAATAGCCGAGGTAATTTAGGCAGGACTAATGAAATTCACATTTTGAGAGCTTGGCATATAGTTTGGCCTCCAAGATATTTTTTTAGCACCTGACGTACTAGTTTAAAGTGTTCTTCTAGGGTCTTGGTGAAAAGGAGAATGTCATCTAAATACATGAGGATCCCCTTGTAAAGGTGCTCATGCAGCACCTCATTGATTAGTTGCATAAACACTTCAGGGGCTCCTGAGAGGCCAAATGGCATTACTTTAAATTGAAAGCTTCCTGGGGGCAATTGAATGCAGTTTTACACTCATCCCCTTCCCTAATCTGCACTTGGTACTATGCCTCTCATAGGTCTAGCTTGGTAAACACCGTTCCTTTTGCTAGGTGGCCTAACAGGCCCTTCATGAGGGGGAGTGGGTACATATTTTCCATGTGTACAGCATTAATTTCCCTAAAATTTATGCATAGCCCCTTTGACCCATCCTTTTTCTCTTTGAATAGGACTAGGGCAGCTACTTTTGATTTTGCAGGCTGTATGAATCCCCTCAGTAGGCCTGTGTTGATGTACTCTCTTAGCTCTTTCATTTCTTTTGGGGTCATGCAGTATTTTTTTGGCTTGGATAGTTTTTCCCTGGGCACAAATTCAATGGCACAGTCGATGGGGCAATGGGATGGTAAGGTGTTGCATTCTTCCTTGCTGAAGGCTCCTGCTAGGTCCTGGTATTCTTTAGGTATCTGGGGTGTCCCTGGGGTTTGTTCTGATATGGTTTTGGCTTTTTCATCTTGCTTAGTGATGTTCAGCCATCAGTCAGGTTTCCCCATGGCTATATCTGGAGGAGGGAGGGGACCTACTCTCAGTCTCAGTTTTCTGTGGCACCCTTCCCATTAGATAGTGGGGCCACAGTTGTCTAGCCATGCCAGTCCTAGAATCACTACTTCCATCATTTTTTGCACCACTATGAAGCGGATAGGTTCCCAGTGTTGACCCAATCTCTCCTGGGGTTGTGGGTGACCCAGAGGGTTCCCCATGCAGCTTGGCCTTGATGGGCTGTGCCGCATTCCAGGGCTTGACTGTGATGATGGAGCTGGTAGAGGGCTAACCATTTGTTGTCAGCTTTGGAAGCCATATTAGCACCAGAAGTTTCTACGCTGCAACATTCTTGAGCCTGGGAAGATGGGAGGGGGGAATTTCATGGAGCATATGTGGTTAGACATAATAGTATTCTTCTTTAGAGTCAAGGTAATGTTGTTCCTGCACCTGGCTGAGGAGTAGTAGAGGTCTCAAGTTGGGACAGATGGTGATTGGAGCATGTGATGGAATGATGGGAGCAGGGGGTGGATTTGTAATATTTTACTTATTGGAGGGAAACCTGGAACTTTCATATTCGGGATTTCTCAGATGTGCCAGTTTACTACCTTAATAAAAGAAGACTTTGAGAGCATGTCTGTCTTGGAGTTATTTGTTGGAGGTGAGGTTTTCTGGAATGCTGACATTATCCCAAATCTCCAAATAGCTACCAGCACCCCAAAAGGGGGCTGTCTGGGGTGCTGAGCCCCAGTACCGACCTAAAGTTTAGACAGTGTAAAGACTCAGTGAAGATGGAGGACAAGGAGGAGATCACAGAAGAAGGATGGGAACGGATACTGGAGGACTGATCGAGACCCGGTATCCTCCTTCTGAAGAATTTGTACAAATCATTGAAGTTGCAATGGAGAGACAAAGGAGGAGAGATGGATTCCTGGAAAAGTTGCCAGATTGATCCAACTCCAGAGATGGGACCGGAGGACAGGCCACCTGAACATCTTTCCTACTCCAGCCCAATAAAGTCAGGCCATGAGTCAGAATGGAGAGACGTGGGGGCTTTGGGGCCTGACAACTCCCAAGAATGGAACCTGTTGCCTCCGTCTCACAACCAATTGTTGGCAGGGCTTCCAAAGCATTTTGAGTGACTTGAATTGAGAAGTTGTGTCCCACAATTGCAACCTTCCCAACCGAGATGGAACTTAACACAACCCATGTTCACTTTTCCTGATCTAGGAAAAGTGGAGCCACCATGGCAGTGGAGCCACCATGGCATAGGCATCATTCCACTCAGCTAGACTGACCAGAGAATTGGCTCAGCATGACAGGGGCAAGAAGCAGGGGGAAAACAGCAGATGCAACCAGCATTTGGAATGCTGCAACTTCCAATTGCCCCCATCACCAGCCAACCTTTATGCTACCTCCTGCTGAATATATTCCCCCAGGCTGGAGATTCTATCCTGGTCATGGGTGGGCCCAATGCCAGTGGATGCCAGTACCAGCTGCAGCACCTATTTCAGGACCACCATGGGGCCAATTTGAAGCAACAATCTTGGTGCAGCAATGAGGTCAGATCCAGCAGCAGGCTGCAACTCTCACCCCATTTCCAACTCGGCAACCAGTTCAGCAGATTTCCCCTATCCAGCAGCCAGCAGCCACTGCTGCCAGCCACCCGCTGCCTGCCGTCCCTCACAGGGCTTCTGCAGGGCCTCCTCCTGCTGCTTGCAGCAGCTCCCCAGCAGATTCCAGCTCAGCCAGTGGTCGCTATGGTGATTCCACCAGCGAGACCAGCGCCACCAAGTTTTAGAGTAACATTTGATGGGAAGCCTGAAAAACTTGCTTATTTCCTCAGCTGAATCTGGGCACATATAGGTCAATATGGAGACCAATATGAAACAGAGCACAACTTAGTTTCCGTGATTACAGATGAGATGGATGAAGGAGATGCTTCCACCTGGGTAGCTCAGTGAAATAATGAGGAAGCTGTGGAGCTAATTGATGCAGATGCATTTGTTGAGCTACTCCAGGCTAGATTTTGAGAACCTGACAGAGTAGATGAAAATAAAGATAAAATAAAAGTGATGAAGGGTGGTAATCAACCCATAATAAGCAAGTTTTTCAGGCTTCCCGTCAAATGTTATTCTAAAACTTAGTGGTGCTGATCTCACTGGTGGAATTGTCATAGTGACCGCCGGCTAAGCTGGAATCTGCTGGGGAACTGCTGCAGGTGGCAGGAGGGGTCCCTGCAGCAGCTCCCCAGCAGAGGTTCTATGTTTCATGATGGCACAAATTGAACAACTTTTTACATAGTATTTGATATCAATTTCCATTTTTGGCCACTAGAATTGTCTTCTGACTAAATGTAGGGTTTTTAGAAACCCAAAGTGTCCCCCCAACCAAGAGTTATGACTGCATTTTAGTACCATCAATCTCAGGGCACTGGGTAGATAAATCCTGTTTCCTTTCCAAGCCAATCCTTCACTCATTATCAGATCGGTCTGATTTTCAGTAAACCATGGATCGTTTAAGAGTGCTGCTTTCAAATCTGTTGTCAGTTTGTTCTCAGGGAATCTAAAACTGTGTTGGGCTTGGCCTCTGGTGGTCGCTTGGCTGCTGGGTTGGGCTTCTGATAGGTTGCACTACTTCCTCTTGGTGACTGTCAAATCGGGGTTTTCTCACCAAGGAATCCATAGAAAACAGAACTCAGAGGCAGGCAGTTTCCTCAAAGAACAGTTTATTGGATACTTCATATTGGCACAACTGGTGAAAGGCAAATCTGAAAGTTCCAGTGGCTTTCACCTAATTAAAAACAAAGTTTTTCCCTTCCCCCCCAAGTCACTGTCCAATCCAGGTGCTGGCCAGTTGCTTGGTTACTTGCTCCTTCTCTGGCCAACCACTTGTGAGAATGTCCTTGGTTCCCACAGGAACACTTTATTGTTTTGGCTACAAAACCCCATCTAACTATTTCCCCCCTCCCAACATTGTGTGTCAACCCTGAAGCCTCCAAGATGGCCACAGCCCAGTTCACTTCAGGGTTGACATTGTCTAATAATATTCTTTTCTGTAATACTCTCTACTACACATGCTCACAATTGCAGCTCTGAACAGCCAGGGGAATTCCAGACCTGCAAATCTAAACCAATCCAGTCTCCAACTGACAATTATTTCAGACAGCAAGAAGCATTTCTAGTTAGGAAAAAGGCAGCCAAACTTAACAATAAGTTATCTGGGCTCTAGAAAATCATATTATATACTAAGCTTTGAAAAAGAAAACAATTTAGCAGCTAAGGAATCTAAAAAAAAATACTTGAAAATGTTAATGGTGGAAAGAAGCTTCTGGTGGTCTCTAGAAAGGACCATAAAAAGATTAGGAGAAGGAAACATGTATTTCTATCTTTTTCTCAATGATCTTTCCCATCTACTCCCCCAATCCACGCTGAATGGTGCACATCTTATTAAACTCTGTGGAAATCCTCCTCCTGCTCTCTATTTTGTTACATGCCTTGAGCAGCTATTAAGCAAAGAGAATTATTTTGTAAGTTTATGGGGAATCACAATGATTTATCAACCCTGAGAGGGGAAAAATAGCTCAATTTCTCAGCAGAGAATGAAAGGAGAAAGTCTTTGAGCATAAACAGATTGCACTATTTATAACAAAAATATTCCTCTGCATCTATTAATTTACTACAACCAAGTATTTTAATTAATCACAGCAGTTGCTATGGAAACACTTATCATTCAATTACAGCTCTGTGGGGTGGTGTAAATTTATGAAAATGTGAAAGAGGTAGCTCTTTTGCTGAATTAGAGTCTGTATAGGACACTCTGGCAACAGTCACTAAATTCATGCAGGCACCCGTCTACACATAAATATAAATTAAGGCAGTTGGAGGGCATAGTGCACATCTATTCTAATTTTGAACCCTTGTAGTTACTTCTCCTTGCAACATGGATATGATTGTCCTCAGTCTTTGAAAGTAGTCTCATTCAAAGAGTACAAGGAAGTGCAGAACTTATTGCATGACAGTAATGAACTGGATCTGTAAACTGATACTGCTGACATCACTGAAGAGTCATTTTTGAGGTGATAGCAAAATTGCTTGCAGTGAAGAATCTTCACATGACATGTACATGTAAGGTTTCTTTCCATCCCCAAGGAAGCCTTTACAAGCCAAGGCTGTCCATTACAAGCCAGCCAGCAAACAAATAAATATCAGACTCACTTATAAGACCAGATCTTCACCAACCTCATATATACTGTATGTTGGCAGTAAAGCAGAGATAAAATAGATATGCTTGTGCCCATTCCCAGCAGGTCTAGGACCTTCAGGCTCCTTCGCTTCCAGTCTCCCACTTCAGCCTATTTACAATTAGCTTTCCTTCTCTGCTGGCCCTCCCCTGGCCACTCGTTCTGGCAAATGGCCCCCATGCCCTTCAACCCAACCAGGAATGGAGGGGCTACAGCAGCCAAATGGCAGTGGCACATGGTTTCAGGAATGGGGGAAAGTGGTTTCGGTGTGGAGTAGGAAACCAACTGCCCATTCAGTGCCAGACAGGCAGGATCAAGTACAGGGTGGCTTGGAAAGCAAGCAAGGAAGGAAGGGCTGAGGGCTGGGTGTCATGTCTAGTAACAGGGAACTCTGAGGTGCTGGGTGGGACCTTGGCAGCAGCTGGATCTTGACATGTAAGGTTTGTTCAAAAACAAAATAAAAGAGACTGAAAAAAGAAAAATAACTCACCACAAAAGGCTGCAAGAGAGGTGGTGAGGAAGAAAACCTAGGGCAGAGCTGCAATATTGGGGAGGAAAGGAATGAGATAGGGAAGCTGAGATAGAAGCTTCTTGCAGCCTTCCATGGGGCCAGGGATGGAAGCAGTTGTGATGTGATCTCCCTCCCCCCCTCTTCCTTCATTTCCACTCTCCCTCCCTTCCTAGGGGGGTCAAAATGGGAAAGCCCCTGCCCAACACTGCCTGCCAGCTGTCCACTTTGTCTGGAGCCACTGACAACTTAAAAAAAAACCTGCAGAGCAGTGCCTTCCTTTTTTTTCCACAGTCCCCTCCATTGCCTCTGCTCATGGCTTCTACCCCATGCCACCTTGATCCTGCCTGACATTGAACAGGAAGTTGGCCTCTCACTCCATACCAGAAGCTGCTGTTTGGCTGCCACCACCACCCATGCCAGAAGTTGTTCCGTCCCCCTGTGCCTGAAGCCAGGCACCACTGCCATTCAACTGCCATGCCCCGATTCCAGAAGCTATTTTCCCTCACACCTGAAACCATGTGCCACTGCCATTCAGCTACCATGCCCTCCCCCCCATGCCAGAAACTGCTTTCCCCACTCTTGAAGCTGGGAGATTGGGTGGCGGCTAATTGTCCCATGTGGCCACAGGACAAATGGTGTGTCTGTGAATGAGCTGGGCCAAAAGGTGTGGGGTGGAGGGCCAAAGGCCCATTGGCCAGGGTGAATGGCTAGGGAAGGGCCAACAGAGGAGGAAAGCTGTCTGTAAATGGGGTGAGGAGGAAGGCTGGAGGCGAAGGAGGCGCAGCCAAGGGTGGGAGCCTGAAGGTCCTATTTCATTCCCTGCTATGTTACAATGCTGGGTTTTCTTGCTGTATTTTTTTTAGAGATGATGATGGTGATGACAATAATACCCATTCAGTCTATTCTGACTATGGGCCAGATCTCGCTACTTTTGCACTAAAATTTGAATTGCAAAATGTAGAGAAGAGAACAATCCAAACATTTGTTCCTGTGTCTTAGTACAGGAAGCATGAACCATGTCAATTCACTTTAAAATAAAGATCCAGTAAAATTTTAAAATAATAAATATTTTTCTCTGCTTCTACAGAGAGTGCAATTACAGATCTAACTTTTACATTTCTAATAAAGGAGGAGTTGATGGCTGAATTCTACTAGTATCCTTGAAAAGAAAGGCTCATTTTAATGGATGTCTGTTTGGGAAAGGGGTAAAGTTTGGCACTAAACAAAAAAGAAAAGAAAATCGACTAAAAAAATAAAACTGTTTTACAGAAAGTCACAAAAACTTCCTGAAAATGGTACTTTTACTTTCCTTGGAACAATTCCTTTTTAGAACTTGAGCTCACTTCCTTTCACAGAATAATTTGCCAATCAACTATCATTTATTGAAAGCATATATCATTCTGTTCAGAACATTGACTGTTTAAAAAATAGTTGAGTCCAGGTATTCCATCATATTGTATTTGTCTCAAGAGCAAGAAATCAAAAGTTTGACAACCTTGGAGCAATAAATGTTTGCATGAGATGTTAGACTTTTCTTTCTCTAGTTTTCACTGGAAGCACAATCTTGATCAAGGATTCAT
The DNA here is from genome assembly GCF_049901715.1 of Pseudonaja textilis. Taxonomy (NCBI): domain Eukaryota; kingdom Metazoa; phylum Chordata; class Lepidosauria; order Squamata; family Elapidae; genus Pseudonaja; species Pseudonaja textilis. The sequence continues at coordinate 12,153,824 of NC_141998.1, read as the reverse complement.
CAAAGCGTTCTTTTCCACTTTTGAGAAAACAATCCATATTCTTGGGGAATTGAAGAGGAGGGTGAATCTTGAATTCTAAGTGTTCAAAAGGAGCACCACAGAGATTGCATCAATCTCCAGACATAAGGTTCATTGATTAGCACAGTTATTCAGAGACCATCAGCAAAAATCTGTGATCTAACTGAATGGAGGGGGTGGGAACAGGCTGTAAATCAGTCTAATCACTCCTTTTCAGAGGAAGAAGAAGGCTCGGGGATAGAAGCAGATAATCTGACAACAGCTGTGGATAAGTGAATTGTCTTCTTCGTCTAGAAGACAAGTGTCAGGGGCAAAGAATCAGAATCATATTGCAGTATTTAAATAAATCTAAGCCTATACACAAGAAACTATTCAACTAAAGTTCAACACTAAATTGGTGCCATGGAATTCAGGAGGGCATGGATTGGATCATTTGTGGGAATGTAATAATTCTAAGCTGATAACCCGTTAATTCTGCCCCTCCAGCTCTGCCTGCTCTTCTCATTCAACAATTCTAAAACTCCCTGATCTAGGGAGTCCCAAACACACTTTTCATCTCAGAATCAAGCGTACACATCTTAAGACTTTGGAAGGTGAACATTTGAGAAATATCTAGAATTAAATGCCTGAAAAAATCCTGATTTTAAAGCAATCAGTGCTGAAAAGCAACACTTGTAGATATAATTCTCATCTCACCATGTTATCTTCTCTCTTTGGCACTTGGAATTTCTGGCTATGATTTTGAGTCCTGCATTGCTATTTACCTTGAAATTTCAATGGTTTCTTAAAACTATTATGTATCAATCCTTTATTGCTAACTGCAATGAAGAGTTTCAGTCTTGGGCAGGATGGGGGGAGGTTTGATAGCAAATGCCTTCCCTCATACACATTCCACAATATTATTCTAAAGGGAAGTGGATTAGAGCTATTCTTCATTCTTTCCCCCCCTGCACGGTAAAGCAAAAATTACAATTACTTCCTCTCAAGACTGAAATAGGAAGGATGTATTGCAACTGGAATATTTGTTCCAAAATGAAGGTGAAGATTTTTAAATCAGAAATCATTATCTTACTAGCATCTCTAACAAGAATTGTAACAGGACAGCTTAAAAACAAAACATATTTATAGAAGAAAATAATGATGTTGCATGTACTGTATTTTCTGTGCTGTCTGCTACTGGCTCATGGAGATTTCCTATTTCTCACATAAAATACTTATAGTTAGTGGAAAGACAGATAGTCCTCAACTTTCATTTAGTGATCATTCGAAGTTATGGCATTAAAAATGGCATTGAAAAAAGTGACTTATGAACTTATGATCATTTTTCACACTGATGATCATTGCAGCATCCCCATGTCATGTGATCAAAATTTAGACACTTGGCAACTGACTCATATTTATGATGATTGCAATGTCCCAGGGTCATGTGATTGCCTTTTGCAACCTTCTGACAAGCAAAGTCAAGGGGGAGGACAGATTCACTTAATATCCATGTTATTAAGCAACTGCAATGATTCACTTAACAACTGTGGCAAGAAAGATCATAAAGTGGGCAAGATTTTCTTAACGACTGTCTTGCTTAGTGGACTTTGGGCTTGAGGTGGCAAAAAATGAAATTTTAATTTTGGGTTTTACCAATTAGATATATTTGTTGTTAAAGAAATGGCTAGTTTAGACTATTATGTAAAAGTAAAAAGTTGAGGTTTGATGTTAATGCCTTATTCTAGTGCACCAAAGGGATTCAGAAGTCAATGTCTTTTTTTCCCTTTCCCCCTTTTCTTTCCCTCACTTTTCCCTTCCCTATTTGCTTGCTATGTACTTTTGTATTTTCTTTATATGCTATATTATAAACTAATAAAATTGTTTTAAAAATAAAAACTGTCTTGCTTAGCAACAAAAGTTTTGGGCTCAGTTGTGGTCATATGTTGAGAATTACTTGTACTGAGCTTTTCAATCAACTTATGCTTTTGGGGGTTGCTGTTTTGACCCCTAATGATGACAAAGGCCTAAGTGGGAAGAATGAGAGAAAAGTAAGAAAAAAATAAAGATGACATGCTAATGATACATTTGAGAACTACAGTATTTAACCAGATGATTCCTTATGTAGCTGAAGAGAAAAAAGGCACACAATAGAACACCTGGCTCATTTGATATAACATGACATGAATAAGAAGGAAAAGATACGCAACTAGAGCCAGAAACATCACTTGAGATATGTAGCAGTACATCGGAGAAAATGGGTAAAATAATGACATGTCAGAAGATGCATGCTAACCATTTCTTCCTTTAAAACAGTCATTTTATGGAACTTCATTTTAGTGGTGAAATACCATTTGCAATTTCTGGAAATAGAGTTGTGCAATGCTTTGACTGGAAACTTTATTTTGAAAATGAAAAGGCAACTTTTGGAATCAAAATTTCATATCATTTAAAACTTTGAACTGGAAGGGATACTCTTGAAATTGATTCTGTCATTCATCAGATCAATGATTTGAACTGATTTGATTTAGCTCACCATTTCAAATTGAATCAGCTTGATTTCTTGAAGGGAATTGACAAGTAGATTAAGCCCTAGGGTGATACATGTGCTCCTACTCTCAAATAAATATGCAATATAAACTCTTGATAACCTAGAAGGTATTTAATTTGCACATGACGTATCCTGCAACTTTTAATGATGAATTAAGGAAGGCCTTGTCAACATAAATACAGAATGTCTTATGATACTCAATGCTGATTGATTGACTGATCTATCACTTTAACTTAAATAGCCCTGTCACTGAAAAGAAATAAGCATCACTGCTGGGTCTCCCAACCTCTCTCCCCCAGTGGACCTCATGAGGACTTCACGGAGCATACTGTAAAGAATAAATAGATTAAACGGTATTATATCACCTTCTAATTTCAGGTTATTGGAGAAAATCACTGAAGCACTGTTCACCTAAGTACAGGTCACAACGGATATTCTCCTTGAGTTCACTGAGGAACCGGGGAGGCTCACACCAGTTCTGAAAGCAATATTGTAATAAAATGTTGACCTTGGGGAATAAAAGGAAGAGATGCTGCCAAGGAAACAATCAGACAAGAGAGGGAGGAATGCCCAGTGGCTTAATGATCAGAGGAAAGTGCTTAGGATGGACCTGATCAAAATAATCAATCAGTTAAAGGTTGTGGATAAGGTAAGTTTTTACCTTCAGACTCACAAGATTGACCCTCGCTGCTTAACCAGACAGGACAGACAACTAATGAGCTAATTCTATTTTATTGTAAGTCTACATTAATAAAATCTTGCATATTTCTCTTAAAGTATATTTGAGTTTTTGGAGTGAAAAAGGCTTTGCAGAATTCAGAAATATGAAGGACAATAGATTTCCAAACAAGTCCAATAACTTGAAAATGTGAAATAAGTCCACCCACTTAAAAATACGGTTCAAATTCTCATCTCCCTTTTTCTCTTGCCTTGTGGAACTTGATGTAAGTTCAACTAATTACTTTTAGGTCTAGATCAGCAGTTATAGAAGTAGATGTCTTTTCTAACTTAGTAGTCTTCAGAAGTTTGGGAACTTTAATTTGCACAATTTCAGCTGGGAATTCCAAAACACATTTGGAAGGCATCCAGGCTGGAAAGTTATTTTTTTAAAAAAAGTTCAGGGAATTTAATTTATATCATCCCTTAGTTTCAGAAATATTTAGTTGCATTTCTAAGCCAAGAAATGCCTAGTCTAAGTGACAAAAGTTATTTGTAGGTTCCTGAGAAATAGGAAGCCTGCTTGAGATCTTTTATCAGGAAACATCAAAGTTTGAATCTACAAGGGTTCATTACCACTGAACATTCTATTCTAGCACTGTCCCTCTGCTCAGTTTAAATCTGGAAAGAATAGTGTTATGGAGCGATGGTAAGGAAGAGGCAGAAACCAGAGCGTACAATTAACAAGGCTTTATTGCAGGGAATAAAGGGTTGTCGCATCTGCTACTAACTGGCAGACCAGCGGGCGACAACGGGGCTGGCTCCGCTCGACAGCCGGCTTTTATAGCCGACTGTCAAACGGAGCCAGCCAATGGGAGCGGCTGGTGCTCCCGCTCAAACAGCGGACCTGGTTGGGAACTCCAACCAGTTCCGCAGACATAACACTCCTTTCCCCCAGCTGGGAACATGCGTAGTCTTGTAGGTAAGTTGGCTGCCTGCGCTGGCGACCAGAACGTCGCAGTTCGGGTGAACTGTTGGCTGGTGACAAGTCCAGGCCCTCGGGACATGCCTCGACGGTCGTTGGGGCATGGGCTTGCCCTGGCGCAGTGTTCTGAGAAGTCGGCGATTTCCCTTGCTCGGGCTGACCTGGGCGAGTCGCGGTGTCCGGTTGGCAGACTGGCTCGCTCGGCTGCGGGGTCAGTGATCCTAGCTGGAAACTTGGGTCCCCCAGCAAACCCTCCTGATCGACGGGGAAGACCGAGTTCTGCAGGGGGCTTTCATCTGGCACCGGTAGGGAGACGTTGGCGCTGGCAGGTCGGATTGGGTTGGTATCGCTCGCACCTCTCCGTCGCCTTCTGAGTTGGTCCACGTGTCTCCACCACAAACGTCCATCTTCCAGGAGGACCCTATAGGATCTAGGACCAGTGACTGACACGATTTGGCCTGGTACCCACAAAGGATCCCCTGCATAGTTCCTGGCGTACACCAGGTCTTGCAAGGCAAAGTCTCTGACCAGACTGTCAGACCCTAACGGGGTGTCTGGGCAGTAGTGGGGGTGTAACCTGTCCAGGGTGGTTCTAAGGCGTCTCCCCATTAAAAGTTTGGCCGGGGATTTGTTAGTAGTGGTGCAAGGCGTCGTATGTTGGCTGAGCAGGTAACGAGACAGCTTAGAGTGCCAGTTTTCCTGGCCAAACCTGGCGAGTGCCTCCTTGGCTGATCTAACTGCTCTCTCTGCCATCCCGTTGCTAACGGGGTGAAAAGTGGCCGTAAGGACGTGTCTGATGCCCAAATTAGCAACGTACATACTGAACTCGCATGAAGTGAACTGCGGGCCATTGTCAGACACCAGCGTGTCTGGGAGTCCATGGGTGACAAATAAACGGGTCAGGGCCTTAACTATTGCCTGGGTGGTGGTTGTGGGAAGCAGGGCCAAGTCTATCCACTTGGAGTAGGAGTCCACGACCACCAAGAAGGTCCTGCCATGCACCGGTCCAGCCAGGTCGATGTGTAGGCAAGACCAAGGGGCACTAGCACTTTCCCACCTGGTGGGCGTGGCAGCTGGTGGGGCAGCCCTGGTTTCTTGGCAAGGTTGGCAAGAGCTTACCCAGTCGGCGATTTGGGCATCCATGCCGGGCCACCAAACGTAGCTGCAGGCCAACGCCTTCATCCTTACGATGCCCGGGTGGCCCTCGTGAAGCACCTTCAGGATCGGTATACGAAGGGTGGTTGGGATGACTACTCTTGTACCCCACAATAGACATCCCTGTAGCTTCGACAGTTCCTGTTGACGGGTTTTAAAAGGAGCAAAATCAACTGTACATTGAGTTTCCGGCCACCCCCTTCCCACCCAGTCCAGAACCTGGGCAATTATTTTGTCTTTTTTCGAGTGTGCCGCGATGTCCTCGGCTGTCACTGGCAGCTTGAGTTCGTTGACCTCAAAGATGGCGTGAATCGGTGCTGGGTCTTTGACTGGAACTGGCAGGGGGCAGCGACTAAGGGCATCGGCGTGACTCAAGTTCTTGCCAGGACGATGCACCAATTTGAATGAGTAAGCGGCCAGAAACAAAGTCCATCTGGTCATTCTGGGTGAAAGTACCTGCGGGGTTTGCTTATCTCCAGATAAGAGTCCTAGGAGAGGTTTATGGTCAGTCACAAGTTCGAAGTGGTGGCCAAACAAGAATTCGTGGAACTTTTTAACTGCAGCAACCGCAGCCAAGGCTTCTTTATCGATCTGGCTGTAGTTCCTTTCTGCTGAGGAGAAGGTCCTAGAAAAGAAGGCAATTGGTGCCTCGGAGCCGTTGGGGAGTCTGTGGCTAAGGACAGCCCCAATCCCAAAAGGGGATGCGTCAGCAGCCAGAACCAGGGGAAGACGTTGATCGAACTGAATTAAAACTGCTTCCGATGTGAGTAAGGATTTGACTGCTTTGAAAGCATGGTCTTCTTTGGGTCCCCAATGCCAGGGTGAGTCTTTATCTAATAGTCTGTGCAAGGGCTCAGCGACAGTTGCTTTGTGCGGGAGAAATGAGGCGTAAAAGTTTAGTAGCCCCAGAAAAGCTTGTAGTTCAGTCTTGTTGGTTGGTGTGGGTGCCTCGTGGATGGCCTTCACCTTGGACTCAATTGGGTGGATGCCAGAGGCGTCAATCCTGTAACCCAGAAAGTCCACCTGCCTAGTGGCGATGGCGCACTTCTCCCTTTTAAGTTTGAGGCCATGCTGCCTAAACTTCTCTAGCACTGTCCTGACCCTCTGAATGAGTTGGGGGCGGTTGGTGGCTGAGACTAAGATGTCATCGAAATAAGGGACAACTCCTGGGAGACCCTGGAGAATCCTTTCCATGAGTGATTGGAATATACCCGGGGCCACACTGACACCGAACTGGAGGCGTTTACATTTGAATGCCCCTCTATGCATGACTATGGTTTGTAATTCAGCTGTCTGATCATCAACAGGGAACTGTTGGTATGCCTGGGACATATCTAACTTGGCGAAAATGGTGCCGGGTTCGAAAGTGTGTAACAGGTGCTGAATAACGAGGACAGGGTATGCGCTGACCTGTAAATAATGGTTGAGTGTGGTTTTGTAGTCTGCGCAGATTCTTAAACTGCCATTCTTCTTGAGTGGGGTGACTATGGGGGTCTCCCATTTGGCAAAATCAGTAGGTTCTAACACCCCTTGTTTAAGTAGCTTATCTAATTCAGCGTCCAATTTGGGACGGATGGCGAAGGGCACCCTGCGTGGCTTAAGGCGGAGAGGAATTGCCTGGGGGTCTACAGAAAATGAGATGGGGGTGCCAGAATAGCAACCTAGTTCGCTGCTAAACACATCAGAAAAATCAGAAAATAATGTATCTACATCAGAAGTTGAGACAGCATGGATCCCCGTTACACTAAGGCCGAGGGAGGGAAACCAATCTAGCCCCAACAGGCTGGGGAGGGCACCATTAACAACCACTAAAGGCAAATGGCCTTTAAAGGCTTGGAATTGAACTTGCCTTTCCCGAGGACAGGGATGTTCTTGCCCTGGTAGTCCCACAGTGTCAGGTGGCACTTTTGTAGCTGCTTCCTTGACAGTCTGGGCTGGATCTTCTTCAGGGTGTCCCAGGAGATGATTGAGAGTGCAGACCCCATGTCTACCTCCATCCTGCAGGGTTTACCTTCTAGGAAAACAGAAATTTTGATTTTATCAGGGGTTTGGGAAGTATGGTTAGCGTGGTAGCAGGTATAGCAGTCCTCCACTTGCCTTTGGGAATTAGAAGGTGGTGGAGGTCTTTGAGGCAAAGTGCGCCCTGCTTGGCAGACTCTAGCGAGGTGACCCTTCTTTTGGCAGTTCAGGCAGATGGCGTTTCTAAACCTGCAGGATGCCCTAGAGTGGGAGCCTCTGCAGGTTAGGCAAATGGGAGGTTGTTTGGGGGCGAAGTTGTTTCTCTGCCCCGCTCCTACCTGTGGAGGCTTCTGATGGTTGAGGCGGTTAATATCTGATGGGTCTGTGGGGTCTTCTTCACTGAGCACCTCTTCTGAATGGACTGTGGGATTGCTGGGCTTTACTGGAGTGCCTTGAATCTCAGCTGCTGATTGGGCAGAGAGCTCAGCAGCTAGGGCTTCCTCCATGGCTAAGGATAGATTCAAGTCCTTTTTTGCCAGCAAACGTCTTTGGAGCCTCAGGTCTCTAACCCCACAGACGATCTGGTCCAGCAGCATGTCTTCCAAGTAGTCTTTGAAACCGCACTGTAAGGCAGCTATCCTCAGGGCTGCCATGTATTCATTGATTGACTCCCCTACTGCCTGTTTCCTAATTCTGAAGGCGTACCTTCTGGCTATCTGGGATGGTTTAGGCAATTAGTGGTTGGAGAGTATTTCTTGTAGCTCATCCCAGGGAACGCTTCTGATGGTGCGTGGGGCGACTAACGCTGTAGCCGTGTCAAAAACGGCAGCCCCGCAATAGCTGAGGAAATAGGACTTCTTCCTATGTTCAGCAGCGTCAGCCAACCCGATGGCATCGAGGAAATGGCTGAAACGATTTTTGTAGGAGTCCCACGTCTCCTCGTTGGGCTTGAATGGCGGAAATGCTGGATTCGCATTCATCGTGAGTATGCAGGATTCGTCTTCTTCAGGCGTCTTTTGAATTCGTGCTCTTAAAAGAGCACAGGCTGTGACTGTCTCTCTGGGCTACGTAGCTCTTTTGAATTTCGCGCTCTTTGTGAGCGTTAGCGGCCGTGGTACAGCGCTCGCGGCTCGCTTCAGCGAATACAGCTCAAGCAATGGCGGTTTGAATTTCGCGCTCTTAGTGAGCGTTGGCGGCTGTGGCTTCAGCGCCCGTGACTTTGCTCTTCATGATTACAGCTCTTTGAAGCAAATTCGTCTGGCTAGCCTTCGATCCATCCCATCCTCGTCGCCAGTGTTGTGGAGCGATGGTAAGGAAGAGGCAGAAACCAGAGCGTACAATTAACAAGGCTTTATTGCAGGGAATAAAGGGTTGTCGCGTCTGCTACTAACTGGCAGACCAGCGGGCGACAACGGGGCTGGCTCCGCTCGACAGCCGGCTTTTATAGCCGACTGTCAAACGGAGCCAGCCAATGGGAGCGGCTGGTGCTCCCGCTCAAACAGCGGACCTGGTTGGGAACTCCAACCAGTTCCGCAGACATAACAAATAGATTTTGGGAATCAATAAGAATAAGAAAGCAATGTTAGTTTTTCACTGTAAGACATGTGTTTAATGCAAAGTGATTCACTGAGAAACTAGTTTGCAAGGAACTGAACAGGGTTGTCTGCTTGACCAGTAGATAGAATGTCAGCATCTCTCATTAGGTAACATTCAAACTTATGTGCCACCCCACTGCAAAATGTTTGATGCTCCCAGAGGCTACACTTAATTGAAAGCATCATTATATTGATGATATGCCTTTGTACTCCTTAGGCAACAACAGTTGTTAGATGAGATCTCCTCTTCTCTCCTCTGCTGTCAAAGTAGACATAAAACCTTTTGTGCCCTTCTCTTCCCTCCTCTCCTCTCCTCCCCTTTCTTCCTTTTTGTGTGAAAACAGAACCTGGCTCAGAATTAGTCTATGCTTCACTGACATAGATAAAGTCTCCCAGGGACTGAATTATTAGGATTAGTTTAGCATCAGGTTTTGTTATAACACATTATAAGATGAGAGGTCTCTATGGTCTTGCTGAGAGCTTCTAAGGGATCCCAAACTATCCTATAGGAAAAAAATATTGAGAACAAACTATTATGCTTTCTTCATCACATTATGGTTTGTGGAATGAAAAATAACAGAACTAAACTTCTGTGTAAATTAACCTGATAGTTTTCATTTTATATATTTTGATAGAGTGAGTCAGGTTTTCACTGCCTGATATCCAGATTCCTAGGTCTGATAATTCGCAGCCATTATGACTGACGTTTTGCACATGTGGGTGGCATAAATTGGGGAAAAGCCTTTTTAAACTTGCCTTTTGGTTCATTGATATACACTTCAAGAATAAGATCCAATGTTTCAAATATAAATATTATTTCAGACTCTTATTCAAAAGAAGAAAGAATGTATATAAATAGCTATCTTTATTTCCAGGAAGATGTGCAAAGCTTTAATCTGAAGACCATTTAGTTGAATCATTTTTTCAGACTCAAATGTTTAAATTGAATCATTGAACCAATTCAATGCATCAGATCAACCATTCAAATTATACCCCTGGATGAATCACATGTCCCTAATTTTTAGTATTAAGAATATGGTGCTGTCACTTAAAGCAAAGAGTGCAACCAGGGACCAAAACCTGATGGTCCAGTGAAATTAGGAAACCTTTGCAATAATCTCAGTAATAGAAAAATTATATTTAAAATGTAAAAGAGACAGCAATAGTCCTGAAACTAAATTAGAACATCCTTATGTGGTTAAACTAACAACCTTCCTCAGGAAAATTTGGCATGCTAGAGATATTTGAATTAAAAATCAGTTATTTCAGCATAAAGAAAATGAAATTGCTTCAAGATAGATCACTACAAGCTGAAATAAAAAACATGGTTTTAGCAATAGCAATATCACTTATATTTATATACCACTTCACAGTGCTTTACAGCCCTCTCTAAGCAGTTTACGGAGACAGCATATTGCCCCCAACAAACTGGGTTCTCATTTCACCAACCTCAGAAGGATGGTAACTTTAAGCCAGTTGGTATCGAACTCTGGGCAGTGGACAGAGTCAGCCTTCAATACTGCATTCTAACCACTAATGCTGCATTCTAACTACAGCTCTTGTTTTTGGTAACAATCCCATCATCGGCCAATCTAGTTACACTTTAGCCAGACACTGAAACACTAGGTTTATCTAGGTAAAAAAAATCCTTTTGCCAAACTTCCTGCAATCCAATTGCAGCTTTCCTCAGATGGACAAATTCAGAACAGAACCAGTTACTTTTAATCACATTGCAGCATAATATCCACACCACTGAACACATGGCAGAATTTAAACAAAGTAGTAAAAAAAGCCACTCATTTTGCATCACATGAGACCAATGATACAGCCTTAGGATCCAAAATAAATAAGAGAGCAGAATTTTGCCAGGTATTATTTGAACATGTTTCAGATAAACAGTTTGTCTATAATGCATTTGACTAAGTTCTTGTTGTTATAGTGAATTAATTGTTCTCCAGCGGATGGCCACTGAGAATATATTTGGAAAAAGCATTCCAAATGAAATCACATCAACAAGAGCATTTCCAAAGCATTTTGCAAGAGATTTTTTTTTAAAAAAAATTAAATAAAGTTTTTGTTTCAACAGTATCATCAGATACCCTAATGGGAAGGAGAAATACCCCACAATTATTATTTTTAATCCAGTATAGGCTATAGTGTAGTGTAACATAGCAATGTAGCCTAGATCCAGTGCTTTTAATGATTCATTATTTTAATTAACAAGGAAGAAATAAAATAGGGCAATAGTTTCCTCCTTGGGGTTTCAATGTAACTCTCTTATATATCTTAATTGAACTTCCAAAGAAATACTAATTTAATGACTCTCCATGACATATAATATTACGTTATCATTTTATTGAGAGGTTTTCATAAAGAAAGTGGACCAAGACCAACTGTCAAAGTAATTGCTTTATGACCTCTTGAGGGCTACTCTGAAGTGATGACATCCCATTACCCTGTTATTTCTTTCTGATGGCAGGGCCTTGTAAGAATGGCAGCTATTGCTTAGGACACTAAAAATCTAGTTTTTATTTCTTGCTTTCAAGAATGCCCCAAGGACCCTCTAATATTTAATCTTATAGAATATTGCAATAGTTTCATGTGATTTTTTTTTTCTGAGTCAGCTGCAATTTAAATTATTTCTATGAACTTCCTGTTCATTTACATTAGAAAAATGCTGGAAAAACCTGAGGTTCAAAACATTGAAGCTCTGTTTGTTTTAACGCAGCTGGCTTTGGAGTTTAAATTCTAAATAGTTTAGGCAGAGAACTTTAGAATAACTGCATGAACTTACAAAGAAAGTAGCTTTTATTTGATTCAACCAAATTAAATATGGATTATATACTGCTTAATTATGGCAGACACAGGAACATTATACACTGGAACATGAACCCCTAGACAATTAGAACTAAGATTGGAGTAGTACAATGACCAAGTAGGGTTCACTAAAGAATGGAATTTTTTTTCCGATATAAAATGATAGGCAGTTTGTAAGGGTATTGAAAAAATATTTGAGGTGCTCCTCATTTAATTCTTATAACAGACTTGGTGAATACATTTTGTAAAAAAATCAAAAACCTTGCTGCTTGTGTATTAAAGTCAACAGCCTAGAAAATGAGAATGTGCTTTGAAACCCAACATTTTGAAATAATTTTGAGATCGTATTTTAATCCTAATCTATTTTATTGACTTAAATGAAAACCTCTTTTAGCTACCTCAAAGATGCATGACCTAAGACCCTGTCCTTGCAACTCTCAAAAACTTCAAAACAATCACTTCATAAATACACGGTACAACATAAGAGAACGAACCCATCAGGACAAGATTCAGCAGTCCATCTGCATTTAAAAGACAAAGGTCACTGTTCTGAAGACAGCAAAGTACACATTCTGGAAAAAGATAATTGCTACTTTGAAAGAGCAGTCAAGTGATTTACCAGAATACAATGGTGAAAAAAAGAGGATTAGATATAAGGAATTACTACATAATCAGGGAAATTTAAAAACAAAAGAAGAACTAAAAGAACAGGGTATAATCGTGGACTAGTGGCCATATTTGCAGATAAGAATGAGGCATAAAAATATATAGAGGAATTTGGAATAGAAAGGGAACCCCAACAATTAGATCAAATTTTGACTGGTAAAGAAGAAAAAGTTATAACTAGAACATATTATTATTTGCTCAAAGTAGAAATGGAAGAAGTAGTTAAGGGCCCAATGATTGCATGGGCACAAAATAAGGGCATAATATACAGTTAGAAAATTGGGAGAGAATTTGAATCAAGAACTGTGTGGTGGCCTGGGTCAAATAGAAAAGGAAGAATTAGCACAGAAAATTAGAGGTGCTAAACAGAACTACTTTGAAGACACAAACAAACCAGGTAGATGGTTAGCATTCAAATTGAGAAAGGACAAAGAATCAAGGAAAATATTGCAATTAATAGATGACCATGGCCAAGTTTGCTATGGTAGCAAAGAGAAGAAGGAAATAATTCTATGGGAAATTATATATGCAAGAGAATATTGATGAGGAAAGAGTTAAACAGTACTTACAGAATGCTAATTTACCTCAGATACCTAAAGAGACTGAAACAATGTTAGAAAGCAATATAATGACGATGGAGTTAACTGAAGCACTCAAGAAGCAAAATAATGGAAAGGCACCAGGCCCAGATGGACTTCTGGTAGAATTTTACAAAATATTACAAGAATCATTGAATCTTCCATTGCTAGAAGTTATGAATGAAGTTATGTTAAAGAAAAAGATACCTAAATCATGGTCAGAAGCTTATATTATGCTTATTTCAAAAGAGGAGTCCGACCCATTACAAATTAAGAACTATAGACCCATTTCTCTACTAAATGCAGATTATAAAATCTTTGCTTCGATACTGGCAGAAAGACTTAAAAAATATTTAAATAAATTTATCCATCCTGATCAAAATGGATTTCTGCCAAAGAGACAAATTAAAGACAATATGAGAGTAATCTTAGATACCTTGGAATACTACGAGGCACATCCTGAAAAACAAATGGCTCTGATATTTCTAGATGCACAGAAGGTATTTGATAATGTGAATTGGCGATTCATGTTATTACTGTTGGAACAGATGGTTTTGCTAGAAAATTTATTCAAGCAATGGAAGCTATATATTATAAGCAAACGGCAAAGGTAATGATAGAGGGAGAATTGACAGATTCTATTAATATAAGAAAAGGAACAAGACAAGGGTGCCCACTATCACCTTTGTTGTTTGTGTTAACTTTGGAAGTGTTAAATAGAAATATTAGAGATGAAAAGAATATAAAAGGAATGAAAATCAAAAAGGAAGAATGTAAGCTGCAAGCATTTGTGGATGATCTGGTTTTCATCTTAGAAGACCCTTTAGAAACAGCATCAAAATTGATAGAAAAGATAGAGACATATGGAAAGGTGGCTGGTTTGAAAATAAGTAAAGATAAGACAAAGATTTTGACAAAGAATATACTATCAAGACAGAAGGAAGAATTGGAGGATCTATTGAAAATTCAGGTCACGAATAAGATCAAGTACTTGGGGATATATCTGACAGCAAGATGCAGTACATTAAAAGAGAATAATTATATTAAACTTAAACAGCAGATAGCACTAGATTTGGTGAAATGGGAAAACTTACAACTGTCACTAATAGGGAGAATTTCAACAATCAAGATGAATATATTACCCAGAATTTTACATTTGTTTCAAACAATTCCAATTAGGCTTGGAAAAGACTACTTTGAAGATTTAAATAAAATTGTGTTGTAATATATATGGCAAGGTAAGAACGCGAGAATAAAGTTAAAAGTTTTGCACGATGCTAGAATTAAAGGAGGATTTGGTTTGCTTAATTGGGAGTTGTACTACAAAGCTACAAATCTGATGTGGGTTAAGGAATGGATAACACTAAGAAATACTAGATTGTTGACATTAGAAGGACATGATCTGTTGTTGGGGTGGCATGCTTTTTATGGTATAAAGGAACTAAAACACAGGGGTATTTTAGAAGACATTATATACGGGAGTCTCTGTGGTTAAACTGGGAGAAGATTAAAAGACAATGTTATTTGAAAATTCCAGTCTGGCTATCGACTATTGAAAAATTTTCTTATCCTATAATATACAAAAAGGAACAAACAGTTAGATATGGTGAAATATTGAATGAAAGGGGTGAACTCAAATCTATACAAAAACTAGAGAAACAAGGTATAAAGATGAATTGGTTTTCATATGTGCAAATACACTCAAGTTATGATAAAGATTCTAAAACAGGTTTCTATGATAAACTGACTGACTTACAAATTGTTTGTGCTTCCATTTCATAGTCTTCAATTACAATTACATTGTATATATTCTCATATTTTCAATCAAATATTAAATACATTAATATCATTGTTAAACAATCATTTGACTATACTTTTATTCATTCATGTTTTATGAAATAATCCATATTTTACTTAATTTGTTTTATGACAGTTCATATTATCATCTCAAATGTATCCTACAATCATTTCGTAGATATAATAAGAAAAGAATACATCTTTATATATTTATTATTTTCTAAGAATCTACATATTTCATTACCATGTTTTATTGTCTAACCATTAATAGAACAGATACCAAATTTTATAAAATTGTTTATCATCTTGTTCTCTGATTCAAATGTCAATCTACTCATTTCAGCACATTCCAATATTTTCTTAATGATTTCCTCCTGTAATGGTATTTTCTCATTTTTCCACTTTTTGGCAAATACAATCCTAGCCACTATTAATACATTTACGATCAGGTATTTCAATTCTTTACTATATATTTCAGGTAAAATTCCCAATAAAAATATCTTTGGTTTCAAGTCTATATGCTTTTTTGTCATTTTTTTCCAACCACGTGTGGATTTTAATCCCATATTTTTTGGCATCCGCACAAATCCACCACATATGGTAATATGAGCCAGGTGTCTGATGACATTTCCAACATTTTTCAGATTTGCTCTTGAATATTCTTGCTATTCTTGTTGGAGGAAAATGCCACCTGTAAAACATCTTATACAAATTTTCTTTATATGCTGTTGACATTGTCATTTTATAATTTTGAGACCACAATTTTTCCCATTTCTCTAAATCAATCCCATATCCAAAATTCTTCCCCCAGCAATCATAGTTTCTTTAACTTGTTCTTCTTCTAGCTTAATTTCTAATAAATATCCATACAATTTTTAATCACCTTTTCATCAGTGCCTGTCAAAATCTTATCTAAGTCAGTCAGTTTATCATAGAACCCTTCTGTTTTAGAATCGTTATCATACCTTGAATGTATTTGCGAATATGAAAACCAATTCATCTTTATACCTTGTTCCTCTAATTTTTGCATAGATTTAAGTTCACCCTTTTCATTCAATATTTCACCAGATCTAACCATTTGTTCCTCTTTATATATTATAGGATAAGAAAATGCTTCAATAGTCGATAGCCAGACTGGAATTTTCAAATAACATTGTCTTTTAGTCTTTTCCCAGTTTAACCACAGAGACTCCCTTATATAATGTCTTCTAAAATACCCCTGTGTTTTAGTTCCTTTATACCATAGAAAAGCATGCCACCCCAACAACAGATCATGTCCTTCTAACGGAGGCAACTTTGGAGTTCTATGTTTTCTGGCAATTACTCCTCCTGCTGAGGGCTCTGGGGCTGCTGCTTGCTGTTGCGCTAGCCCAGGTTGATTTATGGGATGGCTGCTCTGCTTCTTCTGGCTGGGGCTGCCTCCTCCTCCTCCTCTCCCTCATACCTTTGTTCAGCACGAGGCTCTCTGAGGGCTTCATCTATGAGGCACCTGGCTTGATTTAGTAAAAAGTCTTTCCTTTCCCTCTCTTGCCATGGCTCCTCTCTTCCACGCCGATGGGTAGTGGTGACTCCTGGGGGGTGGGGCTCCTCAGGATCCTTCCAACCTACTCCCAATGACCATTTGGGTTTTACAGCTGGTTTTTCCCTAAGGTTGAGCTCTGCTAATAACAAGTCAGCTTCCCTTGCTTCCTCTAGCAGCAGCAAGTCCTGGCCTCCAATGGCACCCAGGTCTTCTTTGTCGCTGGCTGGAGTTGACATGATGTTCAGACCCCCTCGGAAGAAATTGCATTATCTCTCCGGGTGGGCTGGTAGGGTGAGATTCAGAATAATGTCAGCTGGTGCTCCATTCAAAATCCAAGAAAGAAATACTTAGACTCTTGTAATTAGAGAAAAGATATCTTTTACTGGAAGTCAAGTGGTAGCAACAAGAGAATTCTGAATCTGAGGACATAGGCATGTCCATCACATATATCAAGGGACTGAAATATTCCCACCCCCAATAGTTCAAATGGTTCTTCCAATTAAAAGTTGTGAACCTCATCATGTGGACATCTTCAGGTGGTGATGATTAGTTGACCTTGGCTTACTCAGATAAAGGTTTGCAGTTGAGCAGAGAAGAGAAAGCTAAGCAAGAAATAGAAACCCTCCTCAGTTTATACAATATTAGTTAGTGACACCTCCAGCTCACTTCACATACTTTCCCCGCTTTCACCTCCCATTACTCATGACAGCCAGAAAGAAGCAAAGCAAAGGAAGAAGATCTTGAAGGCTGACAAAGAGAGAGAGAGAAATTAAGGCTCAATTCAGCTCTGCCTGCTCCCCTCTCTCTGTCTTTGCCCAGTTTTGCAAGGATTCATCAGTGATCTAAGGCAGCAACCTCATAGCACTGTGAGGTAACAGCCTGACTGTCACTCCTTTTGGAATGCAAGGTTTATTTTTGTATCTTTCCAGAGACAGAAATTTCCTTACAGTTATTCCCTGGGTGTGGGAGTTGGGAAGTGGGGCAGGGAGTGGGGGAGAAGGAGGGAGGAAGAGGCATAGAGAGAGAGAGAGAGAGAGAGAGAGTTAGAGGAGAGAGAGAGAAGGAGAAGGATAGAGAAAGAAAGAGAAAGAGATGAGAAGGAGGAAAGGAGGGAGAGGGAGATAGGGGGAGAAAGATAGAGATGGGAGAGGAAGGGAGGGGAGAGAGAGAGAGAGAGAGCTGATGCATCAGATTGAAATGAGGCCTAGTTTAGACTGAGGCCCTTTTCCACACTGAAACATCTTTGCCAGCACATTGAAACATCTTTGGCTTCTATTAAAGGTTTTGTGGATGAAACATGGTCAAGACTATCAGGAAGGTCTCACATTTTGTTGAGGCTTTAAACAGGATCCATTGGACCTAAAAAATTACTTTTCCCCAATGTATTACAGTGCCAATTCTGAAGAAGGCAAAACCAAAATGTACTGGTAAATTACAAGAACACACACACACACACACACACACACTCTGTTGTAGAGCGGCGGAGGAACGAGGCTGAGCCAGAGTGAAACGTAAAAGGCTTTATTGCAATGAATAAAGGGTTGCCGCGTCTGCCTCCTAACTAGGCAGGTTAGCTGGTGGCAACAGGGCTGGCACTGCTCGACAGCCGCCTTTTATAGCCGGCTGTCAAACGGTGCCAGCCAATGGGAGCGGCTGGTGCTCCCGCTCAAACAGCGGACCTGGTTGGGGACTCCAACCAGTCCCAAAGACATAACACACTCCCTTCTAACCCTGTTGGACCAGGTGATTGCACAAGAATAGATATCTCATTATCTTTCTCCTCCCTCCTTCCCCCCTTCTTTCTTTTTTTTTTCTTTCTGTCCCTTCCTTCCATTCCCCCCTCTTTCTTTGTCCCTTTTTCTTTCTTTCCCTTTTCTCTTTCTTTTCTTCCTTCTCTCTTTCTCTCTCTCTCTCTTTTCTCTCTCTGTCTGTCCCTCTCTCAGGCTCATTCCACTGACTTGGTGCACTGCTTCGCTCAGATTTGCTTGGGCATGTCCCTCCGGTGCAGTGGGCTCAATGGGGTGGACCTACGGGGCTGGCACCTAAAACGCGGCACTGGCGTCACGTTTGAAAAGTCGAGCAAAACCAGAGGTCAATAATTTTTTCTGCAAAGAATCACAAAAGCTTCTGGGTTGTGCACAAGAAGACACACATGTCAATGCAACATAAAATAAAGAAATACAAATAAAACAAATCAACAAGAATCTGCAAAGCATCTCTGATTAGATTTTATTCACTACTAGAATCTAATCAGAGATGCTTTGCCAATTCTAGTCCAATGACCTGCTCCAGTAGGGTTAGAAGGGAGTGTGTGTATATGTTGTGCGTGGCTGTCAAAACTCCAAACACAGGTCAAGTATCTCTGGGGAGGCCAGTCATAAATTAGAACACTTGCTAAACAACCGGCGATTAAATGAGGACCACTTGTATTGGGTTTGTCAGTCACCTGGCCATGCCCACCCAGTCACATGACCACAAAATGATACCTACACGGTCATGTGACCAGCAAGCCATTCCCAGCCAGCAAGCCATACCAGCCAGTCACATGACCAGCAAGCCACACCCTCAAATTAAACCACTACCACAGAAATTTAAATCCCATCCCTGGGTGGGGGGCACTGAGGATGAGTTTGTAGCACAAAGGGGGCAGTGGACTGAAAAAGTTTGGGAACCACTGATCTAAAGACTAGCTAGAAAGCAAGAACCATTTCCTGCTTCCTAGCTAATCTAAATCTCCTGGCACAGCAGAACAGGTGATGGTCGGAAAAAGGAAAAATAGCAATTTAGCAGGCATGTGGTAAGGAGTGAGTGGGCGGGGAGGGTTGCCACGGTCCATGTGGGCCACGCAGCCTTGTGTTTCTGCACTGCCTGGATTAATTGCTTTGTGGGGGTGCTCTGGGGATGAGATTTCTCTGCAGCCCATCAAAATTTTATCAGGGCCCACCAGTGGGCCATGGTCCACCGGTTGGCAACTGCTTGTTCAGAGCATCATCATTAACATTGTCATTAACAGCCACTGTAAACATGTTGGTAATAGATGTTGTAGGGCACCTACAAAACCCTCTGGCCTCTGTAGATTCTGACTCACTTCTTTAAAAAAAAAAATGGATGGCTGTCATGTTTATATCCAGGTGTCATATCTGTTTCAATATACAAAAAATAGGCCATTACTATAAATATCACCAACTCTTTCACCATTTATTATATAACATTATCATCAGTAGGTTTAGTAAATAGGCAATTTAGTTCCATTTACCTAAACAGCCTTCTGCTGTCTCTTCACTGGATGAGAGATTTGTTATTAAGGAGATACTGACATTTGGGATGTAACCTGGAGTGGAACCTGGAAAATGTATTTATTCATTACCTATCACACCGATAACTGAGTTATCATTATTTACACCTTTGAATATATAACCGAGTTTTACTTATTCATGCTTGTTCCTTGGATTGGCGATAAAGAACATCTCTTAGTCATTTCCCAGTCCTCCAGGTAAGAACCGATGTGGTTGGGGACCTCTTCACGTAGTACTGCATCCTGTACATTATAACACTGCATCATACAAAATAGACCTGAAGTTCTGTAAGTCTTCATCAAACAGCATACAACATATTTTATGGCAATCATTCAAAATAGGCCTTGACTCGGGCCATGATGTAGAAGGGTCTACAATCCTTTTATTATATCCATCACAGGGTGCCATGTTGTTGTTAAACACAATCTATGCTTTAAGTGGCTGATTCTTCTGCAGAGTCCGCTCTCTTTTAACATGCCAAGACCACACCTGGGCATGCCTGAGCATGCCCTAAACAGGTTTGTCACACATGAAACCACGAGCGTAGTGCACATGCCCTCTATCAAACATCTGCAGCCACCTGCCCACATGTCACCCCCCACACACACTGCCCAGAGGCATGCCCAACCTGTCCGGTAGCCATTTATCACAAGTACACATGCGCAAACCTCCAACTTTTTATTATCAATGTTTAAGGCTTACTATTATTTAATCATCTCTTACAGCTCTACCATTTGCCCCTAAGTTTCTGAAAAATACAAAAAGCGCCTACAAAAAGACTTCTTTGCAAAAAATACTTTTTTCACATTTCTGCAAAGTAAAAAAAAACAACTCCAAGAACAGAGAAGAGACAACTATCATTCCTTGCATTATCTCTGCAAACAGAGGCCAAGGGGAGGACGGTGCAGTGGGAGGGCATACTTTGCTCATTATTGCTTTTTACTTCCCGCACTTTCTGGCTCTACGTCTACGGGCCAATGGGAAAGCCTTCAGACAAATAATTAATATGTTGCAACACTTCAAGATGAAAGGAATTGTGGGACAGGGATAAGTGGGGCATTTGCTGTTATAGAGCCTCTAGGTGAAAGGTCCTGGGGGGCCAGAGAGGGGTTGTTGTGTGGGGATGACACAGCCCTACAGTCTGAGAGGGATTATGGGACAATGGGTTGCGGCTCACAATGATGTTACAGTTCTTCCAGGAAAGTTGGGTTTGTGGGTAAAGAGGGTGGGTTTATGATGTCATCCCTCCATGGTAATAAAGGGGTGGTGGTTCTATGATGTCACAAAATGGAAGGAGCTACAATGTAAACAAAAATGTCACAAAATGGGTGGGTCTATAATGTAAACAAAACAATACATCACAAAAGGGGTGGAGCTATTTTGATATGCACTATGTACTACTGGTATACAAAGAAAACTTAATTAAGATGTTTATAGATAGCATTTGACACCGGCGAGATTGGCCAAAATATATCTGAACATGAAACCAGAATGTTGGAAATGTAAGCTTACAGATGGAACATACTATTACATGTGGTGGCAATGCCCCAAAGCTAAAAAAATGCTGGGAAAAATTGAGGAAATGGATACAAGAAATTACAGGATATGGTATTGAATTTAAACTAGAAATGTTTTTATTGGGGATGATTAAAGGAAATGTAAAAAAACATATCCAATATGTCATACAACACATAATAACAACGGCAAGGATTGTTATGCCCAGAGCTGGAAAGTTGAAGACGTATCTTCTGAGAATATGGTAATAAACAAAATACTTGATTGCACCAAAATGGATAGGCTTATGAGGAAATTGAAAAGTAAAGAGGAGTCGGAGTTTTATGAGATATGGGAAATTTAGTATTTATGATTAGAGAAGAGAAATAAGGTTTAATATTGAAAATAATTGTAAATATATGTAAATGCTTGACACAGTACTGTTAAAATGTAAATAGAAAAGCACTTTGAAAATAAATAAAATAATAATAATTAAAAAGAAAGAGCAGTCAAGGATGCCATCTACATTACGATTGGACAATCCTTTCCCAATAGAAGGGGAGGAATAGGACACCACCTATCTCCTGTTTACAGCACAGTTCTTTCAGCAGTTCCAAGAAGATTCCACACCCATTTACACTATACAGGTGACCCTGAGTGCACAGACGAACCTCCATATGGCCTCAACGATTCTCAGAAAGTGTGCTAATGACCAGATGACTTCCAGAAATATAAACCCTTCTCTCCTCCACCATTCTGTCAGAACTGAAGAAGCTTCTTGGATGAGAAACAAAATGTTTTCAAGCAAAAACAAAGAAATCCAGTTGACTTTTGAAAAAAAAAAACACCTTTGGGGAGACTTAATTACTGGACCATGGAGTTTCTAGCAAACATAATGATTCCATGATGGCTTAACATTGATTTTTCCAAAGTTCTATCCACTTTCCTCATTAAGAAATGAGTGTGAAGGGGAAATGGTCAAAAATTTGTATTGATTTTGAATGTTTCATGAGAAAGACTAGAATCTGCCTTAATAAAAGTTTTGTATGAAAGGTGGATTGTTAATAAATGAATAAGATTAATAAAATTATTCAATTTGTCCTCTTTTCCTTAGTTTTCCTTTTCATGCACAGTGAACATCTATGATATTTCTGATGATATGCACTGCAAATTGTTTCTTCAAGTCTTTGCCCTTTTCTCATCTGTGCATGAAAAACTGCAAACATTCCCACTATTCTTTTCATCTTCACTAATACCTAATGTAGCATGGAGAAACACCTCTTCAAACTGTATTGTTTACTTCTATTTGGGGAGGTAAAGATGACTATAATATAATAATGTTGGTATAATAGCTTGAATTAATACGACTTCAGGGGGAGAAAATAAAGACAATATGAGCAGATCATTCCCCCCCCCCAGAATTGTTCCAGGATGGAGAGATATGTCTAAGCCTTTTTAGGAGTTATTGTATAGTTGTTGCCACTCTAATATAAGCATGGTTACTTCAACATCATTCGTCTTTGCAATCACAAATTGGCTTTTTCATCTACAGTGGTTGTCTTTGTACAGATGCTCTCTTTGGATGAGCAGGGAAGCATGCAAAAGCAATCAAAACAATCTTCCAGGATACTATTCTCAATTTCATCTCTGTCCACACCCCCTACCAATCATTTGGAGTTGGTTTGGCATTATGCTTCATAGCAGTAATATCTTTAATGTGGTTCTTTATTTTCATAAGGGGAGAAATGCATTTAGCTTTATGGTGCATTGGGATGTTTAAAGCTATGTGAGCAAACACTGTTTCCTTGGCAGCTTATCAAATCAAGTGGACAGAAAGAAGCAGCTCTGAGCAATTAAGAGCCAATAGAAGAGAGGAGAGCAGGAGGGTTTTTTTTTTTTTTTTGGCTTCTGTTAGTTATGATGGGAACTGTCATCTTTGTAGGGATGTCCAGATGCAAATTGACAAGCATGACTGCCACTGTAGTGACAGGTAATGGGTTTCATATCTTAGGAAAACAATTTTAGCTCCATTGACTGTTGGTTGATTTTGTTATTGTTTTGTGACATGAATGGTTGGCAACATGTTGTTTAATAGTCAGGGACACGGCAAGGGGAAAGATAAAGTTGAAGATGTATGCATGATGCTAAACTGGATTCCAAAAATAAGGAATCTGACATTTTATGAAGAATTCAAGGTCTGTTGAACTAGGCAATTGACTAGGAGAACTGTCCTATATGCGTAGAAAATAAAACAACACTTCAGATATTAAAGAATGGATTCAAGAAATGGGTTTATTTTTTCTCCATTTCTGAGATGACATTAGATTGTGGAACTGAGAAGATGAAAAGTTATTTTTCTTTATGGTCTACATTTAACAATATGTTAATTAAATAATAATGTTGCATAGATTTTTTATTTAAAGTTTTAATTTATGAGAGAGAAGAGAGAGAGAGAGAGAGAAAGAGTTGTATTGCTTCCTAACTCTTTACTACTTTAAAGAAGTAAAGAAGGATTAGTCATGATCTGAATACCACATTTGGTCTTGTAGGATCTAGTCTGGGTCAGACATCAGGGCTAGAATTTAGTCTTCCAAGTTTTCAGACTTATGCCTCAGGAAAATTTCTCTTGTGCTTTAGGCTATTCTGTGTGTGGTAGTTATATGGTGCTTGTTGTGTGGGTGGTGCTCTATTCAAAATCCAAGAAAGAAACACTTAGACTCCATTAATTAGAGAAAAGATACCTTTTACTGGAAATCAAGTGGTAGCATCAAAGGAATTCTGAATCTGAGGAATTGCGTGCGAAAACCACATATACAAAGTGATGGCAATGTTCCCACCCACAATACTTCAAACTGTCCATCCGATTAAAGTTGTATATAATGTCATGTGCAGGCATCTGTCTGTTGACCTTGGCCTATTTTGATAAAGAGTTGTGCCTGCGCATAGAAGAAATATAAACAAGAAACTTTTCTCCCAACTTATACAGTTTATTCTCAAAGCCTCCAGCCCATTACCCACACCCTCAAAGCCTTTATTTTACCCCTCCCCCCCGGTTACTGTGGCAGCTGAAAGATGCAAAGCAAAGGAAAGAAATCTTGAAGGCTGGCAGTGGGACTTTTTAGATGCTGATTGGGGTGTTGATGACTGGCTATTAAGTTGCTAACGCCCCAATCAACATATAAAAAGCCACACCCAACAGGTACCATATAAATACCACACAGAGAATAGTCTAAAACAGCAGTCGCCAATTGGTGGGCCACGGCCCACCGGTGGGCTGTGAGAAAATTTTGGTGGACCACAGAGAAATCTCATCCCCAGAGCACCCCCACAAAGCAATTAATCTGTGCTGTGCAGAAACACAAGGCTGCAGGGCCCACATGGCCCGCAGCAACCCTCCCCGCCCACTCACTCCTTACCAGGTAAACTTGCCTACTAAATTGCTATTTTTCCTTTTTCTGACCATCATCTGTTCTCCTGTGCCGGCAGATTTAGATTAGCTAGGAAGCAGGAAATTGTTGGATCTTTGGCTCAGCACAGCCAAACCTCCCTTAGGACTGAAGGTTTGCTTGCAAGGAAATTCAGTGCAGACTCAAGGCAAGCAAATTTGAGAGACTGAGCTAGCAGATAGATAGATCATTGAATGATTCTGTAAGCAACTCAATCTGCCTGCTTTGCCTGATTTTGGGTAAAAGTTGCTCTTTTTTATAAAAAATTCAATATTTACATGCATGGTGTGTTGTGAGTTAATTTTGTGAGTTTGCTTGCAAGCAAATTTTATGTGACAGACTGAGCTAGCCAATGACAGATAGATAGATCTCAGAATGAATCTGTGATTCTGTGAGCAACTCAATCTGCCTGCTTTGCCTGATTTTGAGTAAAAGATGCTCTTTTTAATAAAAATATTCAATATTTATATAAATATTTATAATATTTACATACAAACCATGCCCAGCCAGTCACATGACCACCAAGCCACACCCACAAATTAGGCCATGCCCACAGAACCGGTTAGTGGTCCCTGGGATCTAAAATTATGAGTTTGGTGGTCCCTGAGGTCCAAAAGGTTGGCGACCCCTGGTCTAAAACACACATTCTGCTGGAGAAAAGTTTCCTGAGAATGGAGTCCAGCACTAGTCTGAAAGCTCAAAAGACTAGTCATGGACCTAGACTGGATCCTGCAACATTATCCTAGGACACATATATTCACCTTCATTGATGAGACATTTTAGATTTAGATTAACAGAGTTGGAAGGACCTTGTTGGTCATTTAATCCAGCCCTTGCCCAAGCAGGAGACAATACACCATTTCTGACAAATGGCAGTCCCAACTCTTCTTGAAAGCTTCCAGTGATGAAGCTTGTTGAGGTAATTCCCCGTTAGGAGAATGAGCGCATACAGGGAGACATATAGAGAGTAGTGTTTGAATAATACACCCAGCACACAGATACACTGTACAGTAAATGTAGGGTTTTACTTTCAATAAAGGTTTAAGCAAAGTTCAAAATAGGCAGTCCAAAGTCATTCACAGGTTAAATCAGTCAGTTTTCAATCCAGGGATAATCCAATAACAAAGTCCAGTGTCAGAAATAGTTCAGTATCAGACTTATATCAAATCCAGGAATAGCAGTCAATTAGGAAAAATGGCAATACTCTCCAACAGGAGGAAAACGGAGACTCACACTCTCTTCTGAGACTAAGACTAAGACAACCCAGGTTTCTGGATCCATCTTATGGCCGTTTGAGAAACCACACCCAATTATACTTTTGCATTTTCTTAAAGATACAGTTTTAAAATGTCTATCCTGGTTGATATATTTCCAACCCAAATAGCTGTTAGGTGACTTACATTCCTAACAAAGCTCCCACAATTTCCGAAGACAAACTGTTCCATTGGTTGATTGTTCTCACTGTCAGAAATTTTCTCCTTATTTTTAGGTTGAATCTCTCGTAGATCAGTTTCCATCCCTAATTCCTTGTCTGGTCTTCAGATGCCTTGAAAAATAGCTTGATTTCTTCCTCTCTGTAGCAGCCCCTCAAATAAGTATCATGTCTCCCCTGGTCCTTCTCTTTGCTAGACTAGTCATGCTCAGTTCCTGTAACCATTAGTCTCCAGTCCCTTAATTATCCTGGTTGCTCTTCTCTGCACTTTTTCTAGAGTCTGAACATCTTTTTTATAGTGTGATAACCAAAACTGGTTGCAGTATTCTAGGTGTGGTCTTACTAAGGCTTTATAGAGTGGTATTAGTACCTCACTTGATCTTGATTGTATCCCTCTGTTAATGCAATTTAGGATTGTGTTGGCTTTTTTGTCTGCTGCTGTACACTGCTAGCTCATATTTAACTGATTGTCCACTAAGATTCCAAGATCCCTCTCACAGTTACTGCTATTAAGCCTGGTTTCACCCAGTCTATATGTGTACTTTTGTTTTTGCTTGCCTAAGTGCAAGACTTTACATTTTTCTATATTGAATTTCATTTTGTTTGATAAGGGCCTATGTTTGAGTCTGTCAAGATCAATCTGGATCTTGAGCCTATCTTCTAGGGTGTTAGCTATTCCTGCCAGCTTCATATCATCTGCAACTTGTTCGGTAAGTTCCCCTTCTATTCCCTCATCTAAGTCATATTGAAGACTACTGGGCCTAAGACAGAACCTTGTGCTACCCCATTGCTTACTTCCCTCCATGTAGACGTAGACCCATCGACTACTCACTGAGTATAGTTTGTCAATCAGTTATGAAACCATCTGGTGGTGATGCTACCTATCCCACTTTTTTGTAGCTTACCAAGAAGTAGGTTGTGGTCTACTTTGTCAAATGCCTTACTGAAGTCTAATTATGTCCATAATATTTTGCTGGTCTACGAATTTAGTCACTATGTTGAAGAATGAAATAAGATTGGTCTGGCATGATCTGTTTTTAACAAATCCATGCTGACTGCTAGTTATTACTTTACTTGTTTCTAGATGTTGGCAGATCTGTTTTTTTATTATCTTTTCTAGTAGCTTCCTGGGTATTGATGTTAGGCTAATTGGTCCGTAGTTTCCTGGGCCTGTCTTTTTCCCTTTTTTGAAGATGGGAACCACATCAGCTCTTTTCTAGTCCTCTGGTAAATTCCTGGTGCTCCAGGATTTCTGAAAGATGTGGTATAGTGGTTCTGATATAACATCTGCCAGCTCCTTTAGAACTCTGGGATGTAATCCATCAGGTCCCAATGATTTGCATTCATCAAGATCAGACAGGTGTTCTCTTCCTACTTTTTTTTTCTTATTTTAACTTTTATTTCTAGTCTGTCTTTTACAGTTATGTTTTTGGTAGGTTGGGCTATGGTTTCTTTTTGTATGAAGACCGATGCAAAGAATGAGTTAAGCAGCTCTGCTTTCTCTCTGTTGCCTGTTACTTCCTTGGCGTCTTCTCTCTTTAGTGTACCAATTGTTTCCTTGATTCTTTTTGTTATTTATATGCTGGAAGAATCTTCTTTTATTGTCTTTGACTTTTGTTGCAAGTCTTTGTTCATTCTGAGCCTTTGCTCTCCTGACTTTGTCTTTGCAGATTCTGGCTACCTGCTGATATTCCGCCTTAGTTGTGTGACCCTCTTTCCATTTTTTTGTACTTGTCCTTTCTGTGCTATTGTGCTATTCAGTGGTATTATGCTGGTCTGGGTTTTTATGATCATATTTTTCAGAGTTTCCTAAGATTCTTGAGTTGTTTTCCTCTTTAGGATTTTCATCCAAGGAATCTTTCCCGAGTTTTCTCTGAGCTTGTTAAAATCAGCTCTTTTAAAGTCTAAGACTCTGGTATCATTGTGTTCTATTGCTTGTGTTTGCACTATGTTGAATTTTAGTATGACATGGTCACTCTCATCCAAGGTTCCTGAAATTTCAACTCCTTCTATCAATTCTTCTCTGTTTGTAAGAATTAAGTCCAGTATGGCTGTCCCTCTAATTCCATCCTCTACCTTTTGGACAACAAAGTTGTCAGCTAGGTTGGTTAGGAACTGATTTGATTTCTCACTTGGTGCGGAATTAGTCTTCCAATTGATGTCAGGGTAATTGAAGTCCTCCATTACTATTGTAGTGTGTTTCCTACATATATTTGTTAGTTGGTTAACAAAAAAAAGACATCTATTTTTTTCTGCTCATTTGGCTGACTTATAGTATACACCTATGGCCATGTCATTCTTTTTTTCTTTTATATTGACCCATAGGCATTGTAGAATTTTTTCTCTTTGGTTTCGTGTATTTCTGTAGCAACATGGTCCTTTACATACAGTGCAACTCCACCTCTTCTTTTATAGGGTCTGATTTTTTTTGAAGAGTTTGTATTCTTCTTTCAATATATTCCAGTCATGGGTTACATCCCACCATATTTCTGTTATTACAGCAATATCATCTATTTTCATGTATTAATAGTTCAAGTTCACCCTGTTTGTTTCCTAGATTTTATGCATCTGTACATAGGCACTTGAGATCTTTATGTCTGACTCTTGATATGCTTCCTATGTCTCCTATTTGGTATTTGAGTTTGTCTTCCTTCCCATCCCTCCTTACTTCATTATTTGACTTGCTTTCTAGAGGTTTTTGCTAGGAATTAGGTCCTGGAGATCCTAAAGATTGGTTACCTCAATTTTAGTTTAAAGTCCTCCTGATAAGTTGAGCCAATTGTTTTCTGAAAACATTCTTCCCAGTCTTCATGAAATGCAGCCCATCTCTTGCCAAAATCCCATCATGGAGATAGTACAGATCATGGTCCAGGAATCCAAAGTTTTTTTGATGACACCAACCCTTTAGCCAGTGGTTCACTTCTAGAATTCGTTGTTCTCTTACCAGATGTTATCCTTTCATTGGCAGTACAGATGAAAAACTACTTGTGTACTAAATCGTTGAGTTTCTGCTTGTAATCACTCAATATTGTTTTCATGTCCTTTTTTGTGTATTTTGTCCCTACGTGCAGTAGAAAGGAGTAGTAATCTATGGGCCTAATTAGCCACATCCTTGATTTTTGGTCTAGAGAGACACCATACCTCCCTAGATTGTATGCCTGGTCTGCAGATGGATGGTTCTGTTTCTTTGAAAATAGAATTTCCTATCACCAACACTTGCCTTCCTTTTTTAGGGGCTGCACTCTTGGTTGCTTTTCTGTTTATCCCAGGTAAGTTTGTTGATGTGACTTTTGGGGGGATATTGGTTGCTGTTTCTTTCCTAAGAGTTTGCATGTTTTCCTTGAGGGGGAGGTTGTAGGTCTAGTATTTTCAACTAGGAGGAGAAATCGGTTGCTCAATTTTAATGGAGCTGCTTCTAATTGGGTTAGATTGGGCAGTAGGGGTTTGTTAGATGTGTGCTGCTTCCTTCTTTGATTATTGTGTTTCCTTCTACATGTGACATACCTCCATTTGTCTTCCTCCAATGGTTTATCAGCAGGGTCTAATCCTCTGGAAGTTTTTTATTATATGGTTCAATTTGGGCATAGCTTTCTTGCATAGATTGAAGTTTGGCAAGAGCTGCCTCTAGATCCCCTATTTTTTCCTCTAGCAGGTCACATAGTTTACATTTAAAACATGCATAATTTGGGTGTTCATTGGGCATAAACACATACATGGAACATATGTTGCAAAACACAATATTATCAGTCACCTGTTCCATGATTTTGTTTCTTTTTGCTGATTTTTTTTTAGAGTAAAAAAAAATAGGGTAAAAAGATAGGGTATCTTTCTGTCCCGTCCCCCCATCCTTATTTTTGCCTTTCTGTGCTTGTTTTTCTACCTTGTTATTCATTTAACTTGCTTACTGTTATGTTAGTTTTATTTATCCCTTTTTTCTCTCTATTTTTAAAAAAGTTTTTGACATCCAATTCCTCCCTACCTTATTATTTAAGATTTGCCTTATTTATTTGATTGAACTTTATTAATCCTATTTTTCCTTGATTTCTAATGTTCCACTCTTGTCCTTATTATTTGCATATTAATTTGTCATTTATTTTCTGTACTGTGTGTTAGATATTTACACACGCACCTCTGATTGGTTGGTCCGTGGTGGCTGGAAGATAGAGCCATCACTGGTTGTAGCTGTGAGCAGCTCCGCGGTAAAAGGAACTGCCGTGGCTGTGGCTTGGTTCTGAACAATGCAATAAAGAAGCTAAGCAATCAGAGCTTCCTGCATTATCTCTGACCCACAATTTAACACTGGTGATGAGGGTGGGATTCTGAGAGAAGCCAGATCGCAAGCATGTGGCTAACTAACTGGACAAAGAACTCAATATGGCCAGAAACAATACGCCACCCACACCATTCGACCCAACGACTGAGGACTGGGAATCTTATGTTGACTGATTCCAGATGTTCCTGGAAAGCAGTGACCTGATGGACGTTATGGAATAGAGGAAACGTCTTCCTCACACATTGTGGCCCTGCTGTTTTCAAAATGGCTAAAGTTGTTGCAGCCCCAAGAGATGTAAAAATGATGGCCTGGATTGATTTAAAAAAAATTCTGAGGGCCCATTATACCCCACCAGTATCCAGCCTAATTAAGAAGCATGAATTCTACTAAAGAGACCAGAAGGAAGGAGAGATCATCAATGACTTTGTTGTGAGCCTGAGGGACAGTGCCGGAGCATGCGAGTTCCTGAATGTAGATGAAGTGATGAGAGATCGCATAGTCCTAGGACTCAGGGACCTGACACCACAAAGCCGCCTCCTTACAAAACCTAAAATAACACCAAAGGAGGCCATCAAAGAAGCATTGGTCGTAGAAGCAGCCCCAAAATCTGCTGCTGCAATGAGAAAGATAAATAAGACACCTCAACCCACTCAAAAAAACACCACTGCCATTCACCATGAGGACCTTGAGTCTGAGTCAGGATAGGGCAATGATGAGGAAGTGAACCAACTACATTTGGAAAGGTGCCAAAAAAGCCAAAAAGGGAAGTGAAAGGAATTTTGGTGTGCAGGTTGTGAGGGAAATCACCTCCAATTGAACGTTCCCGTGACATCGTCTGCCAACAATGCGAGCGGAGAGGACACATCCTGAGGGCATGCTGAGCATTCAAGCCAAACAGCAGAAGGCCAAGACAAGGCACACCTCCAAGAAACCAAGAAAATCAACCCAAGAACCACCGGAGCCAATTCAGCTGGAACCGATGGAGCAACGAGTCAACCACAGCGAGGAGCGAAACGCAGGAGACCATGACAGTGGGCCACTCCAGCATGGCAAACACCAGAAAAGTCCATGTTCAAGTCATGATAGAAGGTAAACAATGTCAGATGGAAGTGGATTCTGGATCTCTTCTGTTGATGGTGTCATGGGACACCATCAAAAGTCTAATTCCCAACCTGACAAAAGGCCAGCTGAGCAAATAGAGACTAATCCTAAAGGACTATCAAGGGAACAAGATTCCCATCATTGGCATAGGTGAATTCTAGGTGACCTTCCAAAATACTCCGGAATCCTGCCTTTAACCGTGGTTGATCAGGACCGGCCAAGTCTGCTGGGGCTCAAGTGGTTCAAGCCATTGGCGATCGATTTCACTGGAATCCACAGCATCACAGAAAGCGATTGGGAAGATAACCTGATAGAGGAATTCTGGAACTTGTTTGATGGAAAATTGGGCAAGTACTCGGGGTTTCCTATTTCTTTTAACCTAGACCCAAACATAGCCTCAATCAGACTAAAAGTGAAGTGAGTCCCATTCGCACTTAAACCAAAAATAAATAAGCAGTTAGACAAGCTCATTTCCCAAGGAATCCTAGAACCCATAGACCATGCAAAATGGGAAACCCCTATTGTCAGACCTATAAAGGTAGATGGATCTTGGTGCATCTGTCCTGACTATTGGGCCACCCTTAACCACGCCCTACAAGAGAGTGCACACCCTATCCCAGTGGTGCAACACCATTTACACTCCCTGGGGCAGGGGAAGATCTTCAGAAAGTTTGTTCTCGCACAAGCCTACCAGCAATTAATGATAGACCCTGAGACAGCAGAAGCCAATCACATTCAGGAGCTTTCAAATGTAATCACCTACAATTTGGGGTCAGCGCTGCCCTGGGGCTATTCCAGAACCTCATGGAATGATTATTGCAAGGGATAAAGGGAGTGGTGCCTTACTTCGACGATGTCCTCATATCAGCCGAGAACAAAGAACAATTACAAGAATGCTTAAGGGAAGTCCTAAGGCAGTTCAAAGAGGTGGGACTAAAAGGGAAAAAAAAGGAAAAATGCCAGCTAGCAGCTGACAAGGTAGAATTCCTGGGCTATCTAATACACAGTGAAGGGATCCATCCCATGGACAGTAAAACTAAAAAAAATCAAAGAAGCCCCCAAGGCCAACAAGCAAAACAGACTTGCAAGCCTTCCTTGGTCTCATTAACTTTTACCATATATTCTTACCACAGAAGGCAACAGTGGCAGAGCCACTCCATAGACTGCTTGACAAGAAAGCAGCCTGGGTTTGGGGGCAAAAAGAAGAAGCAGCGTTCCAAGAGATAAAGAGCATAATTACATCAGACAACGTACTAATCCAGTACAATGAGACGTTACCATTAACTTGTGACGCATCACAATTCGGGGTCAGTGCGATCATCAGCCACATCTTACTGAATGGAAAAGAAGCCCCAATAGCCTTCTACTCAAAGATATTATCCAAACCGAAACGGAATTATAGCCAACTAGACAAAGAAGTGTTAGCTACAGTCACCAGAATCAAGCGATTCCACAAATACATATACGGAAGAAAATTTACACTAGTCACCGACCACAAACCACTCTTGGGCATCATCACAGGGGACAAAGTCACACCGAACATCTTGTCCCCCAGAATGATACGTTGGATAGAATTCCTGACTGCCTATGACTACAAATTAATCTACAGGCCAGGAAGAGACATTGACCATGCCGATGCACTGAGTCGATGCCCCCTACCCATCCAGGACAAGGATCCGGCACCAGTGACAACCACACTCCTGATAGAGACATTTCAACGAACACCGGTAACAGCAATCAATATCGCGAAGCAGCAGCTAAAGACAGAACTCTGGCACGTGTGGTTTTTTTTAATAAATTTTATTGATTTTTAAAAACAAACATAAAACATAAAAACATAAAACATCTTTTTTGAGAGCAGCTTGATCCCGGGTTACATCTCTTTGTACAGACACAAATTCAAATTCATGCTCATTTTTATATACCATTCCATATCTTATTACCATTCTACATTTTCTATATAGCTTCTCCCCTCTTTTAACTTTCTTAATTTTATTTTATTTATTTCATCTCAATTCAGATCATTATACTTATGTTCTTTGTCTGTCCTGTTTCCAGCTGTCTATTATCTTTTCTCATTAAACAAAATTTCTCCTGTAATCACTGATTGGAGTATGACACCTTTATATCTTTCCCCTAAATTTATAACACTTAATATAATACATAACTTCCATTTGGATTCTGCTTAGTACAAGTTACACACTATATTTTAAAAAGAGAAAAAAATATAAATATATAATATAATTAAAACAACAATTCATACCAATTTAATTCTATCGTTAATATTAATATTCATTTAAATCTTAAACATTTTACACATTACTTTTCAAATAGGTATCATGCTTCTATGGGAACACTTATAAACTTTCTATAGTTACTTCCCCCCACCACTTCACTTATATTTTAAAACATTGTGTCATTAAAATGTTCCCATTCCTTCCTAATTCAATTCTCTCATTTATTTCATTTCATTTATTTTGTTCACAAAAGTTTCACTGAATTACTCTGAGTATTTTATCTCACTTTTTAATCATATGTTGTTTCCAATTTTCTAACATTATTTCTAATACAAATATAACAATACAATCTTATGTACCTTTGCAGAATCACTTTTTCAATTAAATTTTTACCCATTATCTCTGAATAAGTCCTGTTTCTTTACATCTTGCTCCACACCTTTGTAGCTTCTCTTCCCTTCCTTCCTCTCTTGCTTCTTCTCTCTGCCCTTTTTACCCCCTTGTCTCTCCACCTCCATTTCCCTCTTCTGTGTTCCCCTTTTCTGTTGCTTTCTAACATTATATCCACTTTTCACCCAATTTTTCCCTTTTTTGGTTGTTTTTTTAGGTCTTAAATTCTCCATTCTCTTTCCCCCCTTTCCCCTTTCTTCCCCAAGTAAAGTTACTTGTTCATTAAAGATGGCTTCTTCTTTGTCCCAATCTTCTTGTTGCGCAGTCTTTTATTGTAGTTTCTCGTAGGTACAGATCGCCATTTCTAAGAATTGAAAAACGGAGCCAAGAGAACCCTTCCCTTCTTGTTCCTCTTCTTTGTATTTTTTAAATTCCATTTTCAGTTCATCCACAAGTGATGCCATTGTAAAAAAAATTTAAACAACCACTCAAGTGTTTTTAATCATTCAAATATAATTTCCAGAAGTCCCAAAGTCACCAAGCAATCTAAATACACACAAGCTGTTTCTTTTAACACTTTCTTCTTTTTTCACTTTCTCTTCCTGGGGTTACTATTTAATTACAAAGTTCCAGTTAAAATGTATCTTTTAGAGTTAGCTCTCTCTGCATGCTATTTTGTTATCTGGTTGGCTGTCTGGTCTTCTCTACTCAGCCCACCACTCAGCTTTAGAGATAAGATCTCTCCAACTCCATGTGCTTCAGTTGCTGTGCTGTCTGACTCTGCTGCTACAGTCGTCCCTCCAATGATTCTGTTGCTGCTGCATTTCTCCTCCATTGCTTTTGCTGCTGCATTTTTCATTTCCTCTGATTCTGCCTCCCCTTTGGTCTTCTTCTCCAGGAGAATGTGGGAGGTAATTAATCTAAGCCCAAGGGTGGGGTCAAACACATCATGAGACCAGAGTCTCTATGCCCCTGAAAGAGACCTAGCCCTCCCCCCCTTAATGACTCTTGGAAGTACTGAATAGAAAAATTAAGAAAGATAGGGAAATAAAAGGAATGGAAATAAAAAAAAGAAGAATTCACATTACAGGCATTTTCAGATGATTTGGTTTTATAATAGAAGAACCATTAAGAACAGGACCTAAATTGATCAATAAGATCAATATATGGCAGGAATATATAGCAGGATTGAAAATAAATAAAGGGAAAACTAAGATATTGTTAAAAAACATGATAGAGAAACAGGAAAAAAATTAATGGAGAGATTAGATATTCAGATAGTAAAGAAAATAAAATATCTAGGGATTCAGTTGATGGCTAGATGTGGAACGATGAAGGAAGATAATTATTATAAATTAAAACAACAGATTAAGACAGAGTTGGAAAAATGGACAAATATGCAATTATCCTTAATAGGAAGAATAGCAACGATTAAGATGAATATATTACCAAAAATGTTATATCTGTTTCAGACAATTCCAATAAAACTAGAGAAAATATAATAAATATATAAGGCAAGGGAAAAAAGCAAGAATTAACTATAAAATGTTACAGAATGCAAGAATCAGAGGAGGGTTTGGATTACCTAATTGGGAAATATATTACCAGGCTATGGTATTAGCTTGGATGAAGGAATGGATTTTGTTAAGAAATACAAGGTTGTTGACACTGGAAGGACATGACTTACAATTGGGTTGGCATGCATTTTTATGGTATGGGGAAAGTAAGATACATGGTTATTTTTGAAGTCATTTTGTTAGGAATGCTTTGTTGTTAACACGAGAAAAAAACTAGAGAACAACATTATCTGAAAATCCCAGTCTGGTTATCAACAATGGAAGCACTTGTACACCCAAATATCAGTAAAATGGGAACTATTGTTAGATACAAGGATATATTAAATGAAAAGGTTGAGCTCAAAAACAAACAAGAACTGAACAAAAACGGAATTATATGGATTGGTACATGCAAATACAATTAAGATATGAAAAAGATGCAAAAGGGGAAGGAATTGACAGAGCTGGATAAAATACTAACAGGAACAGAAGATAAATTGATTAAAAAATGGTATTGCTACTTGCTAGGTGTTAAACTAGAAGAAGAACAAGTAAAGAAAACAATGATAGCATGGGCAAATTTTTTGGGGTACACTATAGAATTAGATAAAAGGCAGAAATTATGGGAAAGAAATTATAAATTAACAATAGCAGCATATAAAGAAAATTTGTATAAGATGATTTATAGATGGGACTTTGCACCAGCAAAACTGGCAAAGATGTTTAAAGATAAATCAGCCAAATGCTGGAAGTGTCATCATGAACCTGGAACATATTGCCATATGTAGTGGACATGCATAGAAGCTAAAAGATATTGGACAAAAATACACACATGGTTGGAAAAAATGATAAAGAAACATATAGATTTGAAACCTGAAATATTCTTATTAGGGATGGTACTTGAATGTTATAGCAAAGAAGAAACATATTTAATTATACATATATTAACAGCAGCTAGGATTGTATTTATGCAGAATTGGAAAAATGATAAAATACCAGCAGAGGGAAAAGCAGGCAAAATGTGTTTGCTTGAATGAATCACTCAGATACATAATTGCTCAGATATATAAGTCACATCCATCTTGCGATCTGAAAGTCTACTCTATTTCTCCTGCAGACCTGAAATGATTCTTTCTAGTATATGTTCTATTTTTATTCATAAACATTTTGAATACAATGTATTGTCAGGGCATATCATAAACAAAAAAGGAAAGGAAAAAAATAGAAATATCAACGTTTATATTAGTAACAATACTGATAGTGTAACAAAATAATTTAACTAAATTTCTTTGTATTAGCTTCTTTATAGTTGTTAGTTATATCAACATATTTATAATTATCAACGCTCTTTGTATTTAGTTCTTACATAACAATAATCTTTCTTCACCTAATTTCTACCTCTTATCTCCAATCATTCATAAAATCTGTTCCATGTTAAGTAATATTCTGTGTCTTCTTTGTCCTTTATTTTTAATGTCAATCTATCCATCTCTGTACAGTCTAGTATTTTCTGAATTATATTCTCATCTGATAGGGTGTTCTCATTTTTCCAATATTGTGCAAATACAATCCTTGCAGCTGTCAATACATGGAAAATTAGATATACAGTACCTTTATCATATCCTTCTGGCATTATACCCAAAAAAATATTTTTGGTTTCAAATCTATGTGTTCCTTAATCATCTTTTCCAACCATGTGTGTATTTTTGTCCAATATTTTCTTGCTTTCATACAGGTCCACCACAAATGATAATAAGTACCTGGGGTTTGATTACACTACCAACATTTGTCTAGTTCTATAGTATAACCAAAAAAAAATTGCCCATACAATCGTTGGTTCTTTGACTTGTTCCTCTTCCATTTTATAACTTAATAAATAATTATATACATTTTAATCAGTTTTTCATCCATCTGTAATAATATCTTATCAACTATTGTTAGTTCTTTATAGAAACCCCATGTTTTTGCATCTTTTTCATATCTTGTTTGTATTTGCAAGTGCGCCCACCATGCTAAATCCACCCCTTGGTTTTGTAATTGTTGTCTAGTTTTAAGTTCACCATTCCTGTTTAAAATGTCTTTATAAAATACAGTTTTTTCTAAGCAATAAGATTTCGATGTATCAATGCTTCCATCGTGGAAAGCCAGACTGGTATTTTCATGTAGTTTTATAATTTAATTTTTTCCCTGAAGTAAAGCATTTCTCACATAATGTGTTTGAAAATAACTATATATCACACCAAAGAAGAGAGCATATGACAATGGTTGGATGAGATGTTTGGACAAAGAATAGAATACAAACTGGAACTATTCTTATTGGGAATCACGAAAGAGAGATATAGTAAAGAGGTGATCTATTTAATAGTGCATATTATCACGACAGCAAGAATGGTTTTTGCACAATGGAAAAATAGAGAAATTCCCAAAGAAGGTGAGGTGATAAAGAAAATACTGATTTGTGTTGAAATGGATAGACTGACTTTGGAATTAAAAAATAAAGGTGAGACAGAATGTTACAAGATATGGAATAAATGTTATCAATGGTGGGAGCAGAAAGGACCCAGAAGGGACCCAGAATAAAAATAACCAGGATTTGTAGATTGGATAATTGAGATTATGTAAATAATTATAATGGAATATGATGGATAATACAATGGATATAAGTTAATTGTATAAATGTATATATGTATCATATACTTTAGTATGTATGGCAAAAATGATGTCAGTACAACCACACCATATCCAATATTTTAATGATGTCATCAATAAAATATTTTAAAAGAAAAGAAAGAAAATCACCATGTATCGTACTCCTTCCATACCATAAGAAAGTGTGCCATCCTAATTGAAGATTATGTCCTTCCAATAGTAATAATCTTCTATGTTTCAAGTTCATCCATTCCTTTACTCACGTAAGTACAGATGCCTGGTAGTATAATTCCCAATCTGGTAATCCAAAAACCCGTTGCTTTTGGAGTCCTGTAACAATTTCAATTTTATTCTTGCTTTTTTCCCTTGCCAAATATATTTCAAAATTGTTTTATTTAGTTCCTCAAAATATTTTTTTCTCTATTCTTATTGGTATCATTTGGAATAAAAAAAGTAGTTTTGGTAATATATTCATTTTTATAGTAGCAATCCTCCCTATCAACAATAGTCGTAAGTTCTTCCATTTCTCTAGCTCCAGCTTAATTTGTTGCATTAGTTTTGTATAGTTATCCTTTTTAATCATTGCACATCTTGCTGTTATCCGAATGCCTAGATATTTAACTCTCTATACTCTCTCTGCTGGTCTATTCTCTCTGTCAATTCTTTTTTCTGTTTATTTGTGAAATTTTTAACTATCATTTTGGTTTTTTCTTGATTTATTTTCAACCCTGCCACTTCTTGCTAGTCTTCAATTTTCCCTATCAGTTTAGGACCAGTATCTAATGGTTCTTCTAATATAAAAGCTAAATGATCTTCAAATGCTTGTAATTTGTATTTTTAAAAAATCTCCATTCCTTTTATTTCTTGGTCTTGCCTAATATTTCTAATCAGAACTTCTAGTGTTAATATAAATAATAATGGGGACAGTGGACAGCCTTGTCTCATGCCTTTTTTATATAGAACTTTTCTGTCACATCTCCATTCACCATCATTTTAGCTCTCTTTTCACCAAAGTCCATAACTTTTAATTGCTGCAACATAAATTGCCAATTTACGTTATCAAATGCTTTCTGGGCATCCAAGAAGATTAATGCAAATTGTTTTTCACTATGTACTTCATAATATTCCAATGTATCTAGAATTATTCTAACATTGTTTCTAATTTGCCTCTTGGGTAAAAGCCCATTTTGGTCAGAGTGTATAAACTCATTCAAAAATCTTTTTAATCTTTCAGCAATTATTGATGTAAATATTTTATAGTCTGTATTTAACACAGATATTGGCCATTAATTCTTTATTTGTCTTCTTTTAGAATCAAAGTAACATTGTCTTCTGTCCATGTGTCTGATAGCTTCTAGTAAGACCTAATTATATATCTCTAACATTAACAAGCTCAGTGTATCTTTTAAGTCTTTATGAATTTCTGCTGGTAAACCATATGAGTCTGGTGTTTTATTGTTTTTCTGTCTTTTAATCGCTTCTACTAATTCTGCCATTGTTATTCTTTCATTCAACATATTTTTCATCATTTCCAGAACTTTGGGTAAATTAGCTTTTTCCAAGTATTATATTATTGTTTTCTTCTGGTACTTTTTCATGGTCGTATAGCTTCTTATAAAACTCCTATATCATGTCTTTTTTCTTTTCCATTTGTTAGTGTAGTATGCCTTCCTCATCTTTTAATTTACTTATCCATTTCTTTTTTTCCTCCTTTTTCAATTTATATGCTAGCCACCTTCCAGGTTTATTAGCATTTTTAAAAAAGTTTTGTTTTGCTCTTTTTATTTGTTGTGCCAGTTCATCTTTTTCTATTATGCTTAGTTTATGCTTAATCATCTCCATTTGATGTTTTAAGCATACCTTTTGTGGTTCTTTTTATAGCTCTTTCATCTTTTATGTTCTTCCAAAGCTTTTTGGGTATTGTTTCTTTTTCTTATTTTTCTTCACTATGTAAGTTATAGCTAGTCCTCTAATATATATTTTGCTGTGTCCCACACATTTTGTAATGAAGTCTCTTCTTTCTATTTTCTTTAAAAAAAAGAATCCCATTTCTCTTTCCATCATCTGTATAAATTCTTTGTC
The DNA here is from genome assembly GCF_049901715.1 of Pseudonaja textilis. Classification (NCBI taxonomy): domain Eukaryota; kingdom Metazoa; phylum Chordata; class Lepidosauria; order Squamata; family Elapidae; genus Pseudonaja; species Pseudonaja textilis. Next base: position 12,113,589 of record NC_141998.1, on the reverse strand, counting down.
TTTTATTACAGATTGATTTCAATCTCTTCTTTTTGTCCTTTCCAGCTAATTTTGATTGGGTTATGGTCAGCCCATAGGTTTGTTTCTATTTCTATCTCTTGCACATTTACACTCAGTTCTGGAGTCATCCATATCATATCTCTTCTGGACCAAGATTGGTGCATATTAGAACAAAATGTATACTGATTTTTCCCTAGATTCATTTCTCTCCACAAGTCTCATATCGATAGTTCTTCTGTCATTTTAAAAATAGTTCTGGGTAAAGTCCTTCTTGTTTTTTTGTTATTTATTTATTTTGCTAATTTTATAGTTCAGGTTTGTATCAACTATTGCATTGAAATCTCCTATAAGACAAATATTTTCATATTCTGTTTCAAGTATCTTCTTGTGGAGTTTTTTGTAGAATTCTTCTTATCCATTATTTGGTGCATATATGGCAACCAAAAGTACCTGTTTTTGATTTAAAGTCACTTCCACCACCAGAATTCTCCCTTCTTCATCTTTGAAGATTGGTTTAGCATTTGTTATTTCTTTAATATATAATACAACCCCGCCTCTCTTTTGTTGTGATAGCGAGTAAAATAGTTTCCCCAATTTAGAATTCTCCAATAGTTTATACTGATGTTTTTTTTAATATGTACTTCTTGAAGTGATATTATGTCCAATTTTAATCTTTGTAATTTTAAAAATATTTTCTTCCTTTTCATACAGGAGTTCAGTCCATTTACATTGACTGATAGCATCTTTGTTTATTCTTGCATTGTTTTACTTATATATAGGTCTTTATACTCCATGTTGCTCTTATTTCTCTGGGTTTGTTTGCTATTGCTTCTTCTCGCTCTGCCCACTCTATTTTATCCTTTTCATTCTCATCTTGTTGTAACTATTTCTCTTCCATCATTGGACTTCTTGGCCTTTATGCACTATTTCTCCTCTCATTTTTGTTCCTCTTCCATATTAAAGTGTCAGTCATAAAATTCCATTGCTTTTTCCAGAGAATCCAGATCCCTTCAGGTATCAAACATTTAAAATTTACATTGTATTTGATCAACACTGTAGTCAGAAAGTGGTATTGCTTTTGAAGGTCTCTTACTCTCTTTAGAACTTGTTTCAAGATCACCAATTGCTTCCCCTTGTATTGCAGTGGTTCATCTCTTGCTTTGTTGAGTATCTTGTCTCTCATCAATTTTTTAATGAATCATACATGCACCTCTCTTGGAAGCTTATTCCTTCTTGCATTGTTTGTATGTATTCTAAAATTTTCATCAATTTCCATTTTCTGTTTTTCTATTCCTAACATCTTCACCTGCAGTTCTTTCATTTTCTCTGGCAGGTCCTCCTACTTCTCCTCTTCTATATTCTGGAATCTCAAATAGTGAGCAGCTTTTTCTATGTCCAACATTATCACAGTGTTTTCTAGCTCTTTATTTGCTTATGTATAACTTATGTCATCTACTTTTTTCTCTACTTGTTCTGATTTTTCCTCCATTTTCTGGATCCTTTGCTCACTTTTAGTTATCATTTGCTGGAAATTCTCAAGTTTCTCATCTATCTTTTGAATTTTTTTCCTACGTCTCCCCCATATCATTTCTCACTTTTCCTATATCTTTTCTTATCTCATTGTGGTTTTTTGTCACAGACTCCTGTAATGCTTGGAACATCACCAATACCTCTTTTTGAAAAGTATTTGCTTTCTCCAACTGCAACATGCTCTCAATTGACCTCTGATTGGATAGACTTGGAGAAGCTGATGATGCCTTCTTCTCTATTCTAGTTATGGTTTAAAGTTGACATCTCAACAACTAATGTTAGGCTAACAATGCTTATTTCCCCTATTCCTACTAACAACCAAAGATCAACTAACCAGAAGCTTGTCCTCTATGGTACCCCAATGCTTCAATATCCCATTGCATCCAACAGAAATAACCAAAAGATCATATACAACTTCAGCTTCCTCCAGTTCAGATATAATCAATCTTCAATATCTCAGTATCTCAATGTCCCAATGTTTCAATATTTCAATGCCAAAATCAAAATCAATTCAATTTGTAATCCATAAGGCCAAGTGTAACTCCAGTCTTGGCTCTTTACTATTTCAATAGTTTACAGGATCAGTCCATGAACAGAAAAAGAAACAACAAAAAAAGAGAACAGAAAAAAGTAAAAAGCAAAAAAAGGGAAAAGGGAAGAGGAGAGTTGTTTGCCCTTAAAAGTGTTTGTTACATTCTGTCAGTTGATATTTTTAATATTTATGATCCACAGGGACCATTGTATCCCCAGTCTCTAATAGTTCAATATTCAACAAAGAGAAAGGGGGAAAAAAGAAAAAATGACACTGCCAAAGTCCAAGTCAATTAAATTTATAATCCACAAGGCCCACTGTAACCCCAGTCTTTGCTTTTTATGTTCCAGTAGTTCACATGGTCAATCCTAAAAACAAGAAAAAAGGCAAAAAATAGCAAGCTAAACCAAAATGTTCTTCTCACATCTGCAAAATAGGTATTTGTCTTTTCATTTTTTCTATCTGTCTGCTAAAAGTGTTTGTAATCCACAGAAGTCCAGAAATAATTCTTCCCTGTGGCTATCCAATCTTACTTTTTCCACAGTAAATTCCAAAACAGGGCTTAGTGTTTAATCTGCTTTCTAGCAGCAACTGTAGCAGTTCTTAAAATAAAGTCTTATCAGCCTCTTTGTTGAAGCTAACCAACTCAAAATATATCTTCTTGTATATTCCAACTTTAGCCAGTAGATGGCAGCCTTGCTTTCTTTTTCCTTTCCACTATAAGTTTGGAATCCAGAAAAAAAGTAAAAAGGCAGAACTTTCACTTGATATAGCCAAAAGGTTTGGAAAGGAAAATAGCTCAATATAAATATAGCCTGTCTAAATCTTAAATTGTCTTTTTAAAATACTCAGTCCAGTTCTTCTCTTTCCAATTATGATAAATAATTCTTTGCTTAATTTTCACTTCCCACTTTCCAGAGGGGAAAAGAGGTGACAATTCCCCCCCTCTTTCTCTGGAGTCTCTTTCTTTGATAAACTTAAAACAGTTTAAAATCAGGGTAGAAATTAGAAAATCCTTATCCCAGTCCAATACATTGTTTCTTTCCACTTTTTTATGCTTGCCTTGTTCCAGTTGTCAGAGCTCTGGTTCAGTCATTAACAGCCATCTTCTTTTCTCCCTGTCAGGAAGATTATTCTGGATCAAGTAAAGTGGACCACTGTCCACTTGTGATTTATGAGTGCCCTTCCTCTTCTGTCACCCCTACAGGGTGATGTTTGGCTCCGAAGAACCTCCAGGCAGATAGAAATCAGCTGGGCTTTGCGGAAACCCGTTTGCCACAGTTGTCCCGCTCTGACATCAACCGGAAGTTCCTAGACCTAAGGAGATTCTGAAGAGCTTGATGAGACGAAGACTTTTAGGATAAATGGAGCAGGCATTAAGGACCATAAAGAGAAATACTTGTAAGAATTATGGAATAAGAAAGATTGGAACATGAATGAACTATATTAGTGCTATGCCAAATAACATTGTTGTGCTCTCTTATGTAGTCTGATAGAAAATAGATTACTCTGCCCTTTTTCCCCTGAAGGAGGATACTTCCCTGGCAAAAATATGTTTGTGTGAGAGAAGGATGTGTCAGATTATGTTGCCTCTCATTCTATCACCATCTCTCCAGGTGTCTGTCCTAGGCTTTCTAAACATCAATTAAATTTTAACAAAAGAGCTCAGGAGGAACTGCTTCATTCACTAACAGAAAAGATGGACAGTCAAAGAGCTTCTGAATCATTAAATGATCTGTGCAGGTTAAAAAGAAAATCAGTAACCTGTACACCTTTATAACAATAACCATACTTCAAAAACAGTGTTAAGTGTAGTTTTAAATAATTCTAAAACAATCAAACTTTGGCCAACATTGAGAGAAGCTTATGATTTTTTTAAAGAGGCAAGGTAGAGGACAATTGAAAAATAAATATAGGATTTGAGAGGGGAGGTGTCCTGCTGTATTAGTTAATCATAATTCTTAAGTGATATAAGTTAATTTAGATGTGTTCCAGAATTTGAAGTCATCTTTGCTTTTTATAAAACCAAGCAGTGATTAGGCAACAGGTTAAGAAAATAAATTTACAGAAGAATTTAAATCTGATTTCTAGTTATCCTAATCTTGAAGTCATTGAGAAATTGTACAGTAAAAATTGCATTTTAAATCTCATCACCCTTAACCAGAGACAGGTCTTCATTGTTTTAATGTTCTTCCATTTGGTTTGTTTGAAAATAGATTTTGGGTGCATCTCCTTGTTGGCTTGGACAATGGACTACATGTTGTTTTATTTATTTATTTAGCAAGAAATGCTAAATATTTTTAGTGAATATTCCAGGAAAAAGTGAAGAACTTAATCTTTTTTATTTGATCTCAGATAAAATTTCAGCTAGGTCACAGTTTTACATAAGGGTCTATCAAATTCAACAAATAATTATGATGCTGATATATCTTAGCTTGATCATTTTAATTAAAGTAAATGTAGGGAACATGTTACAAAAATATGTATCTATAAATTGTACATCTTTTTTGTTGTTGTTGCTCTGCATCTCTGATTAATGATTACACTGATTGTTAACTGTTGACTTTTGACCATCTTAGCATACTGTAGAAATGTAGGAATCTCTTGACAAGGGAAGAAACTAAATCAGGAATCAGAATCAATAGTTTCCCACAGCCCAAGCAAGATTAAATGTGAATGACAGGATTATTTAATTTTCCTTGGTCTTAGAGCCAATGAACATAAAAATTTTTATTTGAAGAAAACCCTGAAGTGAGCCTGGCTGAGGCCATCTTTGAGGCTTCTTGGTTGCCACAAAGCGAAGAGTGGAACAGGGCTGTCTTAACGCATGGGTCTGATGGACACGAGCACAGGGGCCCCATACTAATGTGTACATGCTGACCCTTCAACATGTATCATATAAATACAGCAACATATTTATTACATTTTACTGCATTTTTTAAACATGCAAATATGTCAGGTAGTGCTCCATTCAAAATTCAAGAAAGAAATACGTAGACTCCTTAAATTAGAGAAAAGATATCTTTTACTGAAAATGAAGTGGTAGCAACCATAGAATTCTGAATCTGAGGAATTAGGCGTGCAAATCACATATACAAAGTGCTGGAAATGTTCCCACCCCCAATAGTTCAAATGATTCTTCCAATTAAAAGTTGTGAATATGATCATGTGGACATCTTCAGGTGGTGAGGCCTCTGTCTGTTGACCTTGGCATATTTTGATAAAGGTTTGCAGCTGCACAGAGAAAAGAAAGCTAAGCGAGAAATAGAAACCTAAGCAAGAATTTATACTCCCCCCTCCTCAGTTTATACAACACTAGAATGTAACACCTCCAGCTCGCTTCCCAGACTTTACCCCCTCCTCCCCCCGTTACTTATGGCAGCCAAAAGATGCAAAGCAATAGTAGAAGATCTTGAAGGCTGACACAAATATATGTTTAATTTTATCAACCATTTACATTTTTATTTCTGTGAGTAGTTGTCGTAGGGGCCCCTGGTGGGGTGGAATTTAGACAACTTGGCTTTAGATAAGGTTTTTTTTTGTGGGAACCAAGGACATTCCAACAGATTGCTGAGAAGAGAAAGAGTGAAGTAACCAGGAAACATGCTAGCATCACTATTGGACATTGTGATCAGTGAACTGGGAAGGAAGGGGGAACTTTTTAATTAGGTGAAAACCTTATTTAGGAACCTTCAGAGTCAGCTTTCACTAGTTGTGCCAATATGTTGTATCCAATAAATTGTTCTTTGAGGAATATACCTGACTCGGAGTTCTGCTTTCAGTGGGTGAATTACTTGGATAGCTGACAATTTAAGTCAATGTAACTATCTTTTTCCTCCTTTGTGATTCAGTGTGTCATATAGAATCTATTTCCTTATTTTACTTGATTGACGTCTACATTTAGTTTGCCTTAATAAATACCTAACACTAATCTGGTGATATTTTCATGAAAAAAGTTATATAAAGTTGGCCCTCACTAAAAAGCATATGATTTAAATTCAGGTTTAAGCATTGCCTGGACTTTGTAGCAAGTAGGCCAGTTCAGAATGGCTGGACCCAAAAGCATTATAATTTTTATTTCTCCATAAATAATAAGGTATTTATATGACATGGCAGGTGAAGAAATAAAAAAAAGTGTACTGTCAAGTCTTGCCTTGAAATTCATGACAGTGCTAAAACAAAATAAATGAAAGGGAGCACACTACCTGGGACCACAGCAATAGGACTTTGCCATTTACTTAATTATACCACAAACTGATATTTGGTCTATGTTGACATTTACAAAGAGTCGTATTTGAAATAAGACATTAGAGAACAGAAAGAGACATTGAAATATATGGGTGAGTTTTACTCTTTATTAAATCATCTCTACCATACAGCCTCCTGACCTATAGCTACATATTTTTTTATTTAACAATATTCATATGTTTTCCCAATCTAAGTGACTTTAGATGCACATGACATTAACCAAGGTTGATAGATACAATTGGTGATCAACTTATTGTCAAGAAATCTCTGATGTTTTCTTCATACTAATGTTAGACCAGATTCTGCCGGGTGTAACTACTTAGTCATAAATCCAAGGATGTAATGGCTTGATCCCAACACACTGGCAGCAGAAAACAATCTAGGGTGTTCTGTTCATCCTGGAAGCAATTCTGAAGAACAGGTGGATGTTCCATAATCTAGTGTCCTTCCGGTATTTGACAGATGATTAATCCTTTGACATGACAGCCGGAAGCCATATCTGAAAATGCTGGTATTCTCTCAGAAAGAGTATATCTTTCTGGAAAAGCTAATGTGAATCTGAGTATCTATCTATCTATCTATCTATCTATCTATCTATCTATCTATCTATCTCTATCTATCTATCTATCTATCTATCTATCTATCTATCTATCTATCTATCTATCTACCTATTTTCCTATTTACCTATCTATCTACCTATTTATCTACTTACTTGCCTACTTATCTACCTATATCTGTCTATCTATCTCTGTCTATCTATCATCTATCTATCATCTATCTCAATTAATCAATCAATCAATCAGTCAAATCCATCTCATAAGTGACTCTGGGCAGCCTTCATTAGTCACATATTAATTTTGTTGTCAGCTCCTATTTTTTTATATCTACAAACTATGAGGCCTGAGAAAGTCTTCTGCCTCTCTCTATGGGAATCTGTTATCTGGCTAGTTTAGGATGACTAGAAAGATCAACAACTGAATGTGACATAAGACAGCTTTGTATGTAACTTTGATATCTTTCATTGTCATCATCTCATTAGCAAACTGGATGAAGGGATGCATAGTACCAATCCCAGGAACTGTTTTATTGCTAAAATGCTATAAACTCAGAAACCACCATCCTGCCTTCTTTGCTATTAATCATTTTTACTCAGTGGGATTTGTCTGAGCTTTTTCTTTTTAATAAAAGGAACAAAATCTGTCTCACACTCCAGACCGAAAACCTTTCAACCTGCTCCAGGTTAATTGCTGCTGTTTGTGTCATATATATTGTTAAGCTTTCATATTTGGCATTTTTACTCAAATAGGCCCATAGAAAAGTCATTTTGTATGGCACAAAGCTGAAGCATTGCAACCTACAAAAGATACCATTTTTTAAAAAATGAAACTCTTCCTCCCTTCTCCTTCTACTCTCTCACACATACATGCACAACATTGGAGATATTTTTTTCCTTGCACAAATAAAAAAATGACAGCATTTTCTGCCTTAACCTGTTATGGTTGCTAAGTAACAATAGCACAGTAGCTAGTATTTGCAGCAGTGCTTGGTCTAAGGACCTGACAGTTTGATTAATTCTCCACGGTATCAAACCTGTGCTGTGAATATTTAAAGCAGCTCAGCATTTATGCTGGAAGCTGTTTGCTATTGTCTATGATTTATATAGTGGATTTATAATTAAATGTGTCATCAAGACCTAGAAAACTCACATAATTGAGAATTGGGAGGGGGAACTAAGTTGGCTGCTTTACTAATCTTTATCTGCCTTCCCCTTCGATTTCAAACATGAGAATGTGCATTTTCACAATTGGCTGTGTGCTGAACGGAATGGTTATCTGTTGAGGCTGGGGGCAACAGCATCAAGTGGGACAACTAAAGCTTTATTTGTTTTTATGAAAATGGGTATGTAGAGAGCTTCAGTTGCCTATTGTTTGATGCTATTGACTTCCTTGTATCTCTCTGTCTATCTTTAACAATATTCTATGTCTATTATCACCTTTCCCGTAGATTTGTGGAAATCTATAATTACATTGAACATACAGGTAAACCATAACTTACAACCACAATTGAGCCCAGAATTTAAGTTGCTAAGTGACAAATTTGTTACGTAAGTTTTGCCCCATTTTACAACTTTTCTCCTTACATTTGTTAAGTGTAGTTGTTAAATTAGTAACATGGTTGTTAAGTGAATCTGGCTCCCCCATTGACTTTGCTTGTCAGAAGGTTGCAAAAGGTGGTAACATGACCCTGGGATACTGCAACCATAATAAATATGAAACAGTTGTCAAGCATCCAAATGTAAATCACATGACCATGGGGATGCTGCAACAGTTATAAGTGTGAAAAATGATCATGTCACCTTTTTAAGTGTTTCTGTAACTTCGAATGGTCACTAAATGAACTGTTGTAAGTCAAAGACTACCTGTATTTAAAACATAACCAAGAATTCTTTCAAAAACAAAATCTTTAAAACCTCTGACAAAACATTAGCATCTTGCTTTTTTAAAAAATACATGTTATTGATGTATCATGATAAGAGAGGTCTGCACTGATTGCAGCTCTGAAACAATCAACTATGCATCATAGAAAATAAATGTGAAAAATATCTTATGTTGGGCCTTAAAAAAGATTTGGAAATTGTTTTTCATTCATGAAGCAGTGGAAAGATAATTAATTTGTGATTGGGATTTATAATCATATGGTGCTGGCTCTGAATAAGTTTATGAACCCAGCTCTAACCCTAAGGATATTGTCTTGGAACTTTCTTTTGCAGGGAGTAGAATGGAATTAATGCTCTTTTCAATGCATGTGCCACCATTACCTTCTGTACATGAATGTTTGATCTGTTTTTGTCGTTTGTGACAGAACCCCCTTGCAGACAGAAAGGTGGGAGCTGGCTAGTGAGTAACAAAAAGCAAGCCTGAACTACAGGTAGTCCTCAACTTACAACAGTTCATTTAGTGACTGTTTAATGTTACGGCACTGAAAAAAGTAACTTATGACCATTTTCACAGTTACAACCTTTGTAGCATCCCCATGATCATGTGATCAAAATTCAGATGCTTGGCAACTGGTTCATACTTATGACCATTGCTGTGTCCAATTGTCATGTTTTGCAACCTTTTGACAAGCAAAGTCAATGTGGAATCCAGATTCACTTAACAACCAGGTTGCTAACTTATCAACTGAAGTGATTCACTTAACAACTATGGCAAGAAAAGTCATAAAATGAGGCAAAACTCACTTAAAATGTCTCACTTAACAACATAAATTTTAGGGTCAATTCTGGTCATAAGTCGAGGACTACCTGTATGCAAGGTGTTAAGAATCTAAAGAAGTGGTTAGGGTTAAAAATAATTAAAATATTAAAAATAATTTTAATAATTTTTAGTATCTGTCTTGTTTTCATTAATCATAAAAACAAAACAGATACTAAAATATAAATAAAAACAATTTTTTGTTACACTACTGTTATTGTTACATGTTGACATGTCTGTGGTAAACAGAAGTATTAACGTGTAACAATAATAGTAAACTTAATTTTATTTATGTATGTATTTATTTATTTTAGTATTTGTTTTGTTTTTATGAATAAATAGCATTTTATTATCAGGCAGGGCATATACCATTTAGGAAAAAGCAAAGAAAAAACAAACAAGTATCAACATGTAACAATAATAGTAGTGTAACAAAATAATTTTAACTAAATTTCTCTTTGTTATTTGGCTTATTTATAATTCTGTTAATTATATCAACATGTTTATAGTTAACAACCTTCTTTGTATTTAATTCATATATGGGAATGATTGTCTTCACCTAATTTCTACCTCTTATCTCTATCTATCCATTTCTGCACATTGTAATATTTTTAAATTTTCATTTTCATCTATAGGGATCTCTTCGTTTTTCCACTGTTGTGCAAACATAATTCTAGCTACTGTTAACACATGTAAAATTAAATGTGTATTGTATTCCCTTTATTTATGTGGGTACCTACAAAAATATTTCTGGTTTTAAAATTTAAATGTACATGTTGCTTTACCATTTTTCTAACCTTGACACTATGTACTCTTGAATAGCTGCTTGAGCTGAATACTAGCAGAGCCCAATACTGAACCTAATTCATATATTCCAGTTTTTTAAAATTGAGGAATAAATTTCAGAAAAAGAATTCAGTATTGCTCTGTGAATGTGCCTATGAATTTCATTCTTAATCTAATTTCTTAGATGATTTTGTACTATATCTTTTTTGTGTACTATATATATCTGCATAAGGCTGTAAAAAGCTTCAATACATTTTTAAGATGCAAAGTCTAAAAAGCTTAGGTGATTAAACATGGCTTCCCCTGGCTTCTCTCTCTCTGCTATAGAGAGAACATTCCATTAGGGACTGTTGGTCCAGGTAAGTAGTCTTGGTTAGGAAAGATTTTTGTGCCACTACTGGCACAAAATAACAAACCCTCTTAGCTTGTTAATTGTATTTCCATTTTAAGTATTTTTCAATTAATTAATTGTAATGATGAAAATATAAGCCATTCTTTGATATTCACAGTGTAACGTCTTTTTTATAGACTGTCATTTTCAAATCCACTTTCTGCTCCGTCTCAGACTTGTCTGGTGAAACTTGTTCATCTTCCATAACATCTTTTAAACACTAACTGGCTATAGTGTCAGAGACTCTTAAAAGTAACTGAATATTATGGATCTCTGCTCCTCAGCCTCTTTCTTTGCTTGCCACTGCCTTCACCACTCAACTTACAACAACAATCGAGTCAAAACCACTACTGTTATGTCCGTGGAACTGGTGGGGGTTCCCAACCAGGTCCGCTGTTTGAGCGGGAGCACCAGCCGCTCCCATTGGTTGGCTCCGTTTGACAGTCGGCTATATAAGCCGGCTGTCGGGCAGAGCCAGCCCGTTGTCGCCCGCTAGTCTGCAAGTTAGCAAGCAGATGCGACAACCCTTTATTCCCCGCAATAAAGCCTTGTTAGTTGTACGCTCTGGTCTCATGCCTCTTCCTTACCATCGCTCCACAACACTGGCGACGAGGGTGGGATGGTCGAAGGCTAGCCAGATGCATCTATTCAAAGAGCTGTAAGTCACTGAGAGTGAAGTCACGAGCGCTGTAGCTGCAGCCGCGCAACGCTCACTAAGAGCGCGAAATTCAAAAACAGCCACGTAACCCAGAGAGACAGTCACAGCCTGCGCTCTTTTAAGAGCGTGATTTCAAAGACGATAGAAGAAGACAAACCAGACACTTCCCACGATGAATGCTAATCCGCCATTCCCGCCATTCAAGCCAAACGAGGAAACGTGGGACTCCTACAAGAATCGTTTCAGCCATTTCCTCGATGCCATCGGGTTAGCTGACGCTGCGGAACACAGAAAGAAGTCTTATTTCCTCAGCTATTGTGGGGCCGCCGTTTTTGACACCGCTACAGCGTTAGTCGCACCACGCGCCATCAGAAGCGTCCCATGGGATGAATTACAAGAAATACTCTCCAATCACTACGCGCCAAAACCATCCCAGATCGCTAGAAGGTATGCCTTCAGAATCAGGAAGCAGGCAGTGGGGGAGTCGATCAACGAATACATGGCTGCCCTGAGGACAGCTGCCTTACAGTGCGGTTTCAAAGAATATCTGGAAGACATGCTGCTGGACCAGATCGTCTGTCGGGTTAGAGACCTGAGACTCCAAAGACGTCTGCTGGCAAAAAAGGACCTTGTTTCTGGCCGCCTACTCATTCAAGTTGGTGCATCGTCCTGGCAAGAACTTGAGTCATGCCGATGCCCTCAGTTGCTGCCCCCTGCCAGTCCCAGTCGAGGACCCTGCACCAATTCACGCCATCTTTGAGGTCAACCAACTCAAACTTCCAGTGACAGCCGAAGACATCGCGGCACACTCCAAAAAAGACAAAATAATCGCCCAGGTTCTGGACTGGGTGGGAAGGGGGTGGCCGGAAACTCAATGTACAGTTGACTTTGTTCCCTTTAAAACCCGCCAGCAGGAACTGTCGAGGCTACAGGGATGTCTATTGTGGGGCACAAGAGTAGTCATCCCAGCCACCCTTCGAGTACCCATCCTGAAGGTGCTTCACGAGGGCCATCCGGGCATCGGATGAAGGATGAAGGCGTTGGCCCGCAGCTATGTTTGGTGGCCCGGCATGGATGCTCAAATCGCCAACTGGGTAAGCTCTTGCCAACCCTGCCAAGAAACCAGGGCTGCCCCGCCAGCCGCCATGCCCACCAGATGGGAAAGTGCTAGTGCCCCTTGGTCTTGCCTGCACATCGACCTGGCTGGACCAGTGCATGGCAAGACCTTCTTGGTGGTCGTGGATTCCTACTCCAAGTGGATTGACATGGCCTTGCTTCCCACGACCACCACCCAAGCAGTAGTCAAAGCCCTGACACGTTTGTTTGTCACCATGGACTTCCAGACACGCTGGTGTCTGACAATGGCCCGCAGTTCACGTCATGTGAGTTCAGTATGTACGTGGCCAATTTGGGCATCAGACATGTCCTTACAGCTCCCTTTCACCCCACTAGCAACGGGATGGCAGAGAGAGTGGTAAGGTCAGCCAAGGAGGCACTCGCCAGGTTTGGCCAGGTAGACTGGCACTCTAAACTGTCTCGTTTCCTGCTTAGCCAACATACGACGCCCTGCACCACCACTAACAAATCTCCCACCGAACTACTAATGGGGAGACGCCTTAGAACCACCCTGGACAGGCTACACCCCCACTACTGCCCAGACACCCCTTTAGGGTCTGACAGTCTGGTCAGAGACTTTGCCTTGCAAGACCTGGTGTACGCCAGGAACTATGCAGGGGATCCTTTGTGGGTACCAGGTCAAATCGTGTCAGTCACAGGTCCAAGGTCCTACAGGGTCCTCCTGGAAGATGGACGCTTGTGGCGAAGGCACGTGGACCAACTCAGAAGGCGGTGTGCGACTGATACCAACCCAATCCGACCGGCCAGCGCCAACGTCTCCCTGCCGGTGCCAGACGGAAGCTCCCTGTGGGACCCGGTTTTCCCCGACGAACAGGAAAGTCTACTGGAGAACCCGAGTTTCTGGCCAGGGTCACCGACTCAGCAGCCGAGCGTTCCAGTTTGTCAACTGGACCACGAGACTCGCTCGGGTCAGCCCGAGCAAAGGGACTCGCCAACTTCACAAGACACCATGCCAGAGCAAGCCCATGCCCCGACGACCGTCGAGGCACGTCCCGAAGGCCCGGACTTGTCACCAGCCAACAGTCCACCCGAACTGCGATGCTCTGGTCGCCAGCGGAGACAGCCGGCTTACCTGCAGGACTACGCGTGTTCCCAGCTGGGGGAAAGGAGTGTTATGTCCGTGGAACTGGTGGGGGTTCCCAACCAGGTCCTCTGTTTGAGCGGGAGCACCAGCCGCTCCCATTGGTTGGCTCCATTTGACAGTCGGCTATATAAACCGGCTGTCGGGCAGAGCCAGCCCGTTGTCGCCCGCTAGTCTGCAAGTTAGCAAGCAGACGCGACAACCCTTTATTCCCTGCAATAAAGCCTTGTTAGTTGTACGCTCTGGTCTCATGCCTCTTCCTTACCATCGCTCCACAACAACTACATTGTTGATTTGTTTTGCAGTACCTTACCAGGATGATGTAAATAAGTACCTTTGCAGTACCTTACCAGGATGATATAAATGATGCAAATGAGTTTGGCTGCTTTCTTCAGTAATTTAATAGCCCAGTTCTGCTGGTTCCAGCATCTTAAGGGAAACCTTGAAGTTAAGGTAAAATATGTAATATTTCAAACAATTTTTTCTCTTTTATCATATCTTCATATTTCAAGAACATGGGCTTCTCCAAATTCACCATCAGTCTTGCTGGCTGCATTTTTGACTGGAAAAGTTTTGTATACAAATGAAAATAATTAGCATGAAATCTTACTAAGCAAACCATTCCAAATACCAATTTTAGTAGCTGTGAAGGAAGGAAGGAAGGAGATAATCCAGTGGTGGGATTCTACCAGTTCAGCCTGGTTCTATAGAACCAGTTGCTACCATTCCTGGTAGTTTGGAGAACCATTAAATTGGGCCTCTGGCTGGCCTGGCCCCTCTCTATCTGCTTCTCCACTGCCTGCCCGTCAGTCCTTATCATGCATGCGGAACATTACACACATGTGAAACACTGCTACCTGCTGCCTGCTCTTGCATGCCTGCCAGGGCCAGCCATTACTGTCTGCCTTCCACTGCGGCTTTGCCTTTGCTGATCTCCCTGGGTGAGTGAGGCTCTACCTCCCCCCCCACTTGCCTTTTGCCGTTCACCTCCCCCTCCCATTTGCGTTTTGCTGCCACTGGCAGTCACTTCCCCACCACTCGCCTTTTGCTGCCACCACCGGTCGCCTTCCCCCACCACTTGCCTTCCACCAAGGAGCACGTGGAGAGGCTCTTATAGGATCCAGCCAGGTCAGCGGCTGCTCCTCTCATCTGCTACTGCACAGCAGAAAGCTTCCAAGTCCCCCTCCCAATAGAAACAGCTCCCGGGCAAGCAGAGAAGCAAGCCAGGTTGAATCCTACTTCCCTCTGCTTGCCTGGGAGCTGTTTCTGTTGTTTTGGGAAACTCTTGCTCTCTCAAAAACAGCAGCAGCAAAGAACATGTGGAGAGGCTCGTGTCAGCAAGGTGTCCCTTGATTGAATCCAAGACAGCTGATAGTGGCTGTGGAGAGCAGAGCCTGGAAGCTCCAATGCACTACATGTGTGGCCGCATGGATGGCAGGGGGACTGATCCTGGAAGCCCCAATGTGCCAGAATCACCAATGCCGCCTTGCTGCTGCTGCATCTCCCACCCCCTGCAGCTATGGTGAGTGTGAGCCTCAGGACGGGTGACCAACTACCTCAACTGCTGCTCCCACTGACTGTTTTCCGTGCCAAGAGTGTGGAGAGAGAGAGAGAGAGAGAGCAGTTCTCTTGGTACAGAGAAAAGTCATGCGTCTCCCCATATTCCTCTTGCTGTGAGCAGCACCTTTAAACTTAGTGCGCTTTACAAATGAGGAGGAGGGAATAAAGCTACTTGCAGAGAAAGGACTTTTCTTTGCGCTGAGCTTCTCTTGCCAGTGACTCCAGACTTTTGTCCAGCTAAGACTAGATCAGGGATCCCCAAACTTGCTGGCTGGAGAATTCTGGGAGTTGAAGTCCACAAGTCTTAAAGTTGCCAAGTTTGGGGACCTCTGGACTAGATTATCAAGGAAGAGAGTAACATGCAGCAGACGCCTAGCAAAATTTAGTAATACTGCAGATTGGCTGTTTACATTGAAATCAGGTGCAAGATAGTGATGGTAGGTAAATTATTGGGCAGTTTAGTTTGGTATTTATTTCAGTAGGCTGATTTTAGAAAGGTAAACAGGATCAGACCTAGTAAGTACTTGGCTGGGAAGTCAACACAAAATAGGGTGTGGGGAGGAATGGGGTTGGGAAGGAAAGAAGGAAAATAGGATAAGATAACCTTTATTGTCATTTTTTTACTGTAAGTACACTGGCACACATTAAAAGTAAAATATATATCCATGTCCATACACATACATAACACACATATACAGATGCTACAGAAACACACATAAAAACATTGCCCATTTTGAATACATAGCGGAAAAGAAGAAAGAATATTGGATACATAGACACAAATGTATGTGAAAAAAACTGCAAAGAAATAGGATTTAAAAAAAGAGTTTCCAATCTTAGTAGTTGTAGGTGAGAGAGAAAAAGAGAAATGAGAAATAGAGAGAGGGAGAAAGAGAGATGAGGAAGAAAGAGAAGGAGATGAGAGAGAGAGATGAGAAAGAGGGAGAAAGAAAGAAAGACAGAGACAGAGATACCTGTTTAAAAGAAAATAGAAAAATGGCTCTTTGAGTGTTTAAGGTTGCAGACCCTGGGTTAGGCAAACACCATGGTCATTAAGTGAAGCTTGTTTAAGCAGACACTAGTTGTTGAACAAGTCCATTTTCCCCATTGGGCATTTTTAACTGGAAACCAGGAGGAATTGTTGAAAACTGGCAAAAAACATCAAAAACCTCAGTCACAAGACTGTGTGGGATGTTGTAACTGGTCATAAGTGTGTGTGTGTGTGTGTGTGTGTGTGTGTGTGTGTGTGTGTGTGTGTGTATGGCTGTCAAAACACCAAAAACAGGTCAAGTAGCTCTGGGGAGGTCAGTCAAAATTAGAACACTTGCAAAGGAACTGGCCTTTAAGCGAGGACCACTTATATTTGGTTTGCCAGTCACATGGCCATCTAGCTACATCCACCCTAGTCACATGGCCACCCAGCCATGCTCAGTCAGTCACATGACCACCTAGCCATGCCCAGTCAGCAAGCCATGCCCAACCAGTCACATGACCACCCAGCCACACCCACAAATTAGGCCATGCCCACAGAACTGGTTGTTAAGAAATTTGAATCCCACCTCTGAGATAATCTAATAAATTGAATTAACTATCAATCAACTATAATCTGCATTCAGCACATTAGAAAGTTTTATTTTCTAGATCTAAGACCAATTGATTGTGAAGAGGACAACTATACTATGAAAAAATCTAGTAGAATAGTGGGAAAGATTACTCATGTTTTTAATTTAGCATAGCAGCAAGTTTTGTCAAGGCTTGTTTCTAACTGTAGCATAATACTATCACTTTATTAATAAGACATATGTTTTGTTGAAGTCTCTTCTAAAGAGTATCTGTCCCACTCTGATCTTTTGTCAATCCTTTACAATACAGCAGCACAATTTAATAATTCTCCTGCCATGGGCCATTACAACTATTTTGCAGTGGTGTTTCAGCTTCTTGATAAGGCTCTTGATTAATCAGTCTGGGGAGAACTCAGATAGTTCTATTACAAAGCTTAATTAAAAGGCAGAAATTAAAAAATGTATTGAAGGAAAGATGTTGCAGTGAAGATGGTATTTGTTTTTACCTTCATTTAAATTCAATTGATGACCTGTATACTGCACAAGTCAAAAAGAGGGCTATGAAAATAGTTACAGACCCCTCACATCCTGGACATAAACTGTTTCAATTCCTTCCCTCAAAACGACGCTATAGAGCACTGCACACCAGAACAACTAGACGCAAGAACAGTTTTTTCCCCGAAAGCCATCACTCTGCTAAACAAATAATTCCCTCAACACTGTTCAACTATTTACAAAGTGTGCACTACTATTACTGTTAATCTTCTCATCACTCCTTATCACTCTTCCCCTCCCACTTGTGATTGTAGTACTGTAACTTTGTTGCTTGTATCCTTACGATTTATATTGACTGTTTCCTAGTATGATTTGATTGTTGATTGTACCCTATGACTATCATTAAGTGTTGTACGTTATGATTCTTGATTCTTAATGAATGTATCTTTTCTTTATGTATACTGAGAATATTTACACCAAGACAAATTCCTTGTGTGTCCAGTCACACTTGGTCAATAAAAGTATTCTATTCTATTCTATGTATGTGTGTGTGTGTGTGTGTGTGTGTGTGTGTGCACGCGCATGCACGTGTGTGCATGCATGCATTCATATGTGAATACACGTGTTCCCAATGAAAATATAATGAGAATGTAGTGCATTACATATATTTTTTTAGAAAAAGGATCATTGTTTGGATTTCCTCCACATTGTGGCTACATATTTTTTATAATTCCAAGCACAACTTCAAAATCACTTGTGAACCCAAACTTTTTATTATTATTTTTTGTTGTCCTCAAATCCCTTTGCAGTTTTACTGCTTAATTTCAATTAGAGATGAACTATAAAAGATTTGCAACTCAGATCTGAACTACTTCAAATTATCAACTCAATTCAAAAAGCAAAGCTGATTGGATTCAGACTTTGAACTCTGAAGGCTGGAAAATTGATCCTCTCCAATTTGGATTTGCAAATCCATCAGGAACTGTCCATTCCTGATTCCTAAATGTAGCCTTGAATTTCCCAAATTCTTTCTCATCATCTAAATATACACTTTTTGTCCTCTAGCATCTAGCCATATGTGATTCCCCACCCCACCCCACCCCCAATGGTATGAGCTGAAAATACTAATTCATAACTTGAACCAACAGGGACAGCTGACTTTTCCATGCTTCTGAGCTTGAGTTTCCCATGAGCTATTGATGGAATGGTTGCCTCATTCCTCTTCCTCCTCTGAATATGACTCATAGTCTAGAGGCATGTTCCTTATTCCATCATTTACCATAGTCTGTTGACAGAATTTGAGATTTGTTATTAACTTTTCATGTTAATAGAGTTGATATAGGAATTCAAGCTACATTCAAGATAGAAAAAGAAATGAAAACAGTTCATGATCACATGTCTGTTTCAGAGGTGTATACACTATTTAAAAATAGAGCAAGTAGAAGCATATTTTGTAACAATGTTCTACAGCCCAAAGTACTGAAGTTCTAGAGCATAACACTAATAGTTAAACTTGTTTTTCTCCACTATCATTATAGCATATTGGATCTATAGCATGTGTGTGTCTATAGTGTGTGTGTGTGTTATGACTCCCCTTCAAAATTCAAACGAACAAAACAGAAAGCAGCCGTTTCACAATTAAATCAAACGGAAAGAAGTCTTACAAGATAACGGCTGGCAGAAACCACAGCATAAATCTTTACTCTGTCCGGCAAACCAGTCCTGGCAATAAATCTCCAGCCTCAGAGCTTCTTGCTGTAACGTCCTCACTCAAATAGTCATTTTGTTCCTGGCAAAATGTACCAGCCCAGCTGGGTCCTTTTATACTCATTGAGGCAACGTGCTAATTTACTGACTTGCTCTCCTCATTCGCTCCAGCTGATTTTGCCTTCTCAACCGTCTTCTATTTTTTACATTTAACCACAAATTTTCCAAGTTCTCATCTCCACTAGAAGACTCTCT
Source organism: Pseudonaja textilis (assembly GCF_049901715.1). Lineage (NCBI taxonomy): Eukaryota > Metazoa > Chordata > Lepidosauria > Squamata > Elapidae > Pseudonaja > Pseudonaja textilis. The sequence continues at coordinate 12,094,393 of NC_141998.1, read as the reverse complement.
CAAAACTTCCCTGTCAGCCATTCCCGGCTGTTGATCAGATAAGGAACCAGAGGAGGTCAAAGCTCCTGACAATTCTAATACATCAGGTCTGTCGTCCTTTGTCACGTTCATCTCCTCATCCTGGTTATCAGTCCAATCAGTAAGCCAGGCCGGCTCATATTTTTCTGCCATGACCTCCTCACTTGAACTCATATCAGTCACAGGAGCTGAATCCAAGCCCGGAGCCACATGTGTCTGTGTGTGTGAATGAGAGAGAGAAACAGAGAGACAAAGAGAGACACAGAGTGACAAAGAGCCAAAGAGAGACACAGAGTGACAGAACTTAAATTTAAAGAAAGAAAACAGAATAGGGAGGAGTACAAAGTGCAATAAAAAAGTAAGAATATAATTAAGAAAGAGAAAAGAAATATATAATATATGAAGAAGTGACTTCTAAAATATGGCAGATATGACAAAGGGAAAGGGGGCCCCTTTTTCATTGAGATTTTGTTTCCAGTATCATGGTATAAACAACCACAGAAATGATAGCCAGGGGGAAAAAAGCTTACTCAGATATATCCAACAGGCATTAGTCTTCCAATCTTCCACTGATTACGTGGGAGAGGGGCTAGGCATCTGGTTCATAATATTTATTTATTTACTTATTTATTGAATTTATATTGCTGCCTTTTCGCCCATGGCAACTTGAGGTGGCTTACAGAATGTAAAACCATATTTAAAACAAAACAACAACAAAAATAAAAACTAACAAAAAGAATCAAATAAATTGATAAAGTACAATAGAACAAAATCTGGGAAAAATAAAAAAATCACCCCCAACTCCCATCCCCTACCCCAACAACAGCACATGACATGAGCCATTTGATGGGCTCCATCCCTCTCTGGGTTCCCTAGGCCCACTGGCAGAACCAGGTCTTCAGTAACTTCCAGAAGAGTATTAGAGGGGGCTAGACTAATCTCTAGGGGAATGATGTTCCAGGGATAGGGAGTCACCATGGAGAAGGCCTTTCTTCTGAGTCCCACCAGGTGTATCTCCCTCAGGGATGGGACCCTCAACATTTCCTTCCTGATAGATGTGACCTGCAAGAGATGGTCCCTCAGATAACCTGGTCCCAAGCCATGAAGGACTGTAAAGGTGACAATCAGCAACTTGAATTGCACCTAGAAGCAAATCAGCAACCAATGCAGCTTCCTCGGGAGAGGTGAAACATGTGCACACCGGGGTCTGCTCAAAACCATGTGGACCACTACATTTTGCAGTAATTGGAGCTACCAGATATTCTTCAAGGGCAGCCCCATGTAGAGTGCATTACAATAATCAAGATGAGAAATGACTACGGCATGAGTGACTATGAGTAGGGACCATTGGTCCAGGAAGGGGCATAACTGGTGCATAACCCGCAGTTGCATAAAGGTCCTCCTGGCCACGACTGCCACCTGCTGTTCAAGCAGGAGTCATGAGTCCAGGAAAACCCATAGATTATACACAGGGTCTGTTTGGGGTAATGCCACCCCATCTAAGACCAAAGGAGGCAATTCTCCCTGAGCCAATGATCCCCAAACCAATAGCTGTTAGGAATATAAGTCACCTAACAGGTATTTGGGTTAGAAATATATAAACCAGGATAAACATTTTAAAACTGTATCTTTAAGAAAATGCAAAATTGTAATTAGGTGTGGTTTCTCAAATGGCCATAAGATGGAGCCAGAAAACTGGGTTGTTTAGTCTTAGTCTCAGAAGAGAATGTGCCTGAGTGAGTCTCTCTGTTTTCTTCTGTTGGAAAGTATTGCCGTTCCTCCATTTCTTCTAATTGACCGATATTACTGGATTTAATGTAAGTCTGATACTGAACTGTTTATGATACTAGAATTTGATATTTGGATTATCCCTAGATTGAAAACTGACTGATTTACTTGTGAATGACTTTGGATAACTCTCTTACTTGTGAATGACTTTGGATAACTCTCAGATAACTGAGAGTTAGTGTGAATGCACACTACTGTATACAGACAGCTGTTTACTGCTTAATTGTGGGTTACTATCCTGGTAAAGATGTCACAAGTCACTTCAACAAGTCTATCACTGATAACCCGGTTCGATGGAACAAACTATGTTTCCTGGTCTATGAAATGCAGTCTACTTCTGCGTAGAGAAGGTTTATGGAATGTAGTTCAGGACCCACAGAATGTAAATGCTTGGGATCCAGCTAATGAGGATGATGCCAAGAAGCTTGCTGACCTTAAACAGAACAATGAATGAGCTCTTTGTATAATTGGACTAACACTGAGTGACCAGCAGCTGGTCCATATTCATGGAGAAGAGTCTGCTGCTAGGTGTTGGGAGAATTTGAAGAGGATTTATGTTCATGACAGTGTAGGTGCACACGTACATCTTACATGTAAACTGTTTAGAGCATGTCTTCTGAAATGTGGAGATATGTTAGCTCATTTAAACTTCATGAAAAGAACTTTTCAAGAGCTACATGAAAAAGAACTAATATTTTCAGAGCTGCATCAAGTTTACATCATTCTTTCCTCATTGGATGAAAGTTATGATGACTATGTATCTTCACTGGAAGTACTGCCCAGAGATAAACTGACATTGACTGACATAACCAGAAGGTTGTTAGAAGAAGCAAGAAGACAGCTGGATAGGGACCAACTGAGAAAGGAACAACCACAAGAAGAGAATTTGTCTTCAACTTCCTATACTGTTAGGAAATGTTTTTCTTGTGGGGCTAAGGGACATATAGCTAGATTCTGTAAGAAAAGAAAACAACAGAATACTGGCAAACACCAGAGGTGAAGAATAATGGTAGTTTAGCTATGTTTAGCAATTCAACTGTAAACCATGATTTGTGGGTTGTTGATAGTGGAGCATTGCAGTGCATTACTAAAGATAAAAAAAGGTTTGTAAAGATGTCCACAAGTAAACAAAATGTATCATTGGCAAATGGATGGAAGATTAAAGCACCAGGTGAAGGTACTGCACATTGTTCTTGTATAAACAAACATTTAACTATGTTATATGTACCTAAACTGAAATTTAATTTGTTATCAGTAAGGGCTTTAGTTAATATTGGTTATGTAGTAACTTTTAGGGGAGACAAATGTATAATAGAGAAAGAGGGTAAAAGTGTTACTGCTACTTTAAAGAATCATTTATATGTAATACATGATGACCAGTTGAGAATGACTAACTCAGTTTATAACAATGTTAAGCCACATGATGAATGTATACATTTACTGCATAGATGTCTAGGGCACATTAATTTCAAAATGCTCAAATAAACTGTTGAATTGGCAGAGGGAGTAAAATTGAAACCCTGTAGCAAGTATTTACACTGTAAGGCTTGTAGTCAAGAAAAGAGTAAGGTTACTCTAGCAAACAGACTAAATGGGTTTAAGACCAAAGAACCTCTAGAGGTTGTGTTTGCTGACATAATTGGTCCTAAGAAACCAAGTTTAGGAGGTGCCTGTTATATTTTGAGTATTATGGACCATTACTCATGATACGGTTTCTGCTATCTTATGAAAAACAAAACAGAAACATTCCAACATTTCTTTAACTGGCTAAGGTTTGCTGAGAGAAAAAGGAAAAGTAAAGTAATTACATTAGTTACTGATCATAGGACTGAGTTTGTTAACAAAAGATTCCAAACTATGTTGAAATTGGCCAGTGTGGAGCATAAACGTTCTGCACCTTATAGACTACAACATAACTCGTTTGTAGAAAGAAGAGGGCAAACATTACAAGCCATGGCTCGCACTATGTTATGTGATTCAGGTTTACCTGAAACACTGTGGGGTAAAGCCATAATGTGTAGTAACCATGTTTTAAACAATGTAGTTAATACAACAACTGGAGAATTGCCATTCACTCATTGGCATGGCAGAAAGCCAAATTTAAGTTACCTACACACATTTGGAGTTCCAGCACAGGTGAATATTCCCTCACAAGTAAGACTGAAAGGGCAACATAGAGCTAAGAAGTTATTTTTTGTGGGTTATGAGGCCAACCATAGATCATTTAGATTTTGGGATCAAAGCATAGCTCATGTTTATTGTAGTGCTAATGCAAAATTTCTTGAGCACGTTGGGTGGGATAAACTGGAACAGGAATCCAGCAATGATATTATTATTGAAACCCAAATAGTCCCCCAAAAATGATATCAGTAAACAACAAATAGCCATTAAAGAGGAAGAACAGGAGGACGTAGTAGAACAGGCACAGGAAGAAATAGAAGAACAGGATCAGGTGGCACAGGAAAGTCCACCAGTAAGCCCTATATTACCAAGACGTTCAACCCGAGTAACACGACCACCTGATAGATATTAGGCTAGTGTTGTATGCCAAGTGAATACAGTTCCAAGTAATTATAGTGAATTAAAACTGTATGCTGCTAAGGATCAGGCTGTTTGGCAGAAAGCAATGGATAAGGAACTGGAATCATTAAAAAGACTGGAGGTATACGAAAATGTTAAGTTACCACCAGGTAAACATGCCATAGGATGTAAATGGATATATAAGCTAAAGACAGGTGTAGATGGGACTGTTACCCATAAAGCCAGGTTAGTAGCACAAGGGTTCAATCAGACAGCAAATGACTATGATGAGGTGTTTGCACCTAGTTTGAAGGCTACTACATTAAGGGCGGCATTAGTGCGGGCAGCTAAAGAGAAATATAGTGTAAATCATTTGGATGTACAGATGGCATATCTGCATGCACCATTGCAACACACTATATATTTAAAGAAACCTTTAGGTTCCAAAAATGATAATACAACTGATTGCTGGAGATTGAAAAAGAGTCTTTATGGTTTGAAGCAATCAGGATATGAGTGGAACCAATGAATAGTTAAAGAATTAACTAAGATAGGCTTTGTAGCTGGCATGGCTGATCCATGTTTGTTTAAAAGAGAAAGTAATGGTATGGTGTTCTGTCTCACCTGTATCCACAGGTGAGAATCCAAAGTTCCAGAGTTCAAATATTCAAGCAAAACAAAACCAGACCCAAAAGAGTTAACTGCTCTGTTTTCACAGTCCTTGGCAGTCTTCCTGGAATCTGTCTGGCAAGTCTGAATTATCCATAAATCATGATGGCCGCTTCAAACGTATTCTTCCAAATCCAAAAAGCACTTTGCTTCGAGTGGGAGAAAGGCGTTAATATGCTCCTTATATATCCCCTGAAGGAGCGTGTCAGTCTCTTTAATTAATACTTGGCTGGACATCTCTTTTCTAATTGAGATTGACGTCTCAATCTTCTCCTAGTCCTAGCATCAAGCCAGCATCCGGTAGTTTCATCATCGCTTGAAGTCTCTGGCACACCTTACTGATTAACAGTTAACACCTGAGGTGCAATCAGGGGGGGAGTTCCAGAAGAGGAAGACGCCTCTGAAACTTCTAATAAATCAGGCTCATCTCTCAGATTCAACTCCTCCTCCTCCCCCAGACTCCTCTCAACATCACTCAGTAATGCAGGCTCGAATCTCAATGCCAGATCTTCCTCATCACTTGAGCCTACATCTGCTGACTGACCTGGTTCAAACCTTGGAGGCACAACACTATAGTGTCATTATTGTTATTATTTACTGATGACATAGCATTAATCACCAAAACTGAACAAGAAGCTACTGAGATAATTTCACTATTGGAAAAGAAATTTAAGATAAAACAGTTAGGAGAAATCAAACAATATCTTGGTTTAAAGATAGATAGAACTAAGGGAGGATACAAGATCTCACAGGCAGATAAAATTAACCAATTACTAAAAAGTTATAAAATTAAACTTTTTAAGCTGGCTAAGACACCAATGAGCCAGGAGTTTAGCCATAGTGATGTTCAAAGTCCTGTTTTTGATAAGAACATTTATCAGTCCTTGATTGGTAGTTTATCTTATCTCAGTAATTGGTCAAGGCCAGATATCGCATACAGTGTTAATCAATTAGCAAGATTTAATGCTGAGTCAACTGAAAAGCACTGGCAAACTGCTAAACGTGTGTTAAGATATCTGAAACAAACAATGCATTATGCATTGTATTTGGAGCCTAAAGGTGAACTGAATTTAACTGCATATACTGATGCAAGTTTTGCTACAGACATAAATACATGAAAATCTACATCAGGTACTGCTGTATTATTGGGAAAAGCATTGATTGGATGGAGATCTATTAGACAGAAACATCTAAGTTTGTCAACAATGGAGGCTGAATTCTCATGTTTGTCTTTATTATGTACAGATTTAGTTTTGTATACACAATTATTGATTGATATGGGAATTAATGTAAAAGATCCTATTGTTGTTTACAAAGATAATCAATCAGCAATACGGATGGCTTCAAATATTGCTGTTAAAACAAGAACTAAACACACAGATTTAAGATATTTAAATGTGAGACAATGTGTGCAAAGTAAGATGATTAAGCTAGAATACTGTGAGTCAGAAAACAATATAGCATATCATTTTACAAAGGCCCAAGGCTCTATAAAGCATAAGGCTAGCTGTGAAGATTATGGACTTAGAATGTAAGGTTGTATATATTGTCTTACCCAAAAGGGGAGAATGTTAGGAAAAAAGTCACCTAATAGGTATTTGGGTTAGAAATATATAAACCAGGATAAACATTTTAAAACTGTATCTTTAAGAAAATGCAAAACTGTAATTAGGTGTGGTTTCTCAAACGGCCATTAGATGGAGCCAGAAAACTGGGTTGTTTAGTCTTAGTCTCTGTTTCCTTCTGTTGGAAAGTATTGCCGTTCCTCCATTTCTTCTAATTGATGGATATTACTGGATTTAATGTAAGTCTGATACTGAACTGTTTATGATACTGGAATTTGATATTTGGATTATCCCTGGATTGAAAACTGACTGATTTACTTGTGAATGACTTTGGACTGATTGTTTTGAACTTTGCTTAAACCATTCTGGAAGTAAAAACCTACATTTACTGTACAGTGTATCTGTGTGCTGTGTATATTATTCAAACACTACTCTCAGATATGCCTCCCTGTATGTGCTCATTCTCCTAACAGGGAATTACCTCAACAAGAGCCACTCGGTATTGCAATATGTAGAAGTTTTGAAATTATATTTATTAGGTTTATAAATATGCATTGAATAAAGCAGAAACAGCAATTGCAAAACAAATTCTAATTTGTGCCTCATATTCATAACTGTAATTGTAATGGGCTATTTTCTGGTGTTGGCTTTTATTGCTCTGATCAATGATCTCCTTAGGGCTATTGAAAGAAGTCAACCTTTAAGTAGACAAGACCTTCTTATTAAAAAGATAATATATGCTTTCATTGGGCTAACTGTTGGAGAGGAGATGTCATATCTTTTGGCCATCTATTTCAATGAGATGAACAATAAATTATTTGCCCATCAAAGTGAGGTGAGCAGAGAGGCAAACCAACTGCAGGCAAGCAAAGCTGACTGGTGGAGAAAAACGAGGTGAGGTGGTGAGTGAGTGGGCCAGCTGCAAAGCAGGGAGGAAAAACAGCCATAAAGCAGAGAGGCCAGATGACTGAGGGCAGCAGAGCGACTGACAGAGAACGAAGAGGTGAGCTGGTGAGAGAGAAAAACAGGGAAGAGGAGAAAGGAGAAGAGGCAAACTTGCTGTGGATCATTGAGCCAGTGAGAGAATGCAGCAGGAAGGAAGGGAATAGAAGAGAGACAAGCTTGCTAGTCCTGTTTGCTGGTGGAAGTGGCATTCCCAGCGTGACAGACAGCAAACGGGAGCCACGTGGCTCCAGAGCAAAAAGCAGAAGGGAGGAGAGAGAGCCAGCAGCAGCAGCCCAGGGCAGCATGTGAGCTAGAGCCTAAGTACACCACAAAGAGCAACTGAGAAAGAGATAGTGGAACTGAGTGGAACAGACTGGGTAGCAGAGCTGAACTGACCAGAAAGCTACACAAGAGAGCTGACCAGAGCAGGGACAAGGCTGAAAAGATTGGAGCACCAAAGGACAGAAGGGAGCTGTCAGAGAAAACAACAAGTGGCGGGAAGCAAACAAGAGAAGTGAAGGCAATGAACCAAGCCTGAGGTTCCAATAGGCGGGAAGGGAAGACCCCGGTAGAGAATAAAAATAAATACAGGACAGAAAATATAGGACAAATAGGCAAATAATAAGGACTAGAGTGAAAAATTGGAAGTCAAGGAAGAATAGGATTAACAAAGATCAATCAAATAAATAAGCCAAATCTTAAATAATAAGATGGGGGGAACTGGAGCTCAAAAACTTTTTAAAAAATATAGTGAAGAAAGGGATTTAAAAATCTAACATAATAGTAAGTAAGTAAAATAAATAACAAGGTATAAAAACAAGTACAAAAAGGCAGAAAAAAAGATATAAAACTCTATACCCTTAAAAGAATCAGCAAAAAGAAACAAACTCATGGAACTGGTAACTGATACTATTGTGGTATGCAATATATGTTCCATGTATGTGCTTATGCCCAAAGAACACCCAAATTACACATGTATTAAATGAACTACTAAAGGAAAAAGTGAGGGATCTACAGGCAACTCTAGCCAAACTTCAACCTACATAAGAAAGCCATGCCCAAATTGAACCAAATAATGAACAAATAACTCCCAGAGGATTTGACCCTGCTGATAAACCCTGGGAGGAAGACAAATGGAGGCATGTCACACATAGAAGGAAACACAATAATCAAAGAAAAAAGCAGCACACAGGAATCTTGGGAAACTCTGAAAAGTACAATCATAAACCAGCAGAATACCGCTGACTATTAGATATTACAAGCAGTTATACCTTTGTCTATCTTTTTTCAAAACATCATACTCAATGTCAGGATTGTTTTGAACCCAGATTCCTCTGTAGTATTATATCTGGAGTTGTTAGAATTTGATGCAGTCCAGTTCCCTCCATACCATATGTATGCTTCATGTTTGACTCCAGTCCTGAACCACAGTCACTGAAACCTAGCTAGTACCACTTCTTTCAAATAGGAGAAGAAAGGTTGGATTGAAAGCAAACTTCAAAGCTAAGAAAGCAAACATTAATAATCCCCAGATGGACAAAAAGCTACAGGGACTTGAAAAGGCAACAAAGGAAATCAAAACTGGAACTAGATACAACATTTCTTTGAACTTCTCTTATTTATCATCTGTTGATTATACTACTGTAATCCTCTACATATCTCTGTGGACCAAGCTTTTGTCTTTCTTCTCCACAATCTGGTATTCTACTTTTGAGATATGTATTTATGGACTGATTGAACACTATTCATGTGCTGGCAGTTGTGTATCTTATTGCTGCAAGATTTGGTCTCAAAGTAAAATTTAGCTTTTAATTCTTCTGTGCAGGGGATGGGAGAGAAAACCATCATGTACTTTGTGTTTGGTAGCAAAATGCTTTGAAATAGTCCTTTTGTCTCCAAATTAACAAAAAAAAATACTTATCAACTTGATAGATTTCTACTTGCCAAACTGTGCAATGAAGATGTCCAGGTATTAGTAGCAGTTTGTGTTTTATCTTTGCTTGAAAATTTATCATGTATAAAGCTTGGCTTTATAAAAAAAAAAAACCTACAGGACTATAACTTTACCTTTCCAGTAATGAATGCACTAAGGTTCATCTTGTTGACAATTCCCTAGGGTTGTCAATAGGTATTTTAGTTAGATCTGAGTGCAGAAGAAACAAAATGGGGCAATGTCATCAGTGTTAAATGGTAGAGATAATAGCTCTTTGAAAACTGACACTGGGAACAAAATAACACTTCACTTTTGAGTCAGATAATATAATTCGTGTTGTTAAACCAACAAGCAAAAACATCTTTGCTTAATCAGTCTGCTTTCTAAAGGTTGTTAGCAGAACACAACAAATATCTAGCTCAAACTTGAATGCTGTGTTTAAAGATAAATACATCCTGGTAAGCAAAATGAAAGTACAGTTAATTCCACTGAGACTAGAGAAGATGGATTGTAATCAGTGGGCTTTTAATTTACATGTTCCAGGGACTCTAGTGAACCAAAGTATTAAGATTAATTTGAAGTTTAGTTCAGCGTTTGAAGGTTACTTTCATTACATCCTATAAGATTTTATTGCTGCTGCTTCTCAGTATTGTTGTTAATATACTAAATATCTAAAGGACATTATTCGAAATCCCCTTTAGCTCAAAGACCCTTTATCTGTAGGAGTCAGCTCCTTGAAAAAACTTTCTGTATGTAATGGATTTTCTGCAAAGATTCAAAGAAAAATCATCTTTGGAAGATGATCCATTCATTTGTTGTCCAACCAACTCCTGATTAACACAGGCTGAGAATGTTACTTAGTTCTAGCTGTCTATGTTGAGTTCACCCAGAAATTATAGTTGTTTTAGAATGTCTGAGAATGGTGTTTATTCAATACATCATGGCCAAACAAATAGCAAGACAATTGCAGTTATGCTTATAAACTGCTTCCTAGTGCTTTACAACACTCTCTAAGTAGTTTGCAGAGTCAGCATATTGTTTCTAACAATCTGGGACCTCGTTTACCAATCTCAGAAGGATGGAAGGCTGAATCAACCTTGAGTTGGTCAGAATCAAACTCCTGGCAATCAGCAGAAGTAGCCTGCAATACTGCATTCTAACCACTGCAGCACCACAGTTTCTATCAGGACCTAGTAGACTGAACATAACCTGTCTTTGCTTGGTTTTTTTAAATATATACAATTGCACTTATGTAGAGTTGTAATTGCAGGAATGTTCCAATCTCGGATGGCAAACCTCAGATAAAGAATGTTTCCAAGCAAATACAACTCAACTCAAAGTCACTAATCTATGGATAAAGGAGGATTAGAGAGGGGAAGTAGACATATGTTAGACTTTAACTAGAGATAATTAATTGTATTGATTACTGTACTAAACAGTAACCAAAGTTAAGCAGTAACCAAAGTTAACCAATGATGGAGGATAACTAAAAATGTATATAAATGCAAGACTATACTCCAATAAAGATCATCATCATAATTCAGTTGTTCATGATCAAACAACTCGACTGTCTCATCATTACAACACACTTAATAATTTAAAAAATGTAATTAGCAGAAGTGAGGTAGCCCTCAGGGGAATTTAATGGAATTAAAGTGTTAGTTTAAGGACAAAAATCTTAGAATCTCTCAAGATTGTTATAAACTCATGTTGATGACAATGGTTGCTGATAAATGCTGGCTCATCATCCATTTTCTGTATTTCCCAGACATAGAGCGCTTCCCTTGATCAAAAAGTGGTCACTTTGATGAATAGTTTCTTCTACTTTGCTATATTGTATATACTGGACTACAAGGAGGTATACACAGATTTTCTCTTAGTGCTCTTCAACAAAAACCTTTTGAGATGAGAGCAGCTCAAGGAGACTAACTAGTCCAGGTCATCCAGTGAGCTGAAGGTGAATATTATCTATGACATTTTGCTCATAGTCCAATACTTTTAATTCCTATACCACACTGAGTCTCCTTGATTAATTAATTCTTCTGTGTGTTAAATGGAAACTGAAATGATATAGGACGTCCTGCTTGAGTAGGGGCTTGGACTAGAAGATCTCCAAGGTCCCTTCCAACTCTATTATTCTGAAACAAAAAAAAGTTGATTCAGAAATGAAATTGCACAAATTGCAGGAACATAATCAGAAAATACATTGTTGCCATCTCTTTTTTTTCCTTTTAAAGCAAGCTCACAGAGTTCTATGATTAAAAATGCCACTAGACCATTCTGTTCCAAACATAGCAAACAGGAATTCCCATGGATGCATAAAATGCAATAGTAACATTCCAGATTAGAATTATATGTTAAATTAAAATCTTCATATGAGGTACCGCACAAAAGCCCTGTGATATTCATACAATTATTATTTAACAGGTGACTCCAAAGAAAAACAATTAAAAATGGAGGAGTATACTTATGAATCTTGAAAAATATACAAATAACTTTCAATACAAATAGGACTTGAATGGAACAAAATTAAACACACTTGATTGTAATGCAAATTATTGAGATTTTGCCTTCAGAAAGAGAACTATGCTGCAGTGAGGAATCTTACATAATTGCTTTTAAGCAATAAAAAATGTAGATTAAACCAAACTAGAACTGTAAGTAAATTGATATTTCAATATGATGCTTTAGGAAATAGTTTGACCTCCTCATCTTTCTGGCAGCTCCTCAAATATTGGAACTATCATGTCTCCCCTATTCCTTCTTTTCACTAGACTAGACATACCCAATTCCTGCAACAATTCTTCTTATGTTTTAGCCTCCAGCCCCCTAATTGACTTTGTTGCTCTTCTCTGTAGAGAAGAATCTCAACATTTTTTTAAATTGTGGTAAGCAAGACTGGATGCAGCATTTCAAGTGTGGTCTTTCTAAGGCTTTGTAAAGCAGTACTAATATTTCACATGATCTTGATAACATGGATCACATGGCTGTTCTTCTAAAAATTGGATATGTTCATTACACCACAAATGCTCATTTGAATGAAGATGTGGATTGCCTTTTATCTCTGTTAAGTAATCAAATTGCCCCCTTCTCTTTTTTCTTATACTTTTCTTTCTCTGAGGTTTACACTCAGTTTTGATAAGTACATGGTTTAGTATTCCATAAGGAGGGTTTCATATATATTTATATAATGAAATATCAAGAAGAAGAATTGTTTCAGGAATTGGGTATGTCTAGTCTAGTGAAAAGAAGGAGTAGGGGAGACATGATAGTTCTGATATTTGAGGAGCTGCCAGAAAGATGAGGAGGTCAAACTATTTTCTAAAGCACCAGAAGGCAAGACAAGAAACAATGGATGAAAACTAATCAAGAACAGAAGCAACCTAGAACTAAGGAGAAATTTCCTGACAGGACAATTAATCAGTGGGACAACTTGCCTTCAGAGTTGTGGGTCCTCCATAACTGTAGACTTTCAAGATGAAACAGGACAGCTGTTTGTCTGAACTGGAACAGTGTCTCCTGTTTGAGAAGCGGGTCCTTCCAAGGTTTCTTCCAACTATGTTATTTTATGTTATATGTTCTAAAACCAACCAAACATTTTACAACAAGTTATATATATGTAATAAAATATACTTTATGTTGGTGGCTACAAAAATTCACTTGAGGGATTACTAGCATTCACCATGCTGGTTTAGGTGGGAAGCCTATACACATCCATGATACATGTTGGGTGTTAGTAAAAGAAATAGAAAACACAAAATGCAAAAACTGACCTTTGCCATTTATAAATATGACAACCAAATTGGGCCAATGCAAATTGGCCAGCTACCTTTATTAGGACCCAATTACTAATATTAGGGGATGAGGTGGTGACATATCCTTGGATTGTGTGCTAATTGCCATAAATAATGAGATCCCCACTGCATCATTTCCATCCAGATTGCTATTTTACCTTTTTCCAAGTCTTCATCATTCTGTTGCTCAAGGTTGGCCTTGAGTTTGATGAAATGTCCTAAAGATTAGGAAGGAAAAAAAAATCACAAACTGAAAACTAAGTCTTTGTTCTCTATGAATAGGCCTGTGGTTGTCAGTTTAATGAATGGATGAAATGATGCATCACTTTCACTCCTCCCCTGCCACTCTATAGCCGGAATTCTCTTTTCATATATCATTTTTATTAAGGATTTACAAGCTGAAAGGAAAAAAACAATACAAATTAATACAAATTAAGAAAAAGAATGTCAATGGAAATAAAAGAATGCAAGAAAAAAAAGAAAAATAGATAGAAAAAAGATATAAAAGGTAGTTTTCAATTTTCTTAAAGCAGTTATAAATATAGTTATAAATTTATTTCTTACTCTATAGTTACAACATAACCTTTCTTCCTTTTGTTAGAATTCTATAATCTTTCTATAATAATCTTTTTATAATTTAGTCTTCTCAGCAAGTACTTTCATCTTCATCATGAACCATTCTTTCATTGTGAAGGATGCCAAACCCTTCCATTTTTGTGCATACAATAATCTCGCTGCAGGTGTCATGTGCCAAAACATTTCCATGACTTAAAAGCTCTGGTCTCAAATGTAATCAAATCTTTAAAATCCTCTGAATCAGTATATGTATTTCAATCAGAATTTTCTGGAACATCTAACTTAATTATTTTTAAAATCCACCTTAACCTTATCTTTGTCAGAGAGAATATAGAATTCTCTGACTGCAAAACTGTAACTCATGATTTTTTATGTTTGCTATAGAGATGATAAAAGAAGACCAACAAAAAATATTTTCCAATTTCCTGAAATAACTAGGTAAAAGGTAGGAAGACACATTTCAGATTCATCATTCTGTCATCCTCTCTTTGATAGATTTTTATGATGTCCATAAAATTGATTAAAAAGAAATGAAAACAGCCTGGTAGCCTCAATAATTAAATGAGAATATTTTCCATTAATGATGTTTCTTATGTAGAGTACTTGAATGGTATGGAGAATATTTCTTAGCAATTGGCACATTTGGGAGAATTCTATACAATATCCAGAGTGCATTTTATTATTTTTATATAAATATAAACCTTGGCATGCGTGCATGCACAAATGTAAATTTAAAAAAAAGAATAGCAATTACCTTCAAAATAAAAGCAATCCACACAGGGACAGCCAAAGGGCCAGATGTGGTATGGGAACCATCAGGGTGGGATGCTACCAGTTTGACCCGGTTCTATAGAACCAATAGCTCTTTTTTAAAAAAACAATTTTATTTCGGTTTTCACAAAACACAGAAAAATAAAACAACTTCTTTTTTAGGGAATAGCTTGGTTCCAGGTTTTCAAATCAAATCCAGGTTTCCCCTCAAATATTTCTCTCAGGCTTATTTTATAACTCTCTTATTCATTTCTAAATCTATTGCATATCCTTTTCAAGGTTTTCATATTTTCAAAATAATTATATTTATACTTTTATCTGTCCTGTGTACAATTTCAATCCATATTCTAACATTACAAAACAAGGTTTCCCCTATAGTTGCCAATTAAAGTGTGTCACCTTCGTATTTTATAGTTGATTCCCTTTCACATCCCATTAAATATTCTACCTCTAAATTATCCCATTAAACAATTATAATTTCCATCACCTAATATATTATAACATAAATCCCATTTTTTAGTCAGATTCCACATGGTACTTCCCCTTTAAATTACCTCTAAGCAATTTTAAGTTTAAAATAAATAAAAAATAAATAAAATGGAAGAAAATGATTAATCAATTCAAATTCACCCTAAAGAAAAAAATGGTATTAATTCCCTTACGATCCTTCTCATAATTCATTTCAATCATATTTTATAAATCCTTAATATATATTAATATAGTTCAATTATATTTTACATATTTTTCATTTTTCATTTATATATTATCGTACATTCCATTAAGTAACAATCCCCGTTTCATTTTCCATTTTAATTACATATATTTTCCTGTTTTCTACATAATTTATTTTTAAAATATTTATACAATCCCTTATCACCATGCAGAATCCTCTATTTTAGTTGTTATTTTAACCAATATCTCTGTGTCTATTAATCAAACTATTCCCATTAATTCTTGTTTGTTTCCCATATTTCTTTATTTCCTTATTCTGTTTTTTATAACTTCTTTTCCCCTTTATTTTCCCCCTCTTTTTCTCACTCCAATTTTTGTCCCCTTCCCTCTTTAATACTTCCTTCTGTAATCCTCCCTTCTGCTTTTTCCTTATATTTTGTTTATTTCTCACACTGTTCCCTTTTCTGATTACCTCCTCTAATCTCCAGTTTTTAAGTCCCTTTCCCCGCTTTTTGAGTTTCAAACCTCGTTGTCCCAATTTTTTTATTAAAGATGGCCTCTCCTTTATTCAAGTCTTCTTCTTCCTCTGAAGCTTTTTTTCCTCATAGTCCAGGACAGCCATTTCCAGGGATTGCAGAACAAAGCCAAATGATTCTCCTTTCACTTGCAATTGTTCCTTCATATCTTAGTACCATTTTCAGTTCCAAATAAAGTTCTGTCATCTTTCTACACTTCCCAGTACTTTTAGACAACTAAATTCTATAAGATTGCTTCCCAGAATTAATTTCCAAAGTTTCCAAAATCATCAAACAATTCCAGAACAGTTTCTTCTTGCTTCTTTCTTTGTTACAAAGTTCCAAACTCCATTTTGACTTTCCAGGGGTTCTATTTGATTGTAGCAACATTTCATTTACTTTGTATTTTCTTTAAAAGTCTTTTAAAAGTTCACATTAATTTCCTTCAGCATGAGGTGGCACTCTTTAGTATGTCCAAGTTCCACCCCCTTTTTTCAGATCTTTTTTTCTCCCTCTTCTGTGCCACAGCTTTAAAAATCTTTTCCTAAGAGTTCTTAAGTATTTTAACTCCAGGTTACCTTGTATTCAGATGTTAATCCTGCTTAGCCCGGTCACCCAAGCTGTCCTCTTCTTCTCTCTACTCCTGCATGATCTTGTCCGGTCAGATCTTCCTCTTTGGGATGGCCATTTTGGCCATTGCTGCATCCACCTTCAGAAAGGAGTTTTATGCCTCACCAAGGAGGGGGAATGCAGCTCCCCACAACTCAGCTGGCATTCTCCCCTTTCTCCGTCACCTCTATGAGGTGGCTTCAGCCCCAAATCAGGTAGATTGGGGCCCTCCAGCAGTGAACACAAACCAAAACCACGGATGGTTACAGATTCGGTCCATCACTAAGGGAGCCTAACTGAAAGTCTCCCCAGAACTGATAGCTCTGAAGAACAGCAGACTCTGAACTGGTTCAGTGTCTGCTGCTCTGTTTGGCCCAGCTGCCCACCCAGGCTCTTGGCTATCCTTTATTTCCTGCTTTTTCAACCTCAGCTGTGTTGTGCGGCACAGCCAAGGTTGAAAAAGCAGGAAAGAAGATGATTTTTAAATGCTGTGCACCCACGTGCAGCGCTTGTCAGCTGTCCAGGAGGCACAGCTGATGTTTTTTTACATACAAGTGCAAAACACACTCTCACCAGGGGTGGGATTTTACCTCCTGGAGAACTGGCAAATCGCGCCACTGGCTGGCCCCACCCCACCCACTCACTCCTTACCTGGCATGAGCACCATCAAACTTGCCTGCTAAGTTGCTATTTTTTCTTTTCTTTTTCCAACCATCAACTGTTCTGCTGTGCCAGGAGATTTAGATTAGTTAGAAAGCAAGAAATTGTTGGATTTCTTGCTTTCTAGCTAATCCAAAAGCAGAACTGATCCTGAAGCTTCTATTATTCAGTGCAGACTCCGATAGCAGATGGCAGAAACACAGATCTCTAAGTGAATCTGTGATTCTGTGTGCAACTCAATCTGCCTACCTGCTCTGCCTGATTTTGAGTAAAAGTTGCTCTTTTTTAATAAAAATTCAATATTTACAAACATGTTATGTGGTGAGTTAATTTTGTGAGTTTGCTTTCAAGCAAATTTTATGTGACAGACTCAGGTAGCCAATTACAGAAAGATAGATCTCTGAATGAATCTGTGATTCTGTGAGCAACTCAATTTGCCTGCCTGCTTTGCCTGATTTTGGGTAAAAATTGTTCTTTTATTAAAAAATTCAATATTTACATAAATATTTATAGTATTTACATACAAGCCATGCCCAGCCAGCCACATGACCACCAAGCCACACCCACAAATTAGGCCACATCCACAGAACTGATTGTTAAGAAATTTGAATCCCACCTCTGGGAACCATAATTTTCCCAGGTCTATGTCAGCCCTTAAGAGCTTCAACCTATATCCTTTGGCCCTAAGACCAACAGAAAGATTTACTGTATAACAAATATAATTGTGATGATTGCAACTGATTTATTTTATGTGAAGATAAAGTACAAATGAATAATCCATAATTATAAATGAAGTCACTATAATTTTGGATCCGTTTTCTAAGGTTGCTGCCTTGACACATTCTACATTTTAACTTTACTGGATAGAAACAACTCCAGATGCATAAATATTAGAACACAAAGTTTCTCCCCAAAAAGTGGCAAAGCAACTTTAAGTAAAGCAGTTCTCACTTTAAATCTGGTAATCGAAAATCTAAAGTAATTAGATTCCCTTTTCCCTTCCAAACTATGTTGTCAGAAAGAAGATAACCTCCGATCATTGAAGTATATATAGGTGTGATAAATATGGTTCCTGACCTTTAGCACATATTAAGTGTTTAGAAAACCTGAGAAATTGGAAAAGCTATGAAGGCTACAACCTGTTTTTCTGAGAGTTCCAGTGTGTTGATAAAACACACACAAAAAACATGTAGTGAGAAGATGGGAAGAATTGCTTTGCTATTTCTTAATAAATTCATTTCATTTTTGTTCAAGGATCCTACACAAAAATTATCAAGCTCAATTTCAAGAAAATAAAGAAACCCTCATGATGGACGGGCAGCTGGGAATATAATGTATACTTTGTCATCTAACCTACTTGAACTCCTTTCCAACTACCAAATCAGTTAGTGAGAAAGAGTACAACAAATAAACTACAAATATTTTCCAGGGCTGGAACACTTCATTTAAGATGGTTCTCCCCTCTGAGTTTCAGATTGGGAGACAAGGACAATAAGAGGCTATAAAAAATGGTGAAACATGTCAGGCCAACAAAACAGCAATGCCAGTATAGTCTGTGATATCGCCATAATAAAGTAATCTGAAAAGAATTTGTAACATACAGCATCAATAGAAAAACAGAAGCTTTTCTTTAGGGAAATAAAACTGGAAAAATAGGAAAACTGATTCTGATACAGCATGACCATGAACATCTCCAGACCTACTATGGGATACTTGATTTTAAATACTGGTAACAATTTCTCCTTTCTGTTGTCTTCCAATGTTATTAATCCCATTTCCAACTATATTAGTACCTCTATCTTTTATGTATCATGTTATAGTCATATAGTCAAACAGATCATATATAATCTATGAGCTATGTGAAATTTTGGCACTCACACGAATCTGATGCTTAGGCTTTTTAGGCTGAACCACCTTTAGTTCCAAAGCAAATGGCTAATTTGGAAGGAATTTTTCTCAGAAAATCCTAGGGTTGTGAACTGGGAAACTTGAAAAGAAGGAAATAACTAACTACTGTTTTGATTTTAGACAAAGTCCATGAGACTATCTCCACATAGTCATGTCTTTCTATTTACTTCATTTGTTAAGTATTATGTTATGTTTTTCAAGTTGCATTAAGTTCCTTGAAAAAGGAACTAGGTTCCTTGGTGAATTAGACCAGAAGTAGAGATAACTACTTAGCAATGTGAGACATTGAATGTCATTCTCTTTATATTTTTTCAAGCTTCTTCTAGCTTCAGCTCTTTTTTGAAAAGAGCCTCCAGCCCTCCTTGTGCTATTCATAGTACCACTTTTTCTCTTGCATGTGGAAAAAAGTAGAAACCACAATGTTGTCAAAATGACACTCCAAATGTCCTAACTATGTACTTTTTGTAATCCGCACAATGACACTATGATCCACATAATATCACTCCCCACATAGCCCTCCTTGTAGATATCCTTGGAATAGTGCAAGAAACATAACATGAATTTTTCCATTGCTCTCAACCTCCTGCCTGATTGTTAGAAGCTTAGCAACTGTGTACCATGAGCATCCCCTAGTGTGGAGTTTCACTATGAGAATAGGAGCCTAGATTCATATGCATATCCACACCATCTGGATGTTCTGCATCCTCTAAAATAGGAAGTGTCATGAAAAAATTGCCTCTTACTTTCAAGTTTTTATCTTGAGCCTTATTAAGTTATATCAAAGAATGACCAGCATGTAGCAAGCCATTCCAAAATTCAGCTGTTTCCTCTCATTTCATCCAAACATGAACTTTTGATTGCACCAAGATTTTCTTTGTGCAATTACATAACTAACAATCTTTAATGCTAATCTTGCACTTGTATAATGAATATAACCTATTAATTTGTAGAAAGGATGTTATCAGGAAAGCATCATTTGCATAGCATGCCATTCCACTTTGCCACATAATAAAACTTCCCTTTGATGTTGTTCCGCAAAATGGTTAGAAAATATCAATGAAAAGAAAGCTATGTCTTTCTGCTCAACTTGGAATTTGTCAGATTGGCTTTTTTTAACACCTAAAAGGAAATCAGGTTTTCTAACCCAGCCTGCAGTCCATAAATTGTCATAGGGAGAATTTGTTCTTTGTCCTTAATGACAACCATGGTGTTAGAGTTCCGACAAATGCTCTAATCAAATCATGAGCCTCAAGCCAAACTTCAAAAGAAATCCTTATTAGGAGCAACATGTCGACACTTATCCTAATGAAGCCAGGTCTGACTCACATAATTTATGGTGCACCTAGGACTCCTATTCCCCCCTCCCTGTGGGTGTGTCATAAATCACGTTCTCCAACTGGAGCACCATCATGGCTGGTATGTCTTAAATCACATTCTCCAACAGAGGACTTTTGTGGACTCTAGAGGTCACGCCCCTCCAACTCACGTAATTTACAGTAACCTAAAGTAACCTGGGATACAGCCTTGGTAAAGTATGCATGGAAGGTACTTCTGATTTTGATTGCCTTGCTGCTCCTTCAGGTTTTTTCTTCCTTCCCTATTGCAACTTGAAAGGAGTCCAGGAATGCTTTACGAGTTGACATTCAACTCCCCTCACTTCTTGAAGGTGACCTGTATAAAGCAAAACAATTTGAGTGCAGGTATAGCGTTTAGAGCTGTGATCCCCACCACAGCTTGGTTGGATTTTCTGCATGGAATCTTTCTATAAGGCAATAGGCCTGAATGTTCCTACTCTTTACCCAAGATGCCTCTGATAAGAGGTAGCCTTTCCGCTTGATTAAATATTGGAGTTGTCTCCTATGCCACCTTGAATTGAGGATTCTCTGCACCTCATAGGATCTGACCCCCTATGACCACAGGGTCTGGAGGCTCACAGGGTAATGGCCTCAGGGTCGATCCAACCATACATTTTAAGAGGCTACTATGGAATACAGGGTGTATCTTCAGTAGCAGTCAGGGCAATTTCAATTGTACCATGACTGGGTTGATGATCTTTACTACTATTAGGTTATTGGTGAAAGGAGAATGCCAATCTGTTTTAGGTAAAAATTAAGGAGAATGCCAATCTGTTTTAGGTAACCACAAATAGAATTTTATTTAAATCAATACACACAGCTACACTTTAATTATCAGAAGGACTAAAGTCATCTCTAAAAGCCTGTTTATTTCCCCCCTTTCCAATCAAAAAGGTAATTGTGGTTGTTCTGAGACAACCATGCCCTGAATCAAAAAGATGCTTCCTCAAATTACAGCAGGTAGCTTTTAATGTGGAACCATTGCACTATGATAATTACCTGAACTGTTTCTCATCTCTTACTGGGACTATACAAATGTTCCCTACTTTCAGTCCCCTATTTTTGATTATACATGTTGGGAAATGTTCAAAGTTTTATGAAAGAAGTTGAGTAAACTGAAGAATGGTAAATTCTCATGAGCTGGAAGTTATACCAATAAAGGAGAATATTTGTAGCTCAGTGGAGTCCCTATTTGGCCCAGCAACTCATGGGTTGTCTCATAAGATGGTGGCGCCCAACTAGGAAGGTGAAGCTCTTGCTCCTGGAGCACTATCTCCCTATAAAGCCACCACCTACACCAGAAATCACTTTTAAAGCTGCTGCTTGCACCAGTAACCGTGAGTAAACCTGATCCCAAAAAACAAGCCCCAAAACACTGGATTCTGAAGCCGTAGAGCCATAATAATGCTAGCAGAGCTCCTGCTAATTGATCCAGAGCCCTCCTCTCCTTCCCCAGCGAAGTGAAGCTCTTTCCATCGAGCCCTATTAACCACACTGGTGGAGCTCTTGAACTGGATCACTTGGAGCCTGTGGAGTGCAAACAACGTACCTTCATTTAAATCCCTCACACAGCTGATAGAAGTATCTTCCACGCCAGACAATGCGTTCCCATTAATATCCCCCACACAGTTTCCCTGGAGCCACATCGGACAGCTGGCAGGGAGAAACAAGGAGGGAGGAGAAAGCCCTGAGGCTCTTAGGAGCCAAAAGTTACCCTGGACGGCTGAGGAATGCTTCAGTTGTCAAGAGGAGATGACAGACTCCTTGACTGACCCAAAGAAAACCCCTCCATCTGAACTAAAAAGAGAATTGCCAGCATAGCTAAATTAAAACCAGTAAGGCAACTGAGACAGAAGTGAAAAAGAAAGGAAAGATCTTGTAACAGCGTGCTTAGTCTTGGTAAGAATCACTCCAATTTCTGCAGTGGAATTTTCCTTGGAAAGTGGGACTCAAAGGAGGAAAATAATTGTGATTAACTATCTGGAATGACTGTCAGATTTAGTTAAAAAAAAAAGTATTGCAACTAGAAGTAACTTTAAAAGTAAAGGACAGATTGGATTAGTTAACCCAAATTTCTGGACTGTATTTTTAGTACTACTCAACTTGAAGAACTTCAGGAAACTATTGCAAAACAATCTTATTCAGAGACATATTGATTGTAGTTAGCGTGTTTTAATTCAGCGAGTTTTGCTCTCTTTCAAAAACCCAGCGTGCTTTGAACATCCTGTTACAGCCTTTTGTTTACAGAGTAATAGCAGCAGCAATCAGAGCAATAAACTCCTCTCACCCAGTCTATCATAGCTGCTAGTAAAACAAACAACCCTTTCCTTGAAGACTCTGAATACTACCTCATTACTTTAATCAAACACCCATTAATTCATTACCTCAAAACTTACAACTTTTCTACCTCATCACCTATATCAATGATTAGATAATCAATTTCTATAAAATATTTTATTAATGGTTTAATTGATTTATTGTTTTAATTGATTAGTGTGATTAGAGTGTTTAGTGCAAATAGTGCGATTACTGACTAGTTTAAAAGATCAAGATTCATGTAATTTAATTGATTAGTAAAATCAGTGATTTAGTGAATTTAATTGAACAGTGTGACTAATGATTAGTGTAATTAATTGATTAGTGATTAGTGTAATTAATTGATTAGGTTGATTGTTGCTTAGGAAAATTATCTGACTAGAGAGATTACTGCAATTGATTGATTGGTGTGATATTGGCTATATTGATTACCCAAAATTTTTCCATTAATTAATTCAATCAATGTACTATCTTAACAAACCTACCATGCCAAGAAAAAAATCCAATGCCAAACCACAACCTAAAGAGAAATTAATCCCCACCAATGAACCACAAGACTCCTGCACATGCCTTAAATGCTACAAAACTCTAAAGGATAATGAAAACTCTATCAAATGTTCTCTGTGTAACAAATACGCTCATCATGACTGCTTGGGATTACCCAAGCAAATGATTCAATACCTAGAATCATGAAATGAGTTTCCATATCTCTGCAAATCATGCAGACCCAAACTGGATCTGTTGGAAAGAGTTGATACCATTGAAACACGATTAACATCCCTTGACACCATAGTAGCATCCCTGGACACCTTAAAAGAAAGATTATCCAACCTCGAAAAAAAAGACACAACGCAAAAACCTGAACATCCAATAGCTACAAACCACATCTCTACCCAACAACCACAACCCAATCCACAACCCAATCCACAAAAAAACAAAACCCAGACAAATATTGATATCCCAATCCTCATCAGAGAAGCTGTTGAGCGTGAACGGAAACGTCCAAACGCCATCTTATTTAGTCTAGAGGGCATCAATGATAATGATGACATCACAACTGTCTGAAACATCATCAGTGATTATCAAGCATCAACCATCTCCCCTGATGAAATACTTGATATTTCCCGCATTGGCCGAGAGCTCAAAAACAGAGATGGCTCTGTGACCCCACGCTTCTGCAGGGTCATTTGCAAAAATGAATCAAGCAAATGAAAATTCATTCACACTATAAATTCACTCGCCAAAACCAACACCAACCATAAGAACCTCAGTTGTCGCCCTGACCTAACCATACAGCAACGTGCCCACTCCCGTGTACTCCGCACTGAACTCAAAAAACATCTAGACAATGGAGAGAAGGACCTGTACATTGACTACCATGCTGACTGTATCAAAAGTAAGTCACACATCCCGCAACTCAGCTTTAACCTTCAACCACAACCCTACCTCAACCAATCCACCATCACCCAAGACTAGGCACACACGCCCCTAACTACCTCAATTCCAACTACTGCTGGCCTTAAATGCAAGCTACTCAATGCAAGAAGCCTTGTATAAAATACCTGAATTTTTCCTCCTACTAAATATGGCTAAATTCAACATTATATTTGTCTGTGAAACATGGCTCAATGCATTTCTCCCTGACTCCATTACCACAGTAAGAGACTATCATGTTTACCGATCAGATCGTGAAATTCGTAGAGGAGGTGGTGTTGCTATCTTCTATAAAAAGTCCTTACACCTAAAAAATATCCAAGTTACCCAGGAGCTTGCTCTTCCTGAGACCATTATCTGTGAACTATCCTTAAATATCACAATTCGATTCTTACTATGTTACAGAGCACCTGATTATGACATCAAACATGTAAACAAGCTAAATACACTACTAACATGGGCAGCATCCTGCCCATACCCTTTTATCTTTCTTGGTGATTTCAATCTACCTCATATTGACTGGACCCTAAATGAATGTACAACTGAAACCATACACGCAACCTTCTACAATGCTGTTACAAGTCTGGGACTGGAACAACTAGTAACCAACAACACTAGACTAAACAACTGCCTCGATCTCATCTTCTGCAGTAGTTTGAATTTAACTTACAGAATACAAACTAAAGAACCCTTTTCCAGCAGTGACCACAATATGATTGACTTTTGTCTCAACATACGTCCACACAAAAACCACAACAATGATGTAATCCCCAATTATAACTTCAAAAAAGGCAACTATGATCTTATAAACAACGATCTCTCATCCCTTGATTGGCAATCTCTATTCACTGGATGCAATACTGTTGAAGACCATTACAAAATATTCTTACTTAAAGTCAAAAGAGTCATCAAACTATATGTACCAACAACAACTCCCAAAACAAAACAAAAAAACAGATTACCCATAACAATAAGGAAACTTCAATCCAAAAAGAGATCACTCTGGCGGAAAAACAAATCTGGTCACGTTGCCAATTTCAAAAGCCGATACAAAAATTTATGCCACCAGATTAAGACCAAATGCACCAATTATCACATTAAACAAGAGGAAAACCTTCTAAGCACCAATTCCACCCGTGCTTTTTACAATTTTGTAAACAACAAACCAAAAGACTCAAGGTCCATCCCACCCCTGATAGGACCTAATGGTAAAGACTACAATGACGACACCATTAAAGCCAACATCTTTAACACATTTTTCGGCTCAGTATTTGTAAACAGCAATGGATCATGCCCAGTATTTCCTAGCCGAACCACAGATAACTACAATGATCTAATACATATCGATTTTACAGAAGATAATGTTGAAAAAGCACTTCGCAATCTAAAACCATCTCTATCTATTGGACCGGATGGAATATGTGCCTACTTCATAAAAAAGCTATCACTGCCATAGCTGAACTTCTAAGCATAATCTTTGAAAAATCTTTCAGGAACAGTTCCTTGCCTAACCTATGGTCACAAGCCACGGTCATCCCCATCTTCAAAAAGGGAGACCCCAGCCTAGTTGAAAATTACAGATCAATCTCCTTATGCTGCATCACCTGTAAAGTCATGGAATCAATTATTAACCAATCCATCATCCTCCACTTAGAGACAAACAACCTACTCTCCAATAAACAATTTGGTTTCAGAAAAAAACTATCCTGTAATCTGCAACTGTTACACTGCAGTCTACATAGACTTCTGTAAATCCTTTGATTCAGTGGTACATGACAAACTACTCCTAAAAATAAAATCCTATGGTATCTCTGGACAACTGCATAACTGGATAGAAGCATTCCTGTCAAACAGACAACAAATGGTCAAAATTGGGAGCGTCCTATCAAATTCTGTACCTGTCAAAAGTGGTGTCCCCCAAGGCAGTGTTCTAGGACCAACTCTCTTCATACTCTACATAAATGACCTCTGTGATCATATTAAGAGCAACTGTGTTCTTTTCGCTGATGATGTAAAGCTGTTCAATACCACAGACAATACTGCTACCCTTCAAAAAGATCTTGACTATGTATCAGAATGGTCAAACAAATGGCAACTTCAAATCTCAACAAATAAATGCTCTGTCTTACATATTGGCAAAAAAAATCAGAAAATAAAATACAGGCTGAATAGTCAAGACCTTGTTGATGATCCAAACTCTGTCAAGGATCTTGGAGTACTCATCTCCAATGACCTAAGTGCTAGAGCCCACTGCAACTACATAGCCAAAAAGGCATTAAGAGTTGTTAACCTAATCCTACGTAGCTTTTTCTCTGGTAATATCACACTACTAACTAGAGCATACAAAACATTTGCTAGACCAATACTTGAATACAGCTCATCAGTCTGGAACCCACATCACATATCTGATATTAGCACAATTGAGAAAGTCCAGAAATATTTCACAAGAAGAGTTCTCTACTCCTCTACTCGTTGTAGAATACCTTATGCCACCAGACTTGAAATTCTAGAACTAGAAAAGCTTGAATTACACCATCTTCGGTCTGATTTAAGCATGGCTAATAATATCATACATTGCAATGTCCTACCTGTCAATGAATACTTCAGCTTCAACCATAACAATACAAGAGCACACAATAGATACAAACTCAAGGTTAACCGCACCAAGCTTGATTGCAGGAAATACGACTTCAGCAACAGAGTGATCAATGTCTGGAATACTCTACCCGACTCTGTAGTTTCTTACCCAAACCCCAAAAACTTTAACCTTAGATGTCTACTATTGACCTCACCCCTTTCCTAAGAGGTCTGTAGGGGGCGTGCATAAGCGCACCAACGTGCCTACCATCCCTGTCCTATTGTTTCTTTTATTTTTCTTTTATTTTTCTTATATGTACCCATTTCATGTATTCAAAACTATGTATACACTTATACTTATTATCTTGTAAACAATTGACAAATCAAATAAATAAAATAAAATAAATAAATAAATAAATAAGTGTTGTCTGAGCTTGCTTGTTTTCTTGCAGACATTTCATTACCCAAGCTAGTTTACTTAAACTAAACTACCTTGTTTGGGAAATAAAATGTCTGCAAGAAAACAAGCTAAAAATTATCCTGAAGCCAGAACTCATCCTACTGAAAGTTGGATGAACATCGTGTAGCATCATATTAAGGGATGTCAAAAGCCTGGATGTCAGTACATACCTGTGTCCCTTACTTTTCCAGATGATGAATTCAACATTCCCAACTAGAAATGAAAAATTAAATAAGAAATTGTGCTTGGAGCAACAAATGTGTATAGAGATATTTCTGTTCATTTCTTGATACCTATTAGGTTCTCTGATTCATTTGACTTTATTTTTAAATCTGTTTTTTTTTTTAAGAGAAGCTGGCATGACATAGACCAACCAAAGCACCAATTTCATTTACAGGAACAACCTGTAAAGAAGAAAAGAAAAAAAAAGGAAAATATGTGGGGAGAGCGGTTTGAAATTATATCGGCCCTCCCAGAAAAGAAGACAAGCTGCAATATTAACAACACCCAGAAAGAGGAATGAGGAAGGAGAATAATCTTAATATTATCCTTTCTGAAGAATGGATGTTATGATTGATGATCATTATCTTTTTGTCAGATAACTTCCCATAAGATATTCCCATGATGACAAAGGTCCCTACCCATTCCAAAATGTATATGTTGTCAATCTGCAGAAAGCATACAGCTTAGATTAAATTAACAGAGTTAGAAGGGACCTTGTAGGTCATCTAGTCCAACCCCCTGCTCAAGCAGGAGACCCGACACCAGTGGTGGGATTCAAAATTTTTTACTACTGGTTCTGTGGGCATGGCTTGATGGGCTCGGTTCAGTGGGCATGGCCATGTGACTGGGTGGGAGTGGCTTTTTTTGCAGCCACCCCCACTGTTTTGTTTGAGCAATGAGAGGCTGAACCAGAGCATGAGTGCAACAATACTTTATTTTACAATAAAGGGCTGACCGTGCTTGCCAAGCCTGGAACTGGCTCGCAGCAATCAGCAACCGGTTGGACCCCGCAGCCTGCTTTTATAGCTGGCTGCTGGGGAGAGCCAACCAATGGGAATGGGGGAAATAACGCCCACGTAAAGTGAGTGGACCTGAGTGAGAACTCCTTGAGTCCTCAGGACATAACACCCACCCATTTTGGGGGCCTTCTGGGCCTCAGAGGAGCCTCTAGAGAGGTATTTTTTGCTCCCAGAAGGCTCTCTGGGGCTCAGGAAGAAAAAAATGGAGCCTGGAGGGGTACTCAGCACCCGCTAGCTCCGTTTTGGCCTCAGAAGAGCCTATGGGGGCGTTTTTCAGTTTTCATCTATTATTCCTTGTCTGGTTTTCAGGTGCTTTAGGAAGTAGCTTGATCCCTTCCTCTCTGGGGCAGCCCCTCAAATATTGGAAGAGTGCTATCATTTCTCCCCTGGTCCTTCTCTTCACTAGACTAGCCAAGCCCAATTCCTGCAACCTTTCGTCATATATTTTAGCTTCCAGTCCCCTAATCATCTTGGTTGCTCTCCTCTGCACTTTTCTTTCCTTTTTTTTTTTTTATAAAAAAAGCTTTATTAATTTTACCTTTAAAAAAAACAACACAACTACAAATTATGTACAACAAAAAGACAAACAGTTCTTAGCATAGGCCAAGAGGGAAAGAGAGAAAGGCTTGAGAGAGGAAAGAGGAAAAAGTAAGGGAAGGGGAGGGAAGAGTAGGGAAAACAATTAAAATAAAACCATATTTTTTGTGACTGTCTGTAAGGTCCTTTCTTCTCCAAAAATATAGTCAGCGGTGCTTTTCTTTATCTCTGCTTGGGAGGCCCTCGGCCTTAACTTTCCTAGAGGTGATCTATCTTTGGTTTAGCCAATTATACCAAGGATTCCAATTGTTATAATAGGTTGAGGATTCTTTATTTTTTAATGCTTGGGTTAGTTTGTCCATTTCGGCACATTGTAAAATTTTCTGAATAACCATATGTTCAGTGGGGATAGAAGGTAGTTTCCAGCACTGGGTGAATGCCAGTCTGGCTGCGGTTAAGATATGAATTGTAATATACTTCAATTTTTTGGATATTTGTTTATCAAAAATTCCTAGAAGGAAGGACTCTGGTTTGTACTCAATTTGTTCCTTGGTTATTTCCTCTAGCCAGCGCCTAATTTTTTGCCAGTACTTCTGGGTTTCCTTGCATGACCACCACATGTGGAAGAAGGTACCTTCTATGTTTTGACATTTCCAACATTTGGGGCTCGTGTTGGGGTGCATCTTCGCCAATCTCAAAGGGGGCAGGTGTCATCTATAAAACATTTTATATGAGTTTTCTTTATAAGCTGCTGATTTCGTGATCTTAATGTTCCTGTTCCAGATCCTTTCCCATTCTGCTAGGGTTTCTCCGACCCACGTTTCTGCTCCACGCAATCATATTTCCTTTGACAATTTCTTGTTCTAGTTCTGTTTCTAATAAATGTTTGTAAAATTTAGATTTTTTTTTTACTCGGTCCTAATAGAATTTTGTCTAAAGTCTGTAATTTATTGTAGATTCCAAATTCCTTAATGTCTTGTTTGTATCTACTATGAATTTGAAGGTATACCCACTGATCAATTATAAATCCTCACTCTTGTAATTCTTGTCGTGTTTTCAGTTTTCCTTGTGGGTCTAATAAATTTTCATACTTAATCATTTTAGTTATATCCAAATTATTACGGTGTACTATCGCTTCCATTGGAGATAGCCAAATTGGTATTTTTAGACAGAGTTTTTTACGTACTTTTTTCCAATTGGTTAATAGAGAGTCCCTGATAAGATGCCTATGGAAATATGATTGCCTGGGTTTCCTAGTTTCCCACAGAAAGGCATGCCATCCTTTCTGCATATCGTGGCCTTCTAATACTAGTGTTCTTTTGTTGGTTAGATTCACCCATTCCTTTATCCATAGTAGGGTGGCTGCTGTATGATATGTTTCCCAGTTTGGCAGGACTAACCCTCCTCTGCTTTTCGAATCTTGTAGGGCTTTTACGTTAATCCTAGCTTTTTTCCCCTGCCAAATAAATTTCAGCGTTATCTTGTTTAATTCCATAAAAAAAAATTTATTTAATTTGATTGGAATTGTCTGGAATAAATATAGAAATTTTGGCAGAATATTCATCTTAATCAGAGCAATCCTGCCCAATAAGGAAAGTTGTAATTTACTCCAGGAATCTAAATCTTTCTTGTTGGAGAAGTTTGTCATAGTTGTTTTCTTTTAATGATTTGCTTTGTGGAGTTAGCCAAATTCCTAAGTATTTAATTTTTTTTGTCACCTGTATTCCCATTGTTGTCTCTAGCTCTTTATTCTGGTCTCCTGTTAAATTTTTAGTCATTAATTTTATTTTTCCCCTGTTAATTTTAAATCCTGCGACTTCTCCAAATTGTTCTAGTTCTTCTAATAAGTTATGTCCTTTTTCTATGGGCTCCTCCAGAAAAAAAACCCAAATCATCAGCGAAAGCTTGTACTTTATACTCTTCTGATTTGATCCTCAGTCCTCTAATTCTCAAATTTTGCCTAATGTACGTCAAAAGAGATTCTAGGGCGAATATGAAAAGCAGAGGGGAGAGGGGGCAACCCTGTCTTACCCCTTTTTCTATTTTTATTGGGCCAGTTTGTTCCACATTTATTAGAATATTTGCCTGTTGGGTGTGGTAAATTGTAGTGACGATGTTTTCGAATCTAGTGCCAAGGTTCATATTATTTATTTTTTGAATTAAGAAATGCAAATTTAAATTGTCGAATGCTTTTTCAGCGTCCAAAAACATAAATATGAATTGTTTTTCCGTATGGACTTCATAGAATTCTGAAATGTCTATCACTGTTCTTAAATTATTCTTAATTTGTCGAAATGGGAGAAATCCATTTTGATCTTCATGGATATGTGTGTTTAAAACCTGTTTGGCTATTATAGAAGAGAATAGTTTTTAATCTGCATTCAGGAGCGAAATTGGTCTATAATTATTAATAAGTCTGTGGTCTAGGTCCTCCTTCGGGATCAGCGAAATTAAGGCTCCCCTCCACGAGTCCGGCATCTTGGCTGCTAAGAGTACCTCATTAAATACTTCCAGCATCAGTGGTCCAATTTGTTCTATGATTGTTTTGTAAAGTTCTACAGGTATCCCGTCCGGTCCTGGCGCTTTATTGTTACTTTGCTTCTCTATTGCTGACTTCAGTTCGGACCGTTATATTTTTGTTTAATAATTCTATCTCTTCCTCTCCAATTGCTTTATCATTTGCTTCCTCTAGGTATTTCATTATTTTGTCCTCACAACCTTTTTCTTTTTTGTATAATTTCCTGAAGTATTTAAAAGTGATCTCTTTTTTCTTCTCTATCTCCTCTTGCAAATTGCCCCTCTCGTCCATTAATTGGTGTATCAATCTTTTTTCTTTCATTTTCTTAAGTTTGTGGGCTAACCATCTCCCTGGCTTGTTTGCATGCTCGAAGTAGATTTGTTTAGTCATTTTCAGACTAATCTCCAATTTTTCTTGTTCCAGTAAATTTAGTTTGTGTTTAGTTGTTGTTAACTGGTTCTGTATTCTTTGGTTTTGGGGGTTCTTTTGTAGTTGGGTTTCTAAATCCTTAATTTCTTGTTGTAGGTTACTTTGTTGGGCATACTTTCTTTTATTTCTCATAGCATTGTAAGAGATTGTTATTTCTCTTCTAAATGCCTTCAATGTGTCCCATATATTTTGTTTCGAAGTTAGTTCATTATTATTTTCCTTTAAGAAGAAGTTCAGTTCTTCTTTCAGTTTGTTAGTATATTCTTCTTTTATTAAGTGAGTGTTAAGAGTCCATCTTTTCTTTGGTTTTCTTCTACCTCTCCAGGTTATTTGAATTGGGTTGTGGTCAGCCCAGTCATTTGGTAAGATTTTGCTTTCTTTGATTTCATTAATTAATTCACCGTTTATCCAAGCCATATCTATTCTTGTCCAAATTTTGTGTGGGTTAGAATAATAACTAAACTGTTCTTTTTTGGGGTTTAGTTTTCTCCAGATATCTACCAGATTCATTTCATTCATCATATCCTTACATGGCTTCGAAAATTCTCTTTTTCCTTTTTTGTTCTTACCCCTGTTACTATGATCATTCCGGTAGTCAGCAATAGAGTTAAAATCGCCAATCAGACAAATATTGCCATTTTCGAAATCTATTATTTTTTGGTGGAGATGTTTGAAAAATTTACCTTGATCATCATTTGGGGCATAGATTACTACCAGTAAAAATGTAATGCCATTAATCAAGATTTGTACCACCAGAGTTCTTCCTTCAGGGTCCGCCCAGATTAACTCCGCTTTTAAGTCATCTCTCACATATATTGCAATACCTCTCTTTTTGTGTTTATCTGCTGGTGCTGTGAATAATTTTCCCAGTTTCAGACAATCTAGGAATTTCTCCTCACTTTTGCTAATGTGTGTTTCTTGTATGCAAATTATGTCAACGTTTTGTTTTATTAGTTTGGTTAGAATCCTTTCCCTTTTAGCTCTTGAATTTAGGCCATTTATATTGATGGAAAGAATTTTCCTTCCTTCCTCCATTTACTTAAGTCTGCCTCGCTTTTTGTCTCGTAACTATACTGCTCTCTTCTTGTGGTTGATATGGGGTTGTTTCTTCTCTTTCTTGTTGTAAGTTGTCTTTCACTTGAGTTTGGACAGATCTTTCTTCTTTGTTCCTATGGCGGTTACGATCTTCCTGCATGTTCCTTTGGGTTTCCTCCCTAGTATGTTGATCCTCCATGGTTGTTAGCTGTTCTAGGAAGTCTTGTGCTTGTTCTATTGAATCTATTTTAATTTTTCTTCCCTTCCACGATATTAGCATCCCTTCTGGGATTAGCCATTTGAATGAGATTTCTTTTTTATTTAAGTAATTGGCTAAAAAATTATATTCTTGCCTTATGGCCCTCACTTTTCTTGGAATCTGCTTAAGAACTATGATCTCTTTGCCCTTATATAATATTCTCTCATCTCTGGCCATTCTAAGTATTAGGTCTCTCACGCATCTTCTTGAAAAGCGGATATGGATCTCCCTTGGGCAATTGTGACGCCTTGCGTAACTGGTGTTCACCCTATAGACTTCGTCGAATTCTTTCTCTTTTTCAACTAGTTCAGCCAACAAACCTGCCATTAATTGCTCTAATTCTTCATTTTTGGATTCCTCCACATTTTGGAACCTTAGGTATGCAGCTGCTCTGTCCATCTCAAGTTGGACCAAGGAATCTTCCATTTCTCTATTAACATTTTAAAAGTCTTCCTCAGTCCTTTCTAGGTTCCTCTCCACTTGTTCTGTCCTCCTCTCTATTTCTTTTATTTTTATTTCAGTTCTTTCCATGGCCAATTGCCTTGTCCCAACCTTATCTTCAACTCTCTGTATATCTGCTCTCATCTCCTCTTTTAATTTACCCATTTCTTCCTTCAGTTCGCTAATATCGGCTCTGGTCTCATTGTGATTCCTAATCATAATCTCCTGCATTCTAGACATTGATTGTTGCAGGGATAATAATGTCGCTTGTAGATTGGCATTAGTGACGGTCGGTTGTTTTTCTCCTGTCAAGGTCTCTTCTATAGTTTTCTGCATTGTTGGGGAGGCAGTTGCACTTTTCTACAGCCTTAACATCTTTTTTATAGTGTGACTTAACAAATCTTTGGCATACAAAAGGGAAGGATCACATTAGTGAGTTTTATCACTATATCATTCTCTTATTTAATAATAATTAATTCCCAAAAGTAAAGGAGTCCCTGTAGATTTTACTCTGCTCATCATTGCTGACTATAGGGGGCAGTGCTCATCTCCATTTTAGGACCATTGAGCCAGTGCTGTCCACAGACATTTCTGCATCATGTGACCAATATATCATTATGGAACACTGTTACTTTTCCACTGTAGTTTTACCTATTTATCTACTCACATTTGCATACTTTCAAACTGCAGGAGTTTGAGGTGAGGACAAGAGCTCACCCCATCACTTGGTCCTTGGGTCTCAAACTGAGGTGCCAGCTTTCCATCTGACAAGCCGACATCTTAAGTGCTGAGCTGCCATGCTGCTCTGACTCCCCAAAATCCTGCACTTGTATGTAACAATTGGCTGAGTCTGGAATTTCAGGGACAGTACATTATTGAGTTGGAAGGTCCATTCATTCACTTGCTTTTATAGTTTCTTGGGCTGTAGAGGGGGCAGAGGGGAGAGGCATACTTACAAACATGTACATTTGATGTCAGCCTTGTGGGGAATACCAGACAAGTTATAGGGCCAAATGAATCAATTCTATTGTAAGGTTACATTAACAGAATCTTGGAATTCTGAAAGCACATTTCTTGCTTTATCCCCTTTACAACTAGGAAGGGTCTTTTCTGAGCCTCTTGACCACCCACATTCCTGCTACAGGCTATGTTGCCTTTTCTTGTACCATTTTCTTGCTGCATCTCTTTCCCTGTTTCCCAAGTCTCCCAAGTTCCACATATCTTTACAAACCCTTTTAAACTCAAATTGAAAGGAGCTATGGTGGAGCCAGGGGTGGGTTTCTACCGGTTCTGTCCACCTCTGTAGACCGGTAGCTCTGAAGAGCAGCAGACATAGAACTAGTTCTATGTCTGCTGATGTGTTTGCCCACCCGCCCACCTGGGCTCTTACCTGATCTTTATTTCCTGATTTTTCAACTTCAGCTGCCGAATGAGGCACAGTGCAGTTAAAAAAAAAACAAGAAAAGAGGGCTGTTTCAAAGGCTGCTTCTCAGCACGCAGCATGCTAATGATGATTAACAGGTGCACAGCTCACAGCAGGCAGGAAAGCTGGTAAATCCCGAACTGGTAGTTAACCCTGTCGTATCCCACCCCTGGTTGGAGCAATGGTTAGAATGCAGTATTACAGGCTAATTCGCTGCTCACTGCCAGGATCTCGATCCTGACTGGCTCAAGGTTGACTTAGCCTTCTGTCCTTCCAAAGTCAGTAAAATGATAACATAGGTTGTGTTGTGGAGCGGTGGAGATACGAGGCAGACTCAGAGTGAACAGTTAAA
The DNA here is from genome assembly GCF_049901715.1 of Pseudonaja textilis. Classification (NCBI taxonomy): domain Eukaryota; kingdom Metazoa; phylum Chordata; class Lepidosauria; order Squamata; family Elapidae; genus Pseudonaja; species Pseudonaja textilis. The sequence goes on along the minus strand of NC_141998.1, from coordinate 12,059,292 downwards.
GGCTTTATTCAGGGAATAAAGGGTTGCCGCGGCTGCCGAGGCTAACAGGCAGATCAGCTGGCGGCAACAGCTGATGCCGTTTGACAACTCCTTTTATAGCCGGCTGTCAAATGGCGTCAGCCAATGGGAGCAATTGGCGCTCCCGCCAGAATGGCGGACCGGAGTGGGGACTTCCATCAGTTCTGTGAATACAACACTCCTTTCACCTGGCCAGGAGCATGCATAGTCCTGCAAATAGGCCAGCCTCCTGCGCTGATGGCTGGATCGTCTTAGTCCCAGAGGATCTTCTGCTAGGACTGAGTCCCTCGCTCCCTGGGTCGCCCTGGAAACTGCAGGAGCATGAGTTCGAATGGCGGAAACCTTTGCCCAAGTGACCGGCAGTGGTCCAGGTAGGTTCCTTCATTCGGCTTGCTTCGAGAACGTCTTTTGGGTTGGTGGGTAGACCGGGTTGTTTGGCTGGGAACCCTCGGTGTTTGCTGGGTAGACCGGGTTGTCTGGCTGGGAACCTTTGGCATTCGCTGGGTAGACTGGACCCTCGGCATTTGCTGGATAGACCAGACCCTCGGCATTTGCTGGGTAGACTGGACCCTCAGCATTTGCTGGGTAGACCAGACCCTCGCCGTTTGTTGGGTAGACCGGTCTCTTGATGTTTGCTGGGTAGACCCGTTCACTTGGCTGGAAACGGGAGTCATCTGAAGTCCTTTTCCAACATCTCCTCAGCTGGTCTATGTGTCAGCGCCACATGCGACCGTCGTCCAGGAGGATCCTATAGGACTTTGGCCCTGTAACTGAAACAACTTGTCCTGGTACCCATAGTGGGTCCCCTGCATAATTCCAGGCATAGACCAGGTCATGCAAGGTGAATTCCCTGGCTTGACTGTCAGAGCCCAAAGGGGTGCCAGGGGCGTAATGGGGGTGCAACCTGTCTAGGGTGGTTCTAAGGCACCTGCCCATCAGTAGCTCTTCAGGTGACTTGTTGGTTGTGGAACAGGGGGTTGTGTGCTGGGTCAGAAGGTATCTGTACAGTTTGGAGTGCCAATCAATTTGGCCAAACCTTGCCAAGGCCTCCTTTACTAACCTAACTGCCCTTTCAGCCATCCCGTTGCTTGCAGGGTGAAAAGGGGCTGTGAGGACATGCCTGATGCCCAGATTGGCTGCAAAAACTTCAAATTCACAAGAGGTGAACTGGGGGCCATTGTTGGATACCAGGGTGTCAGGGAGGCCATGGGTGATGAACACTCTGGTCAGGGCTTTTGTGACAGACAGCGTGGTTGTGGAAGGAAGCAGAGCCAGGTCAATCCATTTGGAGAAAGAGTCCACTATGACTAGGAAAGTCCGCCCATGCACAGGGCCTGCCAGGTCGATGTGAAGCTGAGACCAAGGGGCCCCAGCATCCTCTCACCAGGTAGGAGTGGCTGCAGGAGATGCTGGACTGGTTGCTTGGCATGGCTGGCACGTGCTTACCCAGCTGGAGATCTGGGCATCCATGCCTGGCCACCACACATAGCTGCAGGCCAGAGCCTTTATCCTCACGATGCCTGGGTGGCCTTCGTGCAGGACCTTTAAGATTGGCTCTTGTAGCTTAGTAGGGATGACCACCCTTGTCCCCCACAGCAAACAACCTTGTAGGGATGACAACTCTTGCCTGCGAATCTTGAATGGCAAGAGCTCAGGGGTGTACTGAATTGCAGGCCACCCCCTTCCCACCCAGTCCAGGACTTGGGCAATTACCTTGTCCCTTCTGGAGTGAGTGGCAATGTCCTCAGCTGTTATAGGCAGGTTGAGTTCGTTGACCTCAAAAATGGTGTGAATGGGTGCGGGGTCTTCGACTGGCACTGGTAGAGGGCAACGACTGAGGGCATCTGCGTGGCACAGGTTCTTCCCTGGGCGATGCACCAGCTTGTATGAATAGGTGTCCAGGAACAGAGTCCACCTGGTCATCCTCGGGGATAGGACCTGTGGGGTTTGCTTATCCCCTGACAAGAGGCCTAAAAGTGGCTTATGATCTGTTATAAGTTCAAAGTAGTGACCATAAAGGAATTAGTGAAACTTCTTTACAGCAGCAACTGCAGCCAAAGCCTCTTTATCAATTTGACTGTAGTTTCGTTCTGCTGCAGAGAAAGTTCTTGAGAAGAAGGCAGTTGGTGCCTCAGAGCCATTGGGGAGCCTGTGGCTCAGAACTGCCCCTATACCAAAGGGGGATGCGTCTGCTGCCAGGACCAAGGGCAGCTGCTGATTGAATTGAATTAAAACTGCATTAGATGTGAGCAAGGACTTGACGGATTTGAAGGCATGGGCTTTCCTTGGTCCCCAATGCCAGGGGGATTGTTTATCTAAAAGTCTGTGCAGAGGTTCTGCTATAGATGCTTTATGTGAAAGGAATGCAGCATAGAAATTTAGAAGCCCCAAGAAGGCTTGGAGCTCAGTCTTGTTGGAAGGTGTGGGTACCTCGTGGATAGCCCTGACTTTGGACTCAATTGGGTGAATACCAGAGGCGTCAATTCTGTAGCCTAGAAAGTCCACTTGCTTAGTGGCGATGGTGCACTTGTCCCTTTTAAGTTTAAGGCCATGCTGCCTAAAACGGTCTAGGACTGATCTGACTCTATGAATTAGTTGTGTTTTATCTCTAGCTGAAACCAAGATGTCATCAAAATAGGGACTACTCCTGGGAGTCCTTGGAGAAGCCTTTCCATTAGGGATTGAAAAATCCCAGGGGCTACACTAACACCAAACTGGAGACACTTGCACTTAAATGCACCCCTATGGGTGACTATGGTTTGTAATTCTGCAGTTTGGTCATCTACAGGGAACTGTTGGTAGGCCTGGGACATGTCTAATTTTGCAAAAATAGTCCCAGGCTCAAAGGTATGTAAGAGATGTTGGATGACAGGGACAGGGTAGGCGCTGATTTGTAGGCATCTATTGAGGGAAGTCTTGTAGTCTGCACAGATTCTCACACTGCCATCCTTCTTAAGTGGGGTGACTATGGGGGTCTCCCATCTAGCAAAATCTACTGGTTCCAATACACCTGGCTTTAGTAATTTATCTATCTCTAAATCTAATTCGGGGCGGATAGCAAAAGGTACCCTATGTGGTTTAAGGTGGATGGGAGTTGCCTGTGGGTCTACCTTGAATGAAATAGGGGTACCAGAGTAACACCCTAAATCCTCACTAAATACATCAGAATAGTCTCTGAATAGGGTGTCTACTTCAGAGGTTGAAACAGCATGGATATCAGTTATGCTGAGGCCAAGAGCAGGGAACCAGTCTAATCCTAGTAAAGTAGGGAGGGCCCCATCTACCACCACTAAGGGCAAGTGGCCTTTGAAGTTTTGGAATTGGACTAAAAACTTGCCTTTCCTGAGGACAGGGATGGTCTTGCCTTGGTAATCACGCAGAGTCAGGTGGCAGCTCAGGAGTTTCTTCTTGGACATTCTGGGATGCATCTTTTTTAGCGTAGCCCAGGCGATGATAGAAAGTGCAGATCCCGTGTCCACCTCCATCCTTACCTTCTAGAAAGTCAAAGATACTTATTTTGTTAGAGCCTGTTGTAGTGTGATCTGAGTGGTAGCAGGTATAGCAATCCTCATCTTGCCTTTGGAAAATAGCAGTAGGCTGAGGTCTTTGTGGAAAAGTTCTCCCTGCTTGGAAGACTCTAACTAGGAGGCCCTTTTTTTGACAGTTCAGGCAGATTACATTCCTGAACCTGCAGGATGCCCTGAGATGGGTTCCTCCACAGCTCAGGCAGATGGGTTGCTGCCTGGGGGCAAGGTTGGTTTTTTGCCTAGGTCCTTCTAGAGGGGGCTTCTGTTGTCTGAGGCGTTTTACCTTGATTGGGTCTTCAAGATCCTCATCTAGGGAGTCTTCCTCAGAATGAATAGTTGAGCTGCCTTGCCTAATAGGGTTTCCTTGTATTTCAGCTGCTGACAGAGCAGATAGCTCAGCAGCTTGGGCTTCCTCTATAGCTATAGCTAGGGTCAGGTCTTTTTTAGCTAGCAAACGTCTTGGAAGCCTCAGGTCCTTGACCTCACAGACAATCTGTTCTAGAAGCATATCCTCTAGGTAATCTCTGAAACCACATTGTAGGGCAGCTGATCGTAAAGCTGCCATATACTCACTAACTGACTTCCCCTCAGACTGCTTCCTCATTCTAAAGGCATGTCTCCTAGCGATTTGGGAAGGCTTAGGGGAGTAGTGGTTGGAGAGGATCTCTTGGAGTTCCTCCCAGGGAATAGTTCTAACAGAACGCGGAGTGACCAGCTCTGTGGCAGTGTCAAAAACTGCGGCTCCACAAAAGCTAAGGAAATAGGATTTCTTCCTATGGTCTGTGGCTTCAGTGAGGTCTATCACATCTAGGAAGCAGAAAAAACAATTTTTATATGATTCCCACGTCTCGGCTGTCGGCTTGAAGGGTGGGAATGCTGGATTAGAAGTCATCGTGAGGCGGCAGCATCTATATCCTCAGCTGGGAAAGGTTTTAAACTTCGCATTCTCAAAAGAGCGATTGCTGCTGCACCTGTCAGGCAGCGTCTGACTCCTCAGCTGTGGAGGCTTTTAAACTTCACACTCGCTGAGAGCATCAGCGGCTGTGACTAATCAGCTCTCAGTGGCTTCAGCTCTTTTTGAAGTGACTTAGCTTCAGCTGCTGAACATCTGGTCGCCTCTTATTGTATCCCACCCTCGTCGCCAGTGTTGTGGAGCGGAGGAGATACAAGACAGACTCAGAGCGAACAGTTAAAGGCTTTATTCAGGGAATAAATGGTTGCCACAGTTGCCGAGGCTAACAGGCAGATCAACTGGCGGCAACAGCTGATGCCGTTTGACAGCTCCTTTTATAGCCGGCTGTCAAATGGCATCAGCCAATGGGGGCAATCGGCGCTCCCGCCAGAACGGTGGACCGGAGTGGGGACTTCCATTAGTTCTGTGAATACAACAGATTGTAGGTATGCTGACTCTGTAAATTACTTAGAGAGGGCTGTAAAGTACTATGAAGCAGTATATCTACCTGCTATTGCCCATTGCTATTCTAATTTGAAGGACTGAAAGTGAATTTTCAACTGACCCTATAGTTAAATTTTGCAAGAAAGTCTGACTAATGTACACTTCAACTTCATCTGACAAAACTTTTAATTATGTAAATGCAAGGCAGAAAGGCTGCTTTCTTGATAGCTTATTAAAGACACTGTGATACAATTTTCAGCCACAGTAGAAAAGCTAGAGGGAGTTAAGACTTCCTTTAGATTACAAGGAAACTTGGGGTGACTCCTATATATGTATTTTCACCAGAGAGGCAATAAAGACACAGCCAGTTAATGTGCAGCTCAGAAGGATTTTTGGCTAACAATTAATATTAATTAAACTCTAATAATGAAGTAACGAAGAGAGAGATCTAGAATTATACGAGAAGCACACCAGAACATATTAATGTATCTCTTCAGAAAAGAAATTTAACATGCATTTGTTTATCTTCTTTTCAGCCATTTCTCTAGAATCATAAAGCAATCATTATGAAATAGACTCTAGTCTAAGCTTTGTCATGGTGATTATAAATCTTGGAAACTAGATTTAAGAACAAAAATACAGTGAGTGGTAAGGGTATTTTTTGAGGGGAATGCAAAAAAAAAAAAGACTAAAATAAAACCCAAACCAGCGTGCAAATGTACAAATGTTCTAATGAAATAATAATTTGAAACTGTTCATTCTTCTGAGAAATTACTTGTATACAGAGGAATTAGCATTCCCTTTTGAAGCATCCTGGAAGAGCAATCTAAATGAAATCTAAATCAGATCTGCAGGAATAATTTTAATGGAAAAATTGCCTTGAAAGACTGACACTGATTCCTACAGCAGTAGGGAGCTCTAAGCTAGAGAATCAGAAGAACATCCAGAAAATAATGATGATAAAAATCAGACTTGAGTGCGATAAAAACTAACTCATGATGTCTATTGCAGCATTCTCTGGCTGCTAATTCTGGGAACTAAAACATATGGAAACTCTGAATTAATAAGTTCTTGGTGCTCTCTGAGCTTGGTTGCTTTCTTGCAGAATTACCCAAACTATATAACATCATCAGTGTTAATAAGGACTCCTTATTAACACTAATGAAGTTACCTAGTTTGGATAATGAAGTGTCTACAAGAATAGCCAAGCTCAGAGAGCACAAAGGATCCCTCATTTCAACCTCTTCATTGATAGTACTGAACTAATTGGACATCAGGAGATTTGGTGCAACATAGCTAGAGAACATTAGATATTAGGGCAGTTGGGATATTGCAGCAATAAATTGGCAAGAGTAATGGCTTTTATGTTCAGGGTGACTGTTGTATCTCTAGAAAGATAAGTTTTCCAATCCTTGTACTCCTTTATAAAAAAAAATGTCTTTGAAATATAAATATTGAGAAGCACCCCGACATGATTGTCATAGCAATGTCTTTAGTTATTGAGCTACCTTAGGGAATAGCAGAGAGGAAAGCTTTTAGATATCAAGACAGATAGCATAAATGAAATCTCAGGTTTATAAGAATCTGGATAAAATCAGAATATTTATTTGTCCAATCCAAAGATAAATAACACAATAACAGAGTTAAAAAGGACCTTGGAAGTCTAGTCCTGCTTGAGCAGACTCTATATCATTTCAGACAAATGGCTACCCAATCCAATCCAAGCCCCCACAACTTCTGAAGGCAAGCTGTTCCACTGATTAATTGTTTTCATTGTCAGGAAATTTCTCCTTAGTTCTAGGTTGCTTCTCTCCTTGATTGGTTTCCATCCATTGCATCTTGTTTTGCCTTCAGGTGCTTTGGAGAATAACTCCCTCTTCTTTGTGGTAGCCCCTTGGATATTGGGACACTGATATAATTTGATTGATGATTTTGCAACGAACCTCCCTTCTTAGTCTTGTGTTGTGAAAGAACCATTCAATTCCAAACAAAGCAGAAGGATCTAATGAATTGTAAAGCACAAGGAATTGTAGGGGTGCTACTGAATTGCATCATGTTTGTTGATATAGGCCATGGATTACTGCACCAGTAATTAGAAACTTGCAGGTGCTCAGTCTCAACTGTTTCATACAATTAATTTTGGAATTAAAAATGTAATGCTACTTAAATATCTTTGATAAAAATGAAATAATATGAAAGAAACTAAATTTCTTGTTTCGCCCAAAGGAAGCAATAGCATTCTTAAGATGGTTAAACTCTACTGTGTTTTATAATGTATCTTTCATTTTAAAAAATCCTTTAAATTCAATCTTTAGTAAGCATTTGAATTCAAAATGATAGCTTAGCAAACCTCCAGTCATTTAAGCTATTTTTTTTCAAGTAAGTCTTGCCAATCTAACATAGAAATTACCAGATACACACACATGATCAATCATGCTGGAAGAGATGACATAGAAGTGGAACTTGTATTGCCAAAGATCTCTGGTTGCTCGACAACAAAAAATAAATCTGTAGTGATAATAAAGAACAATTATTTCATAGCAAAATTCTTTAAATGACATGCAGTCAAGAAAAATTAATATATATGTGTTGCCTGCTGCTTAATAAACTGATACAGTCAGTGCCCTCTGCAATATCTCCAAGAATAAATCCTGGAAATGCAATATATTTATAACTAACTCTAACTTGATAGACAATGGATATGAAAGCAGTTTCCTGGGAATGTTAATATTAACATATTTTCAAATCTTTGGGGGAGCAGAGGATAATTTGCATATAATAGACATGTGCAGTTAGAAAAGTCACATATATTCTTTTTCTCTAACACAAGGATGTCAAACTCATCGTCACAGTGTGGTTACATGACATATTGGGACTTTTTCCCTCTTCACTAAACTGGGTGGGTGCATGGCCAGCACATGACACATTCAGCCCCTGGGCCATGAGTTTGACACATCACAATACATTCACACTGCTCTAACACATCATAATACATACACACTGATGTAATTTAAATTATTTTGCGGAATGCCAGTGAAAATTCTTTTTAATATTTAAGGAATACAATAAGATATTACAAGTATCTTTAATCAACAAATTCCAGCTGTTCGAAGCTACATGCATCCATGAATGGATTATTTGGAAAGGAATGAATTATTTTTTTCTAGTATTTCTAAAACTATTGGACTGGTCCTACAAATAGAAATCCTCAGTATAGGAAAAGAAGTGGCAAATTCTGGGGGTGGAGTTTAAAAAGTGAACGGTCTAGAATCTCCATGTGGTCACAAGTGAACTAAGTCTAGCCTCCCTTGACTTTCATACACTCTTATCTAACTCTTAGCACATGCTAAGATTCCTGTGCATAGGCATGATTAGCAATACATTATTTTCATTGGACCATCACATATGGACCTGATCTTTAACCCCCCCCCCTCCCAAATGCCTGAGATTAACCAATGGTTAAGATATTTTGAGAGGGAATTCTCTCAAACAATGTTTTTTCAAGGCTATTGCATTTCTTTCATCTGAATGTTTTATGCCATTTCAGTAACATTAAATCTTGTGAAAATCTATGCAAAATGTATCACACTCTAATGAAAATGGAAGTGGAGAATGAAAAGCCTGCAAACCAGAGAGATGCCAAATAAGTGCATGTTATGTACAAAAAGTTGTATTTTAGATAGTAGAACATATTAAAAACTAAAAATTCAGTTTACAGTGGAAAGACCACGCAATGAGAAATGCACATTAAAATGCATACCTTGGGATAAATACATACACTTATGCATGCAAATATTCTTGTATGCTGCCAAACTCCCTGGACAAAGACTTGGGTATAAATCTCTAACCTCTGACTTTGCACACTACTAAGCCTCAGTTCTGCAGAAGTCTCTTAGGCACATAGCACAGCATGGCTAGATAAGAATCTTTATTTCAACTACAATAAAGTCGTATTAAACAGTAAATTGTCCTTTCTTCTTTCTAAGAGGGGAAAATATTTCAATCATACCCAGAGAAGCTTAGAACATAGAATAATAAGTTTGGAGGGACATTGGAAGTCTTCTAGTCCAACTCTCTGCCCATAGTAGGAGATCCTATACCACTCTGGACACATGGCCTCTTAGTCTCTTTTTGAAAGCCTCCAGTGATGGAGCAACCATAGCTTCCAGAGGCAAGCCATTCTACAAATAAACTATTCTCACTGTCAGGAGATTTCTCCTTAGTTCTAGGTTGGATATCTCTCAAATAATCTTTCACCCATTATTTCTTGTCCTGCTCTCAGGTGCTTAGGAGAATATATTGATTCCAACTCCTCTGTGACAGGGCCTCAAGTATCTCTTTTTAGACCAGATATATCTAATTCTCTCAATCATTCATAATATGGTTTAGCCTCCAGATGCATGTTTGTTGCTCTTCTCTGCACTCTTTCTAACATCTTTTTTGTATTTTGGTGATGAGAATTGGATGCAAGTTTCACCACACTTGTAAATCTATTACAGGTAGTCCTTGCTTAGTGGCCACAATTGGAACTGATAACTCCATTGTTAAGCAATATGGTCACTAAGCCAGACAACATGTGATTGTGATAGATTTATGATTTCATTTCTCATTTGGTTGTTTAATGAATAGTCTGCAGTCATTAAGAAATGACCACAATTTGCATTTTTCCTGCTGACTCTACTTATTGGAAGACAGCTGTGAAGGTCATAAACAGTTGTGAAGGTCATAAATGGTAATCACATGACCATGGGATGCTGCAATGCAAGACCAGTCATAAAATTACTTTTTTTAACACAATTGTAACTTTGAATAGTTGCTAAACAGGGCACTTGTTAAGCAAGATCTACCTGTACTCCTTTCTATCCACCCCATATTTCAGTGGACTCTTTGCCTTGAACTTCTTGTCTTTGAAGTTGTGCAATTACTGATTGCTATTATACCAAACATTTCTCATCAACTTACTTGACTTATTTCTCAGAAATGTTTTTTGGACCAAGTTTTGTAAAAACAAACTTGTGGTCAATAAAATAAGAATTTGATGAAATTGAAAAAGGTAGATGTTGTTTATCTCGCAAAAGGCATGTCAGAATCCTCTCAGAAGAATTTCAAACAAGATTGATCTCCCCCTTGTAAATAACTTCAACTGTACCATGGAAGACAATACATTTTTTGTCTATTACTGATAAATTCTTACAAATATCAAAACAGTTTGCAAAATGCTATTCAACCACAACTGCTGACAAGAAACTCTGTTATAATGAAGGTCAGGTAAATTGTTCCATGTCTAAAATAATTAGTTATACTTTTTTCTGCTATGTTTTTGATATTTTACTTTATTACATTTCTGTTGTTTGATGTTTTAAAATAGAACACTGGTCTATTACTGTAAATAAAATTTGGGAGAATTGAAGCCTTCACTAGTTGAAAATATATATTTGTCCTTTACAGGCTGTAATACTGTATATTAAAACCGATTTGTAAGATCCACTGAAATAGAAAAAAAACAAACAAATCAAGTATTACATTGCACAGGTGAATGGATCCTTTCTACCTCTTGCAATATTATTTCTTTTCTGATTTCCAAATAAGCACTACTTTCTTACATATTAATTTTGACAGTGAACACTTCACTAATGTATAGTTAATACAATAAGTTCAGTGGGAAGTAAAGTACACTTCACTGCTCTTCACACTCATGCTGAGAAGAAAGAAGCAGCTGTGACACTGAGTAAACAGTGGTGGAAGGAATATTGTAGGACGAAGTACAACATTTCTGCTCTGGAAGTTAGAACTAGCAATCACTAAATAAGACATGCACCTTCTCACTCTGAATCATTCCAATAGAAACAGCAGTAAGCTACTGTGGGAACATCTGCCATTAACTTACTGTCATTTACTGCTGGCTATGAGTAAAATCTATGGGAAGTATTCTAGCAGAAAACAAGGATAAATGGTCAATGTAAATGCACTCATATTGATAGCTTGGATGCAACTGTCGTAGGGATTAGAATGCAATATTGCAGGCTAACTCTGCCCATTTCCATTAGTTCTATCCTGACTGGCTTAAGGTTGATTCAGCCTTCCCTTTCTAAGGTTGGTAAAATGAGGACCCAGATTATTGGGGGCAATATGCTGACTCCATTAACCTCTTAGAGAAAGTTGTAAAGTATTGTGAAGTATTATATAAGTCTAAATGTTATTGCGATTGGAATTGATATTTCTTTTCAATAACTTCTTCAACCATCTGGTTGGAGGGATGGAATAACAGGACAAGAGAATGGAAAAGGGAGAGAAGGTGACAAGTTGTCACCCCCAATAAAACCTCTCCTTTTCTCCCTCTTCTGACCATTATAAAATAAATAAATAAATAAAAATATGCAGGAACACGAAGTGAAACCCTCTTAGACACACTTGCAGTTTATGTGAGGCTATCCAAGGAGGGTTAGGAATTTGGCTGGGAAGTCTATCATCATGCAATGGAGTAAATATTTTTCTGGCTAATGACTGACTCTGACTGGCTTCAGATATAGCTTCCAAACCCAACGTCTGATTCCTCTGCCATATAACTCCAAATAACTCTATGGAATTGGAACACAGAAGTATCTCTAGTGGGTAATAGTCTTGCTATTCATATCTAAGCTTATATAAGGAAACTTTGCCTCACCTTGACAAACAGAAGAGGCATAACCATTTTTCTTAATACAACACAGAAGGCTTTTCTAACTATTGTAACTATTGGAGGAATCTTCAGAAAAAAAGCCAAGTGGCCACTTTCTTCTTCAAAGTATCAGTGTGTGCATGTGTGTGTGTGTATGAGTGAAGGTTTTTGTTGCTATTCAACACAGGTTAAGTTTACCAGAACCTTCATCTAAGAGAGATGTTCCTATGATATGCCCTATGATAAAATATATTCCAAACATTCTAACATTTCTTGAGTTATTTAACCTAGCTTTAACCTGTTTATTTCTCTCTTTCAAAGGAGAAATGCTATTTTCTTAAAAGACTAATATAAATTGAAAGGCTTGACTTTCCCTGACTACACTCCATTCATCTTGATGTCCTTTCCTAACACTATTTGAGGTTTTAACATAACCTCTTCAAGCACCAAATGAATAAATTTAATAATTTTGCTTTTACTAGTCATAGCTGCCAGTGTAATCCTCCTCCCATCTTTTAAAAATGTTTCTGAGGTTCTGAAAGGTATTATATCCATCAAGGGATAATTTCAGGATCTTTTCCCAAAGACAGAAATTCTTTTCATCCATGATTTCCATAATAACCATTATATTTCAAAATTAGTGCTTTTGACCTCCATTCATCTTCTCTATGGCCTTTTGCAACATCTAATTATGGGAGATTCATGTGACAGGTGTCTAGAATTTTGGTTCCTTTCCATGCTTCTTGTTCTTATATTATCCTCCAGGGAGAGGTCAAGAAGAAGGGGGAATATAAATGTTGGACTGCCCAACATTTTGAAATGTTTGAATGTTCAAAGTGTTCCACTTAAAAATGCCATGGTATGTTGACCGTGAAAAAAAAAGAGGAAGAAATTTCTTCCCTATTCATAACATCTTGTTCCATGTGACTACCTTGTTAGACTATTTTGTTCCATGTGGAGTCTCAAGGACTTCAAAGAGTGAGGATATGGACAGATGATTTTTGTTCCTTTGAACAGTTGTTTTATGGATTTTTGGTGCATATATGATATTGTTGTTCTTTTAACTTTGTGAAGCCACTAGTTCCATGTGAAGTTGTCAGTCTAGTAATAAAACAACATAAACTAAAATATTATCCAAAGGAAAATTATATAGAAAAGGAAATGAATGGAAGGGAGAGGAGAGGAGAAGAGAGGAAAGAAAACAGTTTCCTGAGGTAAGATGGGTGGCCAATAAATTTTATAAATAAATAAAATGAAATAAGGGAAGAGAAGGGAAAGGAAAGGAAAGGAAAGGAAGGGGAAAGGGGAAAGAAAAGAAATGCAAAGGATTCATTGGTATCTTTTACTCATATTTTACTAAATAAGGACAAGCAGAGCATATTCAGTCCATGAAATCATCATCCTATTTCTCTATTGTCCTGAATATTATAATTCCTTAATGGAAGTTTAATTTTTTACTTGGAAAAACAGTTTACTGGCTGAAGCTGTTCTCCCATATCCAGGAAAGTAATTTACCTTATCTATAATATGGGAGAAATACAGAATGTTACTTAAATGTGCACTAAAATGAGACACAAGAGGAGATTTTAGATGAGGAACAAATATGGGTTGCCCATAATTAAAAATATTTCTACAGTAAATAATGCTTGATCAAAAACCACAAAACTTATTTATCATGCAAAATTTTGCTCTGCAACTTGATTGTTTTCCCCTGCCACTAGGATATGTAACTAATTTATTTTTTCATGCACAATCTGAAAAGCTTATTCAAGTGATTCTAAGGATGTATAAATCAGTGTGGAAATGATTTAGTATTGGAATATTTATCTTCTGTCTTCAGGATACATCAGTGTTCTGTCTCACTTTTCTTCTTTCCCAAAAGATGAAAGAATACAAACTCACACAAACACAGGCAGGCAAGCTGGCTCGGACTTCACAGAGTTAATTCTTTGGAACTGATAATATCTTTGGCATTCCAACATGCTCTGCCTGCCAAGTCCTAACTGATAACAAATAAAAATCTACTCACAGAAGATTACAAGGCAGTCCACAAAAATCATTCACGAAGAAAATCTGAAGTAAGATTAAACTTTGTCCTGTACAAAGTTCCAGCCGAAAACACACCCACTTTTATCCCCTGTGGGGTGTGGCTCAATGACAGCTCACTTTCTGACCCTCCCACGCCTCCTATGTTGCTGCTCATGTTTCTCCTTATGATGCTGCTTAGGATTGAGCCAACACTCTTCCTCTTTATTCCCTGTTAGGGGCTGCACCGATATGCCTTCCTCCTGATTAATCTCAGGCTGTTCCTCTTGGTTGTCTGATGGAACCTGAGGCATTATCAGGAGGAAGGTCCTGGGGAGTAAGGCATTGCCAGAGAGGAAGGTCCTGGGGAGGAAGGCATTCCCAGTTCCTCCTCCTCATCTTCCAGGTCTTCTTCCTCTGACAGCACAGGCTTGGGAATCGGGGCCACAACACTTCAGTATGAAATAAAACCAATCAAGTTTTATCTTGTTGCCTAAACTCTCTGCATGCTTGTCTGGATCTTTTCACAGGAGGGAAAACAGCTGCTACTCTGATAGTCTGAACTGGAAAAACGAAAACCATAAATATTTGACAGAGAGAAGGATTGCATTTGGAGAAAAATTAATGGAAATGCATGAATGATATTTGCCCAGGAATAATGTTTGGGGTTTGAAGGAATTCAGAAAAATGTTTCAACACTGTTTTTCTTCTCCTTGAAGAAAAAAAATCTATTAATAATATGACTTTTTTCTCTCCCTGTTTTGTCTTCTCTTAAAGAGGAGGGTTCAATTCAGTGATAGGTATCTTCAATTAAAAGGACCCCACCTGTAATAGTACCTCGTAGTACCAGCAATGAAAAAAAACATCTCATTGGAAACATTATTAGATCTGCTGCTAGATTAGGTAATTTGGAGGCAATATTGAGAAATAGGTTCATATACTTTAAAGAATATCTCTGATCTTTTTGAGGCCTTTTTAAATAGATTATGTGAAAAAAAGCAAACATGGATGGAGAAATGGTTTGACTACCTGCACTGATTCCTATGAGCTGGACAAAGATCTGGAATGAAAACATTTCTTTTTTATTTATTTGGGTTGTACGTATCATTTAGAACCCTGATTTTCCAGAGTTCAAAATCTGCTCACAATTCAGAACATGATTTTATCTGATCCATAGCTTGTTCTTATTCTAGGGAATCAGGAGCTCCAAGAAGGTCTCAACTCAGGAAAATATATTAATATTCTACTCAATATCAGTTCTTCAGAGCCTTGAATATGTTCAAATATTGAAACTGAAATGGGACTTCATACCCTTTATTTCTCCCCATTCTTTTTGCCAGTGACTTTATAATTACTTGAGCATAGGAAGAAAATGGATGATGTCTTCAGCTGTGAAGATGAGTTTGGATCCTTCTGGACATCATATATTCCAGTTGAGCAACAATGGTAGATAATAAAAGGATGATGATTCCCATAGAATGACATCATTCCTGGCTAGGAATGCTAATTCTCTTTTTCATTAGTTAATTATCAGACTTACATGCAACTTTTCATTAAAAGCAGTTACTTTAAAATAGATACATTGTTAAAGAAATATCATAAAATAACAATAGAATCAATAACAATTGAGATACAATGGTCAGTGCATGGGACAAGCAAAAGACATCCTGGGCAAAATAAAGCTGCTGCATTTGTAACAAAAAGACTCCATGGTAGGACCATCCACCTTTACTATAACAAGCTTGCCCTCCCCATGGTAAGGAACATCACAAAGAATAAATAAGTAAACAGACTTTGCTATGGTCTGCACAGCATTCTTTCCAGAATGTCAGGACTGATATAGTTTGGCTCCAAATCAGTTAGAAATCTAGAAGCCAAACAACTGTTTTCCTCTCATCTGATTTTTACATTAAAATGTCAAGTTTTTTCACCTATCCCATTGATGAAAAAAAAAAGTTGTATATTTTGTTAAATTCAACCTCCACAAATGCTCCAAAAACAGAAATAAATTCTACTTCATCCTTTCCCCTTGGCTTTTTATGTCATATGTAGCCAGTTGTGAATTGGGGAAATATAGATGGATCAAACAATTTATTTATTTATTTTCTATCTTTATTATTTTTACAAATAATCCAAGGCAGCAAACATATCAAATACACATTTTTCCTCCTATTGTATTCCTCCACGACAACCACAACTGTGGTTGTGAGTTGGGCTGAGTAAGAGTTACAGTCACAAGGTCATTCTGCTGACTTCTATACCTAAGGTAGAACTAGAACTTATGGTTTCATGTTGTCTACTCTGGCGCTTTAACTATGATGACAGTGATATCAGTAGTAGATTATCTCAGACTCTCATTGACATAAACAGTTGCTGAGACACGGAATGTACATATTCATGTATGCCTATCCATACTGTGGGTTCTGTTTCATTGTTGTTTTTCATTTATAAGCTGGTTCTTAGTAGACAGTGAGATTCAGTGAAGTGGGAAGGCCACTGAAAATAAGCAAATAAAATAAAGCTTATGGAAGTAGGCAATCATTAAAGTTGACATCCTGTCACATATTTATTAATTATGGATCCATTTAGATAATGGGCTTTATTTAAATTGCTGACAGAGGCATTATGCTGGGTTTCCAAGAGCAATGTGTCAAACATGGTCACTTGAGCAGTGAGAAACCCACATCGAGAGTATTCTGAAGAAAAGAAAATCAGCTCTAAGTCATTCAGCAAAATGTATATACCAGTGGTGGGATTCAATTTTTTTTTACTACCGGTTCTGTGGGCATGGCTTGGTGGGAGTGGCAGGGGAAGGATACTGTAAAATCTCCAGTCAGAGGTAGTATATGTTGGTTCTCTGCAAAATTTCCTCTACCAGTTCTCCAGAACTGGTCAGAATCTGCTGAATATCACCTCTGGTATATACCATCTGATCCTCAGAATTGCCTGTCCCACTAGAACAGCATTGTGCCATCGGGCCAGTATCAGCTCTTAGAGACTATAAAGATATTCCAGGGTCGGTTACTGGGACCAGAGGTTAAATCTTCCAAGCTGTCAGACTCATCCTGGAGTCAATCCTCAGGAAGCTTCTCTTTCACATTTTGGTGAGAGAGAGAAGTTCCCTGAAGATAGGATCCCCAGCATGAGTCCAAAATCTCAGAAGACTAAACCTCTGGCACTGGTGACTGACCCAAATTGGATCCTGCAATGTTATCCTGGGACATGTCCTCATTCCGAAAGACATTTTCCATACTGATCTGTCTCTTACTTGATTCATCAGGTCTTCCAACAGTTGTATTAGAATTTCTTATATTTTAAAGGTGAGAAGGCTACACTTTTCAATATACTACTACATTTACATATCATCTGCCTTTCATATGAGCAATGCTGAAGCTTTATAGTGTCTCAGATATAGTGTCCCAAATATTAATTACCTAATAGTAATAAATGTGCACATAAATAAAAGCACCAGATTTGTGGGGTATCTACAAGATAAGTAATGCCATATCATCTTTTCCTGAAAAACTCTTCAATGAAATGCATGTATTATCATAATATTATAATGTTATGCATATTATGCAGAAATTCACCATCCATTTCTCCAGAAATGATTAGCTTGGGAAAAAGTGAGGTTAGGTATTTTACTTTATTTATTTTTATTTTTTCCTTACATGGGATGAATTGTGAGAAAGAATATATCAGCATATTTTCTAGTTTACTGCAACAGTTGTATTTTTCTATTCTTTCTAGACTATACCGAATAAATCCAGCTTTCACAACATTGAACTTCACAACACTGAACTTCACTGGCCGAATTCACATGATAAAGTGAAGCATAAATTGGTCATTTAAAATTTAGCATGACCTGTGAACCCCATCATATTTTAAAGCTATAAACCAGAATTCAATGTCAGTCAAGACTAGGATGTTTTAGAACCCTAATTTTACAATTGAATGTTCTAGAGTCTAGACCCATGTTCTCAAGCTGGACAACTTTAAGACATGTGAACTGAGGAAGTTTAAGATGCTGGCTGAGGAATTCTGGGAGTTGAAGTCCACACTTCTTAATATTGCCCAGGTTGAGAAACACTGGACTAGACTACTAGAGATTTTACTTCATCATGCAGGTGTCCTGAGAAGAGAGATTTTTATTTCAGAACAGAAAAGTAAGATATTGAAGATCAATAATTCCCTCAACATTGTTTACAAAGTCTGCACTACTATTACTATTAAGCTTCTCATCACTCCGTATCACCCATCCCCTCCCACTTTGGACTGTATGACTGCAACTTTGTCGCTTGTATCCATATGATCTATATTGACTGGTTCCTAGTATGATTTGATTGCTTATTGTACCGTATGACTATTATTAAGTGTTGTACTTATGATTCTTAACTCTTGACAAATGTATCTTTTTTTTTATGTATACTGAGAGCATTTGCACCAAGACAAATTCTTTGTGTGTCCAATAACACTTGGCCAATAAAGAATTCTATTATATTCTAAGAAAAAAAATCAGGATTAGCCTGGACAGATTTTGAATGAGATACCAATGAGTTCTTCCCCATCCAATTTCCTTATGATGATGAGGAATACAATGCCATCTTTGTATACCAAATTGAATACTTTTGAACTCATGCTTAAATCAAGTCCCGGGAAATTCTTTAGAATGAAAACCATATTAGGTCAATAAGCTTATAGCACTATTTGCTTCTTGGATAGAATTATTGTGAAATTTAGCCCAAAGTGTTATTTGATACAAATTTTGAGAGATGTCAACACAGTTTTAATATTGCCATTATTGAAACTTCTCTGCTGCTTTTTATAACTATTTTTATCCCTAGAGCTGTCTCAAAATCTGACATGTTTCAGATTGGAGCTTCCATTGACTGTGGTGGTCTCTCATGGAAAAGATGAGACACAAGGGAGTGTTCTCGGGATGAGAGCCCAGAGCAAATTCCAGTGCTCCCTTTTATTGAGATTTTTAGCATAGCAAGTATAGTCACATTGTGGATTACAATAATTAGATATAGTACAGACTTGTTTACAGTTGTCTGAGCTGCTTGATTGTTTCTAGCGTTTGTTCTTAATTTCCTTACACTATCTCAGTGACCTTTATGCAAGCATGTATGTATAAGGTCTTAGACTAATCATTACCCAATACCCAAGTCAAAGTTTATTCCCACAATTGACTACTACTAACATGATATTAATGGAAGACAAAAGCCTATACAACACTTCTATTTTTCAGTTGAATAGCCTGTCAGAACACATAATTTTTTTTTTACAAAATTAGACACAGACTTGCAGGCATTTATACAGCAAATTTTGTTGTAAGTAATCTTCTAGCATTTGGCCATAATTAGTCTGCAAATCTATATATATTTACCTTGGCAGGACCACAAAACATATGTCCACACAAAAATAATCACAACAACGTGATCCCCAATTATAACTTCAGAAAAGGCAACTATGATCTTATAGACAACGATCGCTCATCCCTTGATTGGCAATCTCCATTCACTGGATGCAATACTGTTGAAGACCATTACAACATATTTTTACTTGAAGTCCAAAGAGTCATCAAACTATATGTACCAATAACAACTCCCAAAACCAGAAAAAAAAAACAGATTACCCATAACAATAAGGAAACCAATCCAAAAAAAGATCACTTTGGCGGAAAAACAAATCTGGCCATGTTGAGAACTTCAAAAGCTGATACAAAAATTTATGCCACCAGATAAAGACTGAATGTACCAATTATCACATTAAACAAGAGGAAAACCTTCTATGCACCAATTCCACACACACTTTCTACAACTTTGCAAACAACAAACTAAAAGACTCAAGGTCCATTCCCAGCCCTGAAAGGACCTAATGGTAAAGACTGCAACGATGACACATTAAAGCCAACCTCTTTAACACATTCATTGGTTCAGTATTTGTAAACAGCAATGGATCATGCCCAGTAGTTCCTAGTCGAACCACAGACAACTACAATGATCTAATACATATCGATTTTACAGAAGGCAATGTTGAAAAAGCACTACACAATCTAAAACCATCTCTATCTATTGCACCAGATGGAATATGTGTCTACTTCTTAAAAAAGCTATCCACTGCCATAGCTGAACCTCTAAGCATAATCTTTGAAAAATCTCTCAGGACCAGTTCCTTACCAAACCTATGGTCACAAGCAGGGTCATCCCCATCTTCAAAAAGGAAGACCCCAGCCTAGTTGAAAATTACAGACCAATCTCTTTATGTTGCATCACCTGTAAAGTCATGGAATCAATTATTAACCAATCCATTATCCTCCACTTAGAGACAAACAACCTACTCTCTAATAAACAATTTGATTTCAGAAAAAAACCATCCTTTAATCAGCAACTCTTACACTGCAAAAACATATGGACTGCACAACTCGATCATGGCAAAGCAATGGACACAATCTACATAGATTTCTGTAAAGCCTTTCATTCTGTAGTACACGACATACTACTCATAAAACTAAAATCTTATAGTACCTCTGGACACCTGCATAACTGGATAGAAGCATTCCTGTCAAACACAACAAATAGTCAAAATTGGGGGTGTCCTGTCAAATTCTGTACCTGTCAACAGTGGTGTCCCCCAAGGCAGTGTTCTAGGACCAACTCTCTTCACACTCTACATACATGACCTCTGTGATCGTATTAAGAGCAACTGCGTTCTCTTCGCTGATGATGTAAAGCTATTCAACACCACAGACAATACTGCTACCCTTCAAAAAGACCTCGACTATGTATCAGAGTGGTTAAAGAAATGGCAACTTCATAACTCAACAAATAAATGCTCTGTCTTACATATTGGCAAAAAAATAAAAAAAAATAAAAATACAAGTTGAATAGTCAACACCTTGTTGATGATCCAAACTCTGTCAAGGACCTTGGAATACTCATCTCTAATGACCTAAGTGCTAGAGCCCATTGTAACTACATAGCCAAAAAGGCATTAAGAGTTGTTAACCTAATCCTACATAGCTTTTTCTCTGGTAATATCATACTACTAACTAGGGCATACAAAACATTTGCCAGACCAATACTTGAATACAGCTCATCAGTCTGGAACCCACATTATGTATCTGATATTAACACAGTTGAGAAAGTCCAGAAATATTTCATAAGAAGAGTTCTACACTCCTCTACTCGTTGCAGAATACCTTATGCCACCAGATTCGAAATTCTAGACCTAGGAAACCTAGAACTATGCCGTCTTTGGTTCGATCTAACTATAGTATATAAAATCATATATCGCAATGTCCTTCTAGTCAACAAATACTTCAGCTTCAACCATAACAATACAAGAGCAAACAATAGATACAAACTCAAGGTTAACCGCACCAAACTTGATTGCAGGAAATACGACTTCAGCAACAGAGGGGTCAATGTCTGGAATACTCTACCTGACTCTGTGGTTTCTTCCACAAACCTCAAAAACTTTAAGCTTAGACTTTCTACTATTGGCCTCACCCCTTTCTTAAGAGGTCTGTACCAAAGTGCCTACCGTCCCTGTCCTATTCTTTTATTTTTCTTATATGTCCTCATTTCTTGTATTCATAACTATGTTTATCCTTATACCTATTATCTTATAAGCGATCGACAAATCAAATAAATAAATAAGTGAATAAATGAATGAATTCAACTAGGTTTATTTCTAAGTAGAGAAGGAAAAGATGGCCCTCTGATCTTCCTTGGAAGAAAAATATCAATTCTTTGCCATGAAGGATTAACAACCATCTCTTCCTTATTCTTCAAGGGAAGGCTTTCATTATAACTTTAAAAAAACCATTCCTTCCCAAGGCTAATTTTGACATGATATGAAACATTGGTGTTTTGTTTGTTTGAACAATTGAGGTGAGCACTATTTGGGTATTTGAGACATAATTAACACATTTGGAAGAGGTAGTGGTTGTACAAGGCAGAGTGAGGATGAAAAGTGGCTAACCAATATAACATACAGGGTGAGATTGAAATTGTCCCTCCCTCCATTTCCATATGTTGAGCCTATTTGTAAATATATATTTTAGGCACTTCCTACCTTATAGAGACATCCATGGGGTGTCAAACAAGTCAATATGGCAGCTTCAATATCATGACTTTAGCCACACACTTTTGATACTTGATGTATCTGCCATGTTCATAAAAAGGGGTGGGTCTTCAGTCCTACAGTTGCAACTGCCATCTTGACTTTTCAGCACCCTTCTGTTATGGACAGAATTGGTGATTTAATATGATAGGAAGCCCCAACAATGACTTCCAGTAATCATTTCATGGATCATCAACCATAAGATTAGAAGGAATTCTTAACAACTGCCATAAAATATAGTCCTAAAATATACTATCCATTCCGGAAATAATCTTTTCAGAACAAGTTGGTAGCATGCTGTTTGATGTTTTTAGGAACACTGGAACATCCAAAGGAGGTTTAAAAGGAAACTTTATGATAATTGCAATATGAACTCCATAATATCAAGTTGGATTGATTTTTGAATAATCATATATAGGATTAAGAGTTTAAGGTTAAAGGCCATGTTTAATATTTTGCACACTTTATTAGTGGTAAAAGTTCTTTTCTTTTTTCCTTTTCTTAATAAATTGTAGCTAATTCTGGTCAATTGTTATTAAATAATATAGGCATGATATGCGGTTAGGGTTAATAGTAGTTGCATTTGTTTTACAAAGCTGGATTGTTTAATATAAATTTTTAAGCGGGGTGACCAAATCTAATAAATTTGCTTTCATTCACAAGTCATAAATTATCTCCTCTTTCTCTAAAAATTTCAGATTAAAAAATAGCAACCACAAAAAGCTCACACATTTTCATGTATATTTTTGTATGTTTCATAATTATATATAATTTTGTTTCCCAACCCCCTTGAAAATATTCTCTGCCATGTAGTGTTTGTTTAAAATAGATGTTTTCAATTGATTTTAAGAAGAAAGAAAAGGAAAGGATGGAAGATAAAATGGAAAAAGATGAGGAAAAGAATGACATCTAGATAAGAAGAGAAGTAGGAAAAGAAATATCCTAATTCATCCATCTGTAATTCAAAGAAAGAAAATGAGAATAAAAAGTATCATTGTGTCCTTAAAACTACTGACCTTCTCAGTGTTGGCACAAAGGGAAAGAACACTAAAATAAGATATCTTTGCAGCTGACGGGTAATAAAATATGGCAATAAAGTGTACAGAGGCTAATTATTATCATTAGACAACTAGGACAGAGCAGAAAGTTAATGCACTAAATGTAGCACAGCACAGCAAACCTTTAAAAAGAATATGGAGGGGGAAACTATAACCACCCACCAGGCTTGCAAATTTAAAGGAAATGCTTCCAGGTTTCATAAGCCAAAATGTGAATCCAGACTGGCTTTTTTTATTTACTTATACAATATTTGTATGCCAATGAAGGCTGGGTAGCTAACAATTAGAAAATTCATAGAATAAGACAGGACAGGACAGGACAGAATAAAGTAGAATATGAATATTTTCTTCACAAACTGTTTATCTCAAAATGTATTGTCTTCAACAATCCCTCCTAAATATAACTTTATTTGATCAAAAATTGTCACTGCAGTTTGAAATCTGGAGGACTGCTTCTTTTGAATCAGTGCATTTGTTTCCATGGCAAATAAATTATTAAAACAATAGCAACAAACAATGTTGTTTCAGTGTTTGTTTTCTATTCAGAAATCAAAGGATTCACTTTATGCAGAAAGAGAAACATAATCCAATATTTCTAAAATGCAAGGTAGGAATTTCCATTTCAACCATAGAAGTTCAGTTGTCAATCCAGTGTGAACATTCAAGAATTCCAAGATGGGGCAGTTGGTAGCCACAGAGAAGAGGGGTCAATTTATTTTCCAAAGCACCTGGGGCCAGGAAAAGAAGCAATGGATGGAAGTTTACCAAAGAATTAAGGAGAAATTTCTTGACAATGAGAACAATAATCAGTGGAACAGTTTGCCTCTGAAGTTATGGATGCTCCATCACTGGACGTTTTTAAGAAGAGATTGGGCAGCCGTTTATCCAGAATGGTATAGGGTCTTTCCCTTGAGCAGGACTGGATTAGAGGACATCCAAGGTCTCTTCCAATTCTGTTACTCTATTCTGAATTCTAGTTCTTATCCAAGGCTACTCAATATAGCATCTCTATTTTAGGTGTCCAACTTGCTTACTATTCTCTTCCTAATGCTTCATTTTTAGCTATCTCCCTTCAAATGAAAATCACTATCAGCTTGGCATGCACTGGCAATTTTAGTATTGATTTATGCCTTTGGTGAAGAGGTTAATTAAATGTGAATTTTAAGCTGACAACATGATTAGCAGACTAAGGAAACCTGAATTCATAATACTTCCAGAGGCGTTAAATCAGTGGTTCCCAAACTTTTTCAGTCCACCGCCCGCTTGGTGCTACAAACTCATCCTCGGTGCCCCCAATGGGTGGGATTCAAATTTATGGGCATGGTCTAATTTGAGGGTCTGGCTTGCTGGTCACATGACTGGGTAGGCGTGGCTTGCTGGTAACGTGACTGGATGGGCATGGCTTGCAGGTCACATGACCAGGGAGGTGTTTGGTGGTCGTGTGACTGGGTAGGCGTGGCCAGGTGACTGGCAAACAAGTGGTCCTCACTTAATGGCCGGTTGTTTAGCAAGTGTTCTAATTTATGACTGGCCTCCCCAGAGATACTTGACCTGTTTTTGGAGTTTTGACAGTCATGCCCACACATACACACACATTCCCTTCTAATCCTGCTGGAGGAGGTCATTGGACTAGAATCGGCAAAACATCTCTGATTAGATTCTACTAGTGAATAAATTCTAATTAGAGATGCTTTGCCAATTCTTGCTGATTTGTTTTATTTGTATCTCTTTATTTTATGTTGAATTGCATTGACATGTGTGTCCCTTCTTGTGCACAACCCAGAAGCTTTTGTGATTCTTTGCAGCAAAAATTACCAACCTCTGGCTTTGCTCTACTTTTCAAACATGCTGCCACTGCCGCATTCTATGTGCTGGCCCCACAGGTCCATCCCATTGAGCCCACTGCACTGGAGGAACCTGCCCAAGCAAGTCAAATCAATGAGGTGAGCCTGAGAGAGGGAAAGAGAGAGAGAGAAGAGAGAGAGAGAGAGAGAGAGAAGGGAAAGAAAGAAAAAGGGACAAAGAAAGAGGGGGGATGGAAGGAAGGGACAGAAAGAAAAAGAAATAAAGAAGGAGGGAGGGAGAAGAAAGATAATGAGATATCTATTCTAGTCCAATCACCTGCTCCAACAGGGTTAGAAGGGAGTGTGTGTATGTGTGTGTGTGTGTGTGAAAGAGAGAGAGAGAGAGAGAAGTAGGTAGGTAGGTAGGTAGGTAGGTAGAGAGAGAGAGAGAGAGAGAGAGATAGATAGATAGAGAGAGAGAGAGAGAGAGAGAGAGAGAGAGAGATAGATAGATAGATAGATAGACGGGCGGGCAGGCAGGCAGGCAGGCAGGCAGACTTTTTGGATGAATGTATGAATATGTAGGTAGGTAGGTAGATAGATCTAAATTTGTAGGTCGGTAGGTAGGTAGGTGGGTAGACAGAAAGACAGGCAGGCAGGCAGGCAGGCAAGTAGGCAGGCAGACAGACAGACCAACCTTTTGGATGGATGTATGGATAGATGGACAGACAGACAGACAGAGACAGACAGAATGAATGAATGTGACAGCAGTGGCACTTTGGGAAAATAGAGTAAAGCCAGTGTTGTAGAGCGATGGAAGGAAGAGGCAAGAGCCAGAGTGAACAATGAACAGGCTTTATTACAGGGAATAAAGGGTTGCCGCATCTGCCTTCTAACTAGCAGGTTAGCTGGCGACAACAGACTGGCTCTGCCTGACAGCCGGCTTTTATAGCCGACTGTCAAACGAAGCCAGCCAATGGGAGCGGCTGGTGCTCCCGCTCAAACAGCAGACCTGGTTGGGGACTCCAACCAGTTCCAAAGACATAACACTCCTTTCCCCCAGCTGGGGACATGCGTAGTCCTTTAGGTAAGTCGGTTGTCTGCGCTGGTGACCAGAACGTCGTAACCCGGGTAAACTGCTGGCTGGCGCCAAGTCCTTGCCCCCGGGAAACGCCTCGGAGGTTGTTGGGGAATGGGCTTGGTCAGGTGTAGTGTTCTGTGAGTTCGGTAAGTCCCCCAGTTCGGGCTGACCTGGGCGAGTTGCTAGGTCCGGCTGGCAAACTGGTTCGCTTGGCTGTTGGTTTGGTGACTCTGGTCGGGAACTCGGGTCCTCCAGCAAACTCTCCTGGTCGACGGGGTAGACCGGGTCCCGCAGAGAGCCTTCGTCTGAGCAGATTGGCACCGGCAGGGAGCCCCTGGTGCTGGAAGGTCGGGCTGGGCCGGTAACAGTCGCACCTTTCCATCGCCTTCTGAGTTGGTCCACGTGTCTCCGCCACAAGCGTCCATCTTCCAGGAGGACCCTGTAGGATCTCGGACCTGTGACCGATACGACTTGACCAGGTACCCACAAAGGATCCCCTGCATAATTCCTGGTGTACACCAGGTCATGCAGAGCAAAGTCCCTGACCAGACTGTCAGACCCTAAAGGGGTGTCTGGGCAGTAGTGGGGGTGCAACCTGTCCAGGGTGGTCCTAAGGCGTCTCCCCATCAAGAGTTCGGCAGGGGATTTATTAGTAGTGGTGCATGGCGTCGTATGTTGGCTCAGAAGGTAACGTGACAGTTTAGAGTGCCAGTTTTCCTGGCCAAACCTGGCGAGTGCCTCCTTGGCTGACCTGACTGCCCTCTCGGCCATCCCGTTGCTAGCGGGGTGAAAGGGAGCTGTAAGGATGTGACGGATGCCCAAGTTAGCAACATACATACTGAACTCACATGACATGAACTGCGGGCCATTGTCAGACACCAGCGTGTCTGGGAGTCCATGGGTAGCGAATAAGCGGGTCAGAGCCTTAACTATCGCTTGGGTGGTAGTCGAGGGTAGTAGGGCCAGGTCTATCCACTTGGAGTAGGAGTCCACAACCACCAAGAAGGTCCTGCCATGCACTGGTCCCGCCAGGTCGATGTGCAGGCGGGACCAAGGGGCACTAGCACTCTCCCACCTGGTGGGTGTGGCAGCTGGTGGGGCAGCCCTGGTTTCTTGGCAAGGTTGGCATGAGCTTACCCAGCTGGCAATTTGGGCATCCATGCCGGGCCACCAAACGTAGCTGCGGGCCAGAGCCTTCATCCTTACGATGCCCGGGTGGCCCTCGTGAAGCACCTTGAGGATGGGTACACGAAGAGTGGCCGGGATGACTACCCTTGTACCCCACAACAGACATCCCTGTAGCTTTGATAGTTCCTGCTGATGGGTTTTAAAAGGAGCAAAGTCAACGGTACCTTGAGTTTCCGGCCACCCCCTTCCCACCCAGTCCAGAACCTGGGCAATTATCTTGTCTTTTTTTGAGTGGGCAGCAATGTCCTCGGCTGTAACTGGTAATTTAAGTTCATTAACTTCAAAAATGGCGTGAACCGGTGCTGGGTCTTCGACTGGGACTGGTAGGGAGCAGCAACTAAGGGCATCGGCGTGACTCAAGTTTTTGCCAGGTCGATGCACCAACTTGAATGAGTAAGCGGCCAGGAACAAAGTCCATCTGGTCATTCTAGGTGATAGTACCTGCGGGGTTTGCTTATCCCCTGATAAGAGTCCCAGGAGAGGTTTATGGTCAGTTACAAGTTCAAAATGGTGCCCGAACAAAAATTCGTGAAACTTTTTAACTGCAGCCACCGCAGCCAGGGCCTCTTTATCTATTTGACTGTAGTTCCTTTCTGCCGTAGAGAAGGTCCTAGAGAAGAAGGCAATTGGTGCCTCGGAACCATTGGGAAGTCTGTGGCTTAGGACAGCCCCAATACCAAAAGGGGATGCATCAGCAGCTAGGACCAGGGGGAGTCGTTGATCAAATTGAATTAAAACTGCATCCGATGTAAGTAAGGATTTGACTGACTTGAAAGCATGGGCTTCTTTGGGTCCCCAATACCAGGGGGATTCTTTGTCTAAGAGCCTGTGTAAGGGTTCAGCGATAGATGCTTTGTGCGGGAGAAATGAGGCGTAAAAGTTTAGTAGCCCCAGAAAAGCTTGGAGCTCCGTCTTGTTAGTTGGTGTGGGTGCCTCATGGATGGCCTTTACCTTGGATTCGATTGGGTGGATGCCAGAGGCATCTATCCTATATCCCAGAAAGTCCACTTGCCTAGTGGCGATGGCGCACTTCTCCCTTTTAAGTTTGAGGCCATGCTGCCTAAACTTCTCTAGAACCGCTCTGACCCTCTGTATGAGCTGAGGTCTGTTAATTGCTGAGACTAAGATGTCATCGAAATAAGGGACAACCCCTGGGAGACCTTGGAGAATCCTTTCCATGAGTGATTGGAATATACCCGGGGCAACACTTACACCGAATTGGAGGCGTTTACACTTGAATGCCCCTCTATGTGTGACTATGGTTTGTAATTCAGCTGTCTGATCATCAACAGGGAACTGTTGGTATGCTTGGGACATATCTAACTTTGCGAAAATGGTGCCGGGTTCGAAGGTGTGTAACAGGTGCTGAATAACAGGGAAAGGGTATGCGCTGACCTGCAGGTAACGGTTGAGGGTGGTTTTATAGTCTGCACAGATTCTTAAACTGCCATCTTTTTTGAGTGGGGTGACTATGGGGGTCTCCCATTTGGCAAAATCAGTTGGTTCTAACACCCCTTGCTTTAGTAGCTTATCTAGTTCTGCGTCTAACTTGGGACGGATGGCGAAAGGCACCCTGCATGGCTTAAGGCGCAGAGGAATTGCCTGGGGGTCCACAGAGAAGGAGATGGGGGTGCCAGAATAGCAACCCAGCTCGCTGCTAAACACATCAGAGTAATCTGAAAATAGTGCATCTACGTCAGAAGTTGAGACAGCATGGATCCCAGTTACACTAAGGCCGAGAGAGGGGAACCAATCTAGCCCCAACAGACTGGGGAGGGCACCATTAACAACCACTAAAGGCAAATGGCCTTTAAAGGCTTGCAATTGAACTAAAAACTTGCCTTTCCCGAGGACAGGGATGTTCTTGCCCTGGTAGTCCCGCAGTGTCAGGTGGCATCTCTGTAGCTGCTTCTTCGACAGTCTGGGCTGGATCTTCTTTAGGGTATCCCAGGAGATGATTGAAAGTGCTGATCCCGTGTCTACCTCCATCCTGCAGGGTTTACCTTCTAAAGAAATAGAAATTTTGATTTTATTGGGAGTCTGGGAAGTATGGTTAGTGTGGTAGCAGGTATAGCAGTCCTCTACTTGCCTTTGGGAATTAGAAGGTGGTGGAGGTCTCTGAGGCAAGGTACGCCCTGCTAGGCAGACTCTAGCGAGGTGACCTTTCTTTTGGCAATTTAGGCAGATGGCGTTCTTAAACCTGCAGGATGCCCTAGGGTGGGAGCCTCCGCAGGTTAGGCAAATGGAAGGTTGTTTGGGGGCGAAGTTGTTTCTCTGCCCCGCTCCTACCTGTGAAGGCTTCTGTTGCTTAAGACGGTTAATGTCTGATGAGTCTGTGGGGTTTTCATCACTGAGCACTTCCTCTGAATGGATGGTGGAACTGCTGGGCTTTAACAGAGTACCTTGAATTTCAGCTGCTGATTGGGCAGAGAGCTCAGCAGCTTGGGCTTCCTCTATGGCAAGAGCTAGGTTCAAGTCCTTTTTTGCTAGCAAACGTCTTTGGAGCCTCAGATCCCTGACCCCACAGACGATCTGGTCCAATAACATGTCTTCTAGGTAGTCTTTGAACCCACACTGCAAGGCAGCTGTCCTCAATGCTGCCATATACTCGTTGATTGACTCACCCTCTGCCTGTTTTCTAATTCTGAAGGCGAATCTCTTGGCTATCTGAGATGGCTTTGGGGAGTAGTGGTTGGAGAGGATTTCTTGGAGTTCATCCCACGGTACGCTTCTGATAGCACGAGGGGCGACTAGTGCTGTAGCGGTGTCAAAAACTGCAGCCCCACAATAGCTGAGGAAGTAGGATTTCTTCCTGTGTTCAGTGGCGTCTGCTAAACCGATGGCATCAAGGAAATGGCTGAAATGATTTTTGTATGAGTCCCACGTTTCCTCGGTTGGTTTGAATGGTGGGAATGCTGGATTAGCGTTCATTTTGAAGATGCAGGGTTCGTCTTCTTCAGTCGTATTTCGAAATTCGCGCTCTTAGAAGAGCGTAGGCGGTGACTGTCTCTCTAGGCTACGGAGGCTCTTTGAATTTCGCGCTCTTTGTGAGCACCGGTGGCTGTGGCTACAGTGCCCGTGGCTTCGCTTTCAGTGAGTACAGCTCAAAAAGCTACGGAGGCTTTTTAAATTTCGCGCTCTTTGTGAGCGTTGGCGGCAGCTGCTTCAGCGCCCGTGGCTTCGCTCTTCAGTGACCACAGCTCTTTTGAAAAACACGTCTGGCTAGCCTTCGATCACATCCCATCCTTGTCGCCAGTGTTGTAGAGCGATGGAAGGAAGAGGCAAGAGCCAGAGTGAACAACGAACAGGCTTTATTACAGGGAATAAAGGGTTGCCGCATCTGCCTTCTAACTACCAGGTTAGCTGGCGACATCGGACTGGCTCTGCCCGACAGCCGGCTTTTATAGCCGACTGTCAAACGGAGCCAGCCAATGGGAGCGGCTGGTGCTCCCGCTCAAACAGCGGACCTGGTTGGGGACTCCAACCAGTTCCAAAGACATAACAGCCAGAGTGGGAATTGAAGTCCACACAAGTTGCCAAGGTTGAGAAACACCAGCTGAATATATCAACCAGCCATTCTGGTTAGAGTTTAGCATGCTGCTTGATTCCGGCTTAGTCAATAAACCATGGCTAAGATCTTCCTGCTCCTTAATGCAGCTTCCCCTCTGCCCCTTCTCCAGCCCCCTGCCCCAGTTCTTTCTTTGGCATCTAATTTTGCAATGCTCCACCCTGGAGGAGGAAGGCGTGCAGAAGCAGCCCAGACTGGCAGAGGTGGAGGGAATGATCGCTTGGAAAGTACGCAAGCAAGCAAGCAAGCAAGCACAGGGCTTGGTCAGAAGAACTGGACTGCAGAGGGAGGCTAGGTTCTAGGTCCAGGCCAGCCACGTAGAGCTGAACTGAACCGAGCCACACACCTTGGAGAGCCGCAGCTGCACCCACCCGCATCCTGTGTGCAAGCCCGGCTGGCTGGAGAGGCGGAGGCCAGGCAGGCACTATGCGCTCCCTTGTTCTCCTCTGGGGAAGGGGCTCTAATGCTGGAGCACCCACCCCTTCCACTGCGCGCCTTGGGAGGGTTTTGCTTTTGGGCCTTCTGGTGTGCCTCTGCCACTTTCACCAGAAAGGGCAGCCTGTAAGCTAAGGCACCCCTTTCCACCACCTCCCACCTCTCCCTCCCAGGCTTGGCAAGGCTTGTTGCATGTGGGTTCTGCATTCAAGGCACCGGCTACGAAGCGATGAAACAGTCAATGGGCTGCGTGGCCAGCAGTCAGTGAGCCTGTGGGGCCAGCGCCTCAAACGCCCCCCCGCCACCTCTTAGCAATCCCCTGCTGGCCCCCTTGCCTTTTAACACCCCCCCATGGAATCTCCCCCAGAGGGGGGTACCGCCCACTTTGGGAAACACTGTGTGAAATCATTTTAAATGAGCTAGAAGTGGAAGAAAAGCATCTGTTACCCAATACTAGAATAATAATAATTCTGAAGAAGTTAAAACAAATAATGGATTTCAGTTCAGGTGGTTCTTGTGTGTTTGTTTGCATTTAAATTGACATAAAAGGAATTATTAGGTGACTTTAAGGAGGTTTTTTTTTTTTTCCAACTCCTCTCTCTGTTTCTTCTTTATTTTAGTTTCTAAGTTAGACTACGGTGCTCACAAACAATTCCACAGACATTTTAGTACAGTTAATACAAATGAAGGATATAAAATAGCTTTTTGATGTAAAACATAATTAATGCAATTATGTATATCTAATTTTGGATGTAACTTGATTTTTGTATATATTGCTGATGAATAAATACTAGCACACTTGATTTAGAACATGATAAATATTAATTCTCTTGCTCTTGAAAGATGAAATTTGTTAAATATATATCTTGCTGAGAATATATTTTTCAGAAAATGTCTTATATTGACTTGTTTTAACTAGAGATGGGAAGAAATTCATTTTGTTTACCTCTAAATGCAAATTCATCTAATTTTGCATTTTTTAAATCAAGCATACAAACTAAACAGTTTTCATTCACCATTTGTAGTGCTATGAGTTTTGCAAAGCAGTTTCATTAAAAAAAACATCTGTACATAATGCATATATTAATGAAAATAACCTAAACTCACATTATATTAGGAAAAAGGGTAAAGGAAGTAGAAATAAAGAGTGTGCGTAATATTAAGCAATTTGTAAATAAGAGTGATGGTATTTGAAGAAATGTGCTTCAAAATATTGTAAATACAAAAATGAATGCAGCATATTTTGTTTTTCAAATGTCAAATTTAAAAACCAAATTTGATACATTTTCAAAACAGAGAATAACCAAAATGGACAATTCAAAATTTTTGGTTTGCTGAGGAATATATATTGGTTGGTCAAGAGAAAAGGAAGGGATTTTTAAGCCTCCTTTGCTTTTAAGAAAAAAGACAAAGATAATCTGTAACTTCTTTTCATATTATTTATATCAATTGCAAATACAATCACAAATTTCATTTCCCCATTTACTTTGCTTGTCAGAAGCTGCCTGGGAGAATCACAAATAGAGATCACATGATCTCAGGCAACTGGCATGTATTCGCAATGGTTGCAACAGCTGTGGAGAAAGCAAGAAATTAATAGCAATAGAATATCCTTTAAACTTACATACTGTCCCAAAGTACTTTACAGCAATCTCTAAAGAGTTTACAGGTCAGCATATTTCCCCCAATAATCTGTGTCCTCATTTCACCAACCTCAGAAGGATGGAAGGCTGAATCAAACCTTGAGCCCCATCAGGATCAAACTCCAGCAGTGAGCAGAGTTAGCCTGCAATACTGCATTCTGACCACTGTGCCTCCAGGATTCCTAGGGCTATTAGGATCAAGCTAAAGCTCTCCTGAATTTGGGAACTGGGTTGTAATGTAAGTATGAAGCTGATACAGGAGCTGAAGTATGGTTATTGACAAGCATATTGTGAGAGTAAGCAGCAATTTCTGCTTAGCCTTCTATGTCTAAGATGCTCTGACCAGCTAGCTTGATGTAGCCCTAAAGTTAAGATGGCATCACTGGAAAAGCCATAATGGGTGAAATTCTTTTGGAAAGGTGTTTCCTAAGAAGATTTATAGCTGTCAATCAATATCAGATAGACTAGTCCTCTAGGGTTATGGTACAGTTTTAGTTAGTAGTTAAAGATCCAAAGACTGGATTCATGTTTACTGATTTTTATTTCCCATCAAAACACTGCATATGGAATACAGAGGGTAACCTGAAAGATGCTTCTCAAAAATTGTAGTTGTATTTTTTCTAAGGTAATGAATCATTCTTCTAATATAGTTATAAGGCTGTCTGTGTGAATCTTGTCAGAGATCTTTAGCTTTGTCAATAGCTTGTGTGAAATGATGTTCAACACAAAACTTGGCTATGACTTCAAAAGCTTCACTTTATTAAATACACACAGGGCATGCACAGAAGACATTATCATCAGAGCAAAGCATTCATTCAGGCAGGCGAGTGTGCCTTCAGTGTGCCTTGAAATGCTGCATTGCACTACTGCAAGGTGAAAACACTTCAGCAAAGGAAGGTAAAGCCAGGTGATCTGGACAACCTAATAAATGTGAAAAAGTTATCTGTACCTAATTGTGCATTTCTTATTCAGCTGGGTGTCTTTCATTAGTGTTTGACTTATCTTCTTTTTCAATGCAGTTTTTTTTCTTGGTAAGAAAACACTTTGAGAAGATTATCGAAGTTTATTTGCTCAATCTATTCCAAACAGAAATCTCTCCCCCCCACTTTCTTGCCATTTTTTAAAATAGCAATCAGTGGAATGTCACCTTTTTCACTCTTAAACATACTTCTTTTAACATGAGATACATTTCAAAATTCTTCATTAGACTGAATTACAGAGATTGTGATAAAGTATTACAGTTTTTGTTTGCCCTTGACATAGTCTGTACTCCTTTATAGCATTTCAAACACACATTACATACAGACACACACACAGAGAGAGACAAAGAAATACACAGAATGTAGGACTAGAACTCAGGGCCTCCCAGCTTCTAATCCGATACACCAGACTGGCTGTCAATCTTTTTTATACATTTATATAAAGGCAGGAGCTTGTTACCTAAAAGTAATTTATTTTACAATATAAACCACATGATTATGGTAAACATTTAGTTCAACTCTGAGAATGTTGGAATCCTATGTCATCATTATAATTATTTAATATCTTTCTTTACTTGCATGCTTGTTCTAACTTTAAAAAGTTAGCTTTGTTTAAGCCCATTGATGTGAACAAGCAGTATCTGATTTCTGTGTTGTTTAAGTTTCTTTTCTTTAATTGCAAAACAGAAACTAAATAGTCAACCAGTTATTAATTATATATTAGATTGTAGATATACTATGTTGCTTTTTCTAACAAAATCATGCTCTAATTTCAGTGTTGTGATCTGTTTTCAAGAATGTTTCTGTTAAAGTGGATGAGTTACAATATTATTTTCAGAATTTAGCCTCCTGCTGTTTTTAGCCCTAGAAACCAGTTTTGGTTTATTTCTCAATTTATTCTTTGAGTCTAATGATACAGTAGTTTTTTTCAGGCAACATATTTTATTAATAAGAGTTACTTTGAGAGAGAGAGACTGAAAACAGCAAACTCAGTAATTTCATCAAGAGTAGATTTGATTGATTTTCGGCAAGACATTCCATTCAAATATGATGCGGGTTACACTGGTTACCAAACATTTTTTGCTCCAATTTAATTCATTAATATCATCTTCTAGATGGTTTAGGACCACATGAAGGGCTGATTTTATCCTTTCCTGCTTGCTATGGATCTCAAAAAATTTCCTCTGATAGATGATAGAAAAAAACACAGGCTTCCTTCTTACACCATGGGTTCAGACACCACATTATAACTTTCCTTTTATACAGAATTGAATTCATCTCTTTCAGTAATTTTACTGTTTGCTTTTTAACTCTTATATTGGACTAATCCTGTTGGTTTTTATTCATTACTTCTGGTTCTTTTTTGCAAGCCACATAATTTGACAATGCATGTTTAATTATATTTAAATTTAATTATGTTTGGTTTTGGTAAATGAAATCAGTTGAAATGTCTTTAAGGTGTGTTATACAAATTCAGAGAGGATGCAGTTTATCAATAACTGTTAGCCTTGATTCTTGAATGAAGTGTAGTAAATAACACATTGAGAATTAATAAACTTCTTACTGATGGCCAATGGAAAAAGGAAACTGGAGCCGGTAGGTTTTCATTTGTGTAGTCCAACAGCATTATTATCATGTTATTTTTAATAATTAGGAGAAATTGCATAGAATTTGATATGTGGGGAAAATCATATCAGAAAATTGAACTTTTTAGAAGGGTCCAAAAATTTTCAGGAATCTATGATCCTGTTCACATCTTGTCTATCAACTGCTGGCACTGATGTTTGCATAATTACTTAGCTCTTTAAAAATAAAAAATTAAGGGCTTTAAATGTCAACTTTATACTGAGCATCAAAGCAATTAGATTGTCAGTTTAATCACACTAGGGAGAGATGAGATATACTTATCGCACATATTTCTACAGTTTGGTATCACATTAAAGTAAAAATAAAGGTATACAGTAAAAAGTCTGTTGGGCCTGAAGTCTAAATTTATACAAGACAGCCTCATGAAAAAGCCTACCTGCTTTTAAAAAAGGTTGGGAAACTGTTACACACATTAACATGTGCATCATTATCCCCAAAGCAAGATTCAGTGCAGACAAAATTCATTTCACATCCTAATGAGACAGTTGAATTTTTTGAGATAGTTCAGCTGTCAAAATTCAGTGCCAAAGGAATTATTTTTTCCTCAATCTTATTTTAAAAAATGTTCAAAGAGAATTCCTTTGCTCTTTCATATATAAGGGAAGAGAAACCCTTGAATTACATAAAGTTTGTGTAAACACTGCTGGATTTTATTTTACTTCCATTCTGCTGATGGAAGCCCACTTTAAAAAAAATATAACCAAGGTACCCAAACTGATTGTCTTGCCTGAGCTGAAGCAATGCAAACAAACTTCAGCAAAAAGCTATGTTGAAATCCCCTTTCTTTCTCCAGTCAACCTCAAGAAAGTCCCTTCGGGAGATACTAAGCTGCACATCATACATAACACTGAAATATCACCAAACTCTTATTGAGGAGGTGACTTCCGGTTTGAGCTTCTTCGGCGACAGACTGAAACCTCGTCTCTGCGAGGCTTTGATCCATACTCACCGCTGGAGCACCCCAAGCTGGCTGGTTTTGGGGCTAAGCCACCCCGTAGAGGTGGTGAAGAAGGGGGAGACTGCCATGCAGGGTTGAGGAGAGCCGCATTTCTCCTCCCCAGCTAGCCATTACTCCCTTTCCCAAAGGCGGTTGTAGCAGTGGTCAGAAATGGCCACCACAAAGAAGAACTCAACCAGAAAAGAATGTGCAGGAGGAAGATAAGAAGAGAAAGTTTTGGTTGACTGAGTCAAACAGCAAAAGCAACAAATACGGTACCCTGGAATTTAAATTTAATAAAATTGTTCCCAAAGAAGATTTTGGAGCTGTGAAGGAGAGAGAGAAGGGAAAAGATTAGGTTTTTTTTTTCCCTTCCTTATACTGACAGCCAAGAAACTTAAGCAAAAAATTGAAAAAAATCCACTTTGACATTAATAGGCATCTAAGCTGAAAATAAAAGTCAAAGGGATAATAAAGATTTCTGGATATTTAAAAGTGTTTAAAAGCAGGAAAGGAGAAAAAAAACAATAAAAGGGCAGGATCTGGAAAAATGGAGGAGACTGCCTGGAACTAAAGAATGGAACTGTAACTAAAAGGAACTTACAGTGAAATTTCAACAAGATTCCTCAAAGATAGATCTTAATTGAAACTTGGTAACAAAATAATAGAACCCCAGGAAGAGAAAGTGGAAAAAAGAAGCAGAAAGGAATAGCCTTGGATTATTTGGATTACTTGGTGATTTTTGGTTTTTGCATCTGGATGACTAAAATTAACCGGGTGGTTGTTTAAAAGTCTTTAAAATGGTATCACTCTTAGAAGAACTGAAGATGGTACTTTAAAAATGGAAAGAAGATGCACAAGAAGGGAGAGGTTCTTTTGGCTTCGTATTTCAATTCTTAGAAATGGAGATGTGGAACTATGAGAAACAACAAGAAAAGCTTGCAGAACAAGAAGATTGGGACAAAGAAGAAGCCATCTTTAATGATCAAATAATTTTAAGTGGGGGGGGGAAGAAAAGGGGGGAAAGAGAGTGAAAGGTTTAAGACTAGAAAAAACAACCAAAAAGAAGAAGAATTTGAAAGATAAGTATAATATTAGAAAGCAACAGAAGAGGGGATTACAGATGCGAGAGTTAGAAGTAGAGAGACGAGCAGGTAAAAAGGGGAGGAAGAAGAGGGGGAAGAAGGCAAGGAAAAGAAGTTGTAAAAGACAGAAACAAGAAATGGAGAAACAGGGAAAAGATATAAGGATTGTAACCATAAGCTTGTTTAGAGATAATGGGTGAAAATGTAATTGCAAAAGGGATTCTGCAAAAGTACATAGGATAGAATTGTTATATTATAAACAGAAATAATTTTAGAAAATATGATTAAAATGATGGATAAAATATTTACTGTAATGTAGTTGAATGTTTG
This sequence comes from Pseudonaja textilis, assembly GCF_049901715.1. NCBI lineage: Eukaryota > Metazoa > Chordata > Lepidosauria > Squamata > Elapidae > Pseudonaja > Pseudonaja textilis. The sequence goes on along the minus strand of NC_141998.1, from coordinate 12,021,802 downwards.
ATAATAAATAAATGAATTAAAATGATTGAGAGAATTACATGGGAACATTTTTAATTATTAGTAATAATTTATAGAAATATAAGTGAGAAATATGGGGAAAAAAGAATTAACTATGGAGAGTTTATAAGTGTTCCCAAGGAAGCATGGTATTTAATGGAAAAGAAATGTTAAAGATGTTAAGATTTTAATGATTAATGATAGAATTGAATTGGAATGGAATGTGTGCTTTATTTACATATATATATATATATATATATATATATATATATATATATATATATATATGTTTTCTGAGGTTCTCGGGTATTTATATGTAGATCTTTGGTTGTTCAGGTTTTCTCCCGCGTAAGATTTGAAGTATCTAGGCAACGTTTCGATGAAGTCTCATTCATCATCTTCAGGCTTCTGTCTCCAGCTCTATATATATATTCTTTTTAAGAATATAGTGCGTATTTTAAGAATGTACCAAGCAGAATTTGATTGGAAGTTATGTATTATATTGAATGCTATAATCTTAAAGGTATACATTGAAGCTTAAATAAGAGTTTGAACGGATAAAATTAAAAGATATAAAGGTGTCATACTCCAATTGGTAACTACAGGGAAAAATTTGTTTAATAAGAAAAGATAATATGGAATTGAAACAGGACAGATAAAAGTATAAATATAATGATTTGATTGAGATGAGATAATTAAAATAAAGTTGAGAAAATTAAAAGAGGGGAAAAGCTATGTAGAAAATATAAAACGGTAATAAGATATGGAATGGAATATAAAAATGAGCATGAAATTGAGTTTGGTGTCTGTATGAAGAAGTGATAACCTGAGACCATGCTATTTTCAAAAAAGATGTTTTATTTGTATTTTGTTTGTGAAAACCCAAATAAAAGTTTGCAAACAAACTTCAGCAAAAAGCTGTGTTGAAATCCCCTTTCTTTCTCCGGTCAACCTCAAGAAAGTCCCTTTGGGAGATACTAAGCTGCACATCATACACAACACTGAAATGTCACCAAACTCTTATTGTGGAGGTGACATTTACTTCATTTGAAAAACCAATAGTATTGGGTTCTCTTGATAACTGGGTTTATTTGATGGAGGAGGCAGAAGCAATAACAAGAAAGAACAGAAACTTTAAATCATTTGCTTTTCAAACTAATAAAAAGAGACCATAAATATTTCTAAGAACCTCAATCTCTGGAAATCTATCACAAATCCAGTGGCAGGATTTGTGAAATACCTTTTGTCCCATTATTGGTTGAATTTGTAGCAACTAGACAGAGAGGCAGTGTGAAAAGATTGAATGATGTTATTAGAATATGGGAGTGGGTGGTTGATCATCAGAAATCAGTGATGTAAATAGTTTATTTGAAATACTTTGACATGTTTAAAGGAGGCGGTTGTAAGCAGAGGTGGTATTCAGCAGGTTCTGACCAGTTCTGGAGAACTGGTAGTGGAAATCTTGAGTAGCAGAGAACCAGCAAATACCACCTCTGACTGGAGATTTTACAGTATCCTTCCCCTGCCACACCCACCAAGCCATGTCCACAGATCGAGGAATAAAAAAAAAATTGAATCCCACCACTGGTTGTAAATGGAGTATGCCATATGCACAAATATACCTCTGTTTAATTAATACTGCATTATTTAGAAAAAGCCTCTGATAATAATGTCTTGTCACAACTAAAACCTCATGTGTAACTTTGGTTAGAAGTGCTCCCTCCTTCTGTGTCCTTTTCAGCCACATATGAAATGACTGAAATCTGGCTATAAATTGCAAACTCAACCAAGGAAGGTTTATACGAATGACTTGCCAGAGCCTGTGACTTCAGGATTGTGCATGAAAGATACATAAAAGCACCTGCTGTTTCTTTCTTGATTTGAAATGCCTTGATTGAAAAGTACATGCAAATCCATTTAAAGCCTTTTTGTTTCTGAAAGGGAAAGAAAACACCAGAAGAAGAAAAAACATATTCTAGTACAAACCAGCTTTGTGGCACCCTCTGGATGTCTGAGTTAATTTTGCTCATAATTCCCAACTGTGCTAGCTGAGTGTCAGAGTTCCAACGAAACTCCCCATAACTTATTCAGCACTCAGAAACAAGGTTCATCCAAGTAAGAATTTATTTAAAAACTCATATTGGCACATCTGGGAAAATCTGAATCTGAGAGTTCTGGGTTTTCCCTCCCCAAAAGAAAAATAAAAGATCCATCCCTGTTGAGGTAATTCCCTGTTAGGAGAATGAGCGCATACAGGGAGACATATTTGAGAGTAGTGTTTAAATAATAATACACACACACAGCACACAGATACACTGTACAGTAAGTGTAGGTTTTTACTTCCAGAAACATTAAGCAAAGTCCAAAATAAGCAATCCAAAGTCATTCACAGGTGAATCAGTCAGTTTTTCAATCCAGGGATAATCCAATAACAAATTCCAGTGTCAAAAACAGTTCAGTATCAGACTTACATCAAATCCATGAATATCAGTCAATTAGAAGAAACAGCAATACTCTCCAACAGAAGGTAACCGAGAGACTCACTCAGACACACTCTCTTCTGAGACTAAAGCTAAAACAAACCAAGTTTCTGGCTCCATCTTATGGCCATTTGAGAAACCACACCTAATTACAGTTTTGCATTTTCTTAAAGATACAGTTTTAAAATGTTTATCCTGGTTTATATATTTCTAACCCAAATACCAGTTAGGTGACTTATATTCCTAACATTCTCCCCTTTTGGGTAAGACAATATATACAACCTTACATTCTAAGTCCATAATCTTCACAGCACACTGTTATGACTCCCCTTCAAAATTCAAACGAACAAAACAGAAAGCAGCCGTTTCACAATTAAATCAAACGGAAAGAAGTCTTACAAGATAACGGCTGGCAGAAACCTCAATCCACAGCATAAATCTTTACTCTGTCCGGCAAATCAGTCCTGGCAATAAATCTCCAGTCTCAGAACTTCTTGCTGTAATGTCCTACTCAAATAGTCACTTTGTTCCTGGCAAAATGTACCAGCCCAGCTGTGTCCTTTTATACTCATTGAGGCAACGTGCTAATTTACTGACTCACTCTCCTCATTCGCTCCAGCTGATTTTGCCTTCTCAACCGTCTTCTGTTTTTTACATTTAACCACAAATTTTCCAAGTTCTCATCTCCACTAGAAAACTCTCTCAAAACTTCCCTGTCAGCCATTCCCGGCTGTTGATCAGATAAGGAACCAGAGGAGGTCAAAGGTCCTGACAATTCTAATACATCAGGTCTGTCATCCTTTGTCACGTCCATCTCCTCATCCTGGTTACCAGTCCAATCACTGAGCCATGCCAGCTCATATTTTTCTGCCATGACCTCCTCACTTGAACTCATATAACAGGAGCTGAATCCAAGCCCGGAGCCACAACACTATCCCTCACCGCAGGGCCCTTCCCCCGGGTCTGATGATCCGGATGCAGTTTCAAAGGGAAACGTTCATGAAAGTCCCGAATGATGTCTGGAGCATGAACTGCAGACGCATCCGTCCATGAGCAAATTTCCGAGTCATCCACTCTCCTCCCGACTAAATACTGGAAATGACCCTTGAGCCAACGTGAATCAGTAATGCTGACCACCGTGTCATTAACCTCCGCCTCCTCACGGGGCGTTGATGGGGAAGTCGTACCAGCTGGAGCACGCAGAGGACAGTCCGGGGAGTCAGGAACCAAAAGAGAGTGATGGAATACAGGGTGAATATGCATGGAGCACGGTAAGGTGAGCCGGTATGCCACAGGGTTGATAACCACCTCAATCGGGAATGGACCGATGAAACGATGGTCCAATTTCCTAATTGGGCGATTGATCCAAAGGTGTTTCATGGACAACCACACCTTGTCACCCAGAGCTAACGGAGGCGGTGCTCGATGTGACCGGTCCGTAAACCGTTCATAGTCCTCTTTTGCTCGTTCAAGTTGTTGCCTTACTAAACGGTGGACCGCTTGTAGTTCCTCCAGAAAATCTTATGTCTCAGGAACCGGTGAATCCATCCAAGTTAATGGGAAGAAGCGCAGATAATAACCTACATTCGTGAAAAATGGTGTTACCCGAGTGGAGGTGTGCTGCGAGTTATTAAAAACGAATTCTGCCAATGGGAGGTATTTCGCCCAATCGCTTTGTCGCTGATTAACAAAACACCTCAAATATTGGGTAAGAATGCCAATCACCTTCTTAGTCCCGACATCAGTTTCCGGATGGTGCGCTGATGCTAAGCACACCTGAACTTGTAGTGCTGCCATTAACTGTTTCCAAAACTGCACAGAAACTGAACCCCACGATCAGAAACCACTCTATCTGGCAGTCCATGCAGACGAAAGATATGCTGTAAAAATAGCTGAGCCGTAGTGTGGGATGAAGGTAATCTCTGACAGGGAATGAAATGAGCCATTGTAGTCAGCATATCAACTACCACAAGCACCGTCGTGAAGCCCAACGAGGATGGTAAATGTGTGAGAAAGTCCATGGAGATCTCTCCCCATGGTCTGCCCGGAGTCGGCAATGGTTGGAGGAGTCCAGGGGGCACACCCGACGCCACTTTCGCTTGCCTACACTGGACGCAAGAAGCGACATAAGAGAACACATCGTGATGAACCCGAGGCCACCAAAAAGTCCAGGTCACCAAATGCAAGGTTTTATAAAATCCAAAATGGCCAGCAGCAGGGTTATCATGACATTCTGTCATGATGAGAGCTCTCAACGACCTGGTAGGTATGTATAATAAACCCCGATGTCGGAGCAAGTCCTCTTCAATGGACCATGGAGAATCAAGTCCGACGTCCCCCCATCTCTGTTGCGTCCACGCATCCAATTGTTGCACCTCTCGTATGCGAGCCCGCAAGTCTACTGGATCTTGCAGTACGGCCAAGGATTCTGGTGGTAACACCGTTCGTAGAGGAAGAAGATCCTCGGGACAGATATACTCGGGCTTCCGAGACAATGCGTCCACTCGGAACATAAGTAATGGAGAAATTGAACCTGGCAAAAAACAACAACCATTGAATCTGGCGTTGGTTCAATTTCTTAGCTGTGGTCAAATGTTCCAAGTTTCAGTGATCTGTCCGAACCTCTACCTTGTGCCGAGCCCCCTCTAAATGATGTCTCCAGGTCTCAAAAGCAGTCTTAATGGCCAACAACTCCTTTTCCCAGATGGTGTAGTTGCGCTCTGAAGCTGTGAGCTTCCTAGAATAGTATGTGCATGGGAAAAGAGGCACGCCATCCTTCGAAGCTTGTAACAGTACTGCTCCGATAGCGACATTAGAGGCATCTGTCTTGACCACAAATGGACGATTCGGATCAGGATTTCTTTCTTTAAAGTTTCAAAAGCCTGTTGTTGTGGAGGCCCCCACACAAACAGGACTTTCTTATGGAGGAGCTGAGTTGTGGGGTCCATTACTTTAGCAAAGTCCGGGATAAAAGTCCGATAGTAGTTGGCGAATCCCAAAAGACGTTGGACGTCCTTGACTCGACGAGGGGCTTCCCAACTACACAATGCCTCAACCTTTTTAGGGTCCATAGCAATGCCCTTGGGAGAAATGATGTGCCCTAAAAACTCTATCGACAACTGAAAAAAGAAACACTTCTCCAGTTTCGCATAGAGCTTATGCTCCCGAAGACGCTGCAGCACTTGACGGACCTGATGAAGGTGGTGATCCCTGGATGGAGAGTAGATTAAAATATCATCCAGATACACCATGACAAACCGATCCAGCATGTACCGAAAAATGTCATTCATCAAATGCTGGAATACAGCGGGAGCGTTGGTTAGACCAAATGGCATGATGGTGTACTCGAAATGACCATAACGAGTGCCAAACGCCATCTTCCACTCATCCCCCTTGCGCATCCGAACCAGGTTGTAGGCCCCACGCAGATCGAGTTTAGTGAAGATAGTAGCCTCCCGCAACCACTCCATCAATTCCGGAATGAGCGGTAAGGGATAGCTATTCCTCATGGTGATAGAGTTTAGTCATCTATAATCACAACAGAGACGCAGTTCTCCTGACTTCTTCTTAACAAAAAGAACGGGAGCCGAAAGAGGGGACGACGAGGGTCGAATAAATCCCCGAGCTAACTTTTTACCCCAAAACTCTCGGAGTGCAACCAACTCAGGCTCCAACATGGAGTATAATCTCCCCTTTGGCAATGAAGCATCCGGTATCAGGTCCACTGGACAATCATAAGCACGATGTGGGGGTAATCGGTCTGCCTCCTGTTCGCTGAAAACATCGGAGAAGTCTGACAGCTCCAAAGGAATTGAGACAGCAGGAGCGGCGATATCTTGGCCAGCACAAACATGCCTCAGATGATCCACACATTGTAGGCTTGGAAAAGAAATGGCGTTCTGCGACCAAGCCACCAACGGATTGTGCAAACGCAACCAGGACATTCCGAGCACCAAAGGGAGATGGAGGTTCGAGGTGACATAAAAACTTATTGCCTCCTCATGATCCCCAATAAGCATACGCACTGGCTGAGTAGCACAGTGAATGGGTCCCGACTTGAGTTTACGCCCATCTACGGTTTCCACCTTAATGGGTGGATTCACAGGAATCAAAGGAATTCCAAAATGTTTAACAAAAGCACAGTCCATAAAGCTGGTTGTAGCCCCTGAATCCACCAGTGCAACGGCAGGAATTCCTTCCTTCTGGGACTGTAAGAAGATACGAGTGTCCAAAAGCAAATGCCGAGGGTGACCAGGATTTACTTCGGCAATTTGGGATGGGGGTGGAGGATGTGCCCGACCTAGGGTTTCCCTGAGGTCGGGCCTACCCCGTTTCCCGACGGGCCAGAAGTGGTTTCAGACACAGGTCTGCGAGTCCTTCTCCAAGTGCAGGAATTTGCAAAATGTCCCGGACCCCCGCAAAAAAGGCACAAGCCTTCCTGGAACCTTCTCGAACGTTCTCACACCATTAAGTGAGGGCGGAGTGCACCTAACTCCATCGGCTCCTCAGCATTAACCATGGAAAACTCTCAGTGGCATGGGTTGTGCATGAGAAAACGAAGATGGTTCCATAACGAGCCATTTGCGTCCACGTTGCTGTAAACGAGCTTCAATTCGTAAGCACTGAACTATTAATGCATCCAAAGTTAAAGCCCGCTCTGCATGGACCAGCTCATCTTTGATGGCATCAGACAAGCCTTCCTGGAATGCAGCCATATGAGCCGGTTCGTTCCAGTTAGAGTCCATACACAGCAAACGAAATTCTGCAATGTATTCCTGCAGGGAACATTTCCTCTGATTAATGTCCCGTAACCATCTGTCCACAGTTTGTATCTTAATTGGGTTCTCAAACATCACTCTCATTTGTTGGAGAAAACCCTGGAAATCATTCAACAACGGGCTATCTTGAACTAACAAGGGAGTAGCCCCATTAGCAGCCTGCCCGGTTAATAAACTAATCATAAATCCTACTTTAGACCGGTCGGTTGGGAAGTCTTCAGGCCTCAGAGAGATAAACAATTGGCATTGACCCATAAATGCCGGGAACCTGTCCATTTGCCCAGAAAATTTCTCCGGCATGGATACTGGGCTTTTCCTCACAGGAGGGGCAGGGGGAACGTCAGCAGGGCTTGGTAAGCTGGAAACATAATTCAACAATTGTGTTACCTGATTCTGAAGCGTCACATTGCTTTGCAGTAGCTGATTATTTTGTTGTTGCTGCTGCTCTACCAAATGCTGCAGTTGATTTGAATCCATCTTGCTTAAAAGATGGTTTGTTTGTGGCCAGGAACAATAATGTTATGACTCCCCTTCAAAATTCAAACGAACAAAACAGAAAGCAGCCATTTCACAATTAAATCAAACGGAAAGAAGTCTTACAAGATAACGGCTGGCAGAAACCTCAATCCACAGCATAAATCTTTACTCTGTCCAGCAGACCAGTCCTGGCAATAAATCTCCAGTCTCAGAGCTTCTTGCTGTAAGGTCCTCACTCAAATAGTCACTTTGTTCCTTGCAAAATGTACCAGCCCAGCTGTGTCCTTTTATACTCATTGAGGCAACGTGCTAATTTACTGACTCACTCTCCTCATTCGCTCCAGCTGATTTTGCCTTCTCAACCGTCTTCTGTTTTTTACATTTAACCACAAATTTTCCAAGTTCTCATCTCCACTAGAAGACTCTCTCAAAACTTCCCTGTCAGCCATTCCCGGCTGTTGATCAGATAAGGAACCAGAGGAGGTCAAAGGTCCTGACAATTCTAATACATCAGGTCTGTCGTCCTTTGTCACGTCCATCTTCTCATCCTGGTTACCAGTCCAATCACTGAGCCATGCCAGCTCATATTTTTCTGCCATGACCTCCTCACTTGAACTCATATCAGTCACAGGAGCTGAATCCAAGCCCAGAGCCACAACAGCACACCTTATGCTTTATAGAGCCGTGGGCCTTTGTAAAATGATCTGCTATATTGTTTTCTGACACACAGTATTCTAGCTTAATCATCTTACTTCGCACACATTGTCTCACATTTAAATATCTTAAATCTCTGTGTTTAGTTCTTGTTTTAACAGCAATATTTGAAGCCATCTGTGTTGTGATTGGAAGGATTGGTACTGTTAGGAACTTTGAATCTGATGACTGTTAGATCGTGGATTGACGTCAGAGCCAGGGAACGTTGATCTGAAGGGCAAGCCAGTTAATTAGCACGTTGCCTTAATGGGCATAAAAGGACACAGCTGAGCTGGTGCCTTTTGCCAGAAACAAAATGTCTATTTGAATGAGGACGTTACTGCAAAGAGATCTCTGTTTGTTTGAATTTTGAAGGGGAATTCTAACCGTTTCTGCCAGTCGTTATCTTGTTATTTTCCTTCAGTTTGATTTGATTGTGAAACGGCTGCTTTGTGTTTGTTCGTTTGAATCTCCAAGAGGAGACATAACATTATTGTTTCTGGCCTAAACAAACCATCTTTCAAGCAAGATGGATTTAAATCAACTGCAGCGTTTGGTAAAGCAGCAGCAACAGCAAATAAATCAGCTACTGCAAAGCAATGTGATGCTTCAGAATCAGGTAACACAATTGCTGAATTATGTTTCTAGCTTACCAAGCCCTGCTGCTGTTCCCCCTGCCCCTCCTGTGAGGAAAAGCCCAGTATCCATGCCGGAGAAATTTTCTGGGCAAACGGACATGTTTCTGGCATTTCTGGGGCAGTGTCAATTATTTATGTCCTTGAGGCCTGAAAACTTTCCAAATGATCGGGCCAAGACAGGATTCATTCTTAGCCTCTTATCTGGGCAGGCTGCTAATTGGGTTACTCTTTTGTTAGTTCAAGATAGCCCGTTGTTGAATGATTTCCAGGGTTTTCTTCAACAAATGAGAGTGATGTTTGAGAACCCAATTAAGATACAAACTGTGGACAGACGTTTATGGGACATAAATCAGGGGAAACGTTCCCTGCAGGATTACGTTGCAGAATTTCGTTTGTTATGTTTGGATTCCAATTGGAACGAACCGGCTCATATGGCTGCATTCCAGGAAGGCTTGTCTGATGCCATCAAAGATGAGCTGGTCCATGCAGAGCGGGCTTTAACTTTGGATGCATTGATAGTTCAGTGCTTACGAATTGAAGCTCGTTTACAGCAACGTGGACGCAAACGGCTCGGTATGGAACCATCTTCGTTTTCTCGTGCACAACCCATGCCACCGAGAGTTTTCCAACCCACGGTTAATGTTGAGGAGCCGATGGAGTTAGGCGCACTCCGCCCTCGCTTAACCGTGCGAGAACGTTCGAGAAGGTTCCAGGAAGGTTTGTGCCTTTATTGTGGGGGTCTGGGACATTTTGTTAATTCCTGCAAATGGAGAGGGAACCGCAGACCCGTACCTGAAACCACTCTTGGCTCCTCAGGAAAACAGGGTAGACCTGACCTCAAGGAAACCCTAGGTCGGACACATTTCACATCCCCACCTCAAATTGCTGAAGTAAATCCTTGCCCTCCTCGGCATTTACTTTTGGACACTCGAATTTTTCTACAGTCACAGAAGGAGGGAATTCCTGCTGTTGCATTGGTGGACTCAGGGGCTACAACCAGCTTTATGGACCGAGCTTTTGCTAAGCACTATGGGATCCCATTGGTTGCTGTACATCCACCCATTAAGGTGGAAACCATGGATGGGCGTGAGCTCAAGTCTGGGCCCATTTGTTTCACCACCCAGCCAGTGTGTATGCTTATTGGGGATCATGAGGAGGCGATAAGTTTTTATATCACCTCGAACCTTCATCTCCCTTTGGTGCTCGGAATGTCCTGGTTGCGTTTGCACAATCCGTTGGTGGCTTGGTCGCAGAACGGTATTTCTTTTCCAAGTCTCCAATGTGTAGACCACCTGAGACAATTGGAACGAGTGACGCCTCCATTGGCTGTGGGAGACAGAGTGGGGTTGTCAATGAAACATCGTCAAGTTAATCATCAGACTCGGGGGAAGGGCCCTGCGGTGGGGGATAGTGTTGTGATTGGAAGGATTAGTACTGTTAGGAACTTTGAATCTGATGACTGTTAGATCGTGGATTGACGTCAGAGCCAGGGAACGTTGATCTGAAGGGCAAGCCAGTTAATTAGCACGTTGCCTTAATGGGTATAAAAGGACACAGCTGAGCTGGTGCCTTTTGCCAGAAACAAAATGTCTATTTGAGTGAGGACGTTACTGCAAAGAGATCTCTGTTTGTTTGAATTTTGAAGGGGAATTCTAACCGTTTCTGCCAGTCGTTATCTTGTTATTTTCCTTCAGTTTGATTTGATTGTGAAACGGCTGCTTTGTGTTTGTTCGTTTGAATCTCCAAGAGGAGACATAACACATCTGTATTGCTGATTGGTTGTCTTTGTAAACAACAATAGGATCTTTTACATTAATTCCCATATCAATCAATAATTGTTTATACAAAACTAAATCTGTACATAATAAAGACAAACATGAGAATTCAGCCTCAATTGCTGACAAACTTAGATGTTTCTGTCTAATAGATCTCCATCCAATCAATGCTTTTCCCAATAATACAGCAGTACCCGAGGTAGATTTTCGTGTATTTATGTCTGTAGCAAAACTTGCATCAGCATATGCAGTTAAACTCAGTTCATCTTTTGGCTCCAAATACAATGCATAATGCATTGTTTGTTTTAAATATCTTAACACACATTTAGCAGCTTGCCAGTGCCTTTCAGTTGGCTCAGCCTAGCTAATTGGTTAACACTGTATGCAATATCTGGCCTTGACCAATTACTGAGATAAGATAAATACCAATCAAGGACTGATAAATGTTCTTATCAAAAACAGGACTTTGAACATCACTATGGCAAAACTCCTGGCTCATTGGTGTTTTAGCGGGTTTACAAAGTTCCATTTAATAACTTTTTAGTAATTGGTTAATTTTATCTGCCTGTGAGATCTTGTATCCTCCCTTAGTTCTATCTATCTTTAAACCAAGTTATTGTTTGATTTCTCCTAATTGTTTTATTTTAAATTTCTTTTCTAATAGTGAAATTATCTCAGTAGCTTCCTGTTCAGTTTTGGTGATTAATGCTATGTCATCAGTAAGCAATAGCAATAATAAAATTACACCATTACTTTTTCTTTTAAACAAACATGGATCAGCCATGCCAACTACAAAACCTATTTTAATTCTTAACCTATTTTAATTCTTTAACTATATATTGGTTCCACTCATATCCTGATTGCTTCAAACCATAAAGACTCTTTTTCAATCTCCAGTAATCAGTTGTATTATCATTTTTGGGACCTAAAGGTTTCTTTAAATATATAGTGTGTTGCAGTGGTGCATGCAGATATGCCGTCTCTACATCCAAATGATTTACAATATATTTCTCTTTAGCTGCCCATACTAATGCTGCCCTTAATGGCTTTATGGGTAACAGTCCCATCTACACCTGTCTTTAGCTTCTATATCCATTTACATCCTATGGCATGTTTACCTGGTAGTAACTTAACATTTTCGTATACCTCCAGTCTTTTTAACGATTCCAGTTCCTTATCCATTGTTTTCTGCCAAGCAGCCTGATCCTTAGCAAGATACAGTTTTAGTTCACTACAATTACTTGGAACTGTATTCACTTGGCCTACAACACTAGCCTGATATCTATCAGGTGGGCTTGTTACACGGGTTGAACGTCTTGGTAATATAGGGCTTACTGGTGGGCTTTCCTGTGCTACCTGCTCCTGTTCTTCTACTTCTTCCTGTGCCTGTTCTACTACTTCCTCCCGTTCTTCCTCTTTAATGGCTATTTGTGGTGTACTGATTTTATCTTTAGGGACTATTTGGGTGTCAATAATATCATTGCTGGATTCCTGTTCCAGTTTATCCCACCCAATGTGCTCTAGAAATTTCGCACTAGCACTACAATAAACATGAGCTGTGCCTTGATCCCAGAATCTAAATGATCTATGGTTGGCCTCGTAACCCACACAAAATAACTTCTTAGCTCTATGTTGCCCTTTCAGTCTTACTTGTGAGGGAATATGCACCCATGCTGGAGCTCCAAATGTGTGTAAATAACTTAAATTTGGCTTTCTGCCATGCCAATGAATGAAAGGCAATTCTCCAGTTGTTGTATTAACTACATTGTTTAAAACATAGTTACTACACATTATGGCTTCACCCCACAGTGTTTCAGGTAAACCTGAATCACATAACATAGTGAGAGCCATGGCTTGTAATGTTTGCCCTCTTCATTCTACAAACGAGTTATGTTGTGGTCTGTAAGGTGCAGAACATTTATGTTCAACACCAGCCAATTTCAACATAGTTTGGAATCTTTTGTTAACAAACTCAGTCCCATTATCAGTGACTAATGTAATTACTTTACTTTTCATTTTTCTCTCAGCAAACCTGAGCCAGTTAAAGAAATGTTGGAATGTTTCTGTTTTGTTTTTCATAAGATAGCAGAAACCGTATCATGAGTAATGGTCCATAATACTCAAACTATAACAGGCACCTCCTAAACTTGGTTTTTTAGGACCAAATATGTCAGCAAACACAACCTCAAAAGGTTCTTTGGTCTTAAATCCATTTAGTCTGTTTTCAGGAGTAACCTTACTTTTATCTTGGCTACAGGCATTACAGTTTAAAAACTTGCTACAGGGTTTCAATTTTACTCCCTCTGACAATTCAACTGTTTGTTTGAGCATTTTGAAATTAATGTGCCCTAGACGTCTATGCAGTAAATGTATACATTCATCATGTGGCTTAACATTGTTATAAACTGAGTTAGCCATCTTCAACTGGTCATCATGTATCACATATAAATCATTTTCTAATGTATCAGTAACACTTTTACCCTCTTTCTCTATTATACAGTTATCTTCCCTAAAGGTTACTTCAAAACCAAGATTAACTAAAGCCCTTACTGATAATAAATTAAATTTCAGTTTAGGTACATATAACATAATTAAATGTTCATTTATACAAGAACAATATGCAGTACCTTGACCTAATGCTTTAATCTTCCATCCATTTGCCAATGATACATGTTGCTTACTCGTACACATCTTTATAAATCTTTTTCTATCTTTAGTAAGGCCTTGTGATGCTCCACTATCAACAACCACAAATCATGGTTTACAGTTGAATTGCTAGACATAGCTAAACTAACATTCTTCTTGGCCTTCTGGTGATTACTAGTATTCTGTTGTTTTCCCTTCTTACAGAATTTAGCTATATGTCCCCTAACCCCGCAAGAAAAACATTTCCTGTTGAAGTGTCTTGTGCCATCTTTACCAGGATAGTAAACCACAATTAAACAGTAAACAGCTGTCTGTATACAGTACTGTGTATTCACACCAACTCTCAGTTATCTGAGCCTGATATGACCTGGGCCCATAACCAGTGTTGAGGTAATTCCCCATTAGGAGAATGAGTGCATACAGGGAGACATATTTGAGAGTAAAGTTTGAATAATAGGCAGTTGAAGACAAATTCTCTTCTTGCGGTTGTTCCTTCCTCAGTTGGTCTCTATCCAGCCATCTTCTTGCTTCTTCTAGCAATCTTCCAGTTATGTCAGTCAATGCCAGTTTATCTCTGGGCAGGACTTCCAGTGAAGATACATAGTCATCATAACTTTCATCCAATGAGGAAAGACTGATGTAAACTTGATGCAGCTCTGAAAATATCAGTTCTTTTTCATGTAGCTCTTGAAAAGTTCTTTTCATGAAGTTTAAATGAGCTAACATATCTCCACATTTCAGAAGACATGCTCTAAACAGTTTACATGTAAGATGTATGTGTGCACCTACACTGTCATGAACATAAATCCTCTTCAAATTCTCCCAACACTTAGCAGCAGACTCTTCCCCACGAATATGGACTAGCTGCTGGTCACTCAGTGTTAGTCCAATTATACAAAGAGCTCATTCATTGTTCTGTTTAAAGTCAGCAAGCTTCTTGGCATCATCGTCATTTTCTGGATCCCAAACATTTACATCCGGTGGGTCTTGAACTACATTCCATAACCCTTCCCTACACAGAAGTAGACTGCACTTCATAGACCAGGAAACATAGTTTGTTCCATCGAACCGGGTTATCAGTGATAGACTTGTTGAAGTGACTTGTGACATCTTTACCAGGATAGTAAACCACAATTAAACAGTAAACAGCTGTCTGTATACAGTACTGTGTATTCACATCAACTCTCAGTTATCTGAGCCTGGTATGGCCTGGGCCCATAACCAGTGTTGAGGTAATTCCCCATTAGGAGAATGAGTGCATACAGGGAGACGTATTTGAGAGTAGTGTTTGAATAATACACATACAGAGCACACAGATACACTGTACAGTAAATGTAGGTTTTTACTTCCAGAAACATTAAGCAAAGTCCAAAATAAGCAATCCAAAGTCATTCACAGGTAAATCAGTCAGTTTTTCAATCCAGGGATAATCCAATAACAAATTCCAGTGTCAAAAACAGTTCAGTATCAGACTTACATCAAATCCATGAATATCAGTCAATTAGAAGAAACGGCAATACTCTCCAACAGAAGGAAACAGAGAGACTCACTCAGACACACTCTCTTCTGAGACTAAGGCTAAAACAAACCAGGTTTCTGGCTCCATCTTATGGCCGTTTGAAAAACCACACCTAATTACAGTTTTGCATTTTCTCAAAGATACAGTTTTAAAATGTTTATCCTGGTTTATATATTTCTAACCCAAATACCAGTTAGGTGACTTATATTCCTAACAATCCCCTACACCCACCATTCATCACATGGCCCAACCAACTGTCATTCCAACTGGAGCCATTCTTCCAAACACTCTCCTCCATGTACAGAGTAACATGTCCTTGACTCCCTGTGAAAGAATTTTGTTGAGTCTAATGTTCTATTGCTCTATAAAATCCCTTCTCCCAAATTCCCAGACACGAATAGTGGCAGCCTCAGAGTTTCTGACAGGCTCCCCCCCCACCCCCCGCAGGAGAAAATCACATCCTGGGGCAAAGAAAAATACAGGGGGTTAATCCTACTATCCAACAGTCAATTTAACCACCTCCCCCCCCACCCCCGGTGGACCCTTTGGCTTGTCTGGGAATTTATCATGAAATTGTTTTACCAACTTATCTGCCTTGACATCTCAACTCTTAACCCAAGTAGCTTCCGACAAAGGGTACTCCTTCCAATATCCTAAATGCTGTAACTTGCCTGTATACAACCTAGACTCCAAAATGTTCTTCACTTCATAATGGGTTTTTTCTTGTATTGCAATTGGTTTGGGGGTAGCTGCTATTGGAAGTCTTAACCTTGAGATCATAGCAGGTTTTAATAGACTACTGTGGAATACAGGGTATATTTTCCCTAATATTCTAGGGAGGCTAATTTGGACAGTTACTGGATTTATCACTTTCACTGTGGGGAAAGGTTGAACAAATTTTGGTTCTAGTTTTTTGCCAGGCAATTTTAATCTAAGGTATTTGGTTGACAAGTGAACTCTGTCTTGAACTTTGAAGGGAGGTTTACCAGCCTGCTTTTTATATTTCTCCGCTGGTTCCATTAGAGCTCTTTTTGTACTCTCCCAACCTTTCATGAATCCATCCATTCTGTTAAAGAGATGGAGGAGGATGGCTCTGTGGACAATTCTGGCATGGGAACAAATTCTATACCACTGGTGATTTGAAAGGGAGTCAATCCTGTACTACTGTGTACCATGTTGTTATAAGCTACTTCAGCAAAGAGTAACAAATCAGCTCAATTCTCCTGTTGATAATCTACATATCATCTGTGCAGCAGCGAATCCACATCTAACAGCCTGGGCATATGCCAAAGCCTCACGTAGGCAAAGGCGTTTCGATACCTGCAAGACCTCACGTAGGCTGAAAGCAGGTATCAGGAACAAAAGGATGCTGCCCACCTTGGGCTACTGGCTGGACTGCAGGTGCAGATTGATTACTTTGTATCCCTTAAGCACTGTGATTGGACGCTACAATGTATCCACTGAGACCCCCCACTCTTTTAACATGTAAAGTAGACTGAACTTTCTCTTTTGTGACGTTTAACAACGTGTGTTCAATAAAAGAGCTTCCCTGAGTGCGTGTTCGGGGCTGCTCATCCAAGACTGAACCGGCTTGGTCTCTTTCTTGATGCATTGGACTCAATGAGAAGCCCTCCTAATGCGGAGCAAAGCCACATCTGGTGACCCCGACGTGATCTGCTGAAAAGAAGCACACCCGCCCGCCTTCGACCTCCCATCTCACCCGGCCGGACGAGCCAGTTGCAACCCAGGGACGCCGTCTAGTGTCACGGATCCCTCCCCAGGAGAAAATCCTCCCTTCAGGTGAGTATGGGCAGGAAATTCTCTAAAGCGCAGATGGTGCATCTGCAAGAATTAAGGGAATTAACGAAGAGCTCAATTTTGATTCTTAGGAGTCAGGGCAAAATGCTCCCGGCTCCAACTAAAAAGGACCTCATAGCCCTTTTAAAGTACATCCACATGCAATGTCCGGCTTATCCGGAAAAGGGGTCCTTAAAAGTCTCCACATGGCAACGTTTGGGTGACTTTTTTTCATGATACTCCCAGGGCTCCGCCAAAGATTTTAACCACCTGGCGGATAATTATGGAATGTTTAAAAGTTCACAGCTCAGCGCTGACTAACGCTGGCACACACACCCCTGCGGGAGGTCCCCCTCCCTATGCTGCTGAGACCAAAACCAAAGACGCTCTCCCACTGGAAGCCTCTTCCCCCACAGCTCCTGAACCCTCGGTTCCTCCTAAATTAAATCCCGCGGGGGATCAGACACCCATGGGAGCAGTTGCACAAGCCATGGCACAGGGGCGCAAGGAGGGCTCTCTTACCCTAGAGGAGCTCTCCCTCTGCCCCATAGAATATGTGGGGGATGGAGCTGGGAATATGGTGCCTAGGCTTGAACCCTTATCCATGAAATTAATTAGAGATTTAAAACAAGCTGTGGCCATGTATGGCATTCAGGCACCGTATGTCAGAGGTCTCATTAACACCATCAGCACCTCCTTTTTTATGCTACCCCAAGATTGGAAAGACCTCTTCCAAATGATACTGACAGGACCGCAGTACGTTGTGTGGGAATCAGACTTTCATGCCGAAGCTGAGAAAGTTGCTCACGATCGTGGCTCAAAAGCAGATCAAATTTTTGGCATGGGCCTATTCGCTGACTTAACATCCCAGACAACGATCCCACAGCGAGTTCTCGCCCTTGTCAGTATCATTGCTATCAAAGCCCTTGATAAGGTCGATGATCCTGCCTCTGGGGCCATAGGCTCCTTTTCCAAAATTACCCAGGGATCACATCAGCCTTATGCTGAATTCATAGAGGAGCTCCAAAAGGCTGTCCAGAGGCAAATTTCAAATGGAGAGGCCCACAGAGAGCTTCTGTTGAAATTAGCCTTTGAGAATGCAAATGAGGATTGCAAAAGGATTCTGCAGCCTCTGGCTGCCCGAGGGGGGGCTTCCCTCTCAGACTATCTAAAGGCTTGCAGAATCATGGGGACTGTTTCCTACAATATGGAACACCTGGCAATGGCCCTGTAGCAAGCAAATTCTCAAAACAGGCCGGCTGGGAATTGCTTCAATTGTGGGAAACCAGGCCACTTCAAAGCACAATGTAGGGCTAGGGACAATCCACAAAACAACAACAAGCCAAAAACAATTTGCCCAAGGTGCAAAAAAGGGTACCACTGGGAAAACCAGTGTCGCAGCAGCACCCCCCAACCGCAGGGAAACTAGAGGGGGGGCAGTCAGCCAGCCCCACTCCAAAGGCTGACACCATATCTTTCCAATTAGTTGCTTCTGAAGATATGGAAATTGACATCCCAGGCACTGTGTACTTTCTCCCCACGTGTCTGAAAACCATCCCTCCTGCCATGACACCCCTCATAATTTATCCCATCCAGGACCTCATGGCAAAAGGAATTATTGCATCTCCATTTCTGAGAGATTCCGATGACTTTTCCTCAGTTGCCATAGCGGTAATTGGAAATACTCCCACAAAATTTAGCAAGGGAGAACTAGTGGCAACTGCTGTTCCAGTACCTGTTAAAACTGAAGATGCCTGGGCATTCGCTGTCCATCAATCTATGGAATGAGCCAGGCCTGTATTACAATTCACAATCAATGATAAGGTCTTTTCGGGTCTCTTAGATACTGGAGCTGACGTTAGTGTCATTCGAACAGCTGAGTGGCCGGACGACTGGCCCCTGGAAACTGCCCCGGCCGTTCGGGGAGTGGGAGGAGTTCAGCACGCCCACCGTAGCAAACACTGGCTACCGGTGAGTTCATCTGATGTCTCTCGCACTGCCTACCTCCAACCCTTGGTGCTTCCACTACACACTAACCTGTGGGGCCGTGATCTCCTGTCTCAACTTAATGCAAAACTCATCATAGACTAATGGCATCCTCCACTGAAACCCCACTACGGCTGCAACTAAAAACCACAGAGCCTGTTTGGGTGGATCAGTGGCCCCTCACTATAGACAAATTAGAAGCCTTGCAATCACTTGTCCAGGACCAAATTGTCAAAGGGCATGTTGAACCATCTGTCAGCCCATACAACACCCCCATTTTTGTTGTAAAGAAAAAATCAGGGAAATGGAGGCTCTTACAGGATTTCAGGGCCTTGAACATGATTATAAAACCAATGGGGGCATTACAATGTGGTCTGCCAAATCCCAATATCATCCCTGAAAAATTTGATCTCATGGTTGTTGACCTAAAGGATTGTTTTTTTTCTATCCCACTGCATGAACTTGACCGCGCCTTGTTCACCTTTACTCTGCCTCGCTTGAATAACTCCTCTCCCTCCTCTCGCTTTCAATGGAAAGTCCTACCTCAGGGCATGCTCAACAGCCCCACCATGTGTCAGCACTATGTAAATAAGGTCCTGTTACCCTATCGTTCTTCCTATCCACAATTTCTGGTGTATCATTACATGGATGACATCCTTGTTGCTGCTCCTGGACCCTCAGGTACAGTGTTTGCTTCGTTCTCTTTCCTGAAAGCCATCCTCGCAAAGGGAGGCTTGCACATAGCGCCTGAAAAGGTACAAGTGCTGACTCCCTATGCATATCTAGGCTATAAAATGCTCTCAACTACTGCCTATCCTTCACTCCCCTCACTCTCTCTGCCTCCTCAACCTACCCTAGTTCAGCTTCAACAATATCTGGGCACCATTAATTGGGCCCGACCTTTCCTGTCACTAACCACTGACACTCTTTCTCCACTGTTCGAAGCCCTTACTTGGGGAAAAGGGCCCGCTGACAAGATATCCTTGCAGCAACCTCAGCTTCAAGCGCTGACCCATATAGAAGAGAACATACATAGAATATGGGTGGATAGGGCCGCTGCCAATACTCCTCTAGATATGGTCATTTTAGCCACCCCAAGGCTCATGACCACGGCAGTGACCCAAAAGGACCAAAAGCTCCACAGCTTAGAGTGGATCCATCTCTCCCACACGCCCCGATGCTCCATCACTTCCAAACCAGCTCAATTGGCTCAATTAATCGTAAAGGGCAGGAGCCACACAAAAGCACTCATGGGGATAGATGTCTCCACACTTTTTATCCCCTTCTCGCTGCAAATTTGGGAACCTCTATTCCAAAACTCCCAGGGGCTTCAGTTGGCCTTATCCAACTGGCCTGGGCTAGTCTCCTGCCACCCACCCGCTGACCCACGTTTTCAGATCATTCGAACCATACCCATCTCCTTCTCCTCTCCCATCAGCAAACAACCTTTGGTCAGTGCCCTGACTATATTTGCTGATGGCAGCAGGGAATGAGGGGCATGCGCTTGGCAAAAGAATGGAGCATGGCACACCAAAACCACCCCTGTGCAGACTTCACCACAAAGGACTGAGCTTGCTGCAATCATACTAGTCCTCCAAAATTTCAGCGAACCCCTCAACTTGATCTTGGACAGCCTGTATGTTACCCAAATAGTCTCTACCATCCACGACTCTTACCTCTCTCCCGCTATTGACAAGAACCTTCTCTCTCTTTTTGTTACACTGCAACAGCTTGTTGCACAACGACAACACCCTCTCTTTGTAGCCCACATTCGCAGCCACCAGCCTTTCCCAGGAATTCTCCAGGAAGGCAATGACGTGGCTGATCAAGTGGCTGCAGGTATTATGACCACGCACACCCTAACTCCCTGGGAAAGCCATTCTACTTTCATCAAAATGCTAAAGCCCTCATGAAACATTTTAACCTTACCATGGCAGAAGCCTCAGCCATCAGACAGCAATGCCCCACCTGCAGTCAGCAAGCCAATTCCATCCCCTTAGAAGTAAATCCCCGCGGGTTGAAAGCCTGTGAAATATGGCAAATGGACGTTACTCAGTTTCCTCCATTTGCCCCCTGGAAGTATCTGCATGTCACAATTGATACTTATTCAGGGTTCATAATGGCAACCCCGCAGAGAGGAGAAGCCTCTAAACATGTCATTAACCACTGCATTCGCACCTTTGCATCGTTGGGACGCCCAAACGAAATAAAAACAGACAATGGTCCTGCATACACTAGTGCGGCTATGTCAGAATTTTGCTCTAAGTGGCAGGTCACCCACAAATTTGGGATCCCTTACAACAGCCAGGGACAAGCCCTGGCAGAGAGAGCCAATTTAACTTTAAAGACAGCGCTAGAATGACATCTGACCAAAGGGAAAAAACCCCTTGGCCTCCCGGCGATGCAAAACACCCTTAATCTTTGCCTTTATACGCTTAATTTCCTCAATCTCTCTGGCACCCCTGCTACGACAGCAGCTGAGCGACACTTTTCCTCCCCCCCTCTCCTGATTCTCCCAAACCACAGGTATACTACCGCCAACTGCCAGACCCTGCTTGGAAGGGTCCTGCTGATCTCCTCACCTGGGGTCGTGGCTACGCAGCTATCCAGCTTCCAGATCGTGTCCTGTGGGTTCCTGGATGGCACGTCAGACCATACCACCCCAAGGTAGCAAAACCACCAGCTGCAGACATATCAACATGATCTGCCCTGCTGCTTCGCTGACCCTCCTCCTCCTCCTCTTCCTCCTTGCTGCACACACCTCCAAAGTTTCCATTCCATCCAGAGTCACATACTTCACGCCAGACACCCCCCTCCTGCTGACCTGCACTGCATCCTGGGACATTTTTCCCCCTTATCTCAGATGGTCAACGCTTCCTCAGCCATGGTCCTACATCTCCAGCAACGCCTCTTTCCGGGTCAACACCTTTGAACAACCCCCTCGAGCTACACTCCTCATATCCCATCCTACTGCAACCACCTACTATTGTTCAGGTCGACGCCTCCATGATTCTACGCGCAACACCTACAGCTCCTGGACAATCCTCAGACCTCGCTCACCTCATCATCATCACAGACAATTCGTGAATCAGCCTGACACTCATATTCGGAACCCCGCTTTGCTGCATAGGATTAAAAGATCACTAAAACCCACCAAACCAGATGACTGCACCCCCTGCTTGACCAAAACCACACAAGCAGGCTTCACTCGACTGACTCTCATTTACCATACCCAGCAACCACAGAGATGCCTTTCTACTGGGAAAACTTGCCAGAATAACGGGACTATGTATCAGTTATGCAAAATGAACTCAAAAACTATTTGCTATGACCCCAAGATGGCTGTTCGCCTCAATGTTACTTTGTGGGCCGGACTTCCAAAAGCCTCTGGCAGAGCCGAACCTGAAGGGGAGGGAAAACTTTACTACCTAAATCACACCACTGTGCTTAAGGATGGTACTGACCCAATTGTCTTAACTTTTGATGTTTGCATTGCTTGTTCCAAACCAGGGGGATATCCTTGTGGGTCAGATGATTGGAAAACCAAATATGCTCATGATCATAAGTATTTGTGTCCCATGCCCATCAATTGGGCCGTAGGAAACCCTAATCATTGGATCCCTTGCGGGGGCTCCATTGAATGCTCGGGTTGGTCTTGTGTCTGTGATTACACTGGGGGAGGGTACTCAGGCTGCAATCATCTGTCACATTTTAAACGAGTATCAGGGTCTACCAAGGACAAACAAGGTAGAGATCACTATCTCCAGACAACACCCCGCCATGGATACCTATGGTATAGGGATCGATGGCATAGGAGCAGACCCAAACACCTACATTACTATAAAAACAGAAGTGATATATGAGGGTAAGGAAACATCATTAGGCTGGTCGGTGTATAATAATTTAAGAAAGTTAGATAAAGCCCCTGATACCAGCATAATAGCAAAAAACCTATTCATGGACATGGCAGAAAAAATTGCAAACAATTTGCAATAACCAATTGCTTTGTCTGCGGGGGAACCACCACAGGAGAACAGTGGCCATGGCAAGCCTTAGAAGCCTCACCATCACTGTTCAACAACATGTCTTCTATAGGAAACATAACAGCCAGAACTGCCCTCGACCCCCTTATCTGGACAATTACTACCAATCTAATCGGTAGAAACTGCTTCTCCCGAAACGGGTACATTCTGGTAGGACATCTCCTTTGTTTAGGTATGTGGGACATCTCCTACTGGAATTGGACAGCACCTGATAATGCTACTACCACACCCACAAAATTCAACACAGCCCTCCTCCCTTATCTCAGGGACACTTCATCCTCCCAGAACTGGACTGCACCCAATGACATGTATTGGATCTGCGGCAACCTAGCCTACCCATCCCTCCCAGCAGATTGGCAAGGGTCATGTGTATTGGGATGGATAAGACCTTCCTTCTTCCTCCTTCCAATCTCAGTGAAGCAGGAACTAGGCATCCCTGTTTATGACATGTTGTCTCACAAAAAAAGGGAAGCCGACAATGCTTTTGCAGGCTTCCCCTGCCAATCAGAATACACAGGGGACACCTGGACCTCAGAAAGAATCGTCTGCACCTATGGCATGGCTACTTGGGCCCAAGACGGGTCTTATGGGTACAGGACCCCCATATATATGCTTAATAGAATCATTCGTTTGCAAGCTGTCTTAGATTTAGCAGGTCAACGAATAGACAAGGCTCTAAACACTCTTGCAACTGCTACAGACAAATTACGCACAGCTGTCTACCAAAATTGCTTGGCTTTGGATTATTTATTAGCCAAGGAAGGGGGGGTATGTGGAAGGTTTAATCTCACAAATTGCTGTCTTCAAATTGACAAGGTTGGCAAAGTTGTAGCGCAGTTAACTACTGAGATGCGACAATTAACCTACAATCCGGATCAAGTATGGCGAGGTATGGACCTCAAAAATATCTTTGGCTCCTGGCTCCCAAAACTGCCAGGATTACAAGCTATAGTAGTGCTCATAGGTATTATTGCTGCTGGGTGTGTCATTCTTCCATGTATATTACCAATCTTTGTTCGCACCATCTCCAATAGTCTGTCACTGCTAGCAGAAAAACGCGCCATTACACAGGTCAATGCCCTCTGGGAAAAAGAATCTCTGTACAAAGCTATACCCTCAGAGGACCCCGATGAGAACATGCGCACGGGCTTCTGTATGGGCTATAGCGAAGAACCAGAAGAAATCCCTCTGCGTAAAACTAAAACAGAGGAGATGCAGCAGCGAATCCACATCTAACAGCCTGGGCATATGCCAAAGCCTCACGTAGGCAAAGGAGTTTTGATATATGCCAAGCCTCACGTAGGCAAAGGAGTTTCGATACCTGCAAGACCTCACGTAGGCCGAAAGCAGGTATCAGGAACAAAAGGATGCTGCCCACCTTGGGCTACTGGCTGGACTGCAGGCGCGGATTGATTACTTTGTATCCCTTAAGCACTGTGATTGGGCACTACAATGTATCCACTGAGACCCCCCACTCTTTTAACATGTAAAGTAGACTGAACTTTCTCTTTTGTGACGTTTAACAATGTGTGTTCAATAAAAGAGCTTCCCTGAGCGCGTGTTCGGGGCTGCTCATCCAAGACTGAACCGGCTTGGTCTCTTTCTTGATGCATTGGACTCAATGAGAAGCCCTCCTAATGCAGAGCAAAGCCGCACATCTGAGATACTGTTCCACCATAGCATTATAATATTCCATGGCTCCATTCATTTCCGGATGAAAAGCAGAGCTAAGTCCTTAAGATGGTCCAATAGATCTCAGGAACTCCCTCCAACACTTTACAGTGAATTGGATATTTCTCCATTATTACTTGCTTCGGCACTCCGTGAAGCTTGTAAACTTGCTTCGCAAGCATTTTTGCTAGCTTTTTAGTGGAAGGCAGTCGAGAGCAAGTGGTGAAATGAGCTTGTTTGAGAATAAATCAACCACAGTCCAAATTACTGTATTGCCCTTACTTTCTGGGAGCTCAATTATAAAATCCATGACAATTTCCTCCCAGGATCTTGTGGGTTTGGCCACTTGCTGGAGTAGTCCGGGTCGCTTTCCTGGTCATATTTTCCTCATAGCACAGATAGAACAACTTTTGACATAATCTTCCACATCCGCTTTCATTTTTGGCTACCAAAATTGCCTTCTAACTAGAAGGAGGGTTTTTAAAAACCTAAAGTGGCCACCTAGTCGAGAATCATGACACCATCAGCTTCAATCGTGACACCATCAGCTGAGTACATAACCTGGCCCGCAGTGCTGTTGTGAACAGGTCATAATTCATTAGCTGGGGTGCATTATCATTATGCAAAGTCACCATCCACTGTGCAGTTGTTTCCTCCAGAGCCCTTGTAACACATCTAACTTTGGCTGCTTCTGAGGAAAAATCCTCTCCATATTCCTCCATATGGCTCCAGACTTGTGCCAGGAAGAATCCTAACTCCTTGGGATCCCCCCATATTTTACTTCCAACGGAAGCACCTTTGGAGTTCTATGCCTTCTGGCAATTACTCCCCCCACCGGGAGGCCCTGGGCTGCTGCTGCCTGTTGTGCCAGCCCAGGTTGATTTATGGGGTGGCTGCTCTGATTGTTCTGGTTGGGGCTGCCACCCCCTCCTCTCCCTCATACCTTTGATCAGTTTGAGGTTCTCCAATAGTTTAATTTAGAAGATTCATGGCTTGAATTAGTTAAAAAATCTTTCTTTCCTTCTCTTGCCATGGCTCTTCTCTTCCACGCCGATGGGTAATGGTCACTCCTGGAGGAGGCTTTTCCTCAGGATCCTTCCAGCTGACTCTCAGGGACCATTTGGGTTTTACAGCTGTTTTTTTTTTTTGCCAAGACTTATTCTGTTAACAAGTCGGCTTCTCCTGCCACCTCTAACAGCAGGGAATCTTGTCCTTCAGTTGCTCCCAGGTCTTCTTGGTCGCTGGCTGAATTTGACATTGTGTTCAGACACCTTTGGAAAAAAAATCATTAATTCTCCAGGTAGGCTGGTAACGTGGAGATTCAGAGTAACGTAAGGCCAAAATTAGGATGAAGACCATAAATCAGGGGCAGAGATCGGTGGCCATCTACACCCAGGAATTTAGAGAGCTGGCATGTCATATTAGAGGCTGGTCCCAGGGAACCCTGATAGAAGCTTTTAAAGATGGGTTGAATGAAGATGTTTATCAAAGCTGTATTGCCAAAAGAAACCCCAGTCAGCTGCAGCTGTGGTACATGCTGGCAGCAGAGGTGGAAATTGATCTGACCCAAAACAGACACCGGGGAGGCCTTGGTTGGAGCAAGTTCCCCCTCCCCCCCCCACCAGCCTTCGAGAAGCCTTAAAATCTCAAAAGGGAGGAATGGCAGCAAAACTCAAGACCACTGCATGCTTCCAATGTGGGAAGAAAGGTCACCAGGCTGCAGACTGCCATGCCAAGCTAGAGCCAAAGGGGGTTCCAGAAGGAGGAAGAAAACCTGAACCCCCCCCCACAGCAAAGCCTTGCAAAATGGCACTTAAAGCAGAGGAGGTTGTAGAGACTGCCCCTCTGAAAGGAGAGGAGCTGGGAACTCCAACCTCTTCTGAAGAGTGTGAATCCAAATCGGAAGATGACTCACTGGTAAGTCCAAACTGTAAGGTCCCTATGACCATTCCAGTGAAAGTAAGGGTGCTCACATCAGGATCCAAAGGGGAAATGTTGACCTTGTTAGACTCTGGGTGCACAAGGTGCATAATCAGCTCGGAGGTAGTAGAGAAAATGGGCTTAAGGCTAAGGACTTTAAAAACGCCCATAGCCTTTTGCCAACTGGATGGATCGGTAGCTGGGGCGGCCCTGCACATTTCATAATGGAACCAGAAATGATGATGGGGAAGCATAGAGAGACTTTGTGTTTTATTGTGGCTCCTGGGATGGAGCGCTCCCTAATACTGGGTTTGCCCTGGAGCTGGGTTTTATCCATTCATCTAATGACTGAATGTTAGGTTTCTCCTGTGGAAGCTCGGGTATGGGTACAAAGTCTTGTCCCAAAGCCACTTTAAATGGAGTAAGCCCAGTACTACTATGTACCAAATTGTTATTTGCCACCTCAGCGAATGGCAATAGGTCAGCCCAATCATCTTGCTGATAATTTATATAACATTGAAGATACTGTTCCAATACCGAGTTAGTTCTCTCACAAGCCCCATTGGTTTGTAGGTGGTGGGTGGAGCCTTAGCCCTGGGTGGAGCCCAATAACTTCAGGAATTCCTTTCAAAAGTTTGAGGTAAACTGGACACCCCTTTCTGAGATTATGTGTTCAGGAACCCCATGAAACCTGTAGATTTGTAAAATAAACAGTTTAGCCAACGTTTTCGCAGATGGGATTTTCAGACAAGGTATGAAATGTACCTGTTTGGAAAACAAATTGGTTACTACCCAAATAACTGTATTCCCCCCACTTTCAGGTAATTCCACTATAAAATCCATAGAGATTTCCATCCATGGAGCAGTTGGTCTAGTCACATTTTGTAGTAAGCCTTCTGGTTTACCAGGAGACTTTTTGGCTGAGGCACAGATAGGACAGCTAGCCACATAAGTCTCAATGTCCTTTTTCAAGGTAGGCCACCAAAATTTCCTTTTAACCAAGTGTAAGGTCTTCAATCCAAAATGTCCAGCAGCTTTAGAGTCATGAGCTTGCTGCAATATTTGATTTCTCAGCTTTGCTGGCACATATAATTTGGCCCCAACCCATGCCCATACAGTTATTTGAGTGAGCAAGGAACCAATCACCAATTTTTAGAGTTCCTTTTAATTGTGCAGTTAAATCATTTGATAAATCAACTTCCTTCCTTTTCTGGGCTCTGGAGCTGCCAACTGTTTGGTTGGGACAATAGGCCGTACCACTTCTTGGCAAGCACTATTATATTGAGGTAATCTAGATAAAGCATCCACCATGAAGTTCTTCCCTCATGGAATGTACTTCAATGAAAAATAAAAGCGCTTAAAGTACTGCACCCAGCGAACTTGTTTGGGAGACAGCTTCCAAGGTGTTTTCAAAGCCTCCAAATTTTTATTTGGTCCACACCTCAAATGAGTGTTTTGCCCCTTCTAAGAAATGCCTCTAGGTTAACAGAGCCCAGTGAACTGCAAAAGTTTCTTTTTCCCAGATGGCCCATCTTCTTTCGGTTTCAGTTAGTTTATGGGAAGTATATGCACATGGTTGAAGTGTCCCCATCTCGTTTGCTTGTAGTAGCACTGCCCCGACTGCTACGTCAGTTGCATTGGCTTGGATTACAAAAGGATTGTCCATGTCTGGGTGCTTGAGTACTGGTTCAGCAGCCAACAGTTGTTTCAGCTTCTCAAAAGTGGCTTGACATTCCATGGACCACTCCAGTGGTTTACTATGCTTCAGTTTCACCTCCCAAATCTCCTCTAGGAGATTTGTGATAGGCATTGCAATTTTTGCAAAAGCAGGGATAAATTGATGGTAAAAATTAGCAAATCCCAAGAAACTTTGAAGTTGCTTCCTGGTGGGGGGAGAGGCCCAATATTCCTCTGGAATTTTCTCCTCCCCCCTCAGATTCTTGGTGCCAGTGGAGGCCAGCTCAGTGCAATTTTTGGGTTTTGGTTGAGATTGCCCCTCCCCTTCTGGGGGTTGGTCATTATGTATGCGCAATGATCCCCTCCCCCAATCGATGTGGGGTTCCATTTCCGGAGCCATTCGCTGAGGTGGCAAATAACAATTTGGTACATAGTAGTACTGGGCTTACTCCATTTAAAGTGGCTTCGGGACAAGACTTTGTACCCATACCCGAGCTTCCACAGGAGAAACCTAACATTCAGTCATTAGATGAATGGATAACACAGCTCCAGCTTACCTGGCTGGTTACCCATGAAGCATTATATGATGCTCATCAAGCCCATAAAAAATTTGCAGATAAAAAGAGAACTCCACAAAAACCATATCAAGTTGGTGACAAGGTCTTTTTATCCACCAGATATTTGCAGACCACACAAAAGTCAAAAAGGCTTGGACCTAAGTATGTTGGACCTTTCTCAATGGAACGAATTGTGAACCCTGTGGCAGTCCAACTGAAATTATCTAAAACCCTCCGATGGATCCACCCTGTTTTCCATGTAAGTTTATTAAAACCTGAACATACCTCCGACTTGAGACCAACTCAGGTTGCTCCCCCTGTGGCATTGCTAATTGAAGGTGAACAACATTTTGAAGTTAAAGAAATTTTGGATTCTTGAAAACAAAGGGGTCGACTCCCATATTTGATTGTTTGGAAACATTTTCCTCCTTTCCCATCTGAATGGGTGAATGAGAAGGATGTTAGAGCTCCTAAGCTTATCAAGGCATTTCATACTAAATATCCTGATAAACCTTAAAAAATAGTATTATGGTGTTACATGTATATTTTCTGTTACCTTCTATTTTTATCTTTTATAGGACTAACTCCTCTTTTGCAGGAGGGCCGAATGTCAGCCTTCAAGATTTTCTCCCTTTGCTTTGCATCTTTCGGCTGTCATAAGTAACAGGGGGAGGAGGGGGGATATGGTTATGGGAACTGAGCTGGAGGTATTACAAAAAAGAACTATGTAAGTTGGGTGGAAGGTTCTTGCTTAGGCTTCTATCCTATGTTATGCGCAGCTGCAACTCTTTATCAAAATATGTCAAGGTCAATGGACAGAGGCCTCATCACCACCTGGAGATGCCCACATGATGATATACACAATGTTTAATTGGATGAGCCAATTGAACTATTGGGGGTGGGAATGTTGCCATCACTTTGTATATGTGATTTACGTGCCCATTTTCTCAGATTCAGAATTCTTTTGTTGCTATCACTTGATTTCCAATAAAAGATATCTTTTCTCTAATTAAAGGAGTCTAAGTATCTCTTTCTTGGATTTTGAATGGAGCACCAGCTGACCATCCCATTCAAGCAATGGTTTAGAGTGCTGCCAATGAACTCTAAAGGCTATTGAAGTACTACCATTTAAGGCATTTTAAAATCAACATGAACACCAACTTCCAAAGGTTTGAATAATGACCATAGTAATGCACCAAAAATAAATAATTGGAGAATCTCCCAAGGTGGTGATTGAGGCAAATGCCTAATTGCATCGTTGGAGATAGGGCGTGGAGTCTGGGGCCAACGAAGCCACGATCTACCTCAACCAGGACTGTTGGAAGTTTTTGGAAGGTTCTGAGAACAGAGAAATTTCCAGCAATCCCAAAAGTGAGCAAAGAGAGTGAGCGGAGAGTCAGGACAGCATCCCGCATGGAGAGCCCAAGACTCCATTCTGTAGGGTACCATTCTGAACAGGTGAGACTTGAAAGAACTGGGACTGGTGGATAGTGAATAGTGCAATTCTGTGCAGAGAGAAGAGAGTGCTAAGAGAAGAGATGAGCTGTGATTAGATGAGAGTGGGATTCTGACACTTAGAGAGACTGATTTTGAGAGTGAGCCATTCTGAGCGGCATAGAATGAACGGCATGGAATAAGCTGTGGCTGGTGGAGAGTGTGATTCCAAACTGCAGAGAAAGAGATGGAACTGACAGAGGGTGATCTTAAACATCTGAAAAAGAGCCACGACTGGAGGAGAGCAGGAGAGTGTGATTCTGAATGGCCATGAATTGCAGAGAACTGAGGAGACTCATGGAGAATCTATAGACCCTATCTGAGAGGAATAATCTCCTAAACAGTCTCCATTTAAATCACCCAGCTGATTAGTCAGCCTGCATTTAAATTCCCACTCAGCTGATTGGACAACCTCCACTTAATTCCCACCCAAATCTCATCCATTCCGAACTCCCAAGGAGATGATTGGAGAGTTCATTCAAATCCTCTCCATTCAAATCTATCAAGCAGCAACACTTCATCTTTAAAAACAAAAACAAAAGAAAAGAAAACCCAAACAACGTGGCTTTAAGGAAAAACAAAGGAACTTTTCACTACAAACCTCCAATACCTCATTACCTCCACTATTTCATTAACTCAAGACCAATTATTGATAGATAATGCCTTGTCTAAAATAATTGATTAATCATTTAATAGTATAATAATTAATTGTTAAATGATCACTAATTTACTGATTGATTGAGAATTTATAGAGATTAAATACTGTATCTTTGATTATCTAGTTGATTGATTGATTGATTTTTAGTAATAAGTAATTTTACTTTTGATTAATTCTCTAACTTGTCAATTAACATTTATTAATTACCAACATTCATTAAGTAACTATCTATCACATAAATATAGTTTAATTGTTTTTGTAATTTTGTAATTGTTTAATGTACTATTATCATTGACCATGCCAGCCAAAAACTCCAAATCCTCCACTACCAAACAACTAAAGAATAATACCTCTACCAATGACCTCCCAGACTCCTGCACATGCTTCAAATGTCTTGAAACCATCAATGAAAACGAAAATAACATTAAATGCCACATATGTGACAATCAAGTGCACTTTGCCTGCTTAAACTTAAACAAAAACCTAGCTGATCTCCTAAAAACATCAGATACATTCCCTTGTCTATGTCCATCATGTTTACCTAAGCAAAACAAACAAAGTACCCTGCCTGACAGAGTTGAAAGCATAGAATCGTTCATTCACTCAATAGGAGAACGCTTAGCAACACAACAATACAAACAACTATACGCAAGCCTAATCTCTCTTGAAAAAAAATACAGCACAGATAAGAGAATATCTTTCAACTCAAACTCAAATCCCAACTCAACAACCACTACCAGAACTACTACCTCCACTACAATCACAACTACAACCAAAAATAACCACCAAACCACAACCACAAATAATCACTATCCCATCAAATAATTCCACAAATGATATCCCCTTACTCATCAGAGAAATCATGAAATGTGATCAGAAACATCCAAATGCCATCTTATTTGGTCTTGAAGACACTAACAAATCAGATGATATCACCAAAGTTCACAATATCATAAGCAACTCAAATACAACAAACATCTCTCCTGAAGATATCATTGAAATAACCAGAGATGGCCCTGAGTTCAAATACAATGACAGCTTGGTGGCCCCAAGATTTTGTAGAGTTGTTTGCAAAAATGAGCCCAGCAAATGTATATTCATTCATACAATAAATGCCATTGTTAAAACCAATCCCAACCATAACAAACTTCACTCAAGACCAGACTTATCCATACTGGAAAGAATCTGCTCCCGTGAATTCCACACAGAACTCAAAAAACATCTAGACAATGGAGAGAAGGACCCGTGCTACCATGCTGATTGTATCAAAAGTAAGTCACACAACCACAACTCCGCATCCAACCCTACCTTATCCAATCCACCATCACTCAAAACAAGTCACAGATGCCCCTAACTACCACAATTCCAACTACAACTGACCTTAAATGCAAGCTACTCAATGCAAGAAGCCTTGCAAATGAAATACCCGAATTTCTCCTCTTACTAAATATGGTTAAATTCGACATCATATTTGTCTGTGAAACATGGCTCAACACATCTCTCCCTGACTCCATTACCACAGTAAGAGACTATCATGTTTACCGATCAGATCGCGAAAGTCGTAGAGGAGGTGGTGTTGCTATCTTCTATAAAAAGTCCCTACATCTAAAAAACATCCAAGTTACCCAGGAGCTTGCTCTTCCTGAGACTATCATCTGTGAACTGTCCCTAAATATCACATTTCAATTCTTACTATGTTACAGAGCCCCTGATTATGACATCGAACATGTAAACAAGTTAAATTCACTACTAACATGGGCAACATCCTGCCCATACGCTTTTATCTTTCTTGGTGACTTCAATGTACCTCACATTAACTGCACCCTAAACAAATGTAAAACTGAACCCATACATGCAACCTTCTACAATGCTGTAACAAATCTGGGACTGGAACAACTAGTAACCAACAATACTAGACTTAACAACTGCCTCAATCTCATCTTCTGCAATAGTTTTAATTCAATTTACGGAATACAACTTAAAGAACCCTTTTCCAACAGAGACCACAACATGATTGACATTTGTCTCAACATACATCCACACAAAAATCATTATAACGACAAAATCCCCAATTATAACTTCAGAAAAGGAAACTATGACCTTATAGACAATGATCTCTCATCTCTTGATTGGCAATTTCTATTCACTGGATGCAATACTGTTGAAGACCATTACAACATATTTTTACTTGAAGTCAAAAGAGTCATCAAACTATATGTACCAATCACAACTCCAAAAACCAGAAAAAACAGATTACCCATAACAATAAGGAAGCTTCAATCCAAAAAGAAATCGCTTTGGCAGAAAAACAAATCTGGTCACGTTGCCAACTTCAAAAGCTGATACAAAAATTTATGCCACCAGATAAAGACTGAATGCACCAATTATCACATTAAACAAGAGGAAAACCTTCTACGCACCAATTCCACCAGCGCTTTCTCCAATTTTGTAAACAACAAACTAAAAGATTCAAGGTCCATCCCACCCCTGAAAGGACCTAATGGCAAAGGCTGCAACGACAACACCATTAAAGCCAACCTTTTTAATATATTCTTTGTATTTGTAAACAGTATTTGTAAACAGCAATGGATCATGCCCAGGATTTCCTAGTCAAACCACAGACAACTAAAACGATCTAATACATATCAATTTTACAGAAGACAATGTTGAAAAAGCACTACACAATCTCTAAAACCATCTCTATCTATTGGACCAGACAGAATATGTGCCTACTTCTTAAAAAAGCTATTCACTGCCATAGCTGAACCTCTAAGCATAATCTTTGAAAAATCTTTCAGGACCAGCTCCTTGCCAAACCTATGGTCACTAGCCACAGTCATCCCCATCTTCAAAAAGGGAGACCCCAGCCTAGTTGAAAATTACAGACCAATCCCTTTATGCTACGTCACCTGTAAAGTCATGGAATCAATTATTAACCAATCCATTATCCTCTACTTAGAGACAAACGAACTACTCTCCAATAAACAATTTGGTTTCAGAAAAAAACTATCCTGTAATCTGCAACTCTTACACTGCAAAAACATATGGACTGCACAACTCGATCAGGGCAAAGCAATGGACACAATCTACATAGATTTCTGTAAAGCCTTTGATTCAGTAGTACACGACAAACTACTCATAAAACTAAAATCTTATAGTACCTCTGGACACCTGCATAATTGGATAGAAGCATTCCTGTCAAACACAACAAACGGTCAAAATTGGGAGTGTCCTGTCAAATTCTGTACCTGTCAACAGTGGTGTCCCCCAAGGCAGTGTTCTAGGACCAACTCTCTTCACACTCTACATACATGACCTCTGTGATCATATTAAGAGCAACTGTATTCTCTTCACTAATTATGTAAAGCTATTCAACACCACAGACAATACTGCTACCCTTCAAAAAGACCTTGACTATGTATCAGAGTGGTTAAAGAAATGGTAACTTCATAACTCAACAAATAAATGCTCTGTCTTACATATTGGTAAAAAAAAATCAGAAAATAAAATACAAGCTGAATAGTCAAGACCTTGTTGATGATCCAAACTCTGTCAAGGACCTTGGAATACTCATCTCTAATGACCTAAGTGCTAGAGCCCATTGTAACTACATAGCCAAAAAGGCATTAAGAGTTGTTAACCTAATCCTACATAGCTTTTTCTCTGGTAATATCACACTACTAACTAGGGCATACAAAACATTTGCCAGACCAATATTTGAATACAGCTCATCAGTCTGGAACCCACATTACGTATCTGATATTAACACAGTTGAGAAAGTCCAGAAATATTTCACAAGAAGAGTTCTCCACTCCTCTACTCGTTGCAGAATACCTTATGCCACCAGATTCGAAATTCTAGACCTAGGAAACCTAGAACTATGCCGTCTTTGGTCCGATCTAACTATAGTATATAAAATCATATATCGCAATGTCCTTCTAGTCAACAAATACTTCAGCTTCAACCATAACAATACAAGAGCAAACAATAGATACAAACTCAAGGTTAACCGCACCAAACTTGATTGCAGGAAATACGACTTCAGCAACAGAGGGGTCAATGTCTGGAACACTCTACCTGACTCTGTGGTTTCTTCCACAAACCTCAAAAACTTTAAGCTTAGACTTTCTACTAATGGCCTCATCCCTTTCTTAAGAGGTCTGTACCAAAATGCCTACTGTCCCTGTCCTATTGTTTCTTTTATTTTTCTTATATGTCCTCATTTCTTGTATTCATAACTATGTTATACCTATTATCTTGTAAGCAATTGACAAATCAAATAAATAAATAAGTGAATAAATGAATGAATTCAACTAGGTTTATTTCTAAGTAGAGAAGGAAAAGATGGCCCTCTGATCTTCCTTGGAAGAAAAATATCAATTCTTTGCCATGAAGGATTAACAACAATCTCTTCCTTATTCTTCAAGGGAAGGCTTTCATTATAACTTTAAAAAAACCATTCCTTCCCAAGGCTAATTTTGACATGATATGAATCATTGGTGTTTTGTTTATTTGAACAATTGAGGTGAGCACTATTTTGGTGTTTGAGATGTAATTAACACATTTGGAAGAGGTAGCGGTTGTACAAGGCAGAGTGAGGATGAAAAGTGGCTAACCAATATAACATACAGGGTAAGATTGAAATTGTCCCTCCCTCCATTTCCATATGTTGAGCCTATTTGTAAATATATATTTTAGGCACTTCCTACCTTATAGAGACATCCATGGGGTGTCAAAACAGTCAATATGGCAGCTTCAATGTCATGACTTTAGGCACACACTTTTGATACTTGCTGTATCTGCCATGTTCCTAAAAAGGGGTAGGTCTTCAGTCCTTGGAGTACTCATCTCTAATGATCTAAGTGCTAGAGCCCAGATAGCCAAAAAGGCATTAAGAATTGTTTCTGCATGGAAAAGCATCAATTCTACAAGAAATGGAAAAGAAAATGATTTCAAGAATATATAACTTTCTCCTAGATTTTAAAATGGAAGAGAAGGTGGTCAAAGAGACGATGGTGGTATGGGTGAAAAATGTTGGCCACAATATAGACCTGGAAAATTGGGAGAGAATGTGGGGATCAAATTACAAACTAATTACATCCACAGCATAAAAGGAAAATCAATACAAAATGTTCTACAGATGGCACCTTCCTCTTGATAGATTGGCAAAAATGTTTAACTCAGATCCAAATTGTTGGAAATGTGGAAAAGAAAAAGGCACTTATTTTCATACCTGGTGGACATGACAGGAAGTAAAAAAATATTGGAATACAATTAGATAATGGATAGAAAAAATCACAAATCAGAAAATTGAATTTAATCCAGAAACTTTTTTATTAGCTATAATAACACAAAAATGCAATAAAACAGATAGATATATTATGTTACATATATTAACAGCTGCAAGGATTTCGTACGCACAACTCTGGAAGGAAAAACGGGTTCCACCAGAAGGCATGGCTATAAAAAATATAATAGATTGTATAGAGATGGACAGGCTAACAATGAAAATAAAAGACAGAGAAGATTCAATTTATTATAGGGCCTGGGATGCCCGGTATGAGTGATTTAGAAATAAAAAGAAAATGGCAATTAGGAAAAGAATGAGGGAATATGTAAATATGTAAATATATCATGGAGAAGATTGAGATGTAAGGATAAAAGATATTGATTTATAGTAAGAGTAAGATGTAACGGTAAAGGAATAAGTAAATACATATACTGAAAAATGTGAGGAGATGCAAAAGATGTTTTGATGTTGATAACAATGTATAAAGTTTTATTTTATGTTTTTAAAATTTGGAAACTTAATAATATTTATTTTTTAAAAAAGAGTTGTTAACCTAATCCTGTGTAACTTCTCTGGTAATATCACATTACTAACTAGAGCATGCAAAACATTGGTTTTGCATACAACTCATCAGTGTGGAACCCACATTACATATCTGATATTAATACAGTGGAGAAAGTCCAGAAATATTTCACAAGAAGTGTTCTCCACTCCTCTACTCGTTGCAGAATACCTTATGCCACCAGACTTGAAATTCTAGACCTAGATAACCTAGAACTACGCTGCCTTCGATCCTATCTAAGTATAGTATATAAAATCATACATTGCAATGTCCTACCGGTCAATGAATACTTCAGCTTTGACCATAACAATAAAAGAGTACACAATAGATACAAACTCAAGGTAAACCGAACCAAACTTGATTACAGGAAATACAACTTCAGCAACATAGTGGTCAATATCTGGAATACTCTACCTGACTCTGTGGTTTCTTCCCCAAACCCCAAAAACTTTAACCATAGACTGTCTACTATTGACCTCACTCCTTTCCTAAGAGGTCTGTAGGGGGCGTGCATAAGCGCACCAGCATGCCTACCATCCCTATCCTATTATTTCTTTTTATTTTTCTTATATGTATCCATATCACGTATTCATAACTATGTTTATACTTACACGTATTATCTTATAATCGCTTGACAAAATAAAATAAATAAATAAAATAAATAAAAATAAAGAATGGTGGAAATGACCAAATTAAATTAGTTTTATGCAGCATTCAATTAGAAGGGCAGATGATTTACAAGCTGAAAATAATTTGGTTAATTGCAAGGTTCTATTCTGCTTTGATTCAGTCAAGAGTTCAGAGAACAGGACTGATCTTTGTTGTGTGTGTGTATGTGCACACGTGCACGTGGGTTGTCTGAGAGAGGGAGAGAGAAAGTGACTGAGAGAGAGACTATTCATATTCCTTATATTGATTTTTCCCATAGCAAAACTTTACAATGATGTTGATTAGCTGTAGTTGTATTTTAGTTGTATTTCTGAAGTTTGACTTGAAAGGAGCAATCAAAGGGACAATGCTGCTTTGGATTTAATTGGAAGAAAAATAACATTACAAACATATTCCTTTGGGAGGTGTTATGAAAAATGTGGTTGGTTTTAGCATCTCCACTCCTACTACTTCCCTAGATACAACCAAGCGCACATTCTCCCTCCTTTCTGTATTCCTTTTTCACTCCAAATTGGATCCAATAATTGAAAGAACTGATAAAAATGCTATTAAAAAGATTCTGTATGAGCTGGAGTTCATCAAAAGGTAATTTGCACATAACTGGGATATTTCAATTTATATCTTTGTGAGAAAAACAAGTACGAAGAAAATGAGTTTCTACACCCATCCTCTCCCACCTTCAGGCAGTATGTGTTAATTACAATGTATTTATAAAAACAAGGAGAAAAATATGCATTGGGCAATAGCTACTTCTTAACTAGGGTAAGTTAATACACGCAGAATGGAATGGAATGGAACACAAACTTCACAACCCAGAAGGTCTTACTTTAAATTCTAGGCAGTCCATCTAAAGATAGGGAAATTTCTTTTGTGCATTTTTTTTTAGCACTTACAAATGTGTGGAACATCTCAGGAACGAGCTGATATTGACATACTTTTGTTCTACATTGATGAATGTCCAAGACCCATTTCTTTGAAACTCCTTGTTTGAGCTGTGGTGGCGCAGTGATTATAATGCATTACTGCAAGCTAACTCACTGCTCACTCCAGGAGTTCGATTCTGTGCAGCTCAGCCTTTCAATGCTTCTGAGTCAGTAAAATGAGGACCCAAATTGTTGGCAGCAATGTTCTGACTTGGTAAACCATTTAGAGAGGGCTGTAAAGCACTGTGAAGCAGTATACAAGTCTAAGTGCTATTGCTATTGTTATTGTCTAATTGACATTGACAACATTCTTTTAAAATATCTACAAGGCACAGTTGATGTAAAATACAACATTTAGACTATAGTATTAACCAATGCAGGGTTTTCATCATACCTGCACTTAAACATTTGCATTGCTCGTCAGTTAATTCAAGGCACAATTTAAGGTGTTGGTATTGACCTGAAAAGTCTTAAATGTTTTAGCACCTGTGTATTTCAGGGACTCTATTTCCCATAATGGGATTGTCCAGCTCTTAACCTTTTTAAAAGATGGCTTTCTGCAAGTAGGTCCCAAGTAATGTTGCTCTCAAGCTGTACAACATACTCCTTCAGAATATGTCCCTCTCTTATTTACAACAACCACAAAAATGCTCATACCAAGGAATTTTAGTATTCATTTATTTGTTTTAATATCAGTTGCTGTGTACTCACCTGAGTTGAAAAATGATATATAAATTTAAACAAAAGACAGGTAATGAAATTCTATATCAACCATGAGATCCTATTGAAAATAACATTCTTGTTCCTGCTTGTGGTCATCAAAGATAATGAGGAGTTAGGAAAAAGTTGGCAGCCCTGATCCCCAGCTGAAATTTGCTATGATCTTTAAAGTTTAAGAAATAAACACAGAAACCTGATAAATTTGTCAGTTTTTCGTTCTCATTGTTTCTAATCCATTTATTTCTATCCCATCTATGAAAAAAGTGTGAATTTTGCTCAATCTTTTTTTTAAATGATCAAAAAATAGTGAGCCATTACAACTGAAATCTTGGAGACCCAGCACCCAGTGATATGCATAATACCCATTGGACAAATGTCCTTATGCAATATCAAATGATTTCCTAAAGCCACATGTGTAGGCTTAATGAAGCAAAATAATGGAATAAGATTATAATAAACAGTGCTGGCACTAGCAATTCTCAGACCCACAGCAGCATTATGTAAATTTTGAGCAGATCTTGCCAATGCTCAAAACTGGCAAAACAACATTGACTCAGAAAAATGGGAGAAAAGGTCTTAGAATCTGTGTTTCTGTATTTTTCATTAGGCTGGCTTACTTGTTA
Source organism: Pseudonaja textilis (assembly GCF_049901715.1). Classification (NCBI taxonomy): domain Eukaryota; kingdom Metazoa; phylum Chordata; class Lepidosauria; order Squamata; family Elapidae; genus Pseudonaja; species Pseudonaja textilis. The sequence continues at coordinate 11,982,209 of NC_141998.1, read as the reverse complement.
CTAATACATTTCTTCTCTGTCTGGACTAAAGCAACTTTTCTATCCAAACTATGTCTTTGAAATGTTGACTGGTAAACAAATTCCTGAATATAGAATTGAGTGTCTGGAACATTGAGATTTATGGCCATGCATGGTTTGAAGACTGATGGATATCTACATGAAAGCCTGTCCAAAGCTTGAAACAATACCACTTAATTTGCTCTCTGTTGTGCCTGTCTTAGTGTCATATTTCACATCTTATATTTCTAGAAGTCTTTTGGCATGGTTCTCTATGTTGACAAAATTGGTTGGGAAATCTGAGAAGTTTAGTTGAAAACTTTAGAAAGACACTGTATTGAAGAACAGGTAAAACATGTGATAAGGTAAAACATTTGTACTGGAATTTAAAAATATAGTATAAAGATACCACTAAAACTAAAATGCTATTGAATGCCCAATGTCTTGATTATGGAGATTCTCAGTCATCCAAGTTATGGTTGTCACAAAGGTGCTTTTTCAGGAGGCAACTGGACTTTGCTTTTTTTTTTAAGATGTTTTGCTTCTCATCCAAGAAGCTTCTTCAATTCTGGTGAAGACACTGAAGAAGTTTCTTAAATAAGAAGTGAAATATCTTCAAGGAAAAATGAAGTTCAGTTGCCTTTTGAAAAAGCACCCTTGGCCAAGGTCTTGTAGCATGCCATTTTCATAAACTCATACTTATTAAAAGATATTACCCCTTCTTTTATGGTCTTTTTTCATTTATTTTCTTCTTCAAAAACACATATTGCCACTTCGCAATTCATTTCTGTCTGAAGGCATGGTTCTTGCAGTTCTACCTGCTGCTCACACAAAAAGCTGTTTCCCAGCAGTGAACACTGAAAATTCCAATACCATCTGGTCTCAGCTGTTTTGCCGGATTCCAGGCAGGGGTCTCAAGGTAATGATCAAATGAGTCTTTATTTGTCCATACAATGTTCCAGATTCAGGTAACAACAAGTAACCAAAAGGAATTAAAGTCAGCTCTGGCACACCTCGCAGCCAGAGCTGTATTTATACACCAGTTAACAACTTAATGAATTTATCCACCATCCGGTGAGCGCTACTGGATCACATCCGGTTACCATGTAACACCCTAAACACCATCCTTTTTATCCATTAATTATTACCCCTATTGACTATACTTGCACAAATACCATATTCCAACATTGTATTTACGCCTATGAAGTGACCCTCCACCCCTCCCGAGATCGTTAGTTCAACAGGCAGCAACCAAATCACTTTGTCTACAACTGCCCGCAGGCTGTAACACCTCAGCGTGTGATGTCAGCAAGCCTTATTATCTCCATGGAACAGTTGAAACCCCAGGTTGCATGGTTAACAGCACTTCCACCCTCGATAGCAGTCTGGCATGGCACAACGTGTGGTGTCATGGCTCCAGCATGCCCTGGAGACATGACAGGTAGCCCCTCTTACCAGGACTCTGCCTGCAACATAGGAAAAACATTATTATTACTTACATTCATGGCAGTTACTCTAATTGCAACGTGGGCCCAGGTTTGTCGGGGTATGTATTATGGAAATGACGCACTAAATGATTTGCACATACATCTGATGCCTTCACCCAGGATGCTTCTGATAAAGGGTAGCCCTTCCAATGTACTAAATGTTGGATACTATTCCTTCTTTTTCAAGAGTCAAGGATCCCAGCTATCTCAATGTAATCCATATCATGTTGATAACCCTTTTTTATTTCAGGTACTTTGACCTGGGAGTCAATGGGTTTTAATAAACTGACATGAAACATTGGGTGTATATGGCCCAACAATGATGATAATTTTAACTCTACTGTGACAGGATTGATGATTTTTGTTATCGGGGATGGACCCAGATATTTGGGCCCTAATTTCTTACTGTTTAATTTCAACTTAATATATTTTGTTGACAGGTATACTCTATCTCCAACCTGGAAAGGTTTATGATCCTGCTGCTTCTTGTCTGCATATACTTCATAATCCATTGCCGTTTTATCCAGGGCTTTTCTCACATGAATCCAACTAGCTTGTACTCATTGTGCCCACTGTTGGACACTGATTGGGTCATTGGGATAGCTATTCAAATCTGGTAATGGACTAAACTCCATGCCATTAGCTATGTAGAATGGACTATATCCTGTACTACTGTGTACTGCATTATTGTACGCAACTTCTGCAAATGGTAACAGCTCCGCCCATTCTTGTTGTTGATAGGATATGTAAGATCTTAAATATCTCTCCACCATGGTGTTTGCTTTTTCTGCGGCACCGTTCGTGCTTGGATGATAGGCTGAATTAATACCTGAGACAATCCCAACAAATGGAGGAATGCTCTCCAGAATTGAGCAGTAAACTGTACTCCTCTATCAGAAATTATTCGTCGAGGGATTCCATGTAATCTATACACATGTTGTATGAACATATTGGCTAGAGATTTAGCTGATGGCAACCCTTTACAAGGTACGAAATGTGCCTGTTTCAAGAATAGGTTGATGATTGTCCATATAACTGTATATCTGTTACTGGTTGGTAGTTCCACTATAAAATCCATGGCAAAATCCTGCCATGGGTGTTGAGGTTCAGACACTGTTCGTAACAATCCTAGTGGCTTTCCCAGTCTTGGTTTTGACATTGTACAGACATGACAATTTTTTATATATTGTTCGATTTCAGACCTCATTTTTGGCCACCAAAATTGGCATCGAACTAAATGTAAGGTTTTTTAAAACCCCAAATGCCTGGCTTGTTTGTCATCGTGACATTTTTCCAAAATGTAATTCCTACATTTTTTCAGTACATAAATCCTGTTTCCTTTCCAAGCCAAATTATCTCTATAGGAAACCGAGTCGGCATTACTGGTAAGACATGTATCTGTCCGAGTTGCCTCTTGCAACATATCCTCCTTTATTTCCTTTAACCGTGTAGCCTGTCCCATATTCCTGGGTGTGATTTCTGGGATCAGAGGCTGAACAATTACATCTCGAGGTTCGTTGTACTGCAGTAGTCGGGACAGAGCATCCACCATAAACTTTCGACCACCTGGTACATAGCGCAGTTGGAAATTAAACTGCTTAAAGTCCACCTAACCTGTTTGGGAGATAAATGGCGGGGCGTTTGTAAAGCCTTCAAATTCTTGTGGTCTGTTCAGACTTCAAAAACTTCTTTGGTGCTCTCTAATAAATGTCTCCATAAATGTATTTAACACCCATTTCACCACAAATGCTTCCTTTTCCCAAATCGCCCATCTTCTCTCTGTTGGGGTGAATTTCCGGGATGTATAAGCACAAGGTTGTAACAGTCCTTGTTCATTTATTTGCAAAAAGACAGTGCCAACAGCCACATTGCTGGCATCAGCTTGAATCACATATTTTTTCATGGGGTCAGGATGTTTTAGAATCGGTGCCTGGGAAAACAATGTCTTCAAATTGTCAAATGCCTGTTGACATATGGCAGACCACTTCAGTTTTTGACCAGGCATTGGCTTTGTTTTCTGATTCTTTGTTTTTAGTAGTTCAGTTAATGGTAATGCAATACTAGCAAACTGTGGTACAAATTGCCTATAAAAGTTTGTGAAACCAAGGAAACTGCAATTGTTTATGGGTTTGTGGGTTTTCCCATTCCAAAACAGTGGTGACTTTATTGGGATCCATTTCCAAACCATCTTGGGAAATTCTATATCCTAGATAGTCCAATTTACTGCAGTGAAATTCACATTTTGACAATTTCACGTACAATTTAGCGTCTAACATTTTTCTCAATACACTTCGTACTAATTTTACATGTTCATCCAAGGTCTGTGTGTAAATTAGGATGTCATCTAAATACACTAGTACTCCACGATATAAATGTTCATGCAGCACCTCATTAATAAATTGCATGAATACTGCGGGGGAACCTTGCAGCCCAAAAGGCATTACCTTAAATTGAAAACTACCAAGGGGACAATTGAAGGTAGTTTTCCACTCATCTCCTTGTTTAATACGTATCCTATAATATGCTTCATGCAAATCCAACTTCATGAAGATTTTTCTGGTGGCCAACGTGGCCAATAAATCACCGATCAAAGGCAGAGGATATACATTATCTACGCATAGAGCGTTCAGCCCTCTAAAATACACACACAAATGCAAGGTTCCATCCTTCTTCTCCCTGAACAACACTGGGGCAGCTATATGTGATTGTCCAGGCTGTATGAAGCCACAGGCCAAGCTTTTATCTAAATAATTCTTCATCTCCTCCATCTCCTTGGGAGTCATTGCATACATATGAGGTTTAAGTAACTGCACCCCTAGGATCAATTCTATTGCACAGTCAGTTTTACGGTGGGGGGGTAGGTGTTCGCATTCCTCCTCACTTAACACTTTTGCAAGATCCAAATACTCAACCGGGTAGGGGAGTTTTTGATGTTCACCTATGGTGGTTGCTAATTCCTTTCATGAATTCTGCATGAACTCCCCTGGATTTGCCTGAGGGGGATCCGGTCCTACCACCAGTTGTAAATGACGACAACCACCCTCCCACCATATAACGGGCTCCCACCTATCCAACCACACAAGGCCTGGTATTAGTGCCTCATGCATATGCAGGACAACAATAAATCATAGCTGTTCCCAATGAGCTCCAATTTCAAGTTTAATAGGAGTAGTCATTGTCATAGCTGGGGACCCCCCCAAGCAGGGACCCATCTACCTGTTTGAAACTCATTGGTGTGAGCAATTTTTCCACCTGTAACTTCAGTTCATCCACTACTTGTTGGCTAATAAGACACCTGGTACATCCCGTGTCTATCAGGGCCCCATATCTACCCCTTAGTCCCATATTCCCACCGTCCAATATCACTGGTATCACGAAAGGGCAAACTGGGGCACTCACCATCATATCATCGTGGCTTTCTTCACCACTATCATCCAACCCTGACACTGCTCTGGGTTGACTACGTTCATCCGATTGACGGTGTTTTGATGGTGACGCTTCCCCCTTCATTTTCTGAACCAGTCCTTGTGATCTTTCAGTACTATTACCTTGTTTCCTAAAACCAAATTTTGTCACTGCTCCCAGAGGTGTCTTTGCTGTTTGTTTCATACCTTCGTTGGCAAGTTCGGGGCATTCCAATGCCCTATGCCCTACTAGATTACATCTGAAACACCGCATAGCTGGGCAACCCCTGCCACTCGGTTGACCATCTCCTGGTCTGCTCCGACCTCCCATGACATTGAGATCTGCTTTAGGTACCTTTTGGAAGGAATCGGGCTTGGTTCTGAACTCCTTTTGCCCAACATCTAGTTCAACAACCATTCTGTACTATTCTGTCAAATTTTGAGGGACTCCTCTATATAGATAAGCCTGTCTTAAACCATGATCTAAGCCAGCACAGAATTCTTGGACCAACAGATGCTCAGGCCAAGACCTTAACTTCCCAGCCAAACATCAGAAATCCTGTACAGTTTCCGGTCTCCCATCTTGCCCCAACACCATTATAGCTTCCTCAGTTTGGTGGATGCAGGATCTATCTTCAAAATGATTATGGAATGAATCCCGAAACAGACTGACATCTACCAACTCTCGTGCCCATTCGCAATGTAACTCCACAACCCAGTCTGCTGCATCCCCTGTTAAAACTCCCGTAATAGCCACCACTATGGACCACTGGGATGGATAGCAAGATGCATATAATTCCAGGTGATTAACCACTTGGTTTAGGAACAGTATGGTACAGTCTGGGTTACCATCAAACATAGTTTTGCAAGGGTGGTGGTCCCCACACTATATGTTGTGGCCACTGTCCAGACATTCCCTGATGACCCCAAGAATCCTCCTGTTGTCTACGTCGAGGTGGTGACTCCCTTCAAGCAAAACTAGAGGACATCGGCCTTGTCCCCCACTGTCCTGGGTTCTGATGGCCCGGCAACATCAGCCAATGATGCATCGAATCCAGGTGTCAAGTTACTTCCAGTCCTCTTACTATTACGTTCTCTTCCCTCCCTAGGGATAGAACTGAAATAAGAAGTATCATCAGTACGAACTCCTGATCCCTCCCATCTTTCTTTTGGGCTGGAATCCTGTATACTCAGATCTCCATACTTTATTCTTAATAGTTCTATAGTACTGCCTCCCAAACTGGAGGTGGAGGGACTCCAGACATCTTCCTCAACTATTTTCCTTTCTCTCCACTTCTCAAACACTCCAGTATTGAGAGGTGCAAAAGCAGGGGGGTTTCCATGAATGCCTCATCCCCCACACTCCCCCTGGAACTCCAAATCGCTCCTACGATCTTTCCTCATCTTACATAGTTTAGGTCTAGTCTTTGAGAATATCCCCAGTATCACCAGCAGATGGCATGTCTCCACTTATAAACCCCTCTGTAGACTCATGCACTCTGTCATCCCACAGAGAAATCTCTTCCTCATACACCTCTGATGCAAGCGGCAAAACGAATCCACGTTTATGCCTTCTGCCATCACTCCCCAACGCAGCACACCAAACAGTTCATGGGGATTGGAGGGGTGACAGGAGCACAAGAAGATTTGAAGAGAGATGACTTTCTTCTCAGCTGTTTCGCCAGATTCCAGGCAGGAAGGGAAACAAAGGTCTCAAGGTAATGATCAAATGAGTCTTTATTCGTCCATACAATGTTCCGGATTCAGGTAACAACGAGTAACCAAAAGGAATTAAAGTCAACTCTGGCGCACCTCACAGCCAGAGCTGTATTTATACACCAGTTAACAACTTAATGAGTTTATCCACCATCTGGTGAGCGCTACTGGATCACATCCAGTTACCATGTAACACCCTAAACATTGTGCTTTTTGTCCATTAATTATTTATCCCTATTTACTATACTTGTACAAATATCTTATTCCAACACTGTATTTACGCCTATGAAGTGACCCTCCACCCCTCCCAAGATCATTAGTTCAACAGGCAGCAACCAAATCACTTTGTCTACAACTGCCCGCAGGCTGTAACAGCTCAGTGTGTGATGTCAGCAAGGCTCATTATCTCCGTGGAACAGTCGAAACCCCAGGTTGGGTGGTTAACAGCACTTTCCCCCTTGATAGCATAGTCTGACATGGCACAACGCATGGTGTCATGGTTCCAGCATGCCCTGGAGACAGGACATCTGGTTGGTTGAGTCATATGGATTTCTCTTTAACCTACTGAAATTATTATGCAAAAATGCTAAATTGCAGCATCTATTCACTGTAGCTCTCTAAAGGAAAGCTGAGCCAATCCAAATCTTCAAGAGAGAATGATTTGACAACATGGTTTTGGATTTGGGACACCTTGAAATTATCCAAACCATTCTTGGCTTCCTTACTTTGTGACATTTCTTGGTTTTTATCTTTTTTTGATTAAGAATTCATCCAAACATCTATGGAAATTCTCAGTCATCCAGGTCATGGATGTCCCAAAGGTGTTTTTTTTAAAAAGGCAACTAGACAAATATCCAATTGCCATTTGAAAAACCACTTTTGGGATAATTTGTTCAAATGTTATTGTTAATTCATTCTTCTATTTATTTTGTAGACTTCAATAATGTGGACCATGGTAAATGTTTATTACTCAATGCATGTGATTCAGGGCTGATCAAATAAGTCATAACTACCTCCATCCTCAATCAAAGTGTTTTATGTTCACTTCTTAAATGAGGCAATTATAAGACTTTTACTGAAGAAATCTTCCCTTGATCTGCAGAAGTGGTTAATTATACTGATTGCTCTCAAATATATACCTCTTGGTTGAGGTGCTTGGAAGTATCATCACTTTGTAATTCTATTCATATTTGAAGTATACTGATTACCTGGGCACAGTTCAATTAGATTTTTGAAGAGAACTAGAGTTAAGCATAAATGGACTTTCAATATTTTCCATTGAATCTCTGGTTAGGGAAATAAGGTGAACGATTTTTCCAAATTACTTCAAGGGAAAGGTAATTTTTAAAGATAATTTTACAAGGGTAGGATTTTTCTTTAGAGGTAAATAGTAGCTACAGAAAATGGCCAATGGGTAAAGTTTTCTCATGTACACCCTCATTTGGGACTCAGTGGAAACTTTGGAAATTCTAGAAACCGAAGACCATTTAAGAATTGATTGTATAATAAAAAAAACTTGACCTTTTTGAAATGAACTGGATAGCTATGTAAATGCAAGTACTATAATTGCACATGTGAGAATTTCAGAAACATGTTTTCAAAATTAATTTTCCTTTGACTTCCACAGAAGAAATGAAGAACTGAAGATGGCTGTGGTTAAAGTGGAGCTGACAATCATGGAAGAAGAGATTGTGAATAGACCAGCTTAAATGTTGAAGCATTGGGATTTGTTTATAGTTAAGAGATGGGATAAGGGAAGAAGAGAACACTTTTTTTTATTTTAAGAGAAGGTGATAAGTTACTACAATTGTTTATAATTGTGATGAAGAGGCAAGTTATTTCTTTATATATGTCTTTACTTTTCTTTACTATATATTTTTCCTTTTTCTATTTTTAATTCCTGAACTATTTTATTATTTGTTTTTCTTAGTTTGTACCAGTTTTCATCTTTTTAATTGTAATTTTTAATTAAAATTTGGTATTAAAATTAATTTTATTTCTTCAATTTAGAATAATACATAATTGAGACTGAGATTGCATTGTTAGTTTGAAAGATGATCTATGTCGGGAACTCAATGATGGCAACATGTCTTGCTAAGTTCTCTTAATAGCTCTTGTTGGCTGTTGATACTGTTAACCATAATAATCCTTTTAATCATAATAAAGAACTGACTTACCTATCCTTATTTGAAATACTCTTTTGATATAAAGGCTTCCTACCACAGGACTAAGGAACTACAGTTTTTAAAATATTATTTAATGCTAACTCCTAGAAGATTCGCCAACATAGGTAACTGTAAGTGAGGCTTGGAATTGTAGATAAGTGCAACAGTAGCTGAAACACTACAGGTGCTTCACTCTGATGTAATACAATGTAAATATTAAACAAGTTGCAGAGCTCAGTGGAAAGAGGGTTAGAATAGCTATTGCCAACATTTAAATGCAATGTATTATTTGAAGATTCCAGATTTTTTTAATGTCCACAGCAATGAGTGCCCAATTTTCATGTAGAAAGAGGCTAATGTTCTTCAGATAAATATTTCTCCAATTTTATTTTGACTTTTTGAAAATTCATGCACTTCTAATTCTTTCTCCAGCCTATGTGGTATGGAACAAAGTGCTGAAAGATGGCAGCAATCATGACTGACTTCTATTAATATATTTTGCTGCTGAGTGACAAGACCGATTGTGTGAAATCATTCTACAGTGAATGAATTCCGTCAAGCATCTTGCATAGAACAGAAGTTTCCACAAAGCTTAGGTGACTGTTCCTCACAGAGTCTAACATTGTTTTAATTTATTTCTTTAGAAGTGAAGCCAAGCCTGTTTCTCATTACTGTCTACAGTTTTATGGGGTTACAAAATACATGCCTTTATCAATTGGTTGAGAACAAAGACAAAGATTCTAAAGCTAGAGTCAGAACTTCATAATAAATAGGAAAGCACAAAGCTGGGAGAGTTTCACTAGAGTGCTATTGTTTTGATTTATCTTCCCTTAATTACTTTATTTATTTAAAGGAATTATTAGTAAGGGGAGAAAAAGATCCTTTATTTTTTCTAATAGTTTCCACTCAATTTACAAAATGATTTGCTTCTGAAATTTTGTATGAAGTAGAACAGAATTTTGTGCAATTATTGTGATTTTAGTTACAAGATGGACAAGAGAGGAGTGTGAACACCTTCTTTTTCATTGTGTAATTCTGTTCCCAGTAGTTTTATAGCATTACTGGTTCTTTCTATTCACATTTGATTCCAAGTGAACTCCTCCTCTTTTCTAGACAAGGAAATGTGGGAAACAAGGGAGATTTTAGAATAATGGAAAGGAATGTCCAAGGAAATATCAACAAAGAAGGTTTCAACTCCACACCAATTTTCTAAATCACTTTTTGGAACATTTAGCCCACACAAATTGACTACCAAACAGAACTAAGAGGAGGAAAATTCAAAACAACAATAAAGTTTACGATTTCAGAACAGTAAATCTACTTCTATTATACATTTTAGAAGGGCCCCTAAGAAACCAAATGTTGCAGTTAAGTATAATGAAGGGTGACAGATTAACAGAGTTGGAGGGGACTTTCTAGGTCAGTGATGGTTAACTTTTTTGGTGCCGAGTGCCCAAAGCGTGCACGTAGACACATGAATGCACATGTGTGTGCCCCAACCCCCAAAATACAATGTAAGTGCCCCTGCACATGTGCCCCACCCCACGCATTCCCTGCGCATGTGGCCCCCACGCATGTGGCTCAGCCCACAGTCCCTGTTTTGGCTTCCAGGTTGGTACAGGAGGGTTTTCAGGCCCAAAGTGGGGCATGGGGGGACTTGTGATCTCTGCAGTTTTTTCCCACCCCCACCCCTGCACACCCAGGCTTTCTCCTCCATTCCTGCCTTCCCCGATCTTGGCAGTTTCTCCCTGCTCACCCAGGCTGCACACCCGGGTGCACCCAGGCTTTCTCCTCCGTTCCTGCATTCCCCTATCTTAGCAGTTTCTCCCTGTACACCCAGGCTTTCTCCTCTGTTCCTGCCTGCCCCAACCTGCCACAGAGAGGCACCTGCAGAGGTGGAACCTGAGAAGATCGGTGAAGGCCCCACCCCCATGCATGCATGGCAGAAACCCAAAGAGTAGTTGGCTTTCAGGAGGTGCACGCATTTGCAATGGAGCTGGGCTGGGCAATGGCTGGCATGCCTGCAGAGAGGGCTCTGCGTGCCACCTGCAGCATGCGTGCCATAGGTTTGCCATCACTGTTCTAGGTCTTCTAGTACAAGCATTCTGACAAATGGCAGTCTAATCTCTTCTTGAAAGCCTCCAGTTATGAAGACTTCCAAACCCAAGCTGTTCCATTGGTTGATTGTTCTCATTGTCAGAAAAATTCTCCATATTTCCTGGTTGAATCTCTCCTTGATCAGTTTTCATCTGTTATTCCTTGCCTGGCCTTCAGGTTCTTTGAAAAATAGCTTGACCTTCTCCTCTCTGTGGCAGCCCCTCAAATACTGAAACACCGCTATCTTATTTCTCCTAATCTTTCTCTTCACTAGACTAGCCATGCCGAGTACTTGAAATTGTTCATCATATGTTTTAGCCTCCAATTTAAGAAGGAAAAGAATATTAAACACTTTAAGGGCATGATTTACAAAAAGGGTGGCATGCCTTCTTGTGGGACAAAAGTACACAGTCATATTTATATTTTATAGACACAAAATAAGAGTCACTTTGATACAAAAATGGAGAGAAATAAAACAAAAATATTATTTGAAAATCCCAAGTTGGCTTTCCACTATGGAAGGTATGATTTACCCTAACACTATGGACATAGACAAGATGGTCAGATATAAGGAGATTTTAGACAATCAAGGTAAACTAAAAAATAGGCAGGAATTGCAAAACCAGGGAATAACCATTGATTGGTGGCCCTACTTGCAATTACAGTCAAGATATTTAAAAGATAAGTCTTGGTGCCCTCAAGATTGGCTGAGATTTACACTAACTTAGATCCAAAATGCTGGAAATGTGGATAAAAACAAGGTACCTTCTATGATGGTGTATTAGCTAACCCCCCAACCAATCAGAACACAGCCAAACCCCCTACCAATGAGAACACACCCCCACCCAATCAGAACACAGCCAAGCCCCCACCCAATCAAGTCCCACCCCCACTGGCAGTTAAAAGGAGGAAGCAGCTGCAATCTCACATTACTCTGAGAAGCACAGAGCCGGAGACAGAAGCCTGAAGATGATGAATGAGACTTCATCGAAACGTTGCCTAGATACTTCGAATCTTACGCGGGAGAAAACCCGAACAACCAAAGATCCATATATATATATATATATATATATATATATATATACACACATACATACATACATACATACATACATACACACACATACACATACACATACACATACACATACACATACATATACATAACACACACACACACACATATAAAAGAAAGGATTAATAACAATAGAACCCTCTTAATAAAATCTTCATCTTCATTTTTCTCATCTATAATTATCTAATAATCTTAAAGTAATTCCCAGTAAGTTATAAACTTCAAATCTCCCCAGTCTACATTTCTAATAAAAAAAGACAAAGATGCATTCCCATGTGGTGTCCCCCTTTTATGCTATATCTAACCCTTATCTCTAAATCTCTCGGCCTTGTCATTTCTCTTAATTTTAGCCAGCTTTCCCTTTACTAAGTTTTCCTGGCCTTTCCTCTTTATCCCTCTTTTTTCCTCTAATATTACATTTATTTCCATCTTTTATTTCATGTCGTTTACACATTTAATAGACCAGTCATTTTCCATAAAGTCATCCAGGAAAAAATGCCTTGTACCATTAGGTGGTGCTCTATATTGCTTCCACTTTTTAAAGTTCTTTTTTGCCTTTTTTTCCAATTATATTAATGTTAATTATCGAGCATTTCAAACATTGGCTTTTTAAAAAAAGTATCATAAATTCCATGCAAGTTCAAGCATTTTATCTAATGCCTAATTAACACCAATTTCTGTATATTATTCCCAATTCCATCCTTAATTTTGTTATAGCTTTTTTGTAGTCCACATTTTTATTTACCTTATATTGTCCTCTTGTTTTCTATTCACCACTGTTGTACTCTCAAGCAAGGAATCTGTCTTTCTGCTTTTGGGGGTTATTAAAACAAAAAGTTCAGCTTCTCTTGTCTGGATACATGCCGCTCACCACTTACCTCTCCAGCACATGCTTTGGTCTTACTGGGGCCCTTCCTATTAGTGAACCATCGACCTGTTCAAACCTCATAGCCCTGGATAGCCTCCTTGCCTGGATTTCCAGCCTCAGCATCCGGTGCAGTCTGAGGCTATGAGGGCTTCAAAATCCCTGAGTTCCTGATTTGGGTGCAATGATTTTCACAGGGATCATGAAAGGGCAGATGCTTTACTCACCATCATGTCTCTTTCTCCTTCATCCTTGTTGTCATATGAGGCAGGTGACTGGTCTTCTTTGGCCAGAGTTCCCTTCCCTCCGGTGGGGTAGAGGGCACCTCAATAGCCTGGGCTTTCACCTCATCTTTGAATCTTGCCCTCACCTCTCCCAGAAATCTTCCAGCATCCCTCAGCTTAGGGGTGTCCTCCATCCTGGAGGGTAGCTGTTGCCTCCCCCTCGAGCTTGGCAGTTATTGCACTCACCACTGACCTCTGGGTTGAGTAAGCCAGGTGGTAATGATCTAGCTGAGCCAGAACATTGTCAAGGAAGATTGCCAGCAGTCAGAGTTCCTGTTGAATGTGATAGATGGGGGGAAGCTCCATGTAGTGGGATGATTGTGGCCAATATCCCAGGTGCCACCCAGGCCCCAAGGGGGAGGGTAAGGGAGCCTGATACCACCCTGGGCCATGGGGCAGGGGCTGCAGGGGCTGCCAAGCTAGGCTGATCACTCCTGGTCATTTCTGAGGGGCCTTTCTGTTTCTCTCTGCTTTGAAAAGCAAAGCTTCTATTTTAAAGGCGTGTAGAGATTGAAACACTATTGCAAATTTAAAAGACATACAGTTGCACATTGTTTCTATGGTAACGTTGCACATTATTGCATTCCAAAAGGATATAGTTGCAGGGAACTCTATTGTGTGTGCCACTTCAAGAGTTGTAACACTATCCTTGCTACTACTAGATTTATTCTATAAAATATAATTAGAAAAGATTGGTGCTGCTTACAATTCTCATGACTCTTTATTCTATCATCTACAGCTGAGCAAACAGACAAATTGCAGAATCCTGCGTCACAATATGACAACTATAGGTAGAAATCTAGTCTGCTGATGACAGAATGTTGGGTGATCTAAGATAAAAGTAGTTTGGCTTCTAAAATGAAATCTGTGCTGTAACATGATATCCGTTAGCCTATCATAATTTATCATAATCAACAGGAAAGGAAAAGTAACTGGGTGAAGAATATTGGAAACAAACTTTCTCTGAAAAATAATTTAAAGCAAGAACTTCCATATGGGAAAGAGGGTGGAACAGAGAGAAAATGAAATAATCAGTAAACTGAGTAGATTGCTTATTTTAAGGAGTTTGCCTATGTACTCTATATCTAAAAACCAGAGTTTATGTATCTGATTTATATACTTGTGTCGGACTCTGTACTGCACTACTTCATACTGTAATCTGACCAAAATCTGCATAACACTTCCCTTCCCTTCCCCTCCCCCCATCTTCCCTTTCCCTTATCTTCCCCTCCCCTGTCCTTCCCTCCCCTTTCTTTTTCCAGTGAATCTAATGAAAGCTAAGAAAATGCCAGAGCATTTATTCAATATCTCAGCTCCTCAGTGTACAGCTATATATTCATGCTAGGTCAGTTCAATGCCCCCAAAAGACAATGCATGTACTTATTGATTCTTTTCTGTTGCTGTGGATGAATGAATCAGTGGCTTACAAGTAAAAGTGTGTAACAGAATAATTGGTGTTACATAATTATTAAATCATAATAAATAATACCTAATCTTTAATATCCTTAGTTTCCAAATACTAAGAATACTAAGTACTCTAAATACTAAGAAAACAATTTTTCAACAATTTTCTGGATTTTAATAGTAAAATTGCAGTTACTATTGACTCCATGGGAGGGGAACTCTGGGAGACCGCAATCAATATCTGAATTCTCATGACCATCTCATAGAATGTTAAATGCTGAAATATTGGTAGAAATAGAAATTTTGATTTGTATACAGAACCACACACTCTTAGTAGGAAGCAATATGATATTTGTTTTCTTATCTGTTAAAGAAATATTGAAACATTTAAATTAAAGGTCTTCACAGTATCTGATTTGTCTACAGACTGCTTTATATATACTATCTTTAAGGTTTTTTTCTGAGAATTTCATAAGTAACAAGAATCTGCTCATAAATGCTTCTGTAAGCATTTCATCTAAGAAATGGGACCAATAGTTGTATTATGCTTTCAGGTGTCTAGAACATATTTTTAATGGTTACTCTATATATATCATCAGCAACTTACAGAGTGTAGATCCCAAGAAATCTCATCTTTGATTTCTGCTGCCAATTTAAACTAAAGATTTCAGGGAGAAAAAATACAAGTCTATTCAAGAGCAAGCGAAGCTAACCAACAAACAAAAAATCTTGATAGATCCTGTGGGTTGGAAGCTCCACCAACAAGATCAAGAATGGAGTAGCATTGACAGTTTTCGTTTTATATTTCAAGAAGGATTAATTCCTGGAGAAAGGTCTTGTTGGGTTTCAGGTAGGGGTAGGCTGCTACCGGTTCACACCAGTTCAAATGAACTGGTTATTAATTTTATGGCCAGTTTGGTGAACCAGGAAATCCCACCCCTGGCTGGCCCTGCCCACCCTGCCCCGCCTCTCCCAGGAGTCCCCATGCAGCCCGTTTTGGATCGCAAGTAAATGCAGGGCCCATGCAAAGACTCAGGGAGGACCATGGCCCATTTTTGCTTCCAGGGTGGTGCAGGAGGCTGACTAGGTTATGCCCACTATGACATGCCCACCACTGGTTTGAGGCAAGGGTGTTCAAATCTCTGCAAAATCCATCTGGCCATCAGATTGCTTAAGCCTATTCAAGAAGCCCAACTAAATGAAAAGTAATTTCCCCCTGCTTACAGTAGATTCCATTGCAAACTTCAAAAGAATGTCCAATGGCAAAATAAGTTGGCTTATCTAGCTTCCTTCAGCAGAAGCTTGCAAGCAATATTTGCTGATCAGAGTTGCTTATTGCCCTATGAGGCAAGAATGCACCAAATCCTATTTCTAGCATGTAGTTATTTGCCTCATTAGAATTACTTTTTGTCTGGAGAGCATTGAAGTTACATTACTAGATCAGTATATCTTTGGCAGATGCCCTATTACTGACCTACAAAGGATTGGCTAAAAATGCAATCATCTACAACCCTCTGATTTTTCTTATTTGTACTCTGAAAACTCTTTCATCTATAGTTTAAATATCTGCCTCCCACACTTACATCACAAAGATGAATGGTAAATCCAAGAGAAAATTGGGGCCATCACCAACAACTTCTAGGAGAAGCTAATCAGCAAAGAAATGTGTTTCAACAAACATTTACAGTCAACTTCTTTTAATTCAAAATTAAAGGGGTAGGAAAACAGAAAAATGTAGCAGGTGTTTGCCATTTTTTTCCCCAGGAAAAAAGCCTCTGGAAGATTTTCTGCTTCATTGTTTGAATTTGTTTATTAGAAGGAGGTTCTCCGCCCCCGTCCCTCTCTCTCCCCTCTTTCTCTGTTTATCTATCTGCCAGTCTGTCTACCATAGATCTGTCTGTCTGTCTGTCTGTCTGTCTATCATCATCATCTTGTCACAGTTTCAAGTAATATACGCATAACAAACAGAACTCTGAGGCAAACTCAAAGAACAGTTTTATTGGACATATCATAGACTAGTGAAAATCTACTCTAAAGGTTCCCATGATTTTCACCTAATAAAAGGTAAATTTTCTTCCCATTTTCTCAAACAATCAGTCACATGGTCCAATCAAGGTGCTGTTCAGTTGCTTGGAAACTTCACTCCTCTTTTCAGCCACCTGTGGGAATGTCCTTGGTTCTCAGGGGAAACTTTTGTTTTGGCTACAAACCCCCAGCTATCTCTATTTCCCACCCTCCCTATCCCTCAGCACCATTATGGCAACACTGAAGCCTCCAAGATGGCCTCAGTCAAGCCAGCTTCAGAGTTGACACATCTATCACCCAACATCTATTATCTATCTATCTTAACCAAGTTTCAGGTAAGGTCTTCAACCTTTTTCATAATCTCATAGAAATGATAGATCATTTGGAGGTTATTTTGGCTGCATTTTCACTGCAACTTTTCCTGGGTATTGTCTTAATTAATCTGGGAATGGGGTTATAGAGTGCATTAAAAACAATTAATTATAAGGTCAAGATTTGTATAACATGCAGAATAAAAAAAAAAAAAGCTACTGAAAGTAACTCAGGGTTGTGTGAATTTAGTTTAAGTGCCAGATAATAGTATTATGCAAACTAAACTGTTAAAGAAAAATGTTTCGTTATATATGTACTGTTGGTATATGTCACCAAAAAAATGTCCAAAATGTATAAAGGCACTTCAAATTTATGCTGGAAATGTGAACAGGAAAGGACATTTTATCATATTCGGAGGATAAAAGTTCTACCTGGAGGTAGAACATTTTGTTTTTACATACAGATATTCAGAAGATTTTAAAAATTAATATACAACTGAAAGCCAAAGGTCTTCTTTGGGGACTGATGGACAAGCAATAGGAAAAAAACTAATGGAACTTTGTTTTTATACATGACAATTGCAACAAAATTCATGTATGTATAAAGGTGGAAAAATCTTTGGGCATAACCCACAATAGAGGAATGTTTGGTGAAGATGATGGAACTTGCTAAGATGGATAAATTGACTTCTTTGGTAAGAGAAAAGGCAATATCTATGTTTTTTGCTAACTGGAAACCCTACATAGAATTTTTGCATGAAACAAAACAAAAGTGAACTTAAGGATTTATGGTTTTAAGGATTAGTCAGAATAGATAACAGAAAAAAAAGATCCATATTGTAACCATAGAACAAGAATTAAACGTTGCTGTACTTATGACTACTATAAAAAAGATCAGAAGCAACTTCTTTGTATCTTTTTCCTTCTTTTCTATTTTTACTTTTCTTTTTTGCACTTTTAGCTCTCTCCTTTCTTCTTTTTTTCTCACTCTATATTATTTTCTATTAGCTTGATCTTTCTTGTTAAAGTCTTCAATAAATTATAAATTATAAATTATGCCTGTATCATATAGTAGCCAAATGATAATTCTAAAGCCAATTCTTAAGATGTTTCCCTGTAGTTACCAATACATTACATAGCAATACTTTATATAGATATATAGCAATGCTTTTCTTTTTTCTTTTTTTCTTCTCTCTTATCTTCTCCACTCCCTTTTTAAGAAAATGAAAATATATGATATATGCTCTCAAATTGATGCAGAATGGAGAAACAAAATGAAACCAATTTAAGACTGGAGGAAAAACAGCAAATTTAAATTAATAGAACTATCCATGCCTTTGAGTGCCACAATATTTGCCACATTTTCAGTAAATCCCAAGCAGTTATTTTGCTACTTTGGGGAATAAACAAAACTTGTTCAAAATATCAAGGGAAATACATATGTTTTCGAAGCTCCCATCTACACAGTCACATTTGAGAGAGGCTCCACTTGGAGAAAACTTCTGAAAGCATAAGATAACCATCTCTAGGCTCTCAGCCCTAGGATTAAAGTTTTATTTGTAATTCAAAGCACTTCCTTTCTAAAAAGCCCTGTGGATTTTGGGGAACAAAAATATAATGCCAGTTTGAAGGAGGGGAGAGAAAGAAAACTCATTGCAATAGACTTGGAAGGAAATGAAACACACACTCTGTTGCATTATCTGGTTTTACAGACAGCAATAACCCAACTACTCAAAAATGTTGCTGTTGGTTGCTGAAGATGTTTAAGAAAAATAAAGGTCAAGGGTATTTCCAAGAATTGGGAAAGCCAAATGAAGCAATCTGGATTGTGCTCCTAGCCTTGCTTTAAGAGAGTAATTAAAGGATGGTCAGAAGCAGGGGTGGGATTCTACCAGTTCAGACCGGTTCAGTAGAACCGGTTGTTATGAGTCTGTGCAGTTTGGAGAACCGGTAAATCATACCACTGGCTGGCACTGCCCCTTCCTGCCCACCTACTTGCCCCACCCCACTGTCATTCCTCATCTCGTCTGCCATTGCTAACTTGCCTTCACCCGTCATTGCTGCCTGCCTTCCACCACATCCCTGATTCTCCCTGGGTGAGTGAGCCCACAAGCAAGCCCAGGTCGAGTTGACACCCGGACCAGCCTAGGCTGCTGCACTGTCTCCCAACACCGCACCCCATACCTGGGCTTGCCTGGCGGCTGTGCTTGCCAGGGAGAGGAGAGAGCATTCTCCTCCTCCCACTGGGCAGGAAGAAGCCACCGCTGGGCCAGGGCCATGCTTGCCAGTGAGAGAGAGTTCTCCTCCTCCCACTGGCCAAGAAAAAGCTACCGTGGGGCCAGGGTTGCACTTGCCAGTGAGAGGAGAGAACATTCTCCTCCAAGCCGCCACAGGACCAGGGCCATGCTAGCTGGGAGAATGTTCTCTCCTTTCCCCAGCCAGAGGTTCGTGTCAGCAAGGCACCCCTTAATCAAGTCCAGGACAGCTGACAGTGGCTGCGGGGAGCAGAGCCTGGAAGCCCTGATGCACCACGTGTGCAGCCGCATGGATGGCGGGGGCGGGAATTGATCCCGGAAGCCCTGATGCTGCCGGAATCGCCATTGCTGCCTTGCTGCTGCTGCATCCCCCACCTCCTGCAGGGCTTTTGGTTTACCTGGCGTGTGAACAGGTGAACTTCCCTCAGAGGTCGACACCTTCATGCAAGAATAAGGGTATGTGTATGTGTGTCTAGAGTGAATGGATAATTCTAAGGGACTGGATGGCTTTGCACGGCTGCCGATGGACTGCACAATCCTAAAGTGCTGGACTTAAGCAAGCAAGTTCTAACCATGAGTATTTTATGTTACTGTTTTGCTATCATCATAATTATATATGATTTTTTTTGTTTATGCTATAATCAGTGTCTCCCATTTTTCATCATTTTGTCTTTGTCACCCTTTGTGTGGTGTGGAAGTGCTTTGTATGTACTTCATGTACATGGTTGATCTATGTCAGGGGTCTCCAAACTTGACAACTTAAAGACTTGTGGACATAGCTGGCTCTAGAATTCTTAAGTCTTAAAGTCTTAAAGTTGCCAAGTTTGAGGACCTCTGGACTAGATTATTAAGGAAGAGAGAATAACATGCAGCAGACGCCTAGCAAAATTCAGTAATACTGCAGATTGGCTGTTTATGTTGAAATCAGATGCAAGATAGTGATGGTAGGTAAATTATTGAGCAGTTTAGTTTAGTATTTATTTCAGTGGGCTGATTTTAAAAAGCTAAATGGGATCAGATCTGGTAAGTGCTTGGCTGGGAAGCCAACACAAAATTGGATGTGGGGAGGAATGGGGTTGGGAAGGAAAGAAGGAAGATAGGATAAGATAACTTTTATTGTCATTTTTTTTACTGTAAGTACACTGGCACACATTAAAAGTGAAATATATATATATCCATATCCATACACATACATAACACACATATACACATGCTACACACACACACACACATACACACACACACACACACACACAATCATTGCCCATTTTGAATACACAGTGGAAAGGAAGACAGAGTATTGGATACATATACAAGTAAACTTTGTGTTCATTAAGCAACGCTGGTTGTTAAACAAGTCCATTTTCCACAATGGGCATTTTTAACTGGAAATTTTTAACAAGAAATTGTTGGAAACTGGCAAAAAACATAGAAAACTTCATCACAAGACTGTGTGGGATGTTGTAACTGGTCATAAGTGTGTGTGTGTGTGGCTATCAAACCCCCCAAAATAGACCAAATAGCTCTGTGGAGGTCAGTCGTAAATTAGAAAACTTACTAAGCAACTGGCCATTAAGCGAGGACCTGGTCATTAAACGAGGACCACTTACATTTCATTTGCCAGTCACATGACCACCTAGCCATGCCCAGTTAGCAAGCCACTCCCACCCCAGTCACATGACCACCAAGCCACATCCACAAATTAGGCCATGCCCACAGAACTGGTTGTTAAGAAATTTGAATCCCACCCCTGGTCAGAAGGAATAATGGGGATGGGGGATTTCAAGGGTCGGTGGATAATAATCCTTGACCAAGAGTCTGGGCTAATGAAAGAGTTCAATGGTATCTGGAGAACATCTGATTTCTCATTCATCTGTATTCTATCTTGGCAGTTACTGCCTTTTCCAGATAATCTAATCATCTCAACTCCTCACCTTTGGTTATCTCCTCTTAGAAAAGAGGAAAGCAACTTTTTAGCTTCTAGTGGCCTTGACAGAGATTGCACATAAATGGAAAGCAAATTCTCATCAGAATTTGTTGGTGAGAATTGGATCAGTCTGTTATGTTCTGTTCTGCTCTGCTGTACTATATTGTACTGTATTATACTCTACTCTGCTCTACTCTACTCTGTTCTGTTCTGCTGTATCATACTGTATTGTATTGTATTGTATTGTATTGTATTGTATTGTATTGTATTGTATTGTATTGTATTGTATTGTATTGTATTGCATTGCATTGTATTGTATTGTATTCTACTCTGTCTAAATAATCTGATGATGCAGAGGCCATTGTCCTTTCTATTTCCTGCTCAAATCTGGTAAGAGATCTAGCCTCCATTGTCATCTGACATTTTCCAAAAAAAACCTTCAGTGATGCATTTTATAGACTCTAGTGTTTCTAAAGTTCATAAATAATGACAAGAATTATAAGGATTCTTCAGTATTATTGGAATGGATCATGTGTTAAAAGACAGACTGATGGCCAAACATGCACAGT
Organism: Pseudonaja textilis; assembly: GCF_049901715.1. Lineage (NCBI taxonomy): Eukaryota > Metazoa > Chordata > Lepidosauria > Squamata > Elapidae > Pseudonaja > Pseudonaja textilis. The sequence continues at coordinate 11,960,628 of NC_141998.1, read as the reverse complement.
CCAGGTGTGGGATCAGAGGTGGTATTCAACCGGTTTACACCTATTCAGGAGAACCGGTAGTGGTGATTTTGCATGGGTTGCCAAACTGGTGGCAACCCCAGCTAGCCACACCCCTGAACCAGGTTGCCTGGTCGCCCACTTGTCCCGGTCGCTCTCCTAGCTTTCCCTACCACATAGTGGCCATGGCGGAGCTTGGGGGGCTGTCGAAGGCTGCTGCACGTGCGTACTGTGTGTGCAGCTGCTACATATGCAGTACGCATGTGCAACAGCCCCGGGACATCTGCCTGCCTGCCTGCCCTCCCAGAGCACATTTTCTTCCTTCTCCTGGCTGAAGCGTCTCTTCCAGCCCAGCCCAGCCCGGCCCAGCCTGGCCAGCCAGCAGGTGGGTAGACGGATGTCCCAGGGCTTCACGCTGCCTTTGTCTCGATATGCCTGCAGCAGCCCCTCGGGCCGGCTGAGCCAGGAGTCACCATTCCCAGGCTTCTACTCGCCCGTGCTTGGTCTGAAGCGGCTGGTCCTCCTGCCCCTCAACCCCCTCCCTCACGTGGCCTGAGAAGGTAAGGGTGACGGCAGGGGATAGCGAAGCGGCCGGGTCCCTATCTTCCCCTCTCTCTCCCCCACTCTGTGTGTGAGTGTTTGTCTGTGTGTATGTGTGTCTCCCTCCCTCTTGGTGAAGCTGGGCACTGGTGAAGGCTTTCCTTGGTGCTCTTTGCTACTTCAATTTCTTCTTTTTGGAATCCAGACTGGCTGAATAAGGATTGTCTCCCCCTCCTCTCATGACCGGCAGCCGTGGCAGGGCCAGGTGGATGGTGTGTACACCCGAGGAGAAGGAGGAGAAGAAGGGTCAGCTGAAGGGATGCTTCCAGCATGGCTGGCGATTCTTGTTCAGCCATTGGGTGGGTGGGGGTAGCAGAGGAGCTGCTTTCAAGCCATTGGCTTTTGCGGGGTGCAGAGTCTCCCTCTAGTTATGCAGGCAGAGGCACACTTCCCATTTCGGTAACTTCCTGTAGGAAAAATATTTTTTTTAAAGAAACCCTGTGGCTTTAGCCAGACTGCTGGGCTAGCATGCAGAACTTCCGTGCCCTGAATGGACCCGCCCATGCCACCCATAAGTGTGTATCTACTGGCAGCAGATATTTTGTACAAAATGAGAGGCTTTGCCTATCCTGGCCAGTAGAGCCGCATCTCTCATTGGTGCTGGGAGGCTCAGGAGAAGGCATTGCGTGCCTGCCAAAAAGTCTTTCTGACAGCCTCACCTGTAGCAGACATGAGAATGTCAACTGTCTCTAGCCCATAATTCTCCTTATGCATTGCCAAATGAGAAGCAGCACTGGCAGACTTTCTAAGCCTAATGCAGAGAGGGAGGGAGAGAGATATCCAATCCAACCTCTGGTGCGTGTGCATGTGTGTGTGTGTATGTGTGTGGGGGGCAGAGAGATGTGGCTTCTTGGGGGTGCATTTTGGAGAAGTGTCAAGAGAAATGCTTAAAGGGCAATCAGTTTGGGATTAAATTCCAAATGAAATTGGGACTTCAGGGTAAGGAGACATAAAGAACTTTCAGCTGCACATTTCTAAAAATGTTATTAACCCATTAGACCAGAGGGAGAAAAAGCGAGAGGGAACCAAAGAGGGTCTTAGCTATTTAACTTAGGAATAATGGAATAACAGAGTTGAAAGGGACTTTGGAGGTCTTCTAGTCCAACCCTCTGCTCAGGCAGGAAAACTGAGGATGCCAAGTCTGAATGGAGGGCCAGGCAAAGGTGTCAGAATAATCTTTGGAGGGAACCCTATACCAGGGGTCTCCAACCTTAGCAACTTTAAGACTTCTGGACTTCAACTCCCAGAATTTCTCCCAGAATTTTGGGAGTTGAAGTCCACAAGTCTTAAAGTTGCCAAGGTTGCCTGCCCTATATCATTTCAGAGAAATGGCTGTCCAATCTCTTTTTGAAAACCTCCAGTGTTGGAGCACCCAGAACTTCTGGAGATAAGCAGTTCCACTGGTTAATTGTTCTCACTGTCAGGAAATTTCTCCTTAGTTTTAGGTTGCTTCTTCTTTGTTCAGTTTCGATCCATTGCTTCTTGTTTTGCCTTCTGCTGCTTTGAAAAATACATTGCCCCCCTTCTTTGTGGCAACCCCTCAAAACCCTGTTTTGTGACCTGCCTACCACACTTTTGGCAAAGCATGTGAGCCATTTCCTCCTTTCAGTGGTCCATAAAAGTACATCTATAGTATGTGGATGCAGATAATAAAGTCGAAAAAAGGTGAATTTTTTTACACAACAAAAGATACATTGAGGCTGGGGGTAACAAGGAGTGGCTGGGCGGAGGGACTGGGTGAAACATCCCTTGATATGAGTGATATCGAATTGGCCACGCCCACTCAATCACATGACCACCAAGCTACACCCAACCAATCACATGACCACCAAGCCACGCCCACCCAGTCACATGACCACCAAGCCACACCCACCAAATAAGCCACGCCCACAGAACCAGTAGTAAAAAAAATTGAATCCCACCACTGGGTGGGATCCTACCAGCATAACAACTGGTTCGGTGAGTGGGCACTATTTCACTTTAGGCAAATGCTTATCTTGCAACATCAAGCATTTTTCAAGCCCAGCATGGGAACAATACTAATTTATTTTACAAACTAGAATAATAGCCCCGGTTCACACAACTGACATATTCCTAAATTTGGATTCAGAAAACTTAATTGCTGTTTCACATAGCTTGTTATGTTCAATCAACTAATTCATGTTTTGTCATAATGAAGTTCAACTAGCTTGTTAAAACAGCTGCTGGGTTACAACAGCACACTGACACACTAACTACCCAACCTTATTCTAGTTTTAGTGCATTATGCAAACTCAGACAGAGAATTAGAGCAACTGTGCTCTACACAAAAAAAAACCTAGATTTATAGCATCCAGCATAAAACTTGAATTGATGAAATAGCCATTGCCCTTCCACTAAATTTGTTCCATTAATCTTAATATTCTTCTATATTTCCAAACTTTATAAGGTAAAACCATTATATCTCATCCTGCTGAGTTCTATGGATAACCTTTTTATGATTTTGAATAATGGTTTATTTTTTCTGTTTAGTCTCTTTAGTTCTCCAGTATAAACATGCTCATTCTTTCCCCATTTGACTAGTTTTCAATAATCTAACACTGGGCTCATTTGAAACAGTCCTAATTTGTCAAACAAAGAATGGAACATTTATGCATTGCTGAATAGGTTATTTAATATGAAGGGTATATTGCCATCATAATCTATCACTTAATGAACAAACTTTTCAAGGAAGAATCAATAATTTCAAAGCCAAACAAAATTGTTTTGTTGGATTTCTGCTGACCTATAATTTCTGTTGATCTTTAGTAAGCAGATGTTCTGGGTGTATTTGGCTTCATTCTTGTTGTACTTAAGCAATTGATCTAGCTGTTCCATATTAGCAGACTTGAAACCCTGCATTCCCATTGGTCCGTTTCAACCGCTACCTGATTGGACAACCAGGGCAGTTATGATTGGCTCGCTAAGAGTCTGATGCGATTGGTCGAAACCAAGTGTGGGAGACTTGAAGCAATGTCATTGGCTGCCAAGCCCCGGCGAGCTCTATAAAAGAGCCGCCGCAGCTGCTATTCTTTTAAGCTTGTTCTAGCTGAGAAATAAAGAGCTGTTGTTACTGAACCGGAGTCTCTCATCTTTACCTTCCGAACTTAACACTAGCTGTAAGCTTCAGCTGCAGGTAAGCTTCGAAATATGAGATTAAATCTCTAAAGAGTTTAGATTTATTGCCATGTCTGGCATGAAGCTTGATACTGCCTATTTTCCAGGAACTTAAACTGTTATCATCATGCTTATTGTAGAATTTGATTGGAATAATTTATCTTTGGCCAGTGGTGGGATTCAAATAATTTAACAATCAGTTCATTGCCCTAATGATTTCTTCCAACAACCAGTTCACCAAACTGCTCAAAAAGTTAACAACCAGTTCTCCCGAAGTGGTACGAAATGGCTGAATCCCACCACTGGATAAGGCTCGCAAAGTATCTTGCTCAACATAACCCAATGAATTTTATGCTGAGGGTTGGTGTTAACCTGGGTTTATTCAATTCTAATACAACCCTCACTAAACCATATTAGAATTTTCTATTGCTCTTAAGAGATTGGTTAACCTTTTGATAAATGCTATGGCTCAGAGGTGGTATTCAGCCGGTTCTCACCTACTCGGGAGAACTAGTAGTGATAATTTGGCATGGGTCGCCGAACAGATAGCAACTTCTGGCTGGCCACACCCCCGAACCGGTTCCCGGTCGCAGCTTGCTCACTTGCCCCACCCTATGCTTGCCCCACCCAGCCACTCCTTACTCCACAATGGATCCTCGTGCTTTCCCATATGGTGCCTGGCCCTATGTCCCAACTGAGCAGCTCTGATCTTCCTGCTGAAAGATAAGCCTGCAAGTTGCGCTAGCCCCCACACAGCATCCCCAGAGCTTGCCAAGGCTCCCCCCACCGCACTGTTCCCAGGCTTGCTTAGCTTGCTTCATTGCCAGCGCGGCCTAGCTAGCATGTGTGTGCGCACACGTGTGTATGTGTGTGCGTGAGAGAGAGAGGGCTGGAGTGGGGGGGGCACCACCCGTTTCTTCCTTTTCCCCGCCCGCTGCTGACTGGAAATCATCTCAGATCAGCCGTGTTTGTGTGTGTGTGTGTGTGTGTGTGTGTGTGTGTGTAACAATGCTATCATGTTTCCCCTTGGATCTTCTTCCTTCTGCTGGTGGATGCTTCTTTTCTTCTTTTGGAGAAAAAATATTACGGTTCCTTTCCCTACAAACTATGGAAATTGGATAGTTAAAAAAAAAATCAGGATGATGGTTTTATCTTTGTGAGTGTGTTTGTATTTCTGCATTTGTATGCGAGTGAAAGAAATTCCCCCTCGCATTCTGTTGCAACTCCTTTCCACAGCTCCTTTTGTCACCTCAGTCTGTCCCTGATAAACAAGCTGGCTGGCTAGAGCGTTCCCTCTCCCTCTCTTTAGATTAAACTCTCTTCTAAACTATTCAGCCTCTAAACTACTCAGCTGACATTGATGACATTTTTCTTTTGACGAGGCTATCTGTTCTGTCTGCAATCACGCTGCTGTCAGGCAAGGATTCCACGAAGCCCAGCAGTTTCATTATTTATCATGTGTTAATATTTTACACTGTCCCTACATTACATCTAGAGTGATTTTACTGCTTTTCTTTTGCCCAGGGCTACCACATATTTTTCAGGTATTTACATCAATGTTTAGTCCAGAGCATAAATATGTGTGTGTTTATTTTGTTTATCAGGTTGCATAAGTCCAGCTTAATATGCAATTCCTTGTATGTGATATTTTGTATACATACAGAGAAAGAAGCACTCTAATGATCTTTGACTTAGGCTTGCTGTCAAACATCAACCATAATAATTACTGTTGTAATTATAAGAAATACAGGTTGTATTACATGAATGGCTATTTTATATGTGAAATTATGAAATAAATTTGAGTAGAGGTCCTGGGAAAGTGTCAGAATAACAGATTGACACTTAGAGTGACCTTGGGGGAACCCTATACCATTTCAGAGAAATGGCTGTCCAGTCCTTTCTGAAAAACTTCCAGTGATTGAGTACCCAGAACTTCTGGGCACAAGCCGGTCCACTGGTTAATTGTTCTCACTGTCAGGAAGTTTCTCCTTAGTTTTAGGTTGTTTCTCTCTTTGTTCAGTTTACATTCATTGCTTCTTGTTTGTGTTCTGCTTCTTTGGAAAATATATTGACCCGCCCCCCACTTTTTTTTTCTGGCAGCCTCTTAAAAGCCTGTTGCCTATCACAGTCTTGGACAATGAATATGAGCCATTTCTTCCTTTCAGTGGTCCATGAAAGTACATCTATAGTATGTAGATAATAAAGTCAAAAAAGGTGAACAATTTTACCCGAGCTATAGATAAGTTGAGGCTGGGTGACAAGGAATGGCTGGGAGGTGAGGGGACCGGTGAGGCACCCCTTGATGTGAGTGACATTGAGTTGGCCATGCCCACCCAGTCACATGACCACTAAGCCATGCCTACCCAGTCACATGACCACTAAGCCACACCCATCCAGTCACATAACCCCAAGCCAGGCCCACCAAATAAGCCACAGCCACAGAACCGGTAGTAAAAAAAATTGAATTCCACCACTGCTATGGCTATATACATTACATTTATTTATGGTTAATTTGTAAAATGGACTCATTGGGGCAATTCAAATTAACCCCATATGCTTGTCATCAAATTATTGTCTTTTAATTTCCACAGGTTCAATCTGTTAGAAAGAAATATGATGTAAGAATAAGCAATCACTACAATTCCTTCATTTTTTTTTTACTGGAAACTCTCCGAACATTACAAAAATGTGTTAAAATCATTGCCTTTTTTTCAGGAACATTTGGCCCATGTTAACAATACTGCATAGTGTATAATTTTCACTTTTCTTTTTTAAGAATCACAGTTGTTTCTTTTGAAATAGCTACATTGCTAGGCAAATCATTATAATGAAAATACAAAATGGTGGAGCTTCTATTAGAATGTCACAGTGCATGTTTTATTATTTTCAGTCATAGCAATGATGTACAGATAGGGGTAATTATTATAATGTCCTATATATCATCCAGATCCTTACACAAACAAACCAGTTGATATTTATTGAATGCTTTGCAAATCCCTTGCTATTTCTATTCATGGTACCCAGAGTATTATCTAGTATCTTACACTTTGCAATATCTATCCACTTATTGTTTAGTTTCCCTTGCTATAACTTACGCCCCTTCTCAGAATTGGTTGAATGATTCTATTTCAAAACCAAACAAGTAGGACAAAGTGAAGGCTTAGAAACAGAAAGTAATTTTAGGAGGATTCTTTTTTCCCCTCTTAGAGCTTATTCAGATATACTAGTAGACATTTCAGTGACAGATCATATTTGAGAAACATTAATATTCACAGTGTTGCTCAAAGAAACAAGGTAAAGTAATTTTCAGAGATACCATGCTCTGTGATTACTGGTTGCTTCAGGTGATTATGTTAGGAGGATATAGTCATGCAGGTTTTCGGGGGGGGGGATATTCATAAAATGATAAGCACATAAGCTAAACAGAATTTGCAACAGGTAAACTACAAAGTCTTTTGAAGCCAAGGAGAGACATAAAGCAAGAAATGCAATAAAGAGTGCAGAGAAGAGCAAAAAAGGTCATCAGAGGATGGGAGGCTAAAAGGTACAATGAATGGTTGTAGGAACTACGAATGTCTAGTCTAACAAAGAGAAGGACTAAGGATAACATAATAGCAGTCTTCCAATATTTGAAGGCTACCACAAGAAAGAAAGGGTCAACCGTCTGTTGGAGGACAAAGGGCCTGGAGCAATCCATTCAACAAAAGGAAATGATGGCTGTGAGAAATTGGTGGTGGCAGAATCAGTGGAGGGGAGAAATGCAGCAGCAGAATCAGTGGAGAGGAGATCATAGAAGCAGAGATGGGAAGCACAGCAGCAGAGGCAGATTGAGTAAGAGAGCTCTGATCCCTAAAGCTGAGTGACGGGCTGAGCAGAGCTGAGCCAACCAGAAAGACAGAACAGAGCTGGCAGAGAAAACGGCAAGAGGCTGGAGCACAAACAATGGAAGTGAAGGCAACAGTTAAGCTTGAGGTCCCAAAAGGAAGGGAGGGAAGACCATGGCAGAGAATAAAAATAAATAAATAAAAATGCCTCCAAGTCAATAAAGCCCATAGTACGGCGAATGCTTCTTTCTCCCAGACCGCCCATCTTCGCTCTGTGTCGGTCAACTTTTTGGACACATATGTGCATGGCATCAGTCAGCCTTGAGAGTCTTTCTGCATCAAAACAGCTGCCACTGCAAAATCACTTGCATCTGTTTGGACAATAAAAGGCTTGGTCGTGTCTGGGTGCTGGAGGATGGGTTCAGCTGCAAAGAGGCGTTTTAAGATCTTGAAAGCTTTCTGACAGTCCATAGTCCAAGCCAGGGGTTGACTAAGCTTTGGTTTGGTGGGTGATGGACCCGTTTTTAATAGCTCTGTCAACAGGAGGGCAACTTCAGCAAAGGATGGAATGAATTGTCTATAGAAGTTGGCAAACCCCAAGAAACTTTGAAGATGTTTTTGGGTTCTGGGGGGTTGCCAGTCCAGCACTGCTTTCACCTTTCCGGGGTCCATTTCAATCCCCAGGTTGGATATTCGGTAGCCTAAGTAGTCCAGCGACTCTTTGTGGAATTCGCATTTTGAGAGTTTCAGATATAATTTGGCAGCTAGAAGTTTCTCTAGAACTTGTTGGACCAATTGAACATGTTCTTCCATGGTTTCACTGAAGATAAGGATGTCACTCAGGTACACGAGGACCCCCTGGTAAAGGTGCAGGTGTAGCACCTCATTGATGAGCTGCATAAACACTGCAGGAGCCCCCTGAAGTCCAAAAGGCATGACTTTGAACTGGAAGCTACCAAGAGGGCAGTTAAAAGCAGTTTTCTACTCATCTCCCTCTTTGATGCAGACCCGGTAGTAAGCTTCCCTGAGATCTAGCTTGGTGAATACGTTGCCCTTCGGCAGGTGGTTCAATAAGTCCTTCATAAGGGGGAGAGGATACATGTTTTTGACACATATGGTGTTCATGCCTCTAAAGTCAACACACAATCTCAACCTGCCATCTTCTTGAACAACACGGCGGGCAGCTAATCTTGATTTGGCAGGCTCAATAAAACCTCATTCCAAATTGCTGTCGATGTATTTCCTTAATTCGGTCATTTCAGCAGGCATCATGGAATACATCTTTGGTTTTGGTAATTTCACCCGGGCTCTAATTCTATGGCGCAATCAGTGGCTCGATGGGGAGGTAAAACATTAAACTCTTCTTCACTGAATACTTCAGCCAAGTCTTTGTATTGGTTGAGTACCAGGGGGTTATCTGGGAGAAGGTGGGATGCCATGGATGCTGGCTCAGGCTCTGGGTTCAAGCTGACTGGTGGCTTTGTAGTGGGTGGAAGAGGGGACAATGGGTCCAGTCCAATGAGGATTTTTCTGAATCCATCCTCCCATTTGATCATTGGGGCCCATTTGTCTAACCAAGCAAGTCCCAGTATGATTGATTCTGACATCTTGGGGACCACTATGAGTTTGCAATGGGGTCTTAATTCTATCTTGATCAATTCTGTCATTTGAGTGACTGCTCCCCCAATTAAGGTTCCATCCACTTGCTCAAATCTGATTTTAGCAGGTTAGTCTTTATGCCCAATTGTTCAATGATGGGGAGTCTGATAAGACATCTAAAACACCCAGTATCAATGACAGCTTCCAACTTCTCGGCTTCCCCATGTTTGGTACCACTAACTTGACCTTAACTGTAAAAGGTATGATAGGATCACTCACCATTGGGTCATCTTCACAGGTCGGATTCTCGGTGACGTGGTGTTGGTCTGGTGGTCCATTGCTCCCATCTACCCAGAGGGGGTTTCCCAGCTGTGTTTGGTGAATCTGCCCCTGCCTGGAGGTCTTCCTTGATTCTTCTGACCTCTAACAGCTGTGTTAGGCTTTGACTGCGGAGCTTGTGGTTCAGAAGCAGGAGCCAGACAGACTGATGCCCTATGATTGGCTTGGCCACATCAGAAACATTTCAGCATCCTGGTGGGTTGGGTATGAGCAGTTTCACCTGGTCCGGTCGGCAGTCTCGTCATCACAATTCCCTTAGTCGGGGCTGCAAGAAGGGGTTTCCCGTGTGAGTTGATGTTGCGATCTAAGTTGAGGGAGGCGGTATACCACGATTGTAAGGTCTCTGGGATTCCCCTACTTTCACAGGCCTTCTTTACTTCTGGATCAATGGCTTTTTAAAAATAGTGTAAAGTCATTCTTTCAGGCCAATCCATGAGGTGGCTTGCACCTCTTCTAAAATCCCAAATGAATTCTGACAAGGGTCACTTGCCTTGCCTCATTTCCATTAACTTCTCTTCATTCTCTGCTACCCTGTCTGGATTTTCAAATCTGAGTCTTAATAATTGAATAAATCCATTTACATTGTGTAATTTGGGGGCTTGTTCATTGTGTAGTTGGACCACCCAGTCTGAAGCATCCCCTTCATTCATCCCATTTGTTATGGCTGTAACCAAATAGTGGTCTGTGGCATATTGATCTCCAAATTGTTCTATATGGGATTGGATTTGAGTGAGGAAATAATTGAAATGTTCATGGCATCCATCAAATACGGCCTCAAAGGGTATTTGGTCTGGCCTGGGTCGTGGTTGTGGAGGTGGCACAGGCCAGGCCCCTGAAGGTTGTACTGGAATGGAAGGAACAGTCCGGGTGGTGTACATAGGCTGGGTAGGCCCCCTGAATCCTGGCTGGGAGGTGCCTCTCTGGAATAGGGGTCCCTGTGGCTTCACTGTCATTTGGGGCTGCAATTGTGGTTGCCAGGAGGAAGATGGGTATAGCCTGGTTCCCTGGTTGGGTGGAGGGGAAGTGGCTGCTGTCTGCTGTCTGGGCAACTCCCCCTTCAGGCCAGGGCTGTGTTGGTGCTGGCTGCCATTGGCATTGAATCCACCCCTGGCCTGGATAAAATCCCTACCCTGGAGGGATACTCTCTGCAGGGGGCAAAATTCCTTCTGGAAAATGAGGGGATTGCCTCAGAGGCTGCAACATACCTCTGTCAGTTGATGCTTCTTTCTGGCTTCCACCAACTGGCACCTGTATAGTCTCCTCATTTCTCATGATACTTGGGTAAGTGAATATTGAATTCCAACCCCAATTGTCTCTTTTCCTCCAATCTGGCAGAATAGCAATATTCCTGGGGCTAGAAAAAGATTTCTCTTCAGACAGCTGAGTTACATCTGGGTTGTAACAACTTCTTGAGTTGAAACGCTTCGGTATAGCTCCCAAATCTTTTCTCCTACTGTCATCATCTCCTCCAAACAAGGCCTGACAGGTTCAATTAATGCTCTAGAGGGAGGGCCCCCACATGCTCCCTCCTGCACATCTCCAACTTTGGCTGATTATTGATCTTTATCCATCTCTGGGAAAAGAACTCCGGGACATCAGCCAAGCCCCCTTCAAAAAAATAAAAGAAGACTTTGGGAAATAAATGTAAGGCATCCAGAAAGTATCCATGATATCAATCACTCCAAGACATTTCTCTCCAATTGATTTATTTAGAAACAGATCTGGCATTTTCAAAGGCAATTTCCCAAAGTGAAAATTTTTCGCGCTTTACACAGAATCCACCTTCTCTCTTCCCTTCTCTCCTCCCACTTCTACACTTCATAAATTACAAGAACCAATTAACTACCACTGGAATTTCTTAATACGATATACAGAATAACCTTGAACTTTTCAACTCCTCCAACTCTCTTAAAAAAATGTAGCAGCTGAATTTCAAAGCTGACATACAACACCTAACAATAGCTGTAGGTTTATACAGTCTTAGGGTATATAGTAAATAGAATATAGTCATAGAGTACAATAAGCAATCAAATCATACTAGGAAACAGTCAATAAAAATAGTAAGGATACAAGCAACAAAGTTACAGTCACAAGTGGGAGGAGATGGGGGAAAGAAGGATGGGAAGATTAATAACAATAGTAGTAGTAACGCAGACTTAGTATTTGACAGTGTTGAGGGAATTATTTGTTTAGCAGAGTGATGGCATTTGTGAAAAAACTCTCCTTGTATCTAGTTGTTCTGGTGTGCAGTGCTCTATATCATTATTTTGAGGAAACAGTTTATGTCTAGGATGCGAGGGGTCTGAAAATATTTTCACAGCCCTCTTTTTGACTCGTGCAGTATACAGGTCCTCCAATGAAGACAGGCTGGTAGTAATTGTTTTTTCTGCAGTACTAATTATACTCTGAAGCCTTTGTCTGCCTTGTTGGGTTGCAGAATCAAACCAGACCAGTTACAGAGGTGCAGATGACAGACTCAATAATTCCTCTGTAGAACTGTATCAGAAGCTCCTTGTATGTCAGATCTGTGTATCTGCCATTCTCCGATGGAAGAAATCAGGGAGGGGTTGGATTTGATACATTTTATTCTTTTCCTCTCTATGTATCCTATTTCTTACCCTGTCTTTTGTATAACCTTTTACATGATTTATAACCATTGCCTAGCCCCCCAGATGCCTGAAAAATTCTCACCTGTTGGGGAAATGCAAGGGAAGAAGGGGCAATGTGGATTGCAGTACTGAAAAATAGCCCTGTGAAACTTTACTTATCTGTTTTCTCAGAGATGCTGGTATAATAACATCTTCACACCTGTGAATTGGTGGAATCCACATAGGATTGTTTGGACTGATTTCTAATTCCCTTTATCCCATTTGCATGCTCTGAGGGACCTCAGATCCTGCTTTGAATTTGGACTTGGTTTTACCCCTCTTCAATAAAATATTCCTTTTGAAATACAAAGTTTTCAAGAGTCCATACTTATTTTTTTTAATAAAGTTTTATTGAGTTTTAACAAAACAAATAAAACATCTTATTTGAGTACAGCATCGTTCTGGGTTATCACATTTCCATACAGACACAATTTCATATGCATATTCATCTTATGTATTCAACTTCTTCTCTTATTACTCTTTTTCCAACTTCTCACTATTTCTCCCTTTACTTCTCTTAATTTTCTTTTATGGTTATCTCATTTTCTTCTTATTCAATTGTATTTCTTTAACCTAAATTTCTATATCTTTTTATTCATTGCACTTATGCTTTCGTCTGTCTTGTTTACAATTTCATACGTTCTCTTCCAACATTCTTAAGCAAAATTCCCCCTATGATAGCCAATCGAAGTGCAACACCTTTAAATCTTATTGTTATTATCATATGAAATCTCATTAAACATTGAATTTGTGCATTCTAAAATTATAACATTCAAATTTCTAATATTTATTTTATATCATGTAGATCTCATCATTCAGACTCTGCTTGGTACTTCCCCTTGAAAATGTAAAAAGAAAAATTCTAAAAACATAGCAAAAAGTATATATGTGTGTGTGTGTGTATGTGTGTGTGTGTGTATGTATATATGTATATATATGTATATATATGTACATATATACAAGATATATATAAACATTAGTAAACAAAATAATTATTCAAAATCATTCTAGTACTGGTATGAACCTTGTAAATCTTTCACGTTTCTTTTCAATATCAATCTTTGAGAACAATAGAAATGTTTCCCTCCCTTCTTCATTATTACTTAACTGTTAATAAGCATACTATTGGATAGTCATACAGTTTTATCTTATAAATTATTTACTATTAATAAGCAAAATAATTATTCAAATTCATTCTAATGACTGATATAAATTTCCTTATAAATCTTTCACATTTCTTTTCAATATTTTATCAACCTTTAGAAACCATTTCAATGTTTCACTCTCTTCTTTGTTATTACATTAATTATAAATAAACATACCATTACATATACCATATACAGTTTTATCTCATAGATTATTTACTTATTTCATTTCTAACTCATTACAGTATTCTACTGTCACAACAGTATCTTTTGTACCTTTGCAAAATCCTCACTTTTAACTTAATTTAACCATTGTCTCTGTGTTTTCTAGATGAGCAAATACCTTTAATCATAGTACGTTTCCCCTTTTTCTTTATTTCCTGTTTTTGTCCCTCATAAGTTCTTTCCCTATTTTCCCCCCCTTTTTCTCATCCCTTTTTTTATACCCTTCTCTCTCTAATTTTCCCTTCTGTAGTTTTCTTTTCTGCTTCTCCTTGCTGTTATACTTCTTTTTCAGACTATTTTTCTTTTTGGCTGTTCCCTTTGATCTCAAACTTTTAACTCCTTTCCCCCCTTTTCCCCTTATTACCACACTTTGCATTATTTGATCATTGAAAATGGCTTCTTCTTTGTCCTGCCCTTCTTCTTGCTCTTGAAGCTTTTCCTTTTGCTTTTCATAGTTCAAGATCTCCATTTCAAAAAATTCAAATATGAAGCCAAAGGATCTTCCTCCACTTCTGCATCTTCTTTCTGTTTTTTAAGACTCATCTTCAGTTCCTCCAGGAGTGATGCCATTTTAAATACTTCTGAACAACCACCCAATTGACTTTAAGTAAAAACAGAAAAAGAAAGAAAAAACCAATGCCAAAACCCTTTTTTTTAAAATCACCAAATGATCCCAGACTGTTCCTTCTTGTTTCTTTCCTTTACTTTTCTTTCCGTGGGTTACTGTATCTTTTAATAAGATTTCAGTTACAATGTATCCTCAGGAGTCTTTTCAAAGTTTCACTGTTAATCCTCTTTATTTTTCCAGGTGGCACTCCATTTTTCCATTATTCCAAGTCCCACTCTTTTGCCTCCACTCTTCTCCTTTTTAGGGCTTTAAAATGACTAAGAAAAAAAATCTTTATTCTCCTTTTGACACTTAGATTTCAGCTTAAGGTTGCCTATTAGTGTTAAAATAGATTAATATAAATTTCTTTCCATACCATATGTAATTGTCAATAGAAAGTTTTTAAAAAAGGTTTTTAACCTCCTTTTCTCTCTCCTTCACCACTTAAAGATCTTCTTTCAGAAGTATCCCTCTAGGTACTTTTAGATTCAGGGTACCTTGCTTAGATGTTTTCTGTTGTTTAGCCCGGTCTGTCCTGCTTTCCTCTTTGTCTTCCTCCTGCATAATCTTATCCAGTCGGGTTCTTCTTTGAGGTGACCATTTCTGACCACCGCTGCAACCACCTTCGGAGGAGTTTAGACCAGCCAAGGAGGAGAGATGATGCTCCCCTCCACTCGGCTAACAATCTCTCCCCTCTTCACCACCTCTATGGGGTGGCTTCAGCCCCAAATCCAAAGGATCGGGGTGCTCCAGCAGAGAGCACAGATCAAAACCGCACACGATCATAGATTTTGGTCTGTCGCTGAAGAGACCCAAACCAGAAGTCCAAGAGTCTATACGTATTTTTAAAGGGGGAGAGGCTGGTCCTTCTCTTCTCCCTATTAAAATTCCCACCTGTTAAAATACTGAAGTTTTCAGATGATACAACAGTGATTGGCCTCATTTGAGTCAATGACAAATCTGCATACAGATGGGAGATTGTACAACTTGCCTCATGGTGCGACTGGAACAATCTGGAACTGAACACACTCAAAACCGTAGAAATGGTGGTAGACTTTAGGAGAAACTTCCCATACTACCACCTCTTACAATACTAGACAACACAGTATCAGCAGTAGAGACGTTCAAATTTCTAGGTTCTATCATATCACAAGACCTAAAATGGACACCTAACATCAAAAACATAATCAAAAAAGCACAACAAATAATGTTCTTTGTGCACCAACTCAGAAAGCTCAAAAAAGAAAAGCAAGTGTTGGTGATAGGAGATTATATTCCCAAAGGAACAGAAGCAGCCTCCACGCTCTGATACCCAGGGGTGGAATTCTACCAGTTTGGACCAGTTCAGGTGAACCAGTAGTTCTGGTAAGCATTTGGCCCTGCCCACCCCACTATCCTTGCTCTTTCCTGTGCTTTATTTGTTTTGGAGCACAGCTGATTGATGCAGCAAAGCGGTTTGCTGCACCTCATCTGTTTTATTCACGGGGCTGCAGTAGAAAGTAAGAGAGCTGAAAACTGGCTTTTTAAAATGTGGAGCACATGCTCACCGAACCAGTTGTTAACTGGTTGAATCACACCACTGAGGAAACCTCCTCAGACATATCCATATGGTTTCACCTGTATCCCAAGATACCTCCCTCAGCTAAGACTATGTGTCTGTGCTAAAAGTGTCATAGTAGTGAAGCTTCCTCTGAGACCTTTTTGAACTATATTCAGGAAAGTAGGATGTAAAGATATTCATCAGGAGGTAGTTTTAAAGAGCATGTTGCCTGTTGTCAAGCTAGTAGCGCCCACTAGATCTGCTTTGCCTCTTCTTTGGTTGGATCCTTGACCTTGTTTACCTGCACTTCAGTCCTCTTTTGATTTCAGTGGAAATCAGAGCTGTGGTTTCCTGACCACTCTCTCTCTTTTTTTTGAAAGGGTTAGCTGACTCTCTGTAAAAAGGGCTGAGCTCTGAAGCCGAGCAGCCTATATCTAGTTCAAAGCATGGAGTTGAAAGTGTAATTAAAATGGCTTAGCTCTTGTACTTTGGTAGCCTTCTTGGTAGGGAATTCAGCCTTAGCATAGTAATCAAGAAATAGAACAAAAACCTAACTCTCACTCCTACACAGGTGGAAGACTCAACAGATCAACCCTTAATTTCAAAGATCATCATGATCATCAGCATCAGAGATTCACATACTGGTTGATATTAGAGAGTGTTGGAATTTCATTTTCCCCAGGTATTATTTTTTTCCTTTTTTGTATTTGTTAAGTAATCTTTCATTTGGCAAGGGGGAGACATAGGGAGAAAGAAAAGGCTCCCGTCCTGAGAATATGTATCAGAGTAGACTTAGGTAGAAAAAGCAAGAGATTTATTATGTCCACTCTGCTGAGTCTTGCTGAGCCAATGGATACATACTACAATTTGGGGAAAGAATAAAAGATATAATCTCCTCAAGCTCCTAAGTAACTGGACTATTCCCTATACAGGCTTTCTGCTGAGAGTTCCAAAGGATCTGGATTCATCTGACAAGTTTCTCAACATTTTCTTGGCCAAACTATCACTCACTATTTGAAAAAGTAGTCAATCCTGCTGAGATGAAGGATTCCCTGCATATTTTTCCTGAAGGTGCCTGACAGATCCAAAAGCTGACATTTATTGAAGAGGTCCCATTTCTCACTGTAGGCTTAGGCAATGAATATTTCATACAACTTTGTTCTCCTCTCCCAGATTTCATAAGCATTTCTAGACTCTTGGAAGTTTCATCTCCATGAAAGTGATGTCTTGTTATATCTATCTAGAAGAACAAAATACTCCAATCAGTGTTAAACTTCATTTATTCATGGCCATGTAGTGCTATGTGTGTTTACTCAACATTTATTCGATGTACATTCTGCCCTTCTCTTCAAGTCAGAAGGACCATAATAGCATTCAAAGCTTTTCCATATATTTAATGTATGTTCACTGAATTTGAAAATGGCAGGATTGCAAACAGCCCAGTTAAAAGCCCACCAACTATACAGATGAAAGTTTGTGGGTATCACTATACACTATACCTTGGTACTCAACTGCTTTGAAACTCACAGAATTTGGTACTCGATGCATTTTGGTGTGAAAATTTTGTCCCAGTACTCATCGTTTGCTTGGTACTCAATGCACAAGCTAGAACTTGTTGGCATAGGCTGTCTTGTGACATTATTCCTTATGAGAAAAATTTGTTTGGTATGAATTGTCTTGGGTACATATTGCACCTTCCGGAAGCAATTAATGATGAGTACTGAGGTACCACTGTAGTTGCCTCTTCTAATTAGGACCATTACGGTTTTCCTATTATTTCCTGCTAAATGAAAATGTTCAAATTTTGTTCAATCTTTAATATTCCCCTTCTTCCATATACCTTCCCTTCATTCTCTTCTTTGACTTCAACAAACAAACAAACAGGCATGTTTATTTACAGTAACTACTTACTGGAACATGGCAAGGATGCAGAAAGGTAGCATGATGCTATGAGGTTGATACAAAGATTATTTTCTAAGCTCCAAAAAGAGAGTCAACTTTTGCAGACCCTGATTACAGAAGTTCAATAAGAAGGTCAGTTGAACTCAGTGAAAATATTTTGGAGCTATCCTCCTAGCTAAAGCAATGAAAAAAAAGTTGCCAACCTGGTTTTCCCTCCCTTGTTTTGACAATTCTAGTGGAGAGATTGCCTCCTGTCTGCAGTGTGAAAATGCCATCAAATCATGTTTATATAAAAAAGTAGCAAGAGGAGATATTTTGGCTATTCATTGTCAGGAATACACAACTTTTAGTAGGTCAGAACGGCTTCCTTGCCATTGTGACCAATATAACCTCTTGTTTCATTATTATAGCCAGCCGCTTGTTGTGCCATCTGTCTTCATTGCTACAAAGAGATTAAATGTTGGGCATACAAAAAACTGTACTTGTTGAAAGTGTAGAGTATAACAGAATAACAGAGTCGGAAGGACCTTGGAGGTCTTCTAGTCAAACCCCCTGCACAAGCAAGAGACCTTATACCATTTCAGACAAATGGTTGTCCAATCTCTTCTTAAAAAATCTTCAGTGATGAAGCATCCACAATTTCTGAAGGTAAACCATTTAAGCAATTAGTGAATTGTTCTCCCTTTCAGAAAATTTTTCCTTAGTTCTAGTTGCTTCTCTTCTTGATTAGTTTCCATCCATTGCTTCTTGTCTTGCATTCTAGTGCTTTGGAAAATATCCCCTCAAATATTGGAATACTTCTATTATGTCAACCCTGATCCTTTTCACTAGACTAGACATAACCATTCCTGCAACCATTCTTCATCTGTTTCAGTATTTCTCTTACAAACATTGCTTTAAATTTGTTTGCTTTATCCCAAAACCAACATTAGTTACTTACTCACATTTTAATAAAAACTAGAAACGATTTTTTATTTATTTATTATTTATTAACTTGCTATAACTTTCCAAACCAATTATCCCAATCAAGAATATAGGAAGCAGTCAGAAAATTGTTAGAAAACAGAAATTAGTATGTATGTGCGCATAAGCCTGTACATGTATGTGCATGCTCAGAGTCACCTCAACCATAAGATGAACACAGATAAATTGGATAAATAAATAAATGTTACTTTCTCATTTTTTAGTAATAACATACTGAACGCCCTTCATTTTTTACTGGAATGACTTACTTGGCCAAATACACATTGATATCCTTTTTTATCCAGTCCCTTCCTACTTATTAATTTATTCATTAAATTTGCCAAGACCACCCAATTTTCCAAGCACTTTAGAAAGCTAAGTGTGCTATCACTCAATATTTGTTTAGATAGCCAGAAGACCCATTTATTGCTCAATGGCCAAAATGAATAACAGTAACAATAACATAGTTCCTTTTGATCTAAATTGAATGGCACACATTAGCACCCCCAAGCTCTTTCTTTCTATATTTCTATAAATATTTCTCTCTCCTTTGTAGTTTCCATGCCAAATTACAAAACAAAAACAAAAACAAGGAATCTTTCAAATTATCTGTGTCTCACTTTTCACTTAGATTCATTTGTTTCTTTTCCTGATTGTTAATGCAAAAGGACTTTCATACCATTTATTCATTCATTAACTCACTCATTCATTCTCTTTTTATGCTTTTAAATGTGGACAAAAGATTGCTTTCAAATTCCCTTTCTGCTAAGAAATAGGTTTCTGACAGATTGGGGTTGCCATAGAAGACCTGGAAAAATCTTATAGATGATAAGAATGAAAATATAATGTATATTCAATACATAAACATATGTTTCCCCTTTCTGCGGTCCTATTTAAGAACTGATGATCTTATACTGAAATGAAAATATTGATAACAAATAAGCTTCAAAAGGATATATCATGACCACAGAATAGTATTTTCATGGTTTGGTATGAACTCTCTCAACTATGTGAGTATATGAGTTTGATTCTTTTTCAGGCAGGTCTCTGAGTATTTGCTATGAAAATGGGAAGCTCAATTAAAAGGATGGGTTTCAGCAGGGGCTCCCCAAAAATCTTTTTTTTTCTCTGCAGGTATGACATGAATTGCCAGGTATCAAAATATGGCCTTATGCTATAATTTGTACTCTCTCACTGATCAGGCTAGTCAGAGGTGACCCAAAGAGCTGATGAAAGTTTTTCAAACAGGAAGCAAATTCTTACCTGAGGACAGCCACGGGACTATCCAATGTTTAGTCACAGCAGAAATTCATCATGTAAATTATTTCTGAAAGCTTCCACAAGTCTATTTAATTTAACTGGTTGAAAAGAGGGGGGGGGGGGGAGATATAATGGACATTCTGAAAAGTCTATATTTTTTAGTATATAGAATAGTTCAAAACCAATTCTCTCTCTTTCTTCCTCCCTCATCTCTCTCACACACACATGCACACAGAAAGAGAGAGAAAGGGAAGAGAGGGAGGGAGAGAGAGGGAGAAAGAGAAATGGCAATGAATATTTGAACCATAATATATAAAATCTTCTCAATGTACTTTGCCAATCTTTTAAATTGAATTCTGAAACAAGAATTCCTTTCAGTTCTAGATATGTTTCAATAAAAGCAGGCTTTCAATGTTCATCTTTTTTTTCAACATTAGTTAAATGTGATGTATAAGTATATAATTATAAGTACTGTAGATAAGTATAGAAATCTATAAGTAGAATATGAATATATATCTTACTCTTCCTATCTGATGTAGGCATCAAGGAACTGGGATTTTCCAGTGCATGCAGTACATATCATTTGATATACATTTATCGACAAAAATTATTTATTTCTTGGATAAAGCAGAACTTATGGACATTTGGTCATATGATCAGGCTATAATATCATCTCAAAAGGAACAAGCTGATGAATGCCATCAGTACATATCATTGGAGATATCATAAAAGGCTTGTTGCTTCATACATGGACTGACACATTAATCAAAATTATTTAACTCCACTTACTGGGAATTGATCCAGCAGTGACATAGTGGCAATTACACTTTCATCAGTCAACTGAATAGATAATGATGAGTTGAAATATGTCCCAGTTACTTCTGTCATGCAGTCACAAAATGTAGTGAAAATATTTCAGTCACTTCTGAGAAGTTTCTTCTACATCTGTGTTCAAGATTGCCAAAGAAAGAGAGGGCTTGTTAAAATTATTACACAGAAATTGATACGGGGAAAAACATCCAGTAACCACTTCTATGGGAAGGTGGGAAGCAATGGGAGGGGAGAGAAAGTTTAAGTAGAAGAGCAGCTTGATGTAAGATCTCTTCAATCATTCCCATGGCAACTTTGTTAGAGTTATTTATGGCTTATAAATAGATGTTTGCAAAAACAAACAGTGATGAACATCACAAACCCAACCATTTAAACTTATTTGAAATTGTTGTAAGATTTTAAGGTATCTTTGAATGTTATAATCTTAAGAATGTGGTACATATGGTGCTTAAAAATTTGTGAACCTTTCTGAATTTTCAATATTTCCAAATAAATATGATGCAAAATGTGATCTGTTCTCCACACAGTTCTTAAAACTTAAAGCTAGATAACAAAACTCTAATTAAACAAATAAGTTAAACATTTTACTTGTTCATTTATTTATTGAGAAGCATGATCCAAAACTATATATTTGTATGTGGCAAAAGTACTGTAAAGAAATCAGGAGAGAAGATAGAGTTCAAAAGTACTGAGTTTATTTTGTGGTATCTATGCACAAGTGCACAAGTGTCAAGCAAATTGGCACTAAATAAGAGCCAGTGAAATTCATGGGGGCTGGACTTAGGCCACTTGCAGGAGTATAATGATTACAAACTGATGACTTATTTGATCCTGTCCTCAGACTCAGCCTGGTCATCTCCCTACAAGTACTGTGTATAACAGAGGTCTTCAAACCTGGCAACTTTAAGACTTGTGGACTTCAACTCCCAGAATTCTCCAGCCAGCTATGGAGTTGAAGTCTACAAGTCTTAAAGTTACCAAGTTTGGGGACCCCTGGTATATAATATGGTATTCTTTTTTGCTCCATACAACACTTGTTATGAAGATCTACCTGTTAGTGGTGATAATAGTATCACCTGAGAAAAGTCCCACAAAAGTTTCCAGAGGAGGTCTTTCTTGGTATTCAGTGAAAATAGAAAAAGCCAGCTACTGCAAATTACTAGAGTGTTCAATAAAGAATAGTAGTTCCACACAATACCTTAGATATATTGTAAGTAAATCAGTGCCCATCACCCACAAAAATGCTATTAATATTTCATTTTTTCTGAAAAAACTCAAAAGTCTCATTAAATTAAGTTAAATCTGTTGAAGAAAACTTATTTGCTTGATAACTTCTCTGATGTTTCAAAAAGTGTCAATTAGTTCCTCTGATGTTCATAATAAACTCGAGAGAACATTATTTCTACAAGTTTATCTTTTCTTACTGTAATCTCCTAAGAATAAATATTTTTGCAAAATTTCTTTTCCTTTATTCGTCCTTGTGGCAGTTACCTTATTTCTATAGAAATGCACACAATTATCTAGGACAATTAATAGGTTTAGAAGAGAAGATATGAGTAATACAAATAGGTGGCAAGATAGCAAGACAGTAAAATGTCTGTCTGATTAATAAACACAGACTAAGAGCAGCCTATACCACCCCCACCAAAGGACACTTAAACATTTTTCCCCCATTAAAATAAATATTCTCTTTTACTTAGTTTTTCTTCCCACAAGCTGGGCAAAGAATTTGGAGATGTCACACTTAGCTTTGGAGTAGATTTCTGTACCTTTTTATTCTTCTCATTTTGTTAAATTTAAAAAGAGAGAGAAGTTGAACAATTAGTCTTCATTTTTTAATAAAAATACTAAAGAGGACAAAAAAAAGAACTAAAAAGGACTAAAAAGGCTTCTGTGAAGCCAGTGGTACATGACAAACTACTTCTAAAACTAAAATCTTATGGTATCTCCGGACACCTGCATAACTGGATAGCTGCATTCCTATCAAACAGGCAACAAATGATGAAATAGGGAGACCCCTATCAAATTCTGTACCTGTCAACAGTGATGTCCCCCAAGGCAGTGTTCTAGGACCAACTCTCTTTTGTACTTTACATAAATTACTTTTGAGCAACTGCATTCTTTTTCCTGATTATGTAAAGCTATTCAACACCACTAACAATACTGCTACCCTTCAAAAAGACCTCGACTATGTATCAGAATGGTCAAACAAATGGCAACTTCAAATCTCAACAAACAAATGCTTTGTCTTAGATATTGGCAAAAAAATCAGAAAATAAAATACAAGCTGAATGGTCAAGATCTGGTTGATGACCCTCACTATGTCAAGGACCTTGGAGTACTCAACTCTAATTATCTAAGTACTAGACCCCACTGTAACTACAGAGCCAAAAAGGCATTAAGAGTTCTTAACCCTAATCCTGCATAGCTTTTTCTCCGGTAATATCACACTACTAACTACAGCATATAAAACATTTGCTAGACCAATACTGAAATATAGTTCATCAGTCTGGAACCCGCAGTACATATTGGATATTAATACAGTCAAGAAAGTCCAGAAATATTTCACGAGGAGAGTCCTCCACTCATAACAGAATACCTTATACCAGACTTGAAATTTTAGGCCTAGACAACCTAGAACTATACTGCCTTCTTTCTGACCTAAGTGTAGTACATAAAATTATCTATTGCAATGTCCTACCTGTCAATGAATAATTCAGCTTCAACCATAATAATACAAGAGCATACAATAGATACCAACTCAAGGTAAACTGCACCAAACTTGATTGAAGGTAATATGACTTCAGCAACAGAGTGGTCAATGTCTGGAATATACTAACTGACTCTGTGGTTTCTTCCGCAAACCCCAAAAACTTTAACCTTAGACTGTCTACTGTTGACCTCACCCCTTTCTTAAGAGGTCTGTAGGGGGTGTGCATAAATGCACCAAAGTGCCTACTGTCCCGGTCCTAATGTTTCTCTTTATTCTTTTTATTCGTATACATTTCATGTACCATGTTTATACTTATACCTGTTATCTAATACTTGCTTGACAAATAAATAAATAAAAATAAAACAGGGTGAGAAGTTATTGTAAGTTAGACTCTTCATCGGATAATGAACTCATTCATCAGAGACTCAGAAGCCAATAACTGAATTAAATGGTTTTCCAGTTAATCGATTAATGTAATAGATTAAAACTTCATTATTTTTAGAGACCTATGAATACATTGTATTTATGAAGTACATTTGCACCTTTTATATACTTTTATTATTGTTATCCAAGTCCAAAGCAGGTTTATGGAGTGTAAAAACTTCCAATACAGCCATGAATGTTTGTTTTACTTATGCATAAATATGATGTTGTATTTGGAATTACATTTTAAAAAATCAGTGGTTGAATTACAGAGCAAAGGAGTACTAAAAGTATATGAAAAAGGAAGAACTTTCTGATCCTCTTGGTTATTTTTTTAACCCCGAGAATTTGTTCCAAAAATTTTAATAGTATTCCTGCAGTAGAAATTGACAGGACCTGCTAAAATAGATAATGAACATGCTGTTAGCTGCCATTACTGGGAGAAATTGTAGGCTTTTAAAACAATGTTTAAATTGATTCCTTTTGACAAGACCTGAGAATAAGTGTCTTATTCCCAGAACTGTTCACCTTGTCATTTTACTGAAATTAGGCTACTTATTTGTTGTAGAAATACTGAAACAGTTAACATCACATGGTTAAGGCTCAGATTAATTCTCCTTTGGGAATTTATGGCAACTTGAAGACATTTGGAAAATTGAGAAGGACATAACAGTAGCCTTGTTCCATATGTAAAAACTGAAATGTCACTAGTTGATTGGTTTCAACACTGCCAAGTGATATATACCTGTTCTATGTCATTTGAAGAGAGAAGGTTGAGGAAAGGGACAACTCTCCATAGCCAACTCATCATGGAATAACTCACTGCAGAACAATTTAACAATTCAATTTGATTATTTAAAATAAAGAAAAATATTTTAATTTTTGCCATTCACATTTCATTCTGTCCCTCCTTTTGCATCCTTTCTTTAATATTAGTGTAACACTTGACCCTCAGTAAGTTGTTCTGCAGCGTGTTGGCCATGGCAAGTTGATTGTGGCGAGTTAGCCATGGTTAGTTGGCCATGACAAATTGTCATAGATACAGCAGAATGGTTTAACATACCAGGATGAGATTCCTGGTGTCAGCCAGATCTCCAGCATATGTTTCTGCAGTGTGCTTGCTATTTGCTGCCATAAAAATGGGGAGAGGGGACTTCTGGTTTGAGCTTCTTCAGTGACAGACCGAAACCTCATCTCTGCGAGGCTTTGATCCATGCTTGCCACTGGAGTGCCCTGAGCCAGCTGGTTTGGGGGCTAAGCCACCTCATAGAGGTGGTGAAGAGGGGGGATACTGCCAGCAGGGTTGAAGAGAGCTGCATCTCTCCTCCCCAGCTGGCCATTACTCCCTTTCCCGAAGGCGGTTGCAGCAGTGGTCAGAAATGGCCACCACAAAGAAAAACTCAACCGGAAAAAAATGTGCAGGAGGAAGATAAGAAGGGAAAGTTTTGGTTAACCGGGTCAAACAGTAAAAGGAGCATGAAATTGAGTTTTGTGTCTGTATAAAGAAGTTCAACCCAGGACCATGCTATTTTCAAAAAAGAAGTTTTACTTGTATTTTGTGTGTGAAAACCCAAATAAAACTTTATTTTAAAAAAATGGGGAGCTTGAGTGGGGCTTGGGCATTTGGGATGAGGAAGTGAGATGGTGTGTAGCAGTCCTATGAGAACTTGAAGGGAGATTTGCATTCATGAATTATGTTGCTGCTGAGTGAAGTTGTTTATTCTCCATCAAGGCCAACAGTCCTGAGACTCCAGATGTGAGAAATACCTGAAGAGAAACTTTCCCATAACATCATACTAGACATGATTGGACTCTCATTGCTGGACCCTGGGGGGAGGGATTTGGAGTGATTTTCAGTGTGTAACCTTCACATGTTTTATGTCAGATTTTGCTGTCAACTTTCAACTGGACTCATGCTGCCACAGCCATCTTTTCGTTTCTTGGCTTGCCACAACAGTATGGAGTGAGGGAGAGGTTTGGAATGTCAGACCAGACAATAAAAACTCATCATCAAGGTCATCTCAGGTGCTGGCCAAAGACTTGAAGGAGTTACCAAGGAGATGCCAGAACACACGATTGGACAATGTGACCTGTGACAAGGAAGGAGGGGGATATCTATTCTTTAATTATATGAAAACCATGGGAAATAGTTGATTTTGCTTTCATGCATGCCAAAATGGTGTACCCGCTTCTCTGCGGGTCCCTGCTGTGCTCGCCGTCAAGGTACCCCCGATCCAACTGGATTTGGGGGTTGTCGCTACCCTGAAGGGGCACCGGAAGACAGAGGAGATCCGAGCAGGGGTCTGGGGACATCGCACCCCCCCTCCCCAGCCGGCTAGACTCCTTTTTCCCGAGACGGATGAGCGGCTGTCTCGGCAGCCATGAAGGATTCTTCAACCGGACAAGTTTGCGCAGGAGGAAGACTTAGAAGGAGAAGTTTTCTTGGCTAAACCAGGACATGATGTTACTTTTAAAACACCCTGGAAACCTGACTTTGGATTGATACATTTGTTTCCAAAAGAATTTGTAACATCGGCGAAAGTGCTGAAGGAAAGCTCACTCCCCCTCCCTACGGAGAAAGCAAAGGAGCACAGAAAAACTTGCTCTCTAAAGGTAAAAATAAGCTCTTTGTTATAAGTGGGAAGGGGAGGACTAAAAAAAATTTTTTTTTTTTCTAAACTTTGCTGGAGGAGACGCCTTGAAGATTACAAGACCATTAATTAATGGAAATACAGCTTTTAAAATATATCTGGGATTTTGCCTCTGGAGAAAAAACTGTAAAGAGAAGAAGAGGAAAAAAGTTTTGCTTGTTTGGATTGTTTGATAACTCTGACATTTGGAAATTACTTCAAGACTGAAAGCATCTGGGTTTTTTTTTTTTTTTTTTAAACTTATAATGGTACCACCGGTTGATGAACTGAAAATGGAATATGAAAAATTAAAAGAAAGACAACAAAGTGGCAAGGATTCTTTGGGAGCTGCCTTCCACTTTTTAGAAATGGCGGTTTCTACGTACCAGCAAACACTGGAGGAAGGAGAAGGAGAAGAAGAAGAAGAAAAGGAAGAAGCCATCTTTAATGGACTAAAAAGTTTGATTAAGAAAGAAAATGGGAAGGAAGGAAGGGAAAAGGAGAATTTAAGATTTAATAAAACAACCAAGAAAAAGAAAAATAGGATGAAAAGAAGGTACAATGTTAGAAAGCAATTGAAAAGAGAATTACAACAGAGAGGGAAACTTAAAAAGGGGGAGAGGAGAGGAGAGGGCAAAAAGACCAGATTGGAGAAGAAAGGGAGGGAAAAAGAAAAAAAAAGCCACAGGTTAGGACAAGATTTTTTTTAAAAAAGTTTTTTCTTTAGAGATGAAGGATGATAGATAGCTTATAATTAAAGAAGATTCTGCAAGAGTGCATAAGATAGTATTGTAGTATTTGTATTTGGAACAGTTTATTGGAATATTTAATGAAATATTAATGTTTAATAATGATGGATGTTGATATTTGATTAAATATTAGGAGATCTGTTAAATGATTAATGCTTAGTTAAAGTTTAATTTGTTAGTGTTTTAATATTATTATAACTTTAGTATTTTATTTTTTCTATTCTAAAACAATGTACTTATTAGAACTAGAATTAGAATAGAAATTATATATTTAATTATACTATAAGTTTGTTATTCTTTCATTTTAAGATTTAATATGTAGAAGGTACTAAGCAGAATCAGAATGGAAATTATGTATTATTTTAAGTTTTATTTTAGGAGAAGGCGTCATACTTCAAAAGCGATTACAGGGGAAATTTTTTGGTTAAAGGAAGAGATACATAGATGTTTGCTAAAGAACGGACAAAAGACATAAGTATAATGACTTTGAAATAAGATGAAATAAATAAAATATAATTAAGAGAGTGAAAAGATGGGAGAAGTTATATAGAAAATACAAAATGGTTAATAAGATATGAAGGGTATATAAGGTGGGCATGAATTTGATTTAGGTCTGTCAAAAAAGATGTAACCTGGGGCCAAGTCACTTTTCAAAGAAGTTTTATGTTTTATGTTTAGTGTGTGGATTATGTTTGATTCTAAATTAATAAAATCTTAGAGAAATGAAATTAAAGGGAGAGAAATTGGGAAAAGATATGTATAAATGATAACTAAGGAGGTTTTTTTTTTTTTTCTCCAATGTTTTGCTTCAAGTGTGATAATGTGGAACCATGTTTTAAAGAATAATGCTTTGTTTGTCTTGTTGAAGTTTATGGGTAGTTCTTGGAAAGGAGGTTTTATATGTTTTGTTTGTCTTGAAAAATCAATAAAACTTGTTTAAAAAAAAAACACCAGTATAAACTATTGGAGAATGCTAAATTGGGGGAATTATTTTATTCACTATTGTAACAAAAAAGAAGGGTGGTACTATATACTGTGTTTCTCCAACAATATGGCCTCCACCAATAGGAATCCCAGCATGATTTCTAGGCATGAGGTGAAATTAAGCCCCACCCCCCAAATTTAGGCCTATTTAAACCATGCATTTCCCCACCATTTCTCACATCGTTCGTTAGAACTACACGAGGTGAAGAGAAATGGGGGGAAGGGAAAACTTGCCTTTAGGAGCGCCATGCAGGTAGCCTAGGCTGGAATACTCTGATCTACTACCAATAGAACATCGGCCGATGGAAGCTCCCCAAAGGCAGAGTCACCAGCCGCTTCTATCGGCCGATAGAAATGGCCTCGTGGTGAGGGGAGCACGCATTAGTTGTCTTTGAATCTACCAGAGGGGCAGGAGAGAAAACACAAGCGTATCTTTGCCTGGATAAAAATTGTGAAATTGCGATGGAGGGAATGGGAGAAAAGGTCTTAGCCCAAATGTGTTCTTGTTTTGCTTTCCTGCCCATTCTCTGATCAATCTCTCCGGGGCAGCTTTTGGCCTAAAATCACCCAGGTCTCCCTCAGCTAAAGGAGAGGGGAGGTCTCCAAATACCATCCCTAAACTCTGTCGTTTGAGAGGAAGGAACTCATTGCTTCTCAAAGTTAGACCCGCAAGTTTTCCAAAAGTTCTTCTGAACGCCTCAGACATCCGATGAAATCCAGAAATGTCTCGTGATTGAACTCAATAAAAAGAAAAAAGAACTTGCACCTCTTTGCCAAGCCCCTGGTTTTACGGCTCCTCTCTCATCCCAAATTATGCCAAAATAAGGGATTCCGAGGCTGGCGTTGGTTCATTGGTTAATGACGGGTGCTCTTTCAGGCACTCAGAGAGAAAAAGAGAGAGAGAAAAGGAGGCATTGCTGAAGTTCTCAGACTTCCCCCAACTTAGCAGCACCACCCATGAGCTGTGGCAGGATTGCCTTGGATCACGTGCAGAGTGCCTTCGCTGTTCAACTCCCCCCTGACTCAAGGTTCATACAAAAATTAGGCCTTTCCAAGCAGTCCCTGCAAATATTTGGCCCTCACCAGAGCAATAGAAAGGATGGTTTAGCTTCTCCCCGGCCCTTCTTCACTCCAGCTCCCTCCCACCCTCCTGTGCTGCAGTGGTGACCCTTTCACACTCACCCCACTTCCCTGCCACATTCCCATGAGGACAGCTCCTGCATCTCCTTTCAGGAGCCCACCTGACCTCCCTTCTAAGGGTAGCCGAGCTCTGCTGCCTCCTCTTCCCTCCCCGGCAGCCCCTCCACTCTCCAAACCAGCGGTGGCAGCAGGTAAAGGGAGATCTTCTGGCCTTGGGACTTTGGCAAGGTGCCCGGAAAAGGTCTGGCCTAGGGAGGGGAGGGCAGTGGTGGGAACCCCGCAGATGCTGTGACCTTCCCTCACCAGAAGGGCTTGGATGACCTGGTGCAGGGGCAAGGGCTAGCAGAGGTGGTGTTTGTGTGTGTGTGAGTGAGAGAGAGAGAGAGAAACTCAGCTTGCTTCCCTTCTGCTAAGAAAAGTTTGCAGTCACTCTCCACACATACTCCCCTCGCCACAAAGCCATTTCTATTGGCCGATGGAAGAGGCTGGTGACTCTGCCTTTTGGGAGCTTCCATCAGCCAATAGAAATGGTCTTGAGGAGAGTGAGTATGGGGCGCTCCTCTCAGGAGTGCTCTGCCGGCAGCCACGCCTCACCCCAAAGCGGCTGGTAACTCTGCCTTTGGGGAGCTTCCATCAGCTGATAGAAACAGCTTCATAGCAAGGTGAATGCGCATGGGTGCTCACCTTGAGGCTGCTTCTACCGGTCGATAGAAACGGCTGGTGACTGTACCTTTGGGGAGCTTCCAGTGGTGGCCTCATGGAGCGGTGAGTGCGCATAGGGCGCTCTAGGTGGAGGTGCGCGTGGGGGAAGAAATTAAGTCACCCCTGAAAAGACATCCTAGCTGTTTTTTCGGGGCTCAAAAAAAAAAAATAAGACCTGGCCTTATTTTATGAGAAACATGGTATTAAACAAATAATAAATACTAAACAAATTTTCAAACATGAAGAAGGGAGAATTTTGATGGTGGAAGTGACTTTAAATCAAAAACAGGTAATTTTCGTTGCCATATATGCACCAAATAATGGACAAGAAGAATTCTACAAAAAAACTCCACAAGAAGATTCTTGAAACAGAGAATGAAATATTTGTCTTATAGGAGATTTCAATGCAATAGTTGATATGAAACTGGACTACAAAAGCAGCAAAATAAATAAATAAATAAATGAAGAAGAAAAAACCCAGAAGTTTTTTTTTTTAAATATAGAAGAACTACTGATAAAAGCTTCATGGAGAGAAATGAACCTAGGGAAAAATCAGTATACATTTTATTTCAATATGCACCAATCTTGGTCCAGAATAGACATGATATAGATGACTTTATGGACCAGGCTTTTGCGGCCAATTTTGATGACCCCTTGGTTCCAGTAGAACCTCCGATGAGGGTCGAGACTATTGATGGGCAGGAACTTATTGCAGGACCCATTAAATTCACCACCCAGCCTTTGCGCCTAGTCATTGGCGAACATCAGGAGGCAATCCGCTTTTATGTCACCTCAGACCTCCATTTCCCATTAGTCCTCGGCATGGTTTGGCTTAGGATTCATGATCCTCAGGTGGCATGGTTGCGGAATGCCATTTCTTTTCCGAGTCTGCAATGCGTGGACCACTTCCACCACACCTGTGCTGGCCAGGACATCACCGCCTCTGCCATCTCCATACCTTTTGAATTGATGGACTTCACGGATGTGTTCAGTGAGAAGGAGGCAGACCGGTTACCCCCGCATCGGCCCTATGATTGCCCAGTGGACCTTCTGCCCAATGTACCACTGCCAAAGGGACGTTTGTACTCTATGTCCGAGCCCGAGCTGGCTGCACTACAGAACTTTTTGGACAAAAACTTGGCCCGAGGGTTCATCCGGCCTTCGTCATCCCCTGTCTCAGCCCCAGTCCTCTTTATCAAGAAGATGGGAGACTTACGCTTGTGCTGTGATTACCGCCGGCTAAATGCCATCAAGGTGCGGAATAGCTACCCCTTGCCGCTCATTCCAGAGTTGTTGGAGAGGTTGAGGGAGGCCACTATCTTCACCAAGCTCGATCTTTGAGGGGCCTAAAACCTGGTGCAGATGCGAGAGGAGGACAAATGGAAGAGGGCATTTGGCACCCGATACAGCCATTTTGAGTACACTGTGATGCTGTTTGGGTTGACCAACGCCCCCACAGTCTTCCAGCATCTGATGAATGACGTGTTTCAGGATATATTAGATCGGTTCGTGGTGGTGTACCTGGCGATATTCTGATCTATTCCGGGTCCAGGAACAGCCACCTTCAACACGTTCATCTGGTCTTGCAACACCTTCGGGAGCACCAACTTTATCCGAAGCTGGAGAAATGTTTCTTCTTCCAGACTTCCATTGAGTTCCTTGGGCACATCATTTCTCCCAAAGGCATCACCATGGACCCGCGTAAGGTGGAGGTCTTATGTAGTTGGGAACCCCCTCATGGCGTGAAGGACATTCATCGCCTATTGGGGTTCACTAACTATTACTGGACTTTCATCCCAGGTTTTGCCAAGCTGACGGGTTCAATAACTCAGCTCCTTCGAAAAAAGGTCCCATTCCAGGGAGCCCCCCCGCAGCAACAGGCTTTTGAGGCCCTCAAGAATGCTTTCATCGCAGAACCCATCCTGAGGCACCCTGATCCACATTGTCCTTTTGTGGTGGAGACGGATGCATCCAATGTGGCTATTGGGACGGTGCTGTTGCAAGCCCTGGTGAATAGTGCCACTCTTTCCCTGCACTTATTATTCCCAGAAACTCACTCCTTCTGAACGCAATTACACCATCTGGGAAAAAGAGTTGCTGGCTATCAAGGCTGCGTTTGAGGCTTGGTGACATCATCTTGAGGGCACCCAACACAAGGTGGACGTCTGGACGGATCATCAGAATTTAGAACATTTGTCAACGGCATGAAAGTTGAACCAGAGGCAGATCCGGTGGTCGTTGTTTTTTGCCTGGTTCAATTTTTCTGTGACCTTTATCCCCAGTGGTCACAATCGGAGGGTGGATGCCCTGTCCCGCAAACCTGAGTACCTTTGCCCCGAGGACCCCCTTCCTCTGCAGATGGTGCTGCCAGCAGAATCCTTGGCCACAGTCCAGGAACCAGGGGACTTGCAGGCTCAGGTGTGAGAGGCATAGCACCTAAATACTTGGTCGCAGCAGAGGATGGGGAAATTGGACCTGAATCCCCATGGACTTTGGAGGAGGGCTTACTCAAGCATCGGGGCCAGTTGTATGTACCCACGGGGCCGCTTTGAGCCCTTATTATGACTCAGTGTCACAACAACCCTGCAGCCAGCCATTTTGGGTTTTTTAAGACTCTCCATCTTGTAATGCGGACTTTTTGGTGGTCTCGAGTACGGCATGATGTCCATGCCTATGTCACATCCTGTGTACCATGCAGGCAAGTGAAAGCCACGACGGGTGCGCCTCCTGGTCTCCTCCAACCTCTGCCAACTCCAGAAAGACCATGGGGAGCAATTTCCATGGACTTCTTGATTCATTTACCATCATCCTCGGGATTTACAACTGTGCTTGTGGTGGTCGACATGTTGACAAAAATGGCCCACTTCATTCCGTGTTGTAAATTGCCATTGGCCCGTACAACTGCCCGTTTGTTCTTGCAGCGTGTTTTTCATCTCCATGGTCTGCCAGACAGGGTAGTTTCTGACCGCGGTGTACAATTTACAGCCCAATTTTGGAAAAGCCTGATGACCGTGTTACAGGTGCAGTTGTGCTTGTCATCTGCGCACCATCCAGAAACTGATGGTGGGACGGAGAAGGTCATTGGCATTCTCGAGCAATATTTGCATTGTTTTGTAAACCAACGGCAGAACAACTGGGCTGATGATCTCCCTCTGGCAGATTTTGCATTCAACAACTCCCAGCACACCTCCACCCAAATGACACCATTTTATGCTAATGTGGGGTACCATCCATGGTTCTTTCCATTGACATTATTAGATTCCCCTGTTACCGAGACTCAGGAATTCCTTTTGGAACTACATTAAGTTCAGCAGTTAGTTCGGCAGCAACTGATACAGGCCAAGGAAGATTACAAGCGGTTCGCAGATCGCTCTCGATGGGCAACACCTCCGCTGGCTGTAGAAGACCGTGTGTGGTTGTCCACAAAACATCTTCAGGTCGACCACCCGATAAAGAAGCTGGACCATCGGTTCATCGGCCCATTTCCCATTGAGGCAGTCATCAATCCCGTAGCCTATCAACTGACTCTACCTCGCTCCATGCGAATTCATCCAGTCTTCCACCATTCCCTTTTGGTCCCTGATGCCTCTTCATGTGATCTTGACATCCCACAGCTGATGATCCACCACCTGTGCCCAGTGAAGATGATGCAGTAGACGGCAACATGGCCAGCATTAGGGATTCCCGCTGGCTGAAAGGGCGGTTTCAGTATTTGATCGAGAGCCAGGGGGATGGGCCAGAGGCCCTTTCCTGGGTGGATGCTTCCACAATCCACGCCCCAGACCTTATATGGATGTTCCATGACCATTTCCCCTCGAGACCACATCCTGACCATCAGACTCGGGGGAAGGGCCCTGCGGTGAGGGATAGTGTTGTGGCTCCAATTCCTGAGCCTGTGCTGTCAGAGGAAGAGGACTCCGAAGATGAGGAGGAGGAACAGGGAATGCCTTCCTCCCCAGGACCTTCCTCTCTGGCAATGCCTTCCTCCCTGGTAATGCCTCAGGTTTCATCAGACAACCGAGAGGAACAGCCTGAGATTAATCAGCAGGAAGGCATATCGGAGCAGCCCCGACAGGGAGTCAAGGGGAAGAATGTTGGCTTGATCCTAGGCAGCATCGTAGAGAGAAATGTGACAGCAACATAGGAGGTGTGGGAGGGTCAGAGAGTGAGCTGAGTCATTGAGCCACACCCCACAGGGGATAAAAGTGGGTGTGTGGTCGGCTGGAACTTTGTACAGGACAAAGTTTGATCTTACTTCAGGTTTTCGTTGTGAATGATTCTTGTGGTCTGCCTTGTAATTTTCTGTAAGTAGCTTTTTACTTGTTATCAATTCGGACTTGGCAGGCAGGGTGTGTTGGAATGCCAAGGACATTATCAGTTCCAAAGAATTAACTCTGTGAAGTCCGAGTCAGCTTGCCTGCCTGTGTTTGTGTGAGTTTGTACTCTTTCATCTTTTGGGAAAGGAGGAAGGTGAGACACAACATACATACATACATACATACATACATACATACATACATACGTACATACATACGTACGTACATACATATGGATCTTTGGTTATTTGGGTTTTCTCCTGCATAAAATTGGAAGTATCTTGGCAACGTTTCGACGAAATCTCATTCGTCATCTTCAGGCTTGTGTCTCCGGCTTTGTGCTTCTTGGAGTAATGTGAGCTTGCAGCTGCTTCTTCCTTTTAACTGCTAGTGGGGGTGTGACTTGATTAGGTGGGGGCTTGGCTGTGTTCTGATTGGCTGGGGGTGTGTTCTGTTCAGGTGGGGGCTTGGATGTGCTCAGGTTAGTCTTAGTTGCCGGTGGATTTGAGCTGGTGAGCTGTGATCCTGTTGTTTGGCTTCGTGTTCATGGTCGTGCCACCTCTTCATGGTGGGCATCTGTTCGCTTCATGTACGGGTCAGAGGGGTTTGAAGCAGGTAGTGATGCAGCTGTGGTGCGGCTTCTGGTCTGTGGGGATAAGGGAGGAAGCAAACCCCATGAAAGGACCAAGGAGAGGGCCGCAACCTGCCTGTGTAAGGTGTTGGGGGCCAGCCCATGCTGAAGGAAGCTAAGAACTTCTGCCAACTGGGCTGAAGCAGGAGAAAGACCCTCCCTGAAGCACCATTTGGAAAAAGCCTTCCAGGTGGCATCATAGATGCGCCTTGTAGGTTGCGAGAAGCCAGGATAGTGAGGATGACCCTTTCTGGAAGATCAGCCTCCTCTAGCCACTGCCACTCAAGTGCCACACAGTCAGCTTGAACCACTGGGGCTCTGGGTGGAGCAGGGCCCCCTGGTGAAGGGAGATTAGATGGGCTGGGATCCTCCAAGGAGAAACCACCGGTAGGTTGACCAGGTCTGCAAACCAGGGCTTCCTTGGCCAATAAGCTCCGCACGTTCCTCCAACATCTTCTGAATTACTGCTGGAATTATGGGAAGTGGGGGAAAGGCATAGAGGAGACCCTTGGGCCATCTGCACCAAAGAGCATTGGTCCCCTCTGCTCCCTGGCAAGGAAACCTGGTGAAGAATCTGGTGACTTGGGCGTTTTGAGGAGTGGAGAAGAGATCCACCTCCTGAGTTCCGAATCTGAGGGAAAGATCCCTGAATAGAGACAGAGGAATGGACCACTTTGCCTGGTCGACTAGGCTCCTGCTGAGCCAGTCAGCCTGGGAGTTGTTGACCCTGGAGATATGGTCCGCCAAGATTGACAACAGGTGTTTCTTTGCCCATAACCCCAACCATAGAGCCTCTCTCATGAGGGCTTTGGACCTCATCCCCCTTTGCCGGTTGACATGAGCCTTTGCAGCCATGTTGTCCATAAGGACTAGAACATGAGAGCCTGAAATGCCTGAGAGCCAGAAAAATGGCTCTGAGCACTAGCCAATTTATGGGAAGGGTCAGCTCTGATCTGGACCAAATGCCCTGAGCTATGTGGTCCTGCATATGGGAACCCCAACCCAGGAGGCTGGCATCAATGGTTATCACCAGCCTGTCTGAGTCCCTGCACAGGAGTCCCCTCCAGATTGACAGGGAATGCCACCAATTGAGATATCTCTGGATTTGTGGAGGGAGTGGGACCTTGATGGATGAGTGGCTGGTTCCTGCTTGTTGGTAGGGAAGCAGGAACCATTGGAGGGGTCGGGAGTGGAGCCGAGCCCACAGGACGATGTCAATACAGGAGACCATCTTCCCCAGAAGTTTGGACAGCAGCGACAGGGGGACAATTTGATGTTGCTGGATCTGGCTGATGATCTGTGCAAGGCTCTTTCCATGAGCTGGGGACAGGAAAACCTGGCATGACATGGTATCGATGACTGCTCCCAAGTGTTGCAATTTGGTTGTGGGAGAGAGTTGGCTCTTTTTGGTGTTGATGGAAAATCCATGGCTCTGGAGAGGGTAATTTGCAGATCCCGATGGGCTTCATGGATGGAAGAGGATAGAATCAAAATGTCATCCAAGTAGCATTGGATCCTCACTGGAATAGAACGCAGAGATGCCATCAATGCTGCCAGAACCTTTGTGAAGACCCTTGGAGCTGATGAGAGGCCAAAGGGAAGTGCTCGATACTGGTAATGGGTATTCTTATAACAGAAACAGAGAAACTGGTGATAATGAGGCCAAATTGGGATGTGGAGGTAAGCCTCAGTGAGATCAATGGAAGAGAGGAGGTCGCCCTCCCAAACACTCGCTAAAATAGAATGCAGAGTCTGCATTTTAAATCGCCTGTATTTTACAAATTGGTTGAGAAATTTTAGATCAAGGATGGCTGGCCACCCCCCTGAGGCTTTGGGAACGATGAAAAGGCAAGAGTAAAGCCCACGTCCCCATTGAGAGGGGGGAACAGGTTGAATAGCCCTGATTTTAAGAAGGTGCTGAATAGCATGATTCATGAGGGCTTGCCTGGAAATGTCCTGGGAGACAGGACAGATCAAAAAAAATTGGGGGGGGGGGTGGCGTTAGGAAGTCCAATTGTAATCCTGACCTAATAGTGCTGAGCACCCAGGCGTCCATCATTGACTCCTCCCATTTGGAGAGGCAAAGAAGGCTAGGCAACCTCCTATGGGTGGAGAGAATGAGGGATTACTTAGAGCAACAGAAGGAATTACCCCCTCCCCCCTGAAAGGGCCATTTACCAGTAGAAGGTTGTTGCCTGCCAGATGCTTCCACCCGTTGGTCTTAGCATTGAGAGTACGGCCTGTGAGAGTGGGGGAAGCGAGGTGAGGTCTCTGCCAATTTTGGAGCCATAAAAGTCTTCTTGCTGCTACAGAAGATGCCATGGCCTTGAATGCAAATTTGGCGGAATTGAGAGTGGCATTCGTGGTGAATTCCACCGCTGTAATAATCTTATTAAGCTCTTGGTGAGACCGAAAGTCAGAAGCAGGCAATCTATTCTGGAGTTGGCGCAGCCACCATATGGATGCCTTTGTGAAAAAGGATGGTGATTGCACTTGAGGGTCTGTTCAGAGCGTTTGTCATCCGGTTTCAGGATATCTTCTAGCTCCATGGGAGTGCCAGAAGATGAGAATGAGGACAGAACCAGAATGTCAACAGAAGCACTGCCAGGGCATTGTCCAGAGCTGCACTGACATTGTAGAAATGCTTATCCAGAGAAGAAGGGCGAGGACCTGCCAAAGGAGAAGCGCACTGTTCCTTGACCATGTCCAGGAACAAAATGGGAGAAGGTAAAATTTCTGCATGCACTACAGGCTTGGAGAAGAGCGAATCCCCTTGGCTAGAGGGATTTCCTTGTGGCCTCTGGCAACAGCTTGGCAGTGACCAAGGCCTTGCTGAGTAATGGCCTGAAGAGAGTAGGTTTGAAGACCAATGCAGAGGATGTCTGCTCTGGGTGAGAATCCTCTTCCTCTGAAAGATTTTGGTCAAAAATCTCGCCCTCTTCACACTCTGAATGAGAAGAGTAACTGTGTTCAGATGGTGAAGGCCTTCCTTCCTCATCAACCCCCTCCCATTCTGGTAGAGAAGAATGGACCCTGAGATCCTGGGGCCTGTGTAAATCAGGATGATGAGGCAAGGAACTTATAGATTGAGAAGGGAGAAGGCCCTGAACCCTTTCCAGAGGTTGAAGAATTTGCTTGAAGCCTTCAGCCAATCCCTGCGTAATGGCTAATTAGACAACATCTTGGATATCCCCTGGTCTATGCTCAAAGGTAGAGGCAGAAGGCCGAAGGCCCGCTGCTGTGGGAGTGAAGGTGGCTTCAGGCCTAGATTGAAGAGAGGTTCGAGGCCTGGAGGGAGGGGGAGGAGCACAGAAGTCTGTTGGAAATAAGGCCAAGATCTGCTTAGATCCTGAGGATCTGAATGTACTGCAAGAGCCTCAGGCGACCAGGATGAAGGATGGAAAGGCTCATAGATAACTTCTCCTCCCCTGGGAGGGCTTGGTTGGGGCCCACGAGTATCACTCGAAACATGCTGTAGTTGCACTCCCTTCTGTTGAATAGTTCTGTTGAACTGCCTCTCTAGAGCTGCATGTCTGCACTTCTCTGACCTCAATTAAGCCTGAGTTGCCTTCTTAGAGGCTAGAGCCTTAGCTTTGATTTTAGCAGCCACCTCCCTCTGGACTGATTGGGTGCATTGCCTACGTCTTTTTCACTTATTGGGCTTAAGAGACTGTTCCACTGGGGCTGGGGGGAGCTCTGCCAGAGCCTTATCTTGCTCCATTTGTAGAATAAAGACTCTTGCGTTGGAAAGAAGCTGTTTAGAACTTTTTCTTTTTTTAAAAAACAAGTTTTATTGATTTTACAAACAAACAAACAAAACAAAACATCATTAAACATTAAAAACATAAAACCTCTTTCCATTTTAATCTTTACAAGGCAGGTAACACATTGCTTTATATCACATACTTATAATTTATCCCATTTCCATACAAACACATAAATTCCCTTTACCAAATTCCACATTGTTTCTCTTTAATCATTATTCAATCATATTTCCTTTCTAATTTATCTGCTATTCAATCATCACATTTATATTTTCCTCTGGCTTGTTTATAATTGTTCTCATCTAGTCTTCCTCCGAGATTTTATTATTTAATTCTTAATTGAACACACACACATAAGACATAAACATAAAAACATAAAACTTTCTTTTAGAAAGTAACTTGGCCCCAGATTACCTCTTTTTGTATGGACTTCAATTGAATTCATGCTCTTCTTATATACCATTACCTATCTTGTTTACCATTCTATATCTATTATATAACTGCTCTCCACTTTTGCCTCATCTTAATTCTGTTTTATATATTTAATCTTGCTTTAAAAAAAAATATTTTTATATCTTTTGTCCATTTCTCCATTTACATCTGTCTCATTTCCAATATAAAAAAGAATAGTTTCCCCTGGAATCACTAATCAGAGTATGAGGCCTTTCTATCATTCCCCTAAATTAAAATTTAAAATAACACCTAAATCCCAATCAGATTCTGCTTAGTACATTCTACTATTTCAGAAACCAATACTACAATAATAAATCCATAACAGTCAACACATTAATCCATTAAACTCTATATTTAAACTAATATTTTAAACATTCCCTTTAGTATTTTATTAAAACTTAAAATCATTCATTATTGAACATTTTAAAGTTATACCTTAATATTTTAGTCTTTTATTAGATCTTTAAACGTTCTGATTATCTACTTATAATACAAATACCACTATTACAATACTCATGTGTACTTTGCAGAATCCCCCTTTTTTTTAAGAAAAAAAAAAACCCATACATTACCCATTATCCCTAAAAAAAAATTTCTTTTCTCCATCTTGTTTTATACCTTTGTAACTTTTTTCCCCCTTTTCCCTTTCCTTCTTAGCCCGCCTAAACTTTTTACCCCCTCCTCTCCAAACCTCTGCCTTCTTGGTTTCCCCTTTCTGTTGCATTCCTCTTTCCTTTTGCTTTCTAGCATTCTGTTGTTTTTGCATCTTCTTTTTCTCTTTCATAAATATTTTTTTATTTCTTAAGTCCTTCCTTTTCGCTCCTCTCTTTCTCCTTTCTTTCTTAGTCACACCATTTAGTTCATTAAAAATGGCTTCTTCTTCCTCGGCTTCTTCCAGCTGTTGTTTAATTTGCTGACACATGACAAGCGCCATATCTAGGAAACAAAGGGCTTCTCCCATAACATCTTTGCCTTCTTTCCTTATTTTTAAATGTTGTTTTTTTAGTTCATCAAGAGATAGAGCCATTTTAAACTGTTTCTTCTTCTTTTTCTGTATCCTCTTCTTATTATTAAGCCAATCAGTTATTTCCAAACTTAAAACAGTTCCCAAAAGTCCCAAAGTCCCACAATCATCAAACAGTCCAGGCAGAGTACAAACTTCTTCTTTTTACAATTTCTCTTCTAGGGGTGAAGTCAAATTAGGGAAAGAAAAAACATCCACTCTGTGCTTTAAATCTTTTTTAGAATTAATTTCTATTCTCTTTATCTTCAAGGCATCTCCTCCAGCAAAGTCTTAGAGTAAATTTTTTTTTCCAAGCCTCTCCCTTCCCACTTATAACAAAGGAGTTTAGGTTTTACCTTCTATTAAAAGGCAGGTTTCCCTTGTCCATTTGTTAATTCCATAAGGGAGGGAGAGTAACTTTCCCTTTTCATCACTTTTCTTCGCCGCTGAGAACATCAATCGGGAACATTGTAGCATCCAGAAAAAAGCCAATACTTTCCCAGGTGTTGAATATGTCCTTAAGGTCCCAGTTCGACCAAGAAAAAACTTTCGTTTTAAAACTCCTTCTTCTTCCTCCTGCACATTCTTTATCCAGTTGCCGGCTTCTTTATGGCGGCCATTAAGACCACCGCTCCACTGTCTTGAGAGAAGGGGGTTTTTGCCGGCCGTGGAGGGGGTTTGCGATACTCCTCAACCCCTGTCCGGATCCCCCCTTTCTTCAGCTGCCCCAACAGGGCAGCCTTAGCCTCCAAATCTGTCAGGATCGGAGGCACCAAGGCGGCTAGCACAGCAGGGATCGCGGAGAAAAGTGAATCCCTGCTGTCACTGAAGCTGACAAACCGGAAGTTCCTGTTTAGAACTTTTTCTATTAAGCCCCTTAGGGTATAAATGGCCCCCAGGCTTACAAAATGGCCACTCACCTCGTGGTGGAAGGCTTCAATCCAAGATGGCCACTGACTATAGGAAACAGGCTCCAAGATCGAAGAATCACTCCTTAGGCTATACAGAGCCCCGAGCGAAGTCAGCAAGGGAAAAACGCAGCAACCAGCCACACGATCAGCTGGCTTGTGCTCTTATCAGTTTGCCGATCGTTTTTATGATCACTCCAAACTGCAGGTGTGGGGGAGGTCTACAGATGCTGCCCAGCTTGCCTGCACAGAGCTCTGTAACACTGCTCCCAACATTGCATGAGAGAGAGCCCTGCTCTCCTGGAAGAGCAGCTGCCCTGGGAGCTGCTTGAAGCGAGGAAAAAAAGTACTGAAGATCGCTGATGAGTGCTATCTAACAGAACGCTTTCCAAGACACAGCTACTGACTGAAAGGAGTTGAGTCAAAAGCTGGGATCTCTCCCAGGGGCTGGCTTTTATATCTTAGTACAGATTCAGCTAAATGACGTCATAGGAAGGAGTCAACCCCATCCTGAGCTCTTGATGCATCATGGAGAATTGAAGCAGGGATTAAAGAGCAATGAGTGGTTTTTATCCCACACGAAGAAGTACACCATGCAAGATGGTCTAGCATGGATTGGTATTAAATTATATATGCCAAACAGTTTGAGGGGACTGTTCTATAGCAGCCAATGATTTTTGTTTCATGAAGACTTTACACCTGATTAAGCAATTTTGGTGGCCTTTGTTGAAAAAGGACATTGAAACTTATGTTGCCAGCTGTCCTATCTATGCTGCTAAACAACCTCTGGGAAAGCCTGCTGGACTCCTCCAGAGTGTTGCCAAACTGTCTAACAGTCTGGGGACTCCAGATACAAGATATATCTGAAGAGGAGCTTTCCCACAACATCATACTGGATATTGATTGGACTCTCAGTGCTGGACCCTGGGAGGAGGAATTTGGGGTGACTTTCAATATGTAACCTTTGTACGTTTTGAATCGGATCTTGCCTTGCTTTCACTGCTATCATTTCAAACTTAGTAAAGTACTTTTTCTCTAATTCAATGGAGCTGGGGTTTTTTCCTTGAATTTTGAATGGAGGAAGGCCTGACAACTGGTTTTGCTCACCTTGCTGATGCTATCTGTTTCATTGTTTATATCTATGAAGATTAAGATGGCAACTCAGTTCAGTTAGTCGTCGACTTATGACCAAATTTTTGTTGTTAAGTCAGACATTCGTTAAGTGAGTTTTGGCCCATTTTATGACCTGTCTTGCCACAGTTGTTCCATGTTGTTCAGTGAATCACTGAAGTTAATAAATTAGGAACAAGGTTGTTAAGTGAATTTGGCTTCCCCATTGATTTTGCTTGTCAAAAGGTTGCAAAAGTTGATCACATAACCTTGGGACACAGCAATGGTCATAAGTATGAGCCAGTTGCCAACCAGCTGAATTTTGGTCATATACAAAGGGACTTATACAAAGTTTGAAAAATGGTCATAAAATTTTTTCTATGCCATTGTAATTTTGAACAGTCACTAAATGAACTGTTGTAAGTCAAGGACTATCGGTACTAGTGCAAACCAAAGAAAATATCCCACCTTTCTTTTCTTCGTTGGTTTTCATTTCATTTGGGGGAGGGGATTCTTTTCGACTTTTCTTTCAAAGGTTTCTTTTAGTGAAATTCTCAGAGATGAAATATGGAGTTCTTCAACTTGTTTTAGCCTTAGGTGGACAAAGTGGATGGGTATAAATATTCTGCCTTTCATTGTACAAACTTTCTCCAGCTTTTCTGGTTTCCTATAAATCTTATGAAAAAAACTTACTAGGGGAAGAACTTCAATGGCTTCTCTCCCATAACAGTGATACCATCAAGAGAGCTTCCCATGGAAAATAGTTGGAATATTTGTTCTTCCATCAGAGGTAGAGAATTACTGTTTGTTTGGTTGGAGGATTTAGCCTGATTCCGAGGTTGCAGAGGTCTTACTGGTAGACATTTTTGTTGAAACTTCTAAGAAAGTCATTGAGTTCTATTTTCAATGAAATAGAGTCATTTATGAAGACATTGAAGAGTACTGGGCCTAAGACAGAACCATAGGCATTATAGGAGGTTTTCATCTTTGGTTTCGTGCATTTCTGTAGCAATATTGTGGTTCTTTACATACAGTGCAATTCCACCTCCTCTTTTATGGGGCTTGGTGTTTTTTAACAGTTTAACATAAAGTTACATAAAGTTAGGGTAAGTTGACACCATTTCCTTTTTAGTTTACACTAATATCCTTTTAAAAAGAATAATGGTCACATCAATATTGATCACAGCTATTCGCAATGTTCATTGCTCAGAAAAAAAAATATTATAAGAAGCAATGAGTGGAAGCAC
The DNA here is from genome assembly GCF_049901715.1 of Pseudonaja textilis. NCBI lineage: Eukaryota > Metazoa > Chordata > Lepidosauria > Squamata > Elapidae > Pseudonaja > Pseudonaja textilis. The sequence goes on along the minus strand of NC_141998.1, from coordinate 11,917,240 downwards.
ATCAGAGGGAAATCCAACTTAGAAATAAGGAGGAATTTCCTGACAGTGAGAATGATTAATAAATGGACCAGCTTGCCTCCTTGAGTTGTGGATGCTCCATTGCTGGAAGTTTTCAAGAAAAGATTGGATAACCATTTGTCCAAGATGGTATAAGGACTCCTCCCTTCAAGATCCCTTCCCACCCAATGATTTTATGATCTATTTGTTTTAAACATTTATATAGATGCCCATCTTATAATAAACTCTAAAACTCCCAATCAAAAATTAAAACAAGATAGAAACCATATTAAAACTATGAAAAAACTTCCAACATATTTAAAACAAAAACTTGATACTAAGTGAAGTGTGCAACACACAGTTATCTCATCCAAACACTTGGGGGGGAAACCAAGTTTTCAGTGCTTTATGGAAGACAAGGAAGCTAGAAACCTGCCATACTTCAATATTTTTGGACTTCCTTTTTCTTAAATGGTGCTTTCAATACAAATTAAATAACATGTGAAGAACACTGCTTATTTCCGTCTTTTTCAAAAAATTTCTACACGCTTATATCCTAAATTTCAGAGATCATTAGTTAGCCTTCTATCCTCCCTCCTTTCTTCCTGATATATGTAATATATGAATACAAGAGTATATGACAAAATACCCTTGCAGAAACAACAACAAGCTGTACCACTGGTCAGTACTAGCTAACAACAATTTTCAATGGAATGCCGAATGAGCTTTAAAAAAACCATAGAAAATATTTCCTAGAATGCTCGATAGTGTTGTGTGGAAAAAGACTCGTGGAATGTTGAAATAATTGGAAAACAACTGGAAAGGCCTTGATTCTCCTGTGGATTGATTTGGACTAATGGCAATGAATATGATTTGGCTTTTCAGCAACATCCGATTAGATCAGAGCAAGATTGTTTCCATATTTTTTATTTACAAAATGAAAGAAGGGCAGGGAAGTTGTTTGGACAAGAATTTCAAAAAAGCAAAATTTCAAAGAATCAAGATAGCCTTCATTCATGAAAATAAGAAAAATAAAAAACTATTCCTCCATTGCTAACTTTCTTTTTATCTAATTCTGGTTGAGTTTGAGAATTTGGACAATGTGTCAATATGAACACACACTGATCTTGCCATGTGTAAGGTTCCTAATATAATTTTTGCACCTTTTTACTGTATATACACTTTTTTTTCCAAAGGATGATTTTCCATTTTAGTGTGGTTTTAATATAGCCCACCATTGTGCATATCTGATTGAGGAAGATGAAATTGCAAGCAACACACTAAAATGCTTTACCATACCATTGATATATCTTCTTCTTCTTCTTCTTTTTCTTCAGCGTTTGTCTCGCGCTCGGGCGAGGTCCGCTAATGTCCTTGAGTACTGCTTCCACACCTCTCTGTCTGCCACGTGTGTCGGGTCTGCCTTCGCGATCTCTAGATCGGCCTTGATCGTGTCCATCCAGCGTTGTTTAGGTCTACCACGCGGTCTCGCTCCTCCGACAGTCACCTTCATTACAGATTTGATGATGGATTCTTCCTTGGCGTGGCTCACGTGGCCGAACCATCGTAGCCGGGACTGCCTCATGACCGTGGGGATGGGCACGACGTTGAACCGTCTACGCACTTCTTCGTTCCTGACGCGATCGAGTAGGGTGAGGCCTACCGACCATCGGAGCATTCGCATCTCCATTATCTGGAGTCTGCTTTCGACTTCTTTGGTCGCCGGCCAGCACTCTGCGCCGTATATGGCCACGGGGCGCACCACAGAGTTATAGATTTTCGCCTTCAGGCGCATCGGCATCTTCTTGTCACAGAGGACGCCCGTGACGGACTTCCATTTGCCCCACGCTGCATTGATCCTGGCTGCCACCTCAGTTTGTAGTAGGCCTTCTTCCCCAAGAGTAGTTCCCAGGTACTTGAAGGTGGAGGCGCGCGGTAGCTCCTGCCCGTTCACGTGGATGGAGCCTGTCATTTCATTGTCAGTGGTCAGGTATTCGGACTTCTTTAGGTTCAGCCGGAGCCCGAACTGCTCGAGGCGGTCGTGCCACTGTTGGACTCGGTGCTCTAGTTCAGCCTTGCACAGGTTGGCCAGGAACACATCATCGGCGTAGAGCAGCGTCCATGGGGTGGGCGTGTACAGGTCGTGTGTAATTGTGTCCATCACCAGAATGAACAGCAGTGGTGAGAGAGCAGAGCCCTGGTGTACGCCGACGGTAATATTAAACTCCTCTGATATCCCAGCTGCCGCTTTTACACGGCTTTTGTGACATCTGTATAGGAGTTGGACCCATTGTACGAGCAGCTCAGGCACGCCGTGGTCTCGCAGTGCGTACCAGATGAGATCATGCGGGACTCGGTCGAAGGCCTTTTCCAAGTCTAGGAAGGCGGTGTGGAGCGGGATTTTCTTCTCTCTGTGAGCCTCCATCAGCATCCGCACACCGAAGATGGCGTCGGTGATGCCGCAGTTCTTGATGAATCCAGCCTGGTTGACGCTGATGTCGACGGTGTCCCGAATGCGCTTATCAAGGACGCGTTCAAAGATCTTCATAGTGTGTGACAGTAACCTGACCGGTCTGTAGTTGGAGCAGTCCGCTGGGCTGCCCTTTCCCTTCCAGATCGGAACAGTGGTGCTGCGGTACCAGTCGTGTGGCACTTTTCCCGTGGAGACGATGTTGTTGAACAGCTCGCACAGCCACAATGCCGAGCCCGGTAGTGCCTTTTTCCAGAAGTCGGCAGGGATGTCGTCTGGTCCTGTTGCCTTACCGTTTTCATGGCCTTGATGGCGTCGGCGACCTCGCTGGCATAAATGCCTGAGACTGGGCCTTCAACTGGGTCACCTCGCGGGGTTCGTGGGTGTGGGAACTCCTCGGTGGAGATCTTCTCAAAGTATTGCCGCCACCTCTCCGCAGCGTCTCTGGGGTTGACGATCAAATTTCCCCTTTCGTCGTTGATCCCATGAAACTGGTCAATGTCCAGGGTCTTCCTGTGTCTGCTTTTGGCTAGGCGGTAGATCTCATTCTCGCCTTCTCGCGTGTTCAGCTTCTCGTAGATGTCATCGTAGTGGGAGCTTCTGGCTGTCGCTACTGCTTTCTTGGCTGCCTTTTTGGCCGCCTTGTATTCGCAGAGCTTCTCGCTGGTCTTGTCCTGAAGAAAGGCCTTGTAGAGCCGTTTCTTCAGGTGTACGGCATCTTGTACTTCCGGTGTCCAGAGCCATGTATCTCGTTCGATGCGTCTCCGTCCTGGCTTGGTGCAACCAAGCTGTTGGCAGCCGGCAGTGTGAACAGTGCTCTTCAGCATGGACCACGCTTCCTGTGGCCCGTCGACCATCTGCGGGAACTGCTCCGGTTTGATGAGGGGTCCCGCCATCTTCTTCTGGTTCCACCACTTGATTCGTGGCTGGTCTGCATTTCTTTTGTCAATCCTGGTCTTGGGCTTGCTGATCCTGATCTTCGCCATCAGCGGCCTGTGCTGACTGCTCGATTCGTGCACGGTACGCCTTGGCGTTGAGCACGTTTTAGCGGCTCTTCGTCGTACGATGATGTAGTCGATCTGTGTGTGGTGGCTCCGTTTCTGCTATGGTAGGTGAGGAGTTGAGATTCTCGCCTAATGAAGCAGGTATTCGTGATGGTCATATCATGGGAGTCGGCAAAGTCCAGGATCCTCTGGCCATTCTCATTCGTATCGCCTGTGCCGTTCCCACCGTGGCACTGGTGTCCGTTTTTGTCCCGCCCTACATGACCATTCAGGTCGCCCGAGATGATGATGTCGTCTTCGTGTGGGATCTGCCTGAGTTGGATGTCGAGCAGTTCCCAGAAGGTATCCTTCTCCTCCTCGTGACATCCGGTCTGAGGGGCGTAGGCGGACAAGATGTGTAGGCGCTGCCTCTCGGTCGCTACGACGATTATCATCAGTCGTTCTGTGAGGCGCTTAACTTCTGCGACGGAACTTTGCCAGCTTGGACTGACAACCACAGCTACACCGCCGCGGTTTTCCTTACAGCTGGTGTATATGATCTTGTAGCCGTCTATAGTCGTAGCCTTGTTGCCCTTCCAGCGAGTTTCCTGGAGGCAGCAGATGTCCAGCTTCCTGTCCCGCATGGCCCTGACGATCTCGGTCGAGCGTCCAGTCAGCGAATCCACGTTCCAGGTGGCCACCTTGAGCGTCTGGCAGTCCTCTGTTCCCCGCTTGCATTTTTTCACACGGCCGTGCTTTCCGCGTGGACCATTTCGTTGATTTTTGGCGCAGGCCAATGGTCTCCTGCGCCCGTCGGTTCCCCCGAACGCGGTAGCATTGGACGTGTGTTTTGTAGTGGATGTTTCCATCATGTTGATGCGGCATTTGAGTACTCCAGCCGGCCTGTCGCGTGGGCCTGTCGTCGGAGGGTCTGCTCTCAGTTACGGTCAGCGTTTGACGGCTTCGCGCATCCAGGGGACACCACTTGGAGGTGGCAGACCGCTCGTCCCCCCATACCATTGATATATGGATTTGCAAAATGTGAATTGAGCAACTTTTCATGAAAGCCAGAAAAAAATTAACTTCCATCTAAAAGAGAGATGCATATCTTTGGATTATGATGAGCAATAAAGTACTATCTACATTTGGCCATTGGTTGGATGTTAAAATATATATTATTTGTCAAAAATAAAATGCATATAAAATATACTATATGTGTGTGTGTGTGTGTGTGTGTGTGTGTGTGTGTGTTGTGACTGGAAGGATTGAGCCTGCTAGGAGTTTTGAATCTGATCCATCTGAAGACGGAAGGTTTGAGCCTGCCGTAAGTTTGGAGTCTGAGGTATCAGAGGACACAGATGTGAGCCAGGAGGATGAGAGAGTGTCGGAGACACGGTCATCTCCAGAACCTTCCACTTCATTCATACCTCAGGTGTCAACAGCTGATCCACAGAATGAGCCAGAGGCTTCGAGTGATGACGAGACTGATGGATGTTGGCTGACTAGAAGAAGATTGAAACATCAATCACAATCTGAAAGGAGACATCAAGCCAGAGATTAATTAGAGAGACTGACACGCCCCTCCAGGAGATTTAAGGAGGCATCCTGGCCCTTAATCCTTGTCTGAAGCAAAATGTATTTTGGGATTCGGAGAAGACGTTTTGACTCTCTTGGCTGCAGTGTCATGATTTATGGTCAGCTCGGACTTGCCAGACAGATTCCAGGAAGACTTCCAAGGACTGTGTAAACAGAAACTGTTAATTCTGCCTTGTCTGTGTTTGTCTGTTTGAACTTTGGATCTTTGGATTCTCACCTGTGGATATAGGTGAGACAGAACATATATGTATGTATGTGTGTATGTATATATATACATATATACATATATACATATACATATACATACACACACACACACACACACACATATATATATATATATATATATATATATATATATATATATATATATATATATATATATATATATATATTCCGTCTCACCTGTGGCCACGAGGTGAGAGTCCAAATGTCCAAAGGAAAATATACAAACAGAAAAGACCAGGAACAGCAGAGTTAACTTTCTTTTATCTGAATTCATCGTTGGCAGTTTTCCCAGAAGCTGTCAGCCAATTATGATAATGAGCAGCACTATAAATCAGAGATGAATTCCAAACAGGATAAATTGTCCAACTGCAAACGCAAATCAACAAGTTGATCCGAACAGGGCTTCAGAGCTAACACGCCTCCTTATATTTCCTGAAGGGGCGTGTCAGTCTCTTACTCAGTCTCTGATTTGACGTCTCCTTCCAGTTTGTGCTTGACGTTTCTGCTAACGTCTGTTCCTTGCATCAAACCAAGATTCTTCGGTTTGATCTTCATCCAAGAGCTCTGGCACATTCTCCTGATTATCTGCCGACACAGGTGTAACTAATGAGGAAGGTCCGGGAGAGGATGAAGATTCCAAAACTTCCAGCAAAGCAGGTTCAAACCCCAATGCCCTATCTTCCTCTTCCTCCTGACTCCCATTTGTGTCACTCAACAAGGCAGGCTCAAACCTTAATGCCAGATCTTCCTCATCACTCGAGCCCATGTCTTCTGACAGGGCAGGTTCAAACCTCCTAGTCACAACATATATACATATACATATACATATACATATACATATACATATACATACATACATACATACATATATATATATATATATATATATATATATATATATATATATATATATATATATATATATATATATGTATATATATATCACGTTTTGGAAGAATCATCTGCCATCATCAGGCTTCTGTATTGTGTTCATCTGTGAGTCAGACTTTTACAGTGGTTTCAGTTTTAAATTTGGGGCTAGCCCACTGCTGTGCCAGAATGGTTTTTTCTTCATCCTAATTGGTTGGGAGTCTTGGTCTGTGTTTATTGGTCTTGGAGTTTGCTGTGTTCTGCTTGATTGGTGTTTCTAATATCTTCTGTCTGTTTTGTGGCTTTTTTGTGTCTTGATTGGTTGGCAACATTGTGTTCCTGTATTGGAGGCTTTTAGTGCAATTTGGTTCCGAGTAAATGGATGGTTATCATTTGTTAGTAAGCTAGGTTTCATCTGGGTGCCTGGTTGGGATGTGTTTGAGCTGGAGGTATCAGGGGGGATCTGTTTGTGCCCAGGTGTTTGCCTGGCTAGTGGTGTGGAGATTTTTTTGTTTGTGAGTGCAGGCTTCCAAATGATTGACAGTCTGGTGGAATCATCTCTTCTATTCATGCTTTCAGGTCTTTTTTCAATCTCTATGGCTTCTCTGATAATTCTGTGGCTGGGGTTTTCTATAGTGGCTAGGGTTTTGGTGCCATTGAAGTTGATGCTATGACCGGTGGCTTTCATGTTTTGGACTAGTGAGGAAGTGTGTTCCAGCTTTCTTACTGCATTTTTGTGTTCATCCAGGCAGGTACTTATTCTTCTATTGGTCTGTCCAATGTATGTGGCCGGGCATGATGCACAGGGGACATTAGGACACACCATATACCAGAAGAAAACACACACCAACCGCTACCTCAACGCCCAATCCCACCACCACCCAGCACAGATAAACTCAGTGGCCAAAACACTAATTGCTAGAACCAAACGCCTGGAAGACAAGACACACATAAAGACTGAACTATGCACCCTGACTAAAGTACTGACAGCCAATGGCTTCCATAAAAGCAAAATCACCGGCTTGATCCACAAAAACACACTGAGACATAATGGAGACCTAGAAGATGAACAGACCTATGGAACAGCTGTCCTGCCCTACATAAGAGGTACTACAGACAAAATCAGTAAGATACTACACAGGCGTCACATCAAGACTGCCTTCAAAACAGACAGAAAAATAGCAGCCATCCTTAGAAACCCCAAAGATAAAATTGACCTGGAAAACCAAGGCATATACGAAGTCCCCTGTGCATCATGCAAATTTCCGCTACTGGTTCTCCAGAACTGGTCAGAACCTGCTGAATACCTCCTCTGCCCCATGGCCTTCCCCACCCTGAAATACCTCATGCGCACTTAATGAACTGTGTATTTGATTAGCCAATGTGTGGACGAAAGGAAGGCATGATCATGTTTAAGGTATAAGATTCACTCCCACAAATCCTCAGGTTATGAATGAATGGGCAGGTTCCTTTACATTCGTAATTTGAGGACTTCCTTAAAACACCCCCTCTTTTTCAATAAAATAATCACCCATTTGCATCTTTAGCTGTGGCATCAAGAAACTTACTCCTGCTGGCTTTCACTCAAAGTTATTTCTATTATACATTTAACCAACTATCACTCTGCTGCATTTTGAAATTATTCCTTCCTTCCAGGAATGTTTCTAAAATGGCTTCTTCTTTTCTGGTGTTTTTACATACACAGTAGGAGTCTTTGCTGGTGCAAAAACCCAAACTAAGTTGCTAAGATCGACATGAACTGATATAGGTTCATGAAATTAAAACTCCAGAAGCAAAATTACCTCCTGATTTTTATTTTTTAAAAATTGGAAACTTACTGGAAAAAAAAAAAACGTTTTGCCAAATATTTTCCCCATTAAAGATGAACTAAGAAAAAGCTCCAATCTTCCCAGGAGGAATAAATCAACAATTTTCCAGGAACATCTGTGACTTCTAGAGAAGAGATGAAGACTACGAAAAATAGCTTTGATCTAGAGTGTGTAATCTTTCTGATCAGCTCCCTGATACTGTGCATTCCAGTCAGACAGTTGTGAAAGTATTTCTGTGGGTGTTGTAAGCCAAGACATAATACTCTGCAAAATATTAATTTTGTTTCCATTTACAATTTGATTTTTTTAAAGATAAAAAAGTTTAATTAATTGCACAAGTATTACAATAAGAATAAAGCAAGAGTCTGAAGAAACAAAACCCACAGCTGTAAAATCAACACAATGAAATAATTGTCTGTGGGAAATATGGATTCAGCAATAAGATATAAATGCCTCTAGACCCATTCTCCCATTTTTTAAATGTTTGTCTGATTATTTATTTCTAAATGCAGAGCTTGACATTCTTCTTTACAGCACCTGATTTCAGTCAATCAATGAACCCTTCCTCTCTCCCCCTGGTTATTTGACCCAGAAATTAAGTTAACACTTATCTAAACAAAAAGAAAAAAAAACAATGAATGAATTCACCCATGGCACTAAGACATAATATAGTTGATGGTTTGTGGCTTGGTGTACTATGATATATAATTATATCATAGAACCCAGCCACTATACTTTCTCACAAATCATGCTTTTAAATAGTATCATAACATTTTCACATCTAAACACCAATCTGTCTGAAAAACCTTCTGCCCATCCAAATTTTCAAACCAACCTGAAGTAATTTTTTTGGAGCATAAAAGCCACACATTAGAGAACTGAAATCAAAAGAGAAAAAGCTACTTCACTTTTACTGACAAAAGTGTAGTTCCCTATAGATCTATGATTTCCTTTCTACTGGTTATCTGCCAGGTGTCAGGAGATGAAGCATCTAGCCCACTCTAGTTGATCTCACCAGAAATCAAGATGCTCAGCAAGTAAATTTAACAAATCAATAAATAAAATAATAAATCAGAGTTATCTCTGTCTAATAGTTGAGAATGCCTAGGAATTCCATGTCTGTTTTCAAGGATGCGGGGGGAGGAGGGGGAGGAGGAGAAGAAAATTGCATAATGTTTCCATAACCCGGTTAGGAAAATCGCATGGTTGCTGGCACCAAAAATCAAGCTCAGCTATAGAAAATCCATTATGTATCTCTTTACTTCTTTGGAGCCTCTCTTGTTGCTCATTCTTTCTGGTCTGATGAGAAAGTTAGAAGAGATGCTCAAGAGGTATCTCTCTTGAGCTTCAACTGAAATGTAAGAAATTAAGCAACATGCCAATCAATTGAAAGATGCCTATGAAATGGAGATATATCTTTCTGCCACTGTGTAATGAACATAAATATAAGAATGTTACACTTCATCCATGAAAATATTAACATCTTTTTATTGTGGCATGATTCATAAAATGCAAACATTTGTTGACAGAAAATCCACTGACAATAACAATATTGTATTATTTTTTTCCAAGGAATTGAAAATTTGATGATCTTTTTTTTCACCTTGATTTCTCACTTTTCCAGTCTTATATAATTCTTTACAATGTTTTATAAATGATAACATATTATATGCTAAAAATGGAGAAATATATGAAATGCAGTATTGACTTACCCCCAACCCTTCACTGCTCCATAAAAATTAAAATAAATCTTATTATTATACATGGGTTAATTCTGTTTTGCAATTTGTCATCCCAGTATTCTATAAAATTCTATTAAAAGATTCTGTTTTTCTATGAACCCATTGTCTTCCAATCTTCCATCACTATTGTGAAATTTGTTAATTTTAAATCCTAATGATCATTTATTTATCTGGTCCAATCTTCTCTTTAAAATATGATACTGGCATGCCACTGAAAAAAACAAGGACATTTTCAGAAAATTTTGCCTCCCCAATTAGACCAATGCAAATGTCAAAAGATAAATTAGTTTCCATTCAAACATTGGTAGAAACATTCAAAATCAGTTGCTTCTTTTTCATGACACCTTATTATTAAAAATAATTCATTGTTATTTACAGAATCTCATTTACAGAATCCAGTGAATACCTCTGTGATCTGGAACGGAAATATAAGAATGTGATTAAAAATAATAATAATTCAGAAACCATAGACGTTTATGTCAAGAAGATTTATGTTTGGTATCTCACCACCAGAGATTGTAGCTAGTAAGGGAGAAGCTACAGCTATAATTTATTGAGCCTTTTTGTGACAGAGTTCTCAATTGGAAATGAAAAATAACTATTAAAATAAAAGCAAGTTATCTGGATTGGTCTTGTACACAATGGCCTTTTTAACCTATTTCCTGCATAGAAATAATCAACTGTTCTGCTAGCAAGTTGATTCAACTGAAAAATGCAAGTGTCATTTGCCAATGTATTCAATCATACATGAATAAAAAAACTTGTTCCAGGAGCCACAACATTTACAATTTTTGTTAGATAAAAACTGGCGAAATTGTAACAGTGTAATTCTTTGCATTCTGTCTGTTATTCTTCAAATTGAAGAATATTTTGTAAGATCGGAAAGACTAGCAAATATTACATATAAGCTTTCTTAGTCTACCATCAGCTAAGAAATATTCATTATCTTCCATAGCTCTGTTTCCATCTCCCATTTCCTTCTCCATCACCATTTCAATCTCCATCACTTTCTCCATAGCTTTAATTATATTTTATCTGCAGATTAAGCATACTGCATTTTGAAGGGAGCAGCAATCAGAAATGAACCTGGTGGATCAAATGTTTTCAAAATAAATGTGATAATCATTTACCCTAACAATAATTAATACTACAGGCAGTCCTCAACTTACAACTATTCATCATTCAAAAGTACAGCAGCACTGAAAAAGTGACTTCTGACTATTTTTCAAACTGTTGCAGCTTCCATAGGGTAACATGATCCAAGTTTAGATGCTTGGCAGCTTACATTTATGACAGTTACAGTATGTTGGGGTCATTTAATCACCTTTTGTGACCTTCTGATGAGCACAGTCAATGGGGAAGACAGTGTACCTCACATCTGTAATATTAACTTAACTACTTTAATGATTCATTTAACAACTGTAGCAGGAAAAGTTGTAAAATAGAGCAAAACTCATTGTCTTGCTTAACAACAGAAAATTTGGGCTCAACATGTATTAATTCTATTAATCTACACCAGCAATTTTTGTTTTCTTCTGGATGAGTCAAAACTTGTGCATTTCCAGTATGGCAGTTTGGTAGTTTGGGTCTACAATCTCACTTTCAAGTTTCTTTGTTGCAGAATAGCAACTTTCATATCAGCAATAATTGTCCCAAGAGAAGAAAACATGCTTGATTTCTGTTTCAGATATTTCGCTAGTGAATCTTAAATCTATCAAGTGTTCGGCAGATTTATTGCATCATGTACACAAGGGAATGGGAATGCTTTCAGAAAAATCAGTGATTGGGAGCCAGGACCGGCTCAGAGACTGTTTGTACTTGAGAATAACCTACTGCATATCTGACAAGACTGATTTGTAGAACAGCCACAGAAAGTCTGGTGATTTCCAGAAAAAGTCAAAACTGACTGCATTCTGAATCTATTTGGTATATATGAGTAATTAAGAAATGCATTAGCAGTTTGACATGAGTCTACATCAGAGGTCTTCAAACTTGACAGCTTTAAGACTTCTTGACTTCAACTCCCAGAATTCCTCCTCCAGTCATGTTAGCTCAAGAATTCTGGGAATTGAAGTCCACAAGTCTTAAACTTGCCAAGTTTGATGACCCTTGGTCTACATCATATACATTTCCCAAACAAAATGATCATTTACATATTCTAATCTCCTCAACTGAAAAAAATATGTGCACATTTTTTGAAAAGAAGGACTAGGATGTGACATGATATAGTTACTAAGACATAACTGGCTGACAAACCGTACACAACAAGTAGTCCTTATAGGTAGCACATCCACATGGAGGGAAATAAGCAGCGAGGTAGCACAAGGTTCTGTCTTAGGCCCAGTACTCTTCAATATCTTCAAAAATGACTTAGATGAGGAAACAGGAGAGCTCATCAAATTTGCAGATGACACTAAACTGGCAGGAATAGCCAATACTCAGAAGACAAGCTCAGAATCCAAAAAGATCTTGACAGACTTGAACAATGGGCCCTATCCAACAAAATGAAATTTAATGTGGAGAAAAGCAAAGTTTTACATTTAGGTAGAAAAAAAACAAAGGTATAAGTACAGATTAGGCAAAACCTGGCTTCAGAACAGTAACTGTGAGAGGGACCTTGAGGTCTTAGTGGACAATCACTCACACATGAGTCAGCAGTGTGTAGCAGCAGCCAGAAAAACCAATACAATCCTTGGTTGTATAAACAGAGCCATAGAATCTAAATAATGTATAAGTATTAGCAATAGCAGTAGCACTTAGTCTTATATATCACTTCACAGTGCTTTACAGCCCTCTCTCTAAGTGGTTTATTGCCCCCAACAATTTGGGTCCTCATTTTACCCACCTGGGAAGGATGGAAGGCTGAGTCAACTTTGAACCTGGTGGGATGTGAACTGCCAAACTGGCAGTTCACATCCCACCAGGTTCAAAGTTGACTCAGGCAGCTGGCATTAGTACCACGTTATAAAGCCTTGGTAAGACCACATCTGGAATACTGCACCCAGTTTTGATCACCATATTAGAAAAAGGGTGTTGAGGCTTTGGAAAAAGTGCAAAGAAGAGCAATTAAGAGCAATTTTTTTTAAAAAAATATGGTTTTACATTCTGTAAGCCACCTTGAGTTGCCATGGACAAATAGGCGGAAAGAAAAAGAAAGAAAGAAAGAAAGAAAGAAAGAAAGGAAGGAAGGAAGGAAGGAAGGAAGGAAGGAAGGAAGGAAGGAAGGAAGGCCTGGAGGCTAAAACATATGAAGAAGAGTTGCAGGATTGGGTTTGGCTAGTCTAGAGAAAAGAAGGACGAGGAAACATGATAGCAGTATTCCAGTATTTGAGAGGCTGCCACAAAGAAAAGGGGATCAATTTTTTCAAAGCATCAGAGGATAGGGCAAGAGACAATGGATGGAAACTAATCAAAGAGAGAAGCAACCTGGAGAAACTTCCTAAAGCGAGGACAATTAACCAATGTAATAGCTTGCCTTCAGATGTTGTGGGTGCTTCATCACTTGAGGTATTTAAGAAGAGATTAGACAACCATTGGTCTGAAATACCTTGAGCAACATGCCTGCCAACTCTGTTATTCTCTTAATTCTGTTAATGTTTTGGTATAAAATAGGAAAAGGCTAGAGACCTGAAAGATCTCTGAATCTAAAATATTTGTCATTTTCTGCCTTGCCATTTACATGGCTTCTTTTTGGCTTTTCTGGTATCAGATATCTGTTAGACAACTTCTACAGCCCCACCCATTGTAAGTGCTTGTGCTCTGTTCCAATCACACTTTAATTCTGACAGACAAAAGGCTGTCTTAGTCTCCTTCTGAAATCTGCTTTATGTCTCAGTTTTGTGCTTTTTTGGTAACAAAGCAGAAAAATTGCTCAGACTTGTAAAATGGGAATGGATTTCTCTACAAGCTGAAAAATTGTGAGCTCATTTCTCTATCAGCTGAAAAATTGTGAGCTCTTTTCCCACCAGACTTTGTAGTTGTACAATTGAAAGTCCGGTAGTATTAGTGTTTTCTCAGGAAGGAAAATGTAGGAAGAAGGTACAGTGCTCTACTGAAAATGCACATTGTGATAATTACATTTGAGTGCATTAGAGAAATTTGCGGGTCAAAGAGTAAAAGTAGGACAATTTGCATTTAAACTTGGTTCTTAGAACTTTTACAATAATGTGAGAATATGATGTAAAGGAAGCTTTTATACAGTGGTGGGCTGCTGATTGGTCGGCGAGATTCAGATAAACCCCTAGGCCTGCCCACCTACCCTTGTGCTATGCTTTCCCTATATAACTAACTTTTCCCCCACCCAGGCAAATTCCGCGGCACCCTGCTGTACTCATCGGAGCTGCCTGAGTGGATTAGCTGCCTGTTTGAAGCTGCATTTCAGCCCCAAAGCAGTGCATGCACGCTCACAACCAGTAAATCCCTTATCAACGAAAGTGCAGCTTTACCTCTGCTTTTATATATTATGAAAGATAGGAAATGGAAATAGTTACAAATGTTCAACTTTTTTTCAGAATGGTTTTAAAATGTGTATCCAACTACAAGCATAAATAGTCCCTGACTTGCAACAGTTCATTTAGTGACCATTCAAATTTAGAATGGCACTGAAAAAGTTACTTATGCCCTTTTTTCACACTTATGACTGTTGCAGCATTTTCATGGTCACATGATCAAAATTTGGATGCTTGACAACTAGCAGTGTCCTGGTCATGTGGTCTTCTGACAAGCAAAGTCAATGGGGAAGTCAGATTCACTTAGCAACTATGTTACTAAACAACTGAAATGGTTCACTTAACAAATGTGGCAAGAAAGGCCATAAAATGGGGCAAAACTCACTTCACAAATGTCTCACTTAACACACAAATATTGGGGTCATGAGTCAAGGACTACTTGTACTTTCCTGCTAACATGAATAAGAAAGAAAACTGTATTTTTGTTTCTTGGGTTTTTTGTTTGTTTTAGCTATTATGCACATATTCTTAACGGCCATGGACTGGACAGATTTAAATAATTCTATGCATCAGGAATCACAGAGAAATTAATTATGGTCCCTTCATGTGTTCTTCCATTTTGGGGGGTTAATCAAAAAGTCCCTGTAAAATCCCATAATTCCCAACTTTTCAAAATGAACTTGTGAGTGTTCAGGAGTTTTATGGCATAACTAAATAAATAAGAGAATCAATAATTTCAAAAGCTTCATAGCAGAAAAAGGAAGTGGGGAGGATAAAAGTTCTGAAATAGATTTGGACTATAGCATGAAGACATAACTTTTCCTTTTTTCAAAGTAACTTTATGAATTAGACTTCCAGAATAGTCTCTCTCTCTCTCTCTCTCTCTCTCTCTCTCTCTCTCTCTCACACACACACACACACACACACACACACACACACACACAACTGACACATTTTGACACTTTTTCATAGTGTTGTTAAACCACCACTGCCACTAAGTGAATCCACAGTCATTAAATGAATCATGGTTTTGCTGTGGTTTTGTCAAAATTAGAAGTAAATGATTGTTTTTGGCAAAGCCATCCTAAAATCTTTTAAAAATCCATACCATTTGTGTCAGCAGTTTGTATGTATATTTATATACCCATTAAAAATAATCTACTCTGATGGGTTTTTTTTCATTAATGTAGAAAAAAGACAGATCAATGGAAAAGAAGGACAGAAGAAATATTTTCCTTCCTTTTAAAAGAACTGTCCATATAAATTTGTAAACATTTTATCACAACATGTAGTTGTAATGTAATTTTAAGTCAAAAAGTTCAACACAAAATCTGGGAACATGGGGACTTGGAAAATACATTGCATTGTACTTCAAATCTTTGCTTGTTGTATTTTAGTTCTGTTCACTTCTAAATATAAATAAGAAGAAAACTTCAAATGTTTTTTATTGAACACACTCATTCAACTTTTATTGATTGGTTTTATTTTTTGTTACCAAGATGTCTATGCTGCTCTAGTCCATCTAGCTTCAGAACAGCTTCCAAAATAAGACAACAGATTGAAAGCAGTAAGACAACAGATTGAAAGCAATTCAAATAAAAGACTCTAAAAAGTACAGTAAGTAAAAGTCACATCTACCAGAAAGAGGGCCAAATTAACTTCTTCCAAAGATTTTACTGAATTATACCTTTTATAGCCATGAAGGAACCCAGCAAGGAGCAAGCAGTGTGAATCTGTGAGGGCAAGCTTCTGCAGAAGAGTATATTCACCAGTGAGAAGTCCAGTTATGAATATTTTCTTCTACCTTCTCTAATTACATCAATCTTTTGGCTGTTTGTTTATATGGCCTGTCCTCCAAAACTCTTCCTCCATCTTCTTCCAGCCCACAACATTTGAAAACAAACCCCACAGAATAGTGAATTCTGCTTCAAAAACATAATGAAGCAATTAACAACAAATTCTATCCAAAGGTGAAATTTGGGTGAGAAGAATCTGGGAAGGAAGCAGAATAAGCATTCGGGCAGTTTCAGGGAGATTGGAAAAACTTGCGTGAAATCTGAATCCTCACCTCAAAGCAAAGGTAAACATTTGAAGGCCACAAAATTCATCTGAAGCTGAGGGGAAGGTTTGTCCTGACTTATCTATCCATCATAAAATAAAGGCTCTCTGCCATCAAGCCTTTCTAGTCCCTCAAACTGTCCTTTCCCTTCTTCTTAGATTAAATTATTAAATTAAAAACAAAATGCATTAGTTAGAGGCAATGTTAGAGGCAATATTTCAGCTAAACTAAAGCTAAAGAAAGGAGGGAAATATAATTTCTGTTCCATAAACTGGTAATATGCCAAGAAATATGTCATGACTCCTAATATAACTGTGTAAGGGCTACTAAAATAATATATATAACAAGAGGGTTTTTTTAAAAAAAGAATTCAGTGATGTAATCATTAGGCATGTGTCTTGGAATTAACTCAGACTGATTAGCAGACAGATTGGGTGCTTCTAAAATATTCAGTGGTACCTTGATGTCAACTGTTTTGAAACTCATCAAATTTGGTATTCAACACATTTTGACAGAAATATTTTGTCCCTGTACTCATCATTTGTTTGATACTCAATGCACAAGCTAGATCTTATTGGTGTTGGCTGCCTTGTGACTCACTACATTATTCCTTGTGAGAAAAATTGTTTGGTACTCATCATTTTTGGTACTCATTCCACCTCCCAGAAGCAACAAGTATGCCAAGGTTACCAGGCTACTGATGCTATTAATGAATAACATGATTGTCTCTGAAGTTGACCTTCTAATGGAACATATCCCATTCTTCTACTGTCCTGCTGAGAAGCCCTTATAAGTATCCTTGATTTTGATTTTGATTAAGGTTACAAAAAGTTTGCTCCCACAGCTGTTTAAGCATGAATATTATGATTGGATAACAGATAACTAGATAACAGACATTTGTTTGGAGCAGTCTCTCCCAACAGTGAATAAAATTTAGCATTGTGTGTTTGTATGTGTGTGCTATTTTCTCCCCCAGGGAAGCTTTTCTAACTGTTCCACTAAATGCACAACGAAGAAAATTTAGAAGACTCTGAGATTTTGATAAATAGGAAGAATCCTTTGAGGCTGACTTAAAAGTAATAGAAAATGGTCTGGTATCTCTGAAACAACCACCACAGGAATGATGGATAGCTATCCTACAGGAACGAACAGATTGCAGTCAGATGGCACTGTAGAGCATTAGTTGCCAACTGGTGGGCTGCAACCCATTGGTGGTCCGTGAGAAAATTTTGGTGGTCCACAGAAAAATATCACCCCCAGAGCATCCCCGAAAGCAATTAATCCAGGCTGCACTGGAACACAAGGCTGCACCGCCCACCTGGCCTGCAGGAACCCTCCCCGCCCACTCTTTCCTTACCTGGCAAACTTGCCTGCTAAGTTGCTATTTTTCTTTTTTTTTTCCCCGTCCACCAGCTGTTCTGCTGTGCCGGGAGATTTAGATGAGCTAAAAAGCAGGAAACCATTGGATTTCTTGCTTTCTAGCTAATCTTTAGATCTTCGGCCCTGCTTTTAAGCAGAGCCGAACCTTCCTTAGGACTGAAGCTTCTATTATTCAGTGCAGGTAGCCAATGGCAGAATCATAGATCTCTGAATGAATCTGATTCTGTGAGCAATTCAATCTGCCTGCTTTGCCTGATTTTAGGTAAAAGTTGCTCTTTTTTAATAAAAAAATCAATATTTACATATGTTGAGGGAGTGAGAGTGATGTTGAATAACACACGACCAGCACACAGATACACTGAATAGTAATATGTAGGTTTTACTTCCAGTAAATAGTTAAGCAAAGTCCAACAAGCAGTCCAAGTCATACATGGTTAAAGCAGTCAGTTTTCAGTCCAGGGATAATCCAAATAACAAAGTCCAGTATCATACACAGTTCAGTAAATAGACTCACAGCAATCCAAGAAGAACGACGATCAGGCAATAGTCAATAGGGAAAAATGCAGGAATCAAAAACAGTGAACAACAGAACATCGACCAACTAGCAACTAACAACAGAACTAACAACCCAGGTTTTTGGCTCCATCTTATGGCCATTTGAGGAACCACACCCAATTACAATTTCAGCATTCCCTTAAAGACACAGTATTAAATGTCTATCCTGGTTTATATATTTCCAACCCAACTGTTAGGTGACTATCAATTCCTAACAACATACATTGTGTGTTGTGAGTTAATGTTGTGAGTTTGCTTGCTAGCAAATTTTATGTGACAGACTCAGCTAGCTGAGGCAGAAACACAGATCTGTGATTCTGTGAGCAACTCAATCTGCCTGCCTGCTTTGCCTGATTTTGGATAAAAGTTGCTCTTATTTAAATAAAAAATTCAATATTTAAATAAATATTTATACTTTTTACATACAAGCCATGCCCAGCCAGTCACATGACCACCAAGCCACACCCCAAAATTAGGCTATACACATAGAACCAGTTGTTAAGAAATTTGAATTCCACCCCTGCCTCTGTATGTGTGTGTGTGTGTGTGTGAAAGGGGGGGAGAGGGAGAGGGTGAGAGTGAGAGTGAGGATCGATCAGATCTCACTCTCTCTCTCTTTCTCTCCCTCTCCCACCAATGTCAGGAAGCCACTGTCAGTCAAAATTCATATTAGTGGTCCCCAGGATTTAAAATTATGAGTTTGGTGGTCCCTGAGGTCCAAAAGGTTGGCGACCCCTGTTGTAGAGTATGGGGGATTATGTTGGGGAAGTGAATATAATCTGTATTCTCTGATCTTTTTGCTTTCCAAAAATGTTCCAGGGGATGGACTAAATGTAGGTGTCAGTGTTGCAAGTAATGCACCCATAGAAAGCAGAACTCCAAGGCAGGCAAATTGCTCAAAGAACAGTTTTATTGATACATCATATTGGCACAACTGGTGAAAGCCGACTCTAAAAGTTTCCATGGCTTTCACCTAATTAAAAGTAAATGTTTCCCCTTTTCCCCAAGTCACTGGTCACGCTGTCCAATCCACTGGCCAATTGTTTGGTTATTTTACTCCTCCTCTGGCCAGCCACCTGTGAGAATGTTGTTAGTTTCCACAAGAAAACTTTATTGTTTTGGCGACAAAACTCCATCTAACTATTTCCCCCCTCCCACTGTTGTGTGGCAACCCTGAAGCTCCAAGATGGCCTCAGCCAGGTTCACTTCAGGGTTGACAGTAGGAAGATGCCCATGAAGTCATATATGTACACTACATGTAAAGGGAATGTATGACTTATAATTTCTATTCAATGTTTCAGGATTTATCTCTCATAGGAATGAATATATTTCATTATTTTATTGTTTCATTCAATCCAGTGACAATGTTGAACCATTTAACTAAACGAATTTCTCAAATTAATTCCAGATTTGAGAAATATAGTGACATAAGGGGTTTGCATTGCACTAATATGCTAATTCTACTTATAAACCAATGTAACCATCCAAACCAGGAAAATTATTAGAAGACCAATATAAAAGAATTATACTGCTGGAAAGGAACCAGAAGGTCACTGTTAGGATTCCAAGTAATAATTCCATAGCAAGCAAATTTCTGAGGCAGGTGAATTCCTCAAAGAACAACTTTGCTGGAAATATCATATTGGCACTGACCTGGTAAAAATGAACGCCGATGACCCCCACAATTTTCACCTAATTAATAGTAAACAAAAAAATCTCTCAAAATGATCAGTTACATTGTCCAATCACATTGCAGTCTGGCAACTGGGTAGCATTACTCCACCTTCCTTCGACCAGGTGTGAGAATGTCCTTCATTCCCAAAAGAAAGTATTTTGTTTTGGCTACAGAATTCCTTCTATCTCAAATCCTCCCCGCCCCCCTTCAAAACAATGGTCTCAATTGAATTAAATCTATCCATCCTTCCTTCATTTATTTCTTCCCTCCCTCCCTCAGGGTCCCAGAATTTTATGAAGTAGCAGTTCATTCTGTGTTGTTGAGCAATTCATTCATTCAAATATACAGACAGGTTACAAAACAAAAAATTAAAAACTGAACTCTGGATAATTTAGATACCCAAAATAACAATTTCATTTTGTTTTGAATGCAGTACAAATTTAAGAAGAAAATTGAGAACGTGGTGTATGGCTTTGTTTTAACCCTTGATACAGTTATGTCAATTGGGAACACGCTGTGCTTTTCTTGAAAACACCTTTTGCCTTCAATAATTTCAGTTTTAAAATTTCACAAAATTGTTCCATTTTTTATTCTCATTTTACTCTACCCCTTTTTTCCTTTTCTCTTCTAATTCTCCAATCCTGTCCAACATTCTATTCTAGTGGTTACCTGGGGAAACTCTTGCATCATACTAGTTTTTCATCTCTTACTTTCTATCTACAACACAAACCTTCAGGGTTTTTTTTAAATAATGTAGTCCAAGTCTCTAGTCATTTTAATTATTATTATATTCTTGAAGAAAAAATGGCAACAGTCAGCATAAAAGAGCTTGCTGCAGAAATGTACACAGTTGGTATCTAATTTTTCCTTATATAAGAGGCATTCAGAACTACAAGGGGGTTTAAAAAGGAACAAACAAGATTTGGAGTCACAGTGAGACAATATGCCATGTTGGGCACAGAGATTCAAGAGGAATTAATTAGTCTTGTTAGCAAATTGGAACAAACAAATGTATAGTGTCAGAGTTGTATAACTTGCTGACTGATAAAGAATCCCTCTCCGCCCCCTCCCTCTCTCTCCTCTCTCTCTCTCTCCTCTTGTGTTTGCTTTTGGCAAAGATCAATAGAAATTGATTCTAAAAATAAATGGGGAGTTTTGTATATTTGTTTATAATATACATAGTTTAAGAAAGACTCATGTAACCTTCCTTTAAAAGGGAAGTAGAGCTATGTTCTTCAACACTGTCATAATTTGAAGAAGAATAGTTTGGTAATTTAGCTTCTAAGTTGTGTTTTGATCATTTTAGCATGTGTTACATTTCACTTTATCTTACTTCCCATATAATCTCATGACGTACACTTTTGGGAAATGTTTCCCACTTGTTATGTTAATTTTGATCTCCAATTGAACACAAACCTGTCAAGGTGTATCAAAGAGGATGGTTTATTTGTTAAATTAGGATTGTAAAGACCAAAACAAAAACTCAGAAAATATTTGTTAGATAAACCAATAATTCCAAAAGAAGTGATTATATAAAAATGAGTTGAACTACCCCAAATCAGTAGACAGTTGAAGAACTGTGGTAACCCTGATGGCAATTGCAGTAAATATAGCCACTCTTCATGATATTTTGGGTGGTCTAAGAGGCTAATGGGAGGCTACTACTCTGTTCTCCTGAGAGCGTTAGGAAAAACATTATTAGATCAAGGATCTAAATTTTTTATGTCACACAATATAAAAGAGAAGCATAAAAGCCAATGAGAATTAGCTTCTGTGTCTTCCAGTGAGCAGAAGTAATGATATTAAAGGTTTCTGCACAGTGAAAATGGCAAAAATGACCTAACTGGTAAGGCTGAAAATTCTATGGGATTGGCTGTACCAAACAGAGGCATAGAATGGGCAAGGCTTCGGTGGCGGCAGGAATCCGCAATCGTGTGCAGTTTCTGCTGCGCTCGCTGCTGGATTGCCCCATATCCAGTCGGATTTGAAGGCTATAGTTACCCTGTAGGGGTAGCTGAAGATAGGGGAGAACCAGGCAGGGGTCTGGGGGAATCGCAACCCCCCCCTCCTCAGCCGGCTTAACTCCCTTCTCTGAAGGCGGTGGAGCGGCAGTCAGCAAAGGCCACCACAAAGAAGCCTTCAGACGGATAAGAATTGTGCAGGAGGAAGTTTGAAGTGAAAGTTACTGGCTGACCCAGGACAATAAGGAACATCTAAATACCCTGGAATTTAAATTTTACTAAAGATACATTGCTCCCAAAGAAGAAAGTAAAAGGGGAAGTTTGTTTGTTCTCACTCTCCTTCCTTACAGTGATAGCAGATGGATATTGGTAAAATCTGCTTTGGCATCAACAGGTAAAGCCAAGGGGACAATAAAAATTTCTAAACATTGGGGGAAAAAATTAAAAAAAACTTTTTTTGCTATAAGTGAGAAGGGAGAGGAAAAGAATAATACTAAGATTCTGCTGGAGGAGGCTGCTTGGAACTTATAAGACTAGAGCTAAATTGTAACATGACTTCTAAAAGATATATTTCAACTGGAACTTTGCAACTGTAACCCCAGGAAGAGAAAGTATAAAAAGAAGAAAGTGTTTAAATGAAACAGTTTGAGTGTATTTGGATTTCTTGGTGACTTTGGGATTTTGGAAATTATTATTTGAAAGACTAAAAACATTTGGGTTGTTTTAAAAAAAATTCACAATGGTACTACTTGTTGATGATCTGAAAATGGAATTTAAAAAGCTAAAAGAAGAGGAACAAGAAAGGAAGGACTCTTCTGGATCTGTTTTTCATTTCTTAGAATGGGCGTTGGTTTTACCTGACACGCCATTTCTCTTTGAGCTGCGAGGATCATCCAGAGAGTGGGAGGTGCTCCAGTCTGCATCTGTGTATGCTGAGCTTAATTACTGAGGAACGCTCCGCCCTCCATCACGTGGTCCCTTGCAGCATTCCCCAGTTTATGCGAAGTCGAGAGGGAAGAGAAGGTCGCACTCTCATCTAACTAGACTTAAGGGATCATTGGCCGAAACAAGACTCCCCCAGATGGTGAAAGGAAAGGGTGGGGCTGGATGATCCTCTCAGCTCAAGGAGAAATGGCGTGTCAGGTAAGACCAACGCCCATTCTCCTTTGAGCTGCTTGGATCATCCAGAGAGTGGGACATACCAAAGCTTGGCTGTCCTATGGGAAGGACTCCGTCTGGGGTGGAGGCTCTCATGGGTCCTCGATAACCCGCTGAAGGACTCATCTGCCAAACGAGGCCTCCTGAGGCAAATATGTCTATCTTATAATGCCTAATGAAAGGAGACGGGGAGGCCCAAGTGGCGGCCCGACAAATGTCCGAGATTGGAGCCTGGGTAGCCCAGGCTGCCAAGGTAGCCGCACTTCTGGTGGAATGTACAGTGACCCCGCTGGGAACCAGCAAGGCCTGAGACAAATAAGCTTTAGCGATAGTGGCTCTGATCCATCGGCCAATGGTAGAAGGTGACACCTTATGGCCTAATGTCTTGGGTTGAAAGGAAAGGAATAGGGACTCGGACCTTCTAAAGGGTTGTGTGTGTTTGATGTAAATGTGGAGTGCCCGTCTCACATCCAGGGTGTGCCACCGCTTCTCCCTCTCCTGTGAGGGATTGGGACAGAAGTTAGGGAGAGTGAGTTCCTGTGCCCTGTGAAAGGTTGAGTTGACCTTGGGCAAAAAGGTCGGGTCAGGTCAGAGAACTACCTGGTCTGCATGGAAGATGCAGAGGTCCTTTCTCACCGAAAGGGCTGCTATCTCCGAGATCCGGCATGCTGAAGTAACCGCCACCAGGAACACAACTTTGAAAGTTAAGAATTGGAGGGTGGACTCCCTGATAGGCTCGAAGGGAGGTTTAGTGAGGGCCACAAGGACTTGGTTAAGGTCCCAGGTGGGGTATCAATGCACGGCAGTGGGACAAAGGTTAGTGGCTCCCCTGAGGAAAGCCCTGATGTGAGGGTGGTGAGAAAGGGGCCCAAGATTGTCGCCAGAGACGATGGTCGAGAGGGCCGCTACCTGGCGTCTCAAGGTGTTAGGAGAAAGCCCTTTCTTCAGCCCGTCTTGGAGGTAATCCAAAACTTGAGCAACAGAGGGCAAGAGCAGATTGACCTGGGAATCATGGCACCACTTGCAGAAACTGACCCAAGTGGCATTATATATTCAGTTAGTTGAGGGCCGTCTAGTGGCTAAGATGGTGTCAATAACTTGGTCGGATAGGTTCTCATTTCTTAACCATTCCCGCTCAACCTCCAAACGGCTAATTGGAGCCATTGGGGGTCCAGATGTTGAAGGGGCCCCTGGGAAAGGGAGATCCTGTCCAGGGGGATTTTCCAGGGAGGAGACACCGATAGGTTGCGGAGGTCCGCAAACCATGGACGTCTGGGCCAGTAGGGGGCCACTAGTAGTAATTCTGCTTTTTCTTGGATCAGCTTCTGTATGACTCTGGGGAGCAGAACTAATGAGGGAAATGCGTACAGGAGTCCTGGGGGCCATGGGCAGTGGAGGGCGTTGTGGTTCTCGGCCCCGGGGGAAGGGTATCTGGAGAAGAACTGTGGGAGTTGTGTGTTGAGGGGGGATGCGAAGAGGTCCACCGAGGGAAGACCGAAGATCATGGTCACCTCCTTGAACAGGGATGGGTGGATGCGCCACTCGGACTGGTCCACCGTGGCCCTGCTCAGCCAGTCTGCTCGGGTGTTTGAGACCCCTGAGATGTGCTCTGCTTTGATCGAAAGGAGGTGATGCTCTGCCCAACGGCAGAGTCGTTCGGCCTCCCTCATCAATCGGATGGACTGGGTACCCCCTTGCCTGTTGACATGAGCCTTGGCGGTGACGTTGTCCGTGAGTATAAGGACATGTCACCCGCGTACCTGAGGGAGGAAGTTGTGCAGCTCCAGCCAGTTTATACTGCATACCCGCTCTGCCTGCGACCATTTGCCCTGCGTCGTAAGGGATTGGATGTGGTCGCCCCAGCCGGACAGGCTGGCGTCTGTGGTGATGGTGAGGCAATGAGGTTCCTTGAAGCAATGACCCTTGTTGATGGCGGGGTTGGTCCACCAGAGAAGAGACGTGAGGACCTTTGGAGGCACCTTGATTGTGGTCTTTGAGTTGCTTCTGCCGGACCTTTGAAACGGGAGCAGGAGCCACTGCAAGGACCTGGTGTGTAAATGGGCCCAGAGAACAATAGAAATGCATGAAACCATTTTGCCCAGCAATTTAGACAATTCTAATAGAGAAGCCCTTTTTGATTGATGAATAAGTTGAACAGAATTTTGGATGCTAAGGAACCTTTCCGAAGAGAGGAAAACCTTCCCCTGAACCGTGTCAATAACAGCCCCCAAGTGACATATCCGGGTAGATGGAAGAAGTTGGCTCTTTTTCCAATTTACTAAGAATCCATGGCCCTGAAGGGCAGAGAGGGTAGCCCTGATGTCCTTCTCTGCCTGGGTCTTGGAGTGGGACAGGATGAGGATGTCAACCAGGTAGCAATGGAGTTGCACTGGGCGGTCCCTTAAGTGAGCCGCCAGGGCCGTGAGGATCTTAGTAAAGACTCTAGGGGCGGAAGCCAACCCAAAGGGGAGGGCCACATATTGGAAGTGATGATGATTGTAACAGAACCTGAGGAATTTGGAGTGGGAGGGTCGGATTGGAATGTGGAGATATGCCTCTGAGAGGTCTATGGAAGAGAGTCAGTCCCCTTGCCTGGTACCTAGTAAAATGGACTGAAGGGTGTGCATCTTGAATTTGCGGTGGATTAGGTAGCGATTAAGACGTTTGAGATCCAGGATTGCTCTCCACCCCCCTGAGGATTTGGGAACCACAAAGAGGTGGGAGTAAAAACCCTGTCCTCATTGAGAAGATGGGACTGGTTGGATGGCCTGGATGGTGAGGAGATGATGGATGGCTGAATCCATCAAACTGCATTTGGAAGGATCCCTGGAGGGAGGGGAAGCCATGAAAAATTTGTGGGGCGGGGTCCTGAACTCCAGGGCGAGCCCAAACCTAATGGTGTCCCGGACCCAGGTATCGGAAGTAGTGGAGTCCCATTGGTCAGCGAAATGTCTAAGCCGACCGCCAATGGAAAAGGAAGGGCAAGATTTATTTAGAGCACTGGAAAGGCCTCCCTCCGGAGCCCCTGAAGGGATGCTTGTAGCTGCCGCCCCTCCTGTTCCGATTGCCCGGATCGGCTCGGTCTTGGGAATAGAATGGCCTGTAGGAGGGGGGCCTCGGGTATCTGGGCGGGAAGGGAGACTGGTAGAAGGGTCGGGAGGACCCTCTCCGAAAGGGCTGAGGGGTTCTCGAGTCTGGTCTCCGAAAAAGGGATGGAAGGAATTTTTTCTTGCTCCTGGTTTCAGCTAGCAGGGGATCTAAAGCCGAACCAAAAAGCTTCTCCCCCTTGATGGGAGTGGTTGCCAGCTTAACCTTATTTTTTATGTCTGCCTGCCAGGGTTTGAGCCAGAGCAGGCAATGGGTTGTGACCTGAGAGACTAGTGCCCGGGAGGAGAACTTGACCATGTGGTACGTGGCGTCGGCCGAAAATTCTGCCGTGGCCGTGATCTTCGCAATGTCCTGGTGCGCCCTTGTGTTCGAGGGGGGGGGGACATGCAATTTTAGTTGGTGGAGCCACCGGATCGAGGACCTGATGAAGAAGGAGGCGGCCGTGGCTGATCTGATGGCCCAGGCATCAGCTAGATGAGCCCGACATAAAGCTAGTTCGGACCGCCTGTCCTCGGGCATGAGGGCCTCCAGAGGGTCGCTGGGGGAGGAGGAGGATACAAGGCCAACAATGGGCTCATCCACCTCCGGGGTATTGAGCAGGGTGCAAAAACTTGGCTCAAGGTTAAAGAACCTCTTGTCCTGGTTGGAAGGAGTGGGGGGGGGGGCGTAGAAACCAACTGGTTTGAAACTAGGTCGTGAAAGATGGGTGGAGCCGGAACAATGTCCTCTTCCACCACGGGTTGCCTAAACATGGCGTCCTCTGGATCTTCAGCAGGGGAAGGGAGGGCAGAGGGGGATTGTACGGCTAGACCAGAGGTGTTCTTGGCCTTGAAGAGGATAGATTTAAACATGTGGGGTTTGAACAGCCCCACAAAGGAAGGTTGGTCAGGAGTGAGACCCTCGTCCTCAGACAGTTCTGCTTCTATCAGATCTAGCTCCGATAAGGGCTCCCCGTGGAAAGTGGACCCCCATTCAAACTCCTCCTCCTCCCTGTACTGGTCCAGAACCTCCATGTCCTCCTCCGGTCCTGCCCCCCTGTGAAGGTACCTGACCGTGAGCAGGGTCCGGAGTGGGCGTGGACCTGGCTGATAGTGATTCGTGTGTGGGAGCCATCTGAAGGAGGCCTGGCCTGGACATCTGCTGCAGGCCTTCAGCAATTCCCTGGCGAATAGCCTGTTCCATCCAAGCCCTCATGTGATCAGGCATCTTGACTGTGGGGAGCTCCTCCTGTCGGAGACCGGCGGCCGTGGGGGTGAATGTGGCTTCGGGCATTCACCTGGTCAATGGTCCAGGGACCTGAGGCTCCTGGGGTGAGCTGTGCCTGGAGAGGGGAGAACAAACTGGAGGAGGGGGGGTGCATAGAAGTAGAAGGAATGGCTGGAGGTGCTGGTTGAGACCCCCTGGATCACCTGTCGAATTCTTTCTCTAACGCCTTATGGCGTCTTAAGGCATCCCTTTGAGAGGCCTTGGAAGCCTCCTGAGAGGTTTCCTTAGCCTGTCTGCGCACATGGTGGGACTTAGGTTTGGCCTTCAAAGAAAGGCGGTTAGCGGAATTATCGTCTGCCATTGTACAAGGGATTGAGTAGAACAATGTAGGCAGTTGGCATGCCAAGGATACGACCTACGGGAGAGGCCGGGTATCCTAAAGCTGGCCCGCACCCCCTTTTAGAATTTGGTAAAAGAATAATCTGAAATATATAATTAATAATTATATTATTACTATTATTATTATTATTATTATTAATAATAATAATAATAATAATAATAATAATAATAATAATAATATATTGTCAGAATACGTATCTGAAAGTATACGTCTGCAGATATGTATGTATGTATGTATGTGTGTGTGTGTGTATATATATATATATATATATATATATATATATATATATATGCATGCTGTGAGTGATTGCTCACAAATGGAATAGAGTTAAGCAACAAGTATGCAAATATGAAGATATTCTTTATTTATCTTTTTACTATAATACAATCTTACAGAAAGAAGTCTGGTAGCGAGAAACTACCAGGGTAAGGTAGAGAAATATCCAATTGATCAAATTAATGCCTGAAATATGAAACGGCCTCTGGCAGCTTGCCCCCCCGAAGGAGGGAGCGGCTGCACTTGTTTCCTCGCCCTGAGCGCTGCTGCGGAAAGCCAACACTTCAAAAACAATTCTACCTTGATTTATTATTAAGTTTCACCCCAGCAGCGGGAAAAAGGAAGCCCTAACAGGCTGGGAGGCCTGTGCCAAGGGCTAATACCAACTTCGCAGCTACGGAGAGGCCACAAGATGGCGCACGAGCACGAGGCGGCACCCAAAATGGCGGCCGCCTGCGAGTCCTTCGTCAACGGGCCGCTCAGGGCAGACTAAAGTCCCTCTGGCAATTAATGCACTGAGAGGACAGCAAGTAGAAATCGCCCCTTCCAGGGACGATCGGCGTTGAGGTGGGGGGGAAACCAGCTGCGCTAAAGCGCGATCAATTCAGGCCGCTGGTGAAGGTGGCACAAGGAAAGGCAGGAAAACGAAAGAGAATGAGAAGGGGGGGGATTAGCGCAGAAGCGCTACTAAGCCACCCGCTTAACCCCCTTGGGGGCGAAATTTCACGCACCCCTGGCACCCAAGGCACCCCCAAATGTGCAGAGGCCAAGGAAAAACAACACGATTAAAGTTGAAATCAAACCTGAAGTCAATAGAGAGTGCTTGAATTGGCCAAAGATAAGAGTATGCAAACACACAGCCTAACTCTGTGAAGGCGGAGCATAAACTGGGGAACGCTGCAAGGGACCACATGATGGAGGGCGGAGCGTTCCTCAGTAATTAAGCTCAGCCTACACAGACGCAGACTGGAGCACCTCCCACTCTCTGGATGATCCGAGCAGCTCAAAGGAGAAATGGCGATTTCTACCTATCAGAAACTTCAAGAACAAAGAGATTGGGATGAAGAAGAAGCCATCTTTAATGAACAAGCAACTCTAATTGGGGAAGAAAAGAAAAAGAGGGGAAAGAGAAAGGAGAAATTAAGACTTAAAAAAACAACCAAAAAAGGGAAAAATAGGATGAAAAATTGTTATAAAGTCAGAAAGCAACAGAAAAGAGCAATATAGAAGAGGGTGGAGATTAAGAGGATGGAGATTAAACAAGGGGGTAAAAAGGCTAGATTGGAAAAGAAAGAAAGGGGAAAAGGGAAGAGAAGTTACAAAGGTTTGAAACAAGATATAAAGAAACAGGATTCATTTAGAGATTATGGGTAAAAATATAATTTAAAAAGAGATTCTGCAAAAGTACATAAGATTCTATTGTATTTGTATTTGAAATAATGTTAGAAAACTGGAACATTATATGATTATAAAATGGGATAAAATATTAAAAGGAATGTGTAAAATGTTTAAGATTTAACGATAGAGTTTAATTTGTTATGGATTATTGTTTTAACTATATTATAAATTTATTATTCCTTCTTATTTTAAAATATAGTACATAGTTTTAGAGTGTACTAAGCAGAATCAGAATGAAAATTATATATTATTTTAAGTGTTATTTAGGGGAAAGATATAAAAGCATCATACTTCAATCAGTGATTACAGGAGAAATTTTGTGTCAATGAGAAAAGATAATAGATAATTGAAACAGAACAGACAAAAGATATAAGCATAATGATTTAAATTGAGATGAAATAAATAAAATAGAATTAAGAGAGTGAAAAGAGGGGAGAAGCTATATAGAAAATGTAGAATGGTAAATAAGATATGAAATGGCTTTCCAAAATGAAGTTTTATGTTTTTATGTTTTGTGTTTTGTATGTGTATGTTTGTTTATTGAAAATTAATAAAAATCTTATCCAAAAAAAAAAAAAAAACTCAGAGGCATAGAATCAAAGTCAAGTGAAGTATTAGTACCACTTGATAAAGCTTTAGTAAGACTGCATCTAGTTTTGGTCACCACATTACAAAAAAGATGTTGAGTCTTTGGAAAAAGTGCAAAGAGCAATTAAGATTATTAAAGGCCTGGAGACTAAACATGTAAAGAATGGTTGCAGGATTGGTTATGGCTAGTTTGGAGAAGAGAAGGACTGGGAGTGACATAATAGTGTTGTTCCAGGATTTAAGGGGCTAAAGAACTTATTTTCCAAAACACCTGAGGGCAGGAGAGGAAACAATGGATGGAAACTAATCAAGGAGAGAAGCAACCTGGAATTAAGGAGAAAATTCTAACAGTGAGAACAATTATCCAATAAAACAACTTGCCTTCAGAAGTTCTGGGTGCTTTATCACTGGAGGTTTTTAAGAAGAGGTTTTAGAGCCACTTGTCTGAAATGGTATTGGGCCTTCTGCTTGAGCAGGGATGTAAGATCTTACCTTTCCAATCTTCCCAAGAAAGCAGGACTCTTGAAATTGCAGTTGTTCCAAAAGGAACTTTTATTGTAAGGCTTGTGATAACGAGATCTAGGCAAGAACTGAAGCGTCTCATTTAAAAACCAGCTATTTAAAGCAATGCTAACCAAAACCCTCCCACACTACATCGTTGCAAGGAAACAGAAACTACATATAGAAATTAACACAGTAATACAGGAAACAGAAACAGAATCTTCATACACAGATCACTCCATTCCTCTGCCCTTCATCCCACAATGCCAGCATCCCTGTAGAAATATCTGGGACCTGACATGCCACCCGCCTAGAAAAATGGGAAGTTCCCCAGAAAAAAAAAACAAAAGAGGGAAGGGGAGACAAAGGAAACATAGTATCAATGAGGTTTGTCAGGGTACAATTGATGAAATATACTAATATACTAATATACTGCTTTTGGTGAACCCATTGTGTGAGAAGGGGAGGTGTTTCCAAGCCACCAGGTACTGAGTGGTCATATGGAATTTCCTAGAATTTCCTGAACCTCAAAATGTTGTTCACCCTCTACCATAATCGGAGGCAGAACAGGAGTAGTAGCTGGACAAAGATCAGATGTGACTTCCGGCTTCAATATGCTACAATGGAAAACAGGGTGGACATGCCATGACTTAGGGAGTTGTAATTCCACTGTGACAGGGTTAATAATATGAACTATGGGGAAAGGCCTAATATATTTAGGACCCAACTGTTTAGACTGCTGCAAAGATTTTAGAAAGTTGGTGAAAAGGTAAACTTTGTCCCCTACTTTATAAGGTTTAGGTTCGCTTCATTTCTTGTCTGCTTGTGCTTTATAAGCAGCCTTGGCTTCATTCAAGGCTTTTCAGATCACCAACCAAATGGTTTGCAAATGACTGATCCACTATTTCAAGGAAGGTATATCTGGTTCATATGAGGGTAACTCAGGCATAGCATTAAATTCTTGCTCTGTGGCCACTCTGAAAGAGGTAAAACCTGTGCTAGTTGAACTGCATTATTATAGCTACTTCTGCAAAAAGCAGTAGTTTGGTCCAGTTGTCCTGCTGGTAATTAATAAAACAGTGCAGGTACTGTTCCAGAACAGAGTTCGTTCTGTAGCCCTGTTTGTCTGCGGATGATGACTAGAACTAAGCCCCTGCTCAGTCCCAAGTAGATTCAAAAAAGCTTTCCAAGAACTTGGACGTGAATTGGACCCCTCTGTCCAAAATAATACATCATGGGGGGCATGCAACTGGTAAATGTGGACCAAAAACACTTTAGCCAAGGCTGTAGCCATAGGGATCTTTAGGCATGGGATGAAATGAACCTGTTTTGAGAAAAGATCTGTGACAATCCAGATCACTGTGTTTCCAGAACTCTTGGGCAATTCAACAATGAAATCCATGGAGATCTCTCTCCATGGTGCTGAAGGTCAGCCACTAGCTGCAGTACACTGGGATTTTTCCCCTGCCTGGTTTAGCAGCAGCACAAATGGGGCAGCTTGCTACATAACTTTCTAGAATTGCTGCTTCAGTAAATGCAATGTTTTTACAAAACCAAAGTGACCAGCTAATTTGGAGTCATGACAAGTTTGCATAGTTTTCAGCCTTTCCCTAGCTGGGACATACAGCTTATTTCCCACTCAAGCTAACCCATTTTTTATTATGCAAGTATGTTTATTGGCACTAAAATGGGAGAGGGCATCAGCCAGAAAGTTCCTCCCCACTGGGATGTGCTTTAGCATGAAGTCAAACCAGTTGAAATATTGAGTCCAGCAGACTTGTTTGGCAATAGTTTTTGTGAGGTCCTTAGGGCTTCCAGATTTTTATGGTTGGTCCAGACTGTGAATGGCCTCTGTCCCCCTTCCAGCAGGTGGTGCTAGGTTAGGAGTGCCCATCTCACTGCAAAAGTCTGTTTTTCCCATGCAGCCCACCACCTCTCTGTGTCCATGAGCTTGTGGGAAGTGTAAGCACAGGGCTGCAGGCTCCCTTGATTATTTCTTTTGGAGTAGCACTGCTCCCACTGCTACATCACTGGCATCTGCTTGGATGATGAAGGGTTGTTCAGGGTCAGGATGCTTCAGCACCGGTTCTTTTGAAAACAGTTCCTTTTAAATGCCTTTTGGCGGGTTAGATCCCACTTAGGGGTTATCCCAGGCAGGGTTTTGTCACAGGGCTTGGCAATCCTCACAAGGGAGGGGATGAATTGCTGGTAGAAGTTTGTGAACCCCAAGAAGATTTGTAATTGTCTGTGGGTGTGAGGGGGCTGCCAGCCTAGGATGGCTTGCACTTTGATTGAATCCATCTCTATGCCCTCATTTGAGACTCGGTAGCCCAGGTAGTCTAGTTATGTATGGTGAAACTTGCATTTTGACAGCTTGACATACAGGTTTGTCTCTAGAAGTTTTTCCAGTACCTGGTGGACTAGGGATATGTGGTCATCCATGGTCTCAGTGTAGATGAGAATGTCATTCAAGTAGACAAAGGACCCTCTTATAGAAATGTTCATGTAGCACCTTATTTATTAATTGCATAAACACTGCTGGGGGTCCCCTGTAGTCCAAAAGGCATGACTTTGAATTGGAAGCTCCCTGGGGGCACTTGACTGGTTCAATGAACTCTCTTGCCAGGTTTTTGTCTATATATTTGGACATTTTTTGCATTTCCTGGGGCGTCATGGTGTACAGTTTGGGCTTTGGTAGTTTTGCCCTGGGGATGATTTCTATGGCGCAGTCTGTCTCATGGTAGGGAGGTAGAATGTCATGCTTGGTCTCACTAAATACCTCCATGAGGTCCTGATATTCCCTTGCGATCTGTCCAGCCTCTGGGGTTTTGTTGGAGGTGGCTGTCAGTTGTTCAGGTGGGCTTTGTGGGAGGGTTTCCTGAGTGAGTGGTGCTTCTATTTGCTGGTGAGGAGGGGATTGGGGTCCCATTGCTATCCCCAGTCTGCCCCCCTGCTACCAGATAGTTGGGCCCCACTTGTCTAGCCAGGAGAGTCCCAGTATGATTCTATCTGTCATTTGGGGGGCCACTACAAATGGAATTTTTTCCCAATGATCTGCTAGCTCTAGCCTCACTGGTTTAGTTAAGTGCGTGGCATGGGCCCCTCCCAAAAGAGACCCATCGACCTGTTCAAATCAGATCAGGTGGGCCAACCTTTTTGCTCTAATACCCAGTCCAGATAATCCAAAATCAAAGTCCAGTATCATAAACAGTTCAGTAACAGACTTACATCAAATCCAAGAACTATGATCAGCAATAGTCAATAGGGGAAAAAATTCAGGAATGGCAACACTCTCAGCAACAACAGAACAGAACAACCCAGGTTTCTGGCACCATCTTATGGCTGTTTGAGGAACCACACCCAATTACAATTTTACCATTCCCTTAAAGAGACAGTATTAAAATGTCTATCCTGGTTTATATATTTTCCAACCCAACTGTTAGGTGACTTACATTCCTAACAAGTCCCCCGGGTTCCTGTTTTTGGGGCTGTGAGCTGTACTGGGGAGACAAAAGGGAGGACTGGTACACTCACCATTGGGTCATTTTCACCCTTGTCCTCATTGTCATAGAAATCCGGTGACTGGTCATTGTTGTCTGGGGTTCCCTCCCCCTTCTGTTGGGTGCAGAGGGACCTCTGCAGCCTGAAGGGCCTTGTGGGATGTGTTGCTGGCACATCTGGGGCTTCATTCCAATCAAGTCCTAGGCAGTGGCACTGACTTGGTTTTGGGGCTGGGGTTGTGCATGCCACTGCTATGTGGCCCATTCCCCCGCATCTGTAGCATTTAATTGAACTTTGTGGGAGGGCTGATTTTGGGGCCGATTGTGATACTGTGGTTCCCCGTTGGCTAGGTAGTCTCTGGTCTGGCTGACCTCTCTGTTTGGTGTGTGGTAGCTTTCTTATGTCATTGGCATGTAACCCATCAACTTATACGGCCACTCAGAACCACTCAAAGTGTCGGTTGGGGATGTCTTGATAGGCATTACATGGGCAATTTGCTTGTCCAGGCTGGTTCTTTACCATTCAGGTGAAAGGGGTAGCTTCCCACTGATTCTTCTGAATTCATGGATGTGTTCCTTGATGGGTTGCCCTTTCTGCTTTAGATTGCTATGCTCATCTTCCATGTACTGGTCATCCTCTGCCTCCTCAAATCTGACCTCTAGCAGTCATAGGACGTCATCTGCGTCCTGTAGTTGGGGGCCCTTCTCTTGTGGAGGATTGCTAGCCATCCTCTTGCTGCTCCCTCTAGCCCCTCAGAAATTGTATTCACCATGGCTCTAGGTAGAGTTATCCATAGCATTCTAGGTGGATCTCAGCTGAGTCGATGAATAGAGCTATCTGATCTTGGTCCCCATCAAATTTCCCACGGAACCAGGGTGGTTTGTTGTGCACTGCTCCTATCTCCTCCTGTCTCCCTCTATAAACCTGCACTCAAGGTGTCTGGCCTTCCTCCCTGGCTACCTGCTGCATGGGGGAGGCACTGGCTGTAGCTTCGGACTCCTCTTCCTTCTGGTGGGTGGAGAAGAGGCGGCTGTAGTCTTGCCTGATTCTCCTCACTTCAAAGGGCTCTGTAAAATCTCCCCTCTGTTTTGGTTGGCTTGACAGGCCATCATCCCAAATGGTAGCATGGTCAAATTCCTCCCTTAGCTGCTCTATGGATCTCCCCAGGGATTTGGTTAGGGGCTTTGGGAGCCTGGCCTGTGCCCAGTTCCACATCCAATCTACTCTTCCCAGCTTGCTCAGGAGCCTTTCCCTCTTTTTGGCTTGTAGATGAGGAAAGTCAACTTCAGCTGCTTTAGGGATTTTCTTCCACCAATATTCATCTAGTTTTCTTTTGTTCACTGGAGCAGGTTTCTCTATTTTGGATTTCAAGGGGATTGCACTCCAGCTGTATTTATGTTATCAGCTTCTGTCTGCTTCTGGGTGGAGACCAGGTCTGCTTCTCCTTGGGTTGCCTGAAGAAGGCTTTCTTCTGATAGCCTGCCCTCTGCTATGGTTGCCTGAGTTTCTCTCCATGCACTCCAGATGTCCGGAAGTGAGTAGAGAGGCCAAGACCCAGGAACCCCAATAATGTTGATCAATTATGAGAGTTAGCTTGTTGTCAGGATTTTGGTGATTGCCCTAATTAAATCATGAGCCTCGAATCAAGTTTCAAAAGAAACCAAAAGGTTTATTAGGAACAACATGACTGGTATTAACCTATATGAATCTAACTCTGAGACACATAATTTACTATCACCTATGTCCCTGTTCCCCCCACCCCCCAGCTGTGTCATATATCAGTTTCTCCAACGAAATATATTCACATGCTGGGTGTCATCAATTACGGTCTCCAATGAAAGATTTTTGTGGGCAGAAGATCCAGTTGCCTAGGCTCCACAAGATAAGCATGGAATGTACTTCTGGACTTCATCTGCCGCACTGCTCCATCAGGCCTTCCCCCCCTCTCTTTCTAATGTCAACTCGGTAACAGGCATAGGAATGATTTATGAGACATAACCCCTATAACAGACAGGAGCATCTTGTCTTAATTTAATAAGTCCCACTCTTACACAAGTCCAAAAGCAATATATTCCAGTCCAATGTTACTCCTCAGAAAGTTCAATAATCATAGTCTCAGAATTATTCATCTCAGAATTATTAATAAATTCCATTTGTAGTCCAGGTAGCTTCCACAAAAGCCAAAGATCATTTTGCTTTACTTAAAAGTCTTTATTCTCATAACAGTCTCTCCAGTAATCAGTGTAGTTACTCTCAAGTAACTAGTTATAAAACATAGTGTCACCACAGTCCTCCAAATGAATTTTGTTTATTTCTCTCATCAAAAAGTTTTTAAAAACTTGTAGGGGTCTGGCATATTCCATTCACCAGTAGATGGTGACCTCAGCTTAGGTTTTAGCAGTTTCAAGTCTTATAGGTTTAATTAATCCAATTTTAGTTCAGTTTATGGAAGCAAAGTCAGCAATTCAAGTAGATAGCCCAGCATTTTATAATGCCTTTCCAAATCAACACCTGCCTAATTTAAAAGTCCAATTTTCTATGTTTAAAAGGTCTTTAGCTTTCCTCCCTAGTTCCTTTCTTTTGGATTTTGGATTTTTTTTTCTCTTTGGTAGTTTGCCACTTTAAAAATAGTTCTAAGAGTCTCTTGCTTTTTTCTTTAAAGTTAGGGTCTAAATAAAAAGAAATCTTCTCACCCAGCTGCAATCACTGTTCATCTGCACTGCTATTGCACATTTCTTTATTGCCTTGGGTGTCCCAGCTTTGTGGCAGCCATGATGGCTGGCTCTTCTCCTCATCAAGGGAGAGGGAAGAAGCCCTGAGTCCAGCAGGAGAATTGCTGCTCTCCCCAAACTGCAGGGCACTCCTCTTTTCTTCACCACCTCTACAGGATGGCTTTAGGTCCTTTCAGAGCCCTCCAACAAGGAGAATATCACCGCAATGTCAGCTGGAAGTCTACATCAGCTGTCTTCTCTGAGGTCATGATATACACTCTACCTGCAAGGTCACAGAAACCAAAGTGTTTAAAAATGTAATCCAATATTTCAAGTGGGAAATCCTATGTGGTCTTCAAAGATATTAAGCCAATTAAGTTTACTGTCTCAGCAAGAAATGTGATACACAAAAGAACATTCATAACAGAGCTCTCAAAAATGTATACTGAACTACCTCTATAGAGTTAAGTTGTGACCATAACAAATTCGTGCATCATATAACAGGTAGTTAATGGCTATGGCTATATAAATTTTTGTTGCAGCTGAGATTATTGCCATTATGGTTAGCCAAATCCATTGAGCGACCACTTGAATGAAGAGGAACAGTTACCATGTTATCTCTTATATTGCTTGGGGATGGAGAACACCGGACCATGGTTAGAAATGAATACAGGCCTGATGACTGTAGGGTTTACTGCAATGTGGATCATTCAAGATTGCCAAGTATTCATATGCTTCCCATTTAGTTTAATTTCAGTTTACTGTATTGCACCTCGTACAACAAAATTAAATACCATCTTCAGTGTACATTATGACTATGAAAATGAACACAAACACATATACTTCACATTCTATACATTGAATTGAAAACCTCTGAAATTGCATTAATATTGCACTATACAATAGAATTCAATAGAGTTACTGCCCTGGGATAGAAGCTGTTTTCCAGCCTTTTTGTCCTTGTTTTTATTATCCTGTACCACCTCCCAGATGGTAATAATTCAAAAAAAAAAAAGGTGCCCAGAAAGAGATGGAGCTTTGAGAATGTTTTGAACTTTCTTAAGGCAGCAGGAGCTATAAAGCTCTACAAAAGAGGGGAGAGGGCAACCAGTGATCCTCTGGGCAAAGACGTTAACCCTCTGGAGTGCTGTCCTATCTGCTACTGTGCAATTGGCAAACCATACATAGGTACAGTAAGTTAAGATACTCTCTATGGTGCAAAGGTAGAAGGTCACCAACAGTTTTTCATTCAATTGTTGTTTTTTGAGAAGTCTCAGGTGGAATAATCTCTGCTGTGCTCTTTTGACCAGTGCTGCAATGTGAGCACCCCAGTCAGGTCCTCTTTTATGGTAACATCAAGAAACTTAAAACTGCCCACTTGCTCCACTCGGTCTCCATTGATAAGCAAGGGCTGGATGTCTGATCTGTTCCTTCTATAGTCCACTATAAGCTCCTTGGTTGACCAGGTTATTGTCTTCACACCATGAAAGCAACCGGTCCACCTCATCTCAGTAGGCAGACTCATCCCCCCCGGAGATGAATCCCACCACTGTTGTATCATCAGCAAATTTAGTAATAGTATTACTAGCATGAGTGGGAATGCAGTCATGCACATAAAGAGTACAGAGTAAGGGACTCAACACACAATGCTGTGATGTACTAGTGTTAAGAATGAGGGCTGAAGAGGTATGATTACCTAATCTGATCCTCTGTGAGTGGCCAGACAGGAAATCCATAATCCAAAGGTAGATTGAATAAGAAAGTCCAAGGTGCAGAAGTTTAGACACTAGTCTATGTGAAAGAATTGTGTTAAATGCAGAACTAAAATCTACAAAAAGCATCCTCACGTAGCCCCCCCACCCCTGTTCTCGATGGGTCAGAGCAGTGTGAAGAGTGATGGCTATAGCATCCTCTGCAGATCTATTTCTTCTGTATGCAAACTGGTGTTTATCAAATGTATGTGGAAGACCAGAAACGATGTGCTGGCAGACCAATTTCTCAAAACACTTCATGATGATAGGAGTGAGTGCCACTGGTCTGTAATCATTGATGTTAATGATAGGGAACTTCTTTGGCAGCTGAACAATGTGGAAGCCTTCAAACATGATAGAATAGTGGACTGGGATAAAGACCAATTGAAGATCCTGGTAAAGACTCCAGCCAACTGATCAGCACAGTGTTCAAGCACTTGGCCAGAGATACCATCAGAACTGGCAGCCTTTCTAGAGTCCATAGCCCACATTTAATAGAAATGAGTGTTTTCTTGCACTTAGAGACAAATTTATGGCACCAGGCCTCTGATTATTGTTGGTATAGTGGAACATTCCTTTGAATAAACCACTAAATGTAGTTAACATACAAAACTTTAAAGTTGTTCGAGATGGGAAGTTCTGTACATTTGATAGATTTGACAAAGGTAACAATTTATTTCACACTGGTAAGGTTTTCAGTTCTGTCTTCCAAAATAACTGGGATGTAATAGTGGAGAGCAGACATTTTAATCCTCTAAATGATGCAGATAAGAAATCTAAGTTGCTTCTTTAATGAAGAAAAATTCCTCCAAATGGGGTTCATTTGAAAACTTAATTATGATAAAAGTGTCACTTTCTCCTGTATTATGATGATAATTCAGTATTAGGGGGTGGCAAAAAG
Source organism: Pseudonaja textilis (assembly GCF_049901715.1). Classification (NCBI taxonomy): domain Eukaryota; kingdom Metazoa; phylum Chordata; class Lepidosauria; order Squamata; family Elapidae; genus Pseudonaja; species Pseudonaja textilis. Next base: position 11,877,948 of record NC_141998.1, on the reverse strand, counting down.
ACTAATATATATTGGGAATATTAGCAAGTTATTACCTTGAAACAAGCCAGTTTAGTGCACTAAATATTGAAATTAAAACATACAAAATTGTGGGGGTGGGGCTATAGCTCATTGAGCAAGTATATGGCTTATACACTCACTCCTCCAAGTACAGATGGGGGTAATTTGTTTCATTCAGATTTGCAAACTCGCTGCTTTAATTTTCACATTTTAAAAACAATACATGGACCAAAACCTAGTTGCCATAAAACAGTTCTCCAAATGTTGAGTTGCAGTACATGCTTATGGCAAAATCTAAAGTAAAATGTATAGATAAGAACAAGTTACAGAATTCAAATACTTTACGTAAACAAAACCAGAGACAGAAGATTCAATTGCTCTGTTATCACAGTCCTTTGGCAATCCTCCTAGAATCTGTCCGGCAATTCTGTATCATTCGTAAATCACAACGCAGTAATCAGACGCAAGTCTTTCGAAGACAAAATTCACTTTGTTTCCAGCAAATATTACGAACTCGTACGCTCCCTTATATCCTCTAAGAGAGGGCGTGTCAATCTCATTAATTAATCCTTTGCTGGGCATCTCTTTTCTAATTGAGATTGATGTTTCAATCTTCTCCTAGTTCTGGCATTCATCCAGCATCCGGCAGTTTCCTCACCGCTTGAAGCCTCTGATACACTTTCCTGATTAACAGTTAACACCTGAGGTTTAATTAGGGAAGTGGATTCAGGGGAGAGAGTGGACTCTGAATCCTCCAATAAATCAGGTTCATCTCTCAAAACCAACTCCTCTCCCTCTACTTGACTCCCTTCTAAGTCACTTAATAATGCAGGCTCGAATCTCAGTGCCAGATCGTCTTCATCGCTCAAACCCACATCTGCTGACTGTTCAGGTTCAAATCTCAGAGTCACAACATCAGGATATGTGTTCATTTGCTCAAAGAAATGTGCACCAAAACAGAGACAAATCTTAGGGCAAATTTGCACCTGACATTCATTTAAAAAAATGAGCAGCCAAGAAAAGCCCAAATTCAGTTTTGCTCATTTGTATTCCAGAGTTGTCTACAGATCTCTACTTACATTCTTTCAGCTGTTTTTCCCCCTCAAAACCTTTTCTAAATTCATTTAATTATTTACTTGGTTCTCACTCTTTTGGACTCACTCATTTGAAATGCCTGCATTAAATTCACTGTAAATTGATATTGCATCTTTTCACTTGGTTTAAAATTATTTTATAATTTTATATTTTATTTAGCTGCTTTGGCTACTTTTTTAAAGAAAAAAGTAGGATTTTGTTTTTTAAATACAGTAAATTAAACATTCCCTTTTAGTATTCCTTGGGGATATAGGCATCGTTTGGGGAAAAGGATTTGTTTTAAATAATTGTATCTGTGCTTGAAAAGACCTGTGTTTGAAATTGTGGAAAGAGAACTTCATGAGGACAGTGGTGTCACCCAAGCAGCAAAAGCCCAAAGGGAACATCAAGCCAGCCATAAAACAAACTTGCATAGGAAAAGGAATCAAATTAAAGGTATTTAAAGAAGCCCCTTAGACAAAAGCCCAAATAATTAAGAAAACTAAGGAAACAAGAAAACCCTTACAAACACAAGACATGCCAAATCAGCAAAAAAAAAAACAGACAAATATTTATATTGCAAAGGAGACAGACAGAAGATTGCCACAAAACAAATATAAGAAACCATTAAGTAAAAAAAAGATTAGGACAAAACCGATAATCCAATCAAACCATCCCTCAAAGTTTGCCTTCTGCACCCCACGGAGTTTACCCTCCAGCAGAAATGAAGACAACCCCTGACAGGATTTAAAACATTAAGAAATACAAACACAAGCACACACACAAAAAAGGAGAAAAGGTATAAAAATCAAGGACTTATCATACAAAGCTAGCTAGCCCAGGAACGCAGACTTCTTGCTATCTCTCGCCTTCCTGAAAAATAAAAAGATCCAGCTTTCAAGCAGTTGTCTGTATCCTTGCACTGGAGCTCTCCCAGCAGGAAAATCGAATCCTCAGAAGAAAGGCATTTTGACAGCCTTTAACAAAACCATGAAGCCTGAATTAAATTTGAATCTCCTGTTTCTTTTACCCAAAGTTCCTTAGCTCTTTTTGTAACCTTTGTTTGGACTGGTGTAGTTCACAATTGAAGAAAGCTCAGAGCAGAGGGCAGGGTGACATAACAGGAAAAGATTAAAAGAAACAGCTAATGCTGACTGGTACCTAAAGAATCCATATGCGCACTGGGAACATAAGGCATTTAATTAACAACTAAACCAAATTAAGAAAGCCAAAAGAGATTACCCAACTCCTCAACTTCATTAGCAGTTAAAAGATTTTTTTAAAGCAATAAAGAAAAGGAAACTCACCTACCAGCAGGTTAGAAGTTAATTAGGAGTGGTGCTAGGGGATTTCTGCCTGTCTCAGAAGCTTACGCAATACTTTAAAGCTCTTTATTGCTACACCAAAAAGTTCCTTGTACCTGCATACTGCTGAAAAAGGAAAATAAAGCTCATAATGCCATGATGAGGCATCATGAATCCTGGAAATTTAAATTCACGTGGCAAGAGAGAGCTGCTCATAGAATATATTCATTTTCTTTCAGAAAACATAGTGAAAGAAGTAATAACAAAAAAATCCCCTTCCTTCTTCTTTCTATAAAATATTAGCCATAAAGAAAGCATTAGAAAAGCCTAAAAAGCCCCAAAAACCAACCCACGAATTATCTTTTTGACCTGCTGCTGTCTGGACAGCGTTTTAGGTCAATAAAATCCCACACCACTAGACTAACAAATAGTTTCTTTTTCTGGGCCATCCAAACTGCAAATAAACATGAAGTCACTATCTTATTAAGATGTGAAAAGATGTGAAATCTCAATACCCCATTCAGATGTATAATAACATATTACAGTACAATCCATCTCTTGTGTATTATACTTGGTTAAGCATTACAGTCGGTGTTGGATATATATTTTGTGTATATTCGTAGATATTGTACTCTCAAATTGCAAATGGAGACGTGGATACTTTATTCTTCTTGTCTTCATTTTTAAGTGCTTTGATTCTATTGTATTGCGAACAGTTGCTGAGGTGCATCCACAGTTTCGTTGTACTTGTATAATGACAATAAAGTTCTTCTAATTCTAATTCTAATAGAAACTGCCTCATTCCACATTCTGGCCAGATGCTTGCAAAAGAAACATTATAGCAAGGTGATAACCACAAGTGGATGCCAGCACTTTGAAACCCCTGCAGCAAAACTTTTTAGAGCCAACAAAAGCAGGGTGATAGGATTTTAAACCAGCAACACAAAAATCCAACACAGGACATAGCCTTCAGCCATAATAGGAATTACCCACACTCCTTTAGAATAGCAAAAAACACAAAATCTCCCACATTGCACAACCCCAAGAATGGTTTAAACCTCAAAGTTACAGAACCCTATAAGAATCTATTCACTCACCCAGTCAGTTGTTCAGCTGCCCCAGAACCAAACTGCTGAATATCACTTCACTTCTGCCGATAAAAACCTCCTTCTGGACAGCTGGATTTGACTGCTCAATTTTAAATGGTGGCAGTCTTCCATTTTTTTTTTCTCTTCTCTGTGCTAATTCCTGGTGGGAAAACAAGCCCAGCTTTTTTTCATTCCAATAATTTTTGTGACCACAAAGGGACTCCCTACTAACACAGCCACCAGACTGGGACCAGAGAGCCACCATCCTGCCAATAAAAGATTATTTTCATCAGTGGGTAACTTCAGCAGATCTTGCCTGGGTGACACAGGGTAGTAAAGGAAGCTTTTGAGGCTTGTGCACTCAACCACTGCTCAAAATGAGCTAAGTACCACAAAAATTTCTAATTGACCAGAGGCCAAAGAGACTTTGTGTGTGTGTATGTATGTGTGAATACATTTGAGAAAAATCCTTCCCTCTGCTGCAGCTGGATCCTGCTCCCTCTGCACCTGTAAGGACCAGACTCTCCCCCCCTTCAAAATGAAGTATGAACTCTTGAAAAACTTGTATTTCAAAAGGAATCTTTTATTGAAGAGGAAAAAAACAAGTCAAGATTCAAAGCAGGGTCTGATGTCCCTCAGGGCATGCAATTCAGATAAAGGGAATTATAACCCCTCCCTGTAGTCCGATGTGGATTCCACCAATCCGCAGGTGCAAACATGCTATTTTCCCCTCATCTCTGAGAAAGCAACTAAGGAGAGGTTCCCAGTAGCTTTCTCCTGATGTTGGAATCTATATGGCCCCCTCTCCTTTTACCATCTCTCCAAGAGGTGAGAATTTTCCAGGCATCTGGGATGCCAGGCAATGGTTATAAATTGTGTAAAAGGTTATACAGATTCAATGCAAGAATTAGGATAATTAGGTTACATTAAGCAGAAAACAAGTAACTGTATCCAACTCACCCCCTTTCTTCCATCAAAGAATGGAAGATGCATGGATCTGACAGTGCCTTTCCTACCTGCAAATAGATTCACTGCTAGTCTCATTAAAGCCTTCACACTTGCCCTACTGGTATTGTTGGGCAGAATTGTCAGATTCAGGGAATTCCAAGGAAAATCAAAATGAGGAATCTCAGCCAAAACAGCCAGACCCAAACAAACTTCCTTTAAAGGAAAAATCAGGTCAAACTGATGGCCTCTGTCTTGCAGAAACTTGTCTCTGGATGCAGTAGGGGGCAATTTGAATATGTCCTCATCCATACCCCTTTCTCCCCCACTGACTTAGTGATATGGAAGGAGGACACTCCTTCCTTCTAATCTGACCCCCAAACAGTATAAAAACCCTCAAATGTATCATTGAGAGCCACAATCCATCATGGGGAGATATGACACAATTGCTTCATATCTTCCTCACGAAGGATGAAATTATGAAATTATTTGAAAAAGCAGAAGATATTGCAATGAAACCAGTCATTGCAACACCAGGACAAGTAACCCCAACTAGAGTTACCTGTCCCCTGAATCCTTACTGGGATTATAACACAGTCACCTCTTGAAATGAGTATGGTAGGGTGATAGAGAATCTGCTAAAGGCATTGGGTAAGGTAGGGTGAAAACCACTGAATTGGCCTGAATTCCAGCGCACAGTGCAAAGGGAAGGTGAGATAACATATCTTTTCTGGGTCCACCTCCTGGAAGTGGGAATTGCCCTGACTCACTTAGATGCAAATAACAACGAAGACCAGCAAACACTGGCCTCAGCATTCATTGACCAGTCCTAACCCTAACCATTTTTATTCCTTCTGACTTAGCCAAGAACCACCAGAACCCAGCCAGGAACCAACCTTTATTGGCCTTGCAATTCTCTTAAGGAATGGCTGGGCAGGCGCGCCTCTCCTCTCCCTCATGATAGCGGGAAAAACATATGAGTGCCTGGTACTGAACCACCATTTAGTAAATCAGTAATGCCAGGAGCTAGGGACAATATCATTGGAGTAGGCAGGAAAATAATTCCTGTTGAATTCACCAATGATATGCGGATTGAGTTTGGACCCCTTCTTTTAGACCACTCTTTTAAAGTCTTCTCCCAATCTCCCATGTCTTCATTGGGACAAGATTTGTCATGCAAACTAGGAACCACCATTAAATGCTTCTCTGAGGGTTAACACTAGATATCCCTGAGAAACAAATTTTAGCTAAGATGGTCTTAAACTCTCAGAGACCCCTACATCCAGATCTACAGGATCTACCTCCTTCACTATGGGGCTATGACTCAACTGAAGTAGGATATCTAAAAGGAGCCATGCCACTAAAAATGCAGGTTAAACAAGTTCCCCCACCATGCATTCTCCAATACAGAATTTTGGCTGAGGCAATTATACCTATTAGGATTTTGATCAAGGCATACTTAGAGCAGGGAGTTCTGCAAAAATAGCAATAGCACTTAAGACATATATACCACTTCACAGTGCTTTTTGGCCCTCTCTAAGTGGTATACAGAGCCAGCATATTGCCCCCAACAATCTGGGTCCTCAGATTACTGACCTCAGAAGGATGGAAGACTGAGTCAACCTTGAGCCAATGAGAATTGAACTGCTCAACTGCAGCCAGAAGCCAGCAGCCAGAAGCAGTAGTCTGCAGTAATGCATTCTAACAAACTGTGCCACCATAGCTCATAAAATGCACCTCCCCTTGCAATATTCCAATTTTCCCAGTTTAAAAATCAAAGACTGACTCTGAGGCAAACCTATCTTTTGTTTTGTGTATGACCTCATGAATGCTCATGAATTCATGATGCTGATTAATTCATATGTAATACCCAGAGCCCCAGTGGTGCCAAACCCCACCACCATAATTACAGAAATACCAGCTACAGCAACCATATTTACAGTAATTGATCTCTGTGTAGCTTTCTTCAGCATCCCGGTGGATCCAGCCTCTCAATATCTGTTTGCTTCTTTTTTCATAAAAAAAAATATCCAAGCCATTGAGACAATATACCATGAACAAACAGCAAGGCTGTCCATTGTCGCCTCTGCTGTTTGTGTTAACATTGGAAGTGTTGAACAGGAATATCAGAGAAGAAAAAGAAATAAAAGGAATGAAAATTAAAAAGGAGGAGTATAAATTGCAAGCTTTTGCAGATTTGTATTTATATTAGAAGACCCATTAGAAACAGCACCCAAATTAATAGAAAAAATAGAAGAATATGGAAAAGTAGCAGGTTTGAGAATAAATAAAGACAAAACAAAGATATTAATAAAGAATATGTTAGCAAGACGAAAGAAAGAGTTGGAAGAAATTTTTAAAATACAGATCACAAACAAGGTTAAATATTTAGGGATACATATTACACCAAGATGTAGTACACTGAAGGAAGATAACTATGTTAAACTCAAACAGCAGATTGCGACAGATTTGATAAAATGGGAAAAACTGCAACTATCATTGATTGGAAGAATATCCACAATTAAGATGAATATATTGCCTAGAGTTTTATATTTATTCCAGACAATTCCTATTCGATTAGGGAAAGAGTTTTTTGAAGATTTAAATAGAATTGTGTTGAAATATATTTGGCAGGGTAAAAAAGCAAGAATAAAATTAAAACAGTTACAAGATGCAAGAATAAGAGGAGGGTTTGCCTTGCCCAGTTGGGAGCTATATTACCAGGCGACAAGTTAGATGTGGGTAAAGGAATGGATAACACTAAGGAACAGTAGATTATTGACTTTAGAAGGCCATGACTTGCTGTTGGGATGACATGCCTTTATCTGGTATAAGGGAACTAAAACACGGGTATTTTAGAAGACATATTCGAGAGGCATTGTTTTTGAACTGGGAGAAGATAAAAAGACAATATTACTTAAAAATTCCAACATGGATATCAACTATTGAAGCTTTTTCTTATCCAATAATATATAAAAAGGAACAAACAGTTAGATATGGTGAGATATTGAATGAAAAGGGTGAACTTAAATCTATGCAAGCATTGGAAGAACAAGGTGTAAAAATGAATTGGTTTTCATATTTGCAATACAATCTAGGTTTGATAAAGACTCTAAAGCAGAAGGTATTTATGATAAGTTGACTGATTTAGATAAAATTTTGATGGGTACTGATGAAAAGGTAATTAAAAAACTTTATGGACATCTATTAGAATTTAAATTGGGGGAGGAACAAGTTAAAGAAACGATAGTTGCTTGAGGAAAATTTTTTGAATACGGGATTGATTTAGAAAAATGGCAAAAATTGTGATCTCCAAATTATAAAATAACAATGTCAACGTCATATAAAGAAAATTTGTATAAGATGTTTTACAGGTAGCACCTACCCCTGACGAGACTTGCGAGAATGTTTAAGAATAAACTGGATAAATGCTGGAAATGTCATCAGATACCTGGTGCATATTACCATATGTGTTGGACATGTTCGGACGCAAAGAAATATTGGACTAAAATCCACACATGGTTGGAAAAAATGATAAAACAACATATAGACTTTAAACCAGAGATCTTTTTATTGGGAGTCATACCGGACATATACAATAAAGAATTGAAATATTTCATTGTAAATGTTTTAACAGCAGCTAGAATTGTATTTGTGAAGAACTGGAAAAATGACAAAATACCTATGCAGAAGGAAGTTATTAAAAAAATATGGACTGTGCTGAAATGAGTAAACTGACATTTGAAATTAGAGAACAAGAATACAAGCAATTTTATATGATACGGGATTTGTTTTATCAACGGTTGGATAAAAAGACATGGTAAGGTAACAGAATAGATAATTTTGTTATAGAAACTTAATAGATTGATACAAAATATAATGTAGACATATATAACCTTTGGATGACAGCATAATACAATATTGATGGAATAAATAGCAGGATAATTAATAATTGATAAATAGATAAGCATATGTTAGTTTGACAATGTGAGATTGATATAAATTGTGAAAAATGATTATGAAAGGATTGCACAAAAGATTCTAAACCGACACACTGTATGTACAAAATGGAAGATGGTTTTATGTTTTTTTTTATGTATTGTCTGTGTATGTTTGTCTTAAAATAAAAATATATATATTAAAAAAAAGTCTGCTTTTATGTGGGAAGACCAACAATACACCTGGATTCGTCTTCCCCAGGAGTATATCAAATTACCCACCTTTTTTCACAAATTTTGAAGGCAGACTTGTCATCTAACCCCCTGCCACAAAATTTCACCCAGGTTCAATATGTCTGCCTAGCAGAGAAGGAGCACAACACTTCACCCCCAAACTCCAATACCTGCAAAAAGAAGTGAATTACCTAAGCTATGTTATCTCTCCAGGAGCTTGTAAGCTAGCCCCAGAATGGGTTAAGACCATATTAAATATGAAATGCCCCAGGACTAAGCAACAAGTCAGGGCTCTTTGCGGGGTTCTAGAGTTCTGTTGGCCCTGGATTCCATCATTTGGGGAACTGGTCAAATCCTTTGACCAGTTAACAACAAAAGAAATGGCAGATTCTATAGAATGGATAAAGTCCCTGGCTTAAACCAAGGTTTTGAGAAAATAGAACACACCCTGTCTTTAGTTCCAGCATTGGGTCTACCCAATTACTCAAAACTTTTTGTACTATTCATCCACAAAAAGCAGGGAGTGGGATCAGGGGTGTTAGCCCAAGACTTGGACCCATACTCTGGCCAGTAGCCTACTACTCTGTTCAGATGGATCCAGTAGCTAGAGCAGAAGTTCCCAAACTTTTTCAGTCCACCGCCTCCTTGGTGCTACAAACTCATCCTCAATGCCCCCCACCCAGGGGTGGGATTCAAATTTCTGTGGGTGTGGCCTAATTTGAGGGTGTGGTTTGATGGTCATGTGACTGGATGGGCATGGTTTGCTGGTCACATGACTGGGTGGGCATGGTTTGGTGACTGGCAAACCAAATACAAGTGGTCCTCACTTAATGGCCAGTTGGGTAGCAAGTGTTCTAATTTATGACTGGCCTCCCCAGAACTACTTGACCTGTTTTGGAGTTTTGACAGCCATGCACACACACACAAACACACACACACACACACACACTCCCTTCCAACCCTGCTGGAGCAGGTCATTGGAATAGAATTGGCAAAACATCTCTGATTAGATTCTAGTAGTGAATAGAATCTAATCAGAGATGCTTTGCCGATTCTTGTTGATTTGTTTTATTTGTATTTCTTTGTTTTATGTTGCTGAATTGCATTGACATGTGTTTCCCTTCTTGTGCACAACCCAGATGCTTTTGTGATTCTTTTCAGCAAAAATTACCAACCTCTGGCTTTGCTCGACTTTTCAAACACACTACCACTGCTGCGTTCTAGGTGCTCGCCCCGCAGGTCCATCCCATTGAGCCTGCTGCACCAGAGGGACCTGCCCAAGCAAGTCCGAACGGAGCAGTGCACCAAATCAATGGAATGAGCCTGGGAGAGGGAAAGAAAGAGAGAGAGAGAAAGAGAGAAAGAGAAGGAAGAAAAGAAAGAGAAAAGGGAAAGAAAGAAAAAGGGACAGACAAAGAAAGAGGGGGATGGAAGGAAGGGATAGAAAGAGAAAGAAAGAAAGAAAGAAAGAAAGAAAGAAAGAAAGAAAGAAAGAAAGAAAGAAAGAAAGAAAGAAAGAAAGAAAGAAAGAGGGAGGAGAAAGTGAATGAGATATCTTCTAGTTCAATCACCTGCCCCAGCAGGGTTAGGAGTGTGTGTGTGTGTGTGTGTGTGTGTGTGTGTGTTCTTGTAATTTACCAGTACATTTTGGTTTTGCCTTCTTCAGAATTGGCACTGTAATACATTGAAGAAAAGTAATATTTTAGGGTGGTCTGGTCCAATAGATCCTGTTTAAAGCCTCAACAAAATGTGAGAGCTTCCTGATAGTCTTGGCCATGTTTCATCCACAAAACTTTTAATAGAAGCCAAAGAATGAGATCTTGATGTGGAGGGAGAGAGCGAAGGAGGGAGTGGGGGGGGGGGAAGAGAGAGAGAGAGAGAGAGAGAGACCTGATGCATCAGATTAAAATGAGGCCTAGTTTAGAGGCCCTTTTCCACATTGAAACATCTTTGCCAGCACATTGAAACATCTTTGGCTTCTATTAATCACGTTTTGTGGACGAAACATGGCCAAGACTATCAGGAAGCTCTCACATTTTGTTGAGGCTTTAAACACGATCCATTGGACCAGACCTCCACCCTAAAATATTACTTTTCTCCAATGTATTACAGTGCCAATTCTGAAGAAGGCAAAACCAAAATGTACTGGTAAATTACAAGGAGAACACACATAAACACACACACTCCTTTCTAACCCTGCTAGAGCAGGTAATTGGACTAGAATAGATATCTCATATTTCTCCTCCCTCCCTCTTTATTTCTTTTTCTTTCTGTCCCTTCCTTCCATTCCCCCCACCACTCTTTCTTTGTCTCATTTTCTTTCTGTCCCTTTTCTCTTTTCTTTCTTCTCTGTTTCTCTCTTTATCTCTTTCCTCTCTCTCTTTCCCTCTCTCAGGCTCACCCTATTGACTTGGTGCACGTTTATACTTGCTTGGGCAGGTGCCTCCAGTGCAAGGGGCTCAATGAGGTGATCCTGCGGGGCCTCACCCTGAACACTCTGGCTTTGCTCTCCTTTCCCAATGCTGTGTTCGGGGCGAGGCCCTGCAGGATCACCCCATTAAGCCGTTTGCACCGCAATGTGCAAGTCAATGGGGTGATCCTGTGGGGCCTTGCCCCAAACGTGGCAGCTTCAGGATGTTTGAAAAGGAGAGCAAAGCCACTCTGGCTTTGCTCTCCTTTCCCAACATTACATTTGGGATGAGGCCCCACAGGATCACCCCACTGAGCCCTTTGCACCGGAGCATGCAAGTCAATGGGGTGATCATGCGGGGCCTCACCTCAAACGCGGTGGCAGTGGGATTTTTTCTCATCCCTGAATTGTGCCCTGTGAGGGGCCCACCTCCAGTGCCCCCTGCTGCCTCTTAGCACCCCCCTGCTGGCCCCCTTGCCTCTTAGTGCCCCCCAAGGCATCCCACCACCCCAGGGGGCAGTACCGCCCACTTTGGGAACCACTGAGCTAGAGGAACTATCCTAGAGATTGTGAAATGATCAAAGGTTATAGTCCTTAGCATAAGTCCTTCTTATGCTAAGGGTGCCACATGACATATTTGCAATCCTTTTAAAATCCCAAACCTAGGCTTTTACCCAACAATGGCTGGCACAGTACGAGGCTGAGATTTTCACCACGGACCTTTGAATGATGCTCCACTCTGAACCTAGCCACCCTACTGCCAACAGAACATTTGGACTCTATTCTGACTACCCCTAGTCCAGGATGCTGAGCTCCCACGACCTGACCCAATGGACATAACCCTGCAGAATCTAAACCTGGAGCTCTTCACTGAAGAGTCATCCTACCTGCATGACAGAACCCTAGTCACTGGTGCAGCAGTTGTCTCCCTCCACAAGATCGTTTGGACTTCCCCATTATTGCCTTCATATAGTGCTCAAGCTGCAAAGCTGCGATGGACCAATCTACCACCACCATTCAAGATACGCTTTGGGGGTTTGCCATGCCACAGGGGCCCTGTGGAAACAGCAGGGATTCCTGACCTCAACTGGAAAGCCAATTGCCCATGCTGCCTTGGTCTTCAAATTGTTAAAAGCCATAAAATTGCCCTCAGTCAATAATATACCGGCATATATTAAGTCCAACATGGGGGATTGAAAGAAATAATCACAAAAAACCCTTCCTCTTTCTTCCTATAAAATATTAGCCATAAGGAAAGCATTGAAAAAGCCCCAAAAGCCAAGCCACTAATATAAACTGCCTGAGGCTCATTCCAGATTCCAGCCACACACTCATGAAAGAAACATTGTAGCAAGGCGCAGATGCTGGCATTTAGGAAGGTAACAAGCTTATTGAAATAGGATAGGATGTTGCCTATCTGGATGACTCCATTTATAAGCAAACAAATAGTACAGGCAGTAGGCCATTTAAGGCAGAACATTTTGAAACTCCTGCAGCAAAACTTAAGAGCCAACAAAAGCAGGGTGATAGGATTTAAACCAGCAACCAAAAAATCCAACACAGGACATAGTCTTCAGCCGTAATAGGAATTACCCAAAACTCATTTAGAATAGCAAAAAACAAAATCCCCCCACATTGCACAACCCCAAGAATTGTTTAAACCTCAGTTACAGAATCAGTGGTGGTATTCAAATTTTTTTTTACTACCAGTTCTGTGAGTGTGGCTTGATGGGCATGGCAGGGGAAGGATACTGTAAAATTTCCAGTCAGAGATGTTATATGCCAGTTCTCTAAACTACTCAAAATGTCTGCTACCAGTTCTCCAGAACTGGTCAGAACCTACTGAATACCACCACTGCACAGAACCCTATAAGAATCTATTCACTCAGCTGTTTAGCTGCCCCAGAACCAAACTTCTGAATATTCTGCCATTCTACTTCACTTCTGCCAATAAAAACCTCCTTCGGAACAGCTGGAGTTGACTCTTCAATTTTAAATGGCAGCAACATTCCATTTTTAAAAAAATCTTCTCTGTGCAATCTTCTGGTGGGAAGATGAGCTCTGTTTTTTTTTTCCTTCCAACAATAGTATGGCCCAACGGAGGAGAGAAAGGAATATTTTAGTAAGATCTCCATTTTAGATGAAATCAAGAAAAGATGGGACTAGAGAAATTGTCAGCTGCAGAGGATCATTCCAGTGCTTCTGAAGGAGAAGAGAAAAAAGGCTAATATGATACTTATTATTGCTAATATGAAGCTTATTTCTTTCACCTTTTACTCCCAATACAAAACCAATACAAAACCAAGGTAAAAAAATAAAAATCCCAAATGTTAAATTACTTTTCCTTCTGAAAGTTCTCAGCTCTATATACAAAATTTAAAAAAGATCTTTAGTTAAAAAGAAAAAAAAACAGCTACATAAAACAATTAAATGAGATCAATCATACAATATTAGAAATAATTTTAATGTGCCTGTATGTTTGTAAGCAAGTAATTCTGATCTATAAAGCCAAGACCATATTGATATTCTTTCCTCTTTACTTCCCCTTGTTTCCTTTTCTCTTCTTCCTCCTCCTAAATCTCTTGAAACTCTGCCATCCTTGAACCTGACCTTCACAAGGTTATTCTCCAAAACTCTTCCATTCCATGGAATAGGCCTGACCTTCACTCTGAACCACTTCTTCCATGTCTCACTGGAATCATGAAAAGGAGCAAGATGTTTATTCTGTCAAAACCAATAGTTGAATGGTCAGTTGCTGGAAGGGAAGGGAAATGTTACAGCAGGACTGAGGGACCAATTTTTCCTCTTGCAATTTCCCTTCAGTGTATTCTGTAGTCTCATTGCCTTCCTGCCTGGGAGGTGCTGAGCAGTGTAAGGTAGTAAGAATGCCTGTGTGAGCCCGGGCACTGTGAACAAGGAACAAGCTGTAAATGGTTCCAGCTGTGTATAATTAACCATAATACTGTGAAGTAAATGACTTTTATTGGCAACCATGTCATAACTTCATTAAAAATTGTATTTACAACCCCCTCACATGGAAGGAGTTTAGTGTAGACTGCAGTTTAATGAGTGCTCATTTACACCTTGTTCCAATTATCACACACCAGCCCTTCCCTTCCTGAAGTACGATGACATATTATAAAGGAAATGTAATTAGAATCTTTATGGGGGGAAAGAAGCATTGAATTCCTCCATGCTGGCAAGAGCTGTTCCAAACTGCAGCATCCCTCTTTCTCTTACCAACAGAGATCCAGACATGAGTGAGCCATTTTCCCACCCTTTAAAATGTTTCACTGACTAAGCTGTCTGCCTTACCAGGTACTCCAGAATGGAGACATGGCCAGATAAGCCAATTCTACTTTATTGTAAAACTACTCCTGCAAAACCTTGCAAGTCTGAAAGTAAAATTATTCCACCATATTTTTACAGCCTGATAACTTACTGTCGAGGTGGTAGTCCCTCCTGAGCCTCTTGCTCCATTTATTATGCAGCTGAGGGCTATATTCCTTCTTATCTGACCATTCTTTGAGGTAGCATCTCTTTTCCAGGTTTCCCATGGTCATTCTCACATACTATTACACCCTCTCAGGATGCCAAAATATCAGTGAACAATGTATTTGAATGAAGTTTGCTGAACATGCCAAAATAAATAGATATGACTGAATAAGAAGCAAGGAAAATGGTAGTTTGGTTCCAGTGTCCAGGTGTATCAGGGTTGGCTGAAAGTGACTCTACATATAGAGGAAATAAAGTTTAATTTCAACATTACCATTTTGGTTGGCTCTAAAAAACCCTTTTCTACAGTTCTGTATGGGTATATGGAGCTGACATCTGGAGCAAGTCAGGATGACACAAAAAAAAAAAAAAGATTTGCCTGGGATAGCTTCATTCAAATGTTATTCCTATATATTTCTTTTCTGACATCTGTTGCAAATACATCATTAAGGTGACAATGTCACCATGAGTATGTTCTCATTTGCTATGGATACCCATGCCTTTAAAACAGCAATATCAGTTCTCAGTTGTTGGCTCTTAGATGCCTTGGTGAAGCCTCAAAATCCCTGTTTATCCATTGCCAACATGTAGCAGTAAAGGAATATTTCAAGTCATGTGTTTTGCTTTCTTAAAGACAAATTTTGGAGTTTCCCTGTCTTTTGAAGGATTTCCTGGCTACATTTTGAATGTATCCACTGAATGGCAATTGTCTTTGTCCTCCAAATGGTTGCTCGAGTTTGCTTTATGGTTGCACTCCAGATATGTGAGAAATGTATGACAAGAGGATGAGACACAAAGGATTTCCCGGCTACATTTTGAATGTACCCATTGAATGGCAATTGTCTTTGTCCTCCAAATGGTTGCTTGAGTTTGCTTTATGGACTCCAGATATGTGAGAAATGTATAACAAGAGGATGAGACACAAACCTAATTTCATCGGAACCTCAACCTATCTGTCTAACTCAGGATGTCAATGTGTGCTCCTTTCAAAATCCAAGAAAGAAATACTCAGACTCCATGGTTCAGAGCAAAGTTCTTCTTTTACTGGAAGATGAAAAGGAAGCTACAAATGGAATTCCGAAAGTGAGAATTTGGCGCGCAGATCACACATACAAAGAAGTAGAATTGTTCCCACCCCCCGAAGTCCAGAAGTCTCTTCCAATTAAAAGTTCTGAATATGATCATGTGAGCAGGTGGTGATGAGGCCTCTGTCCGTTGACCTTGACATATTTTGATAAGACTTCGCAACTGCGCAAAAAGGATAGAGGCTAGCAAGGAAATGGAAAGTTGGAAAGAAGAAATCCCCCCCTTCTTCTGCCCACAGTAAAGGAATGCAAAACACCTCCAGCTCTCTTCCCCTCCACAATTACCCCTCCCCCCGTTGCTAATGACAGCCGAAAGAAGTAAGCCTAGCAGTAGAGAAACTAAGGGAGAAATAAAGGGGATGGATAGCAGTTGGGGTACCCGAAGAGATCTTGAGGCTGACACAGGGCTGGCTAGAGAATTCTGGGAATTGAAGCCTACCCATCATAAAGCTGCCAAAGTTGAGAAACATCAGTAGCTCATCTTACATAAAAGCTAATACAATCCTTGGTTGTATAAACAGAGGCATAGAATTAAAATCGTGTAAAGTATTAGTACCACTTTATGAAACCTTAGTAAGTCCATACCTGGAATACTGCATCCAGTTTTGGCCACTACACTACAAAAAATATGTTGAAACTTTGGAAAAAGTGTAGAGAAGAGCAAGTAAGACGATTAAGGTCCTGGAGACCAAAACATATGAAGAATGGTTACAGGATTGTGTATGGCTAGTTTGGAGAAGAGAAGGATTAGGAGTGACATGATAGCAATATTCCAGTATTTGATGGTCTGTCAACAAAGAATTTATTTTTTTATGTCAATTCATTTTCCAAAGAATCAGAAGACAAGACAAGAAATAATGGATATAGACTAATCAAGGAGAGAAGCAACCTGGAATTAAGGCGAAACTTCCTAACAGTGAGGACAATTAATCAGTGAAACAACTTGCCTTCAGAAGTTGTGGATGCTTCACCATTGGAGGTTTTAAGAAGAGACAGAACAATCACTTGTCTGGAATGTATTGGCTCTCCTGCTTGAGCAGGAGGTTAGGCAAGAAGACCTCCAAGGTCCCCTCAGCTCTATTCTGATTGATTGGTTGATTTTAAAATCTAATCTATTTTGCATTGTCTCTCCCCATTTTGCAGTGGTTCATCCCACTGCTTCAATCTATGCCATAAGAATCTTCAAACAATGTATCTATAGAAAATGCTGTTATATAGGGAAAATGCCCTTTTATTGGGGCCCTGATCTGAAGCAGTTCAAGCAGATTCTGAACTTTGATAGGCAAGTTCAGTGCAGTCAGATAAATTCACATATTTCTAATAACTATTAATATTGTGACATGCAATTTTGCAGTCTTGAGAGTACATTTAATCTAATGGCATCCATTAGATTGCTTCCCCATAATTATTACAGAATATCTATTTGTTTTTGCTGCACCAGAAAAGACAATATCCTCTTTGGAAATTTTCCTCATGGTTCAAAGATTCCTTGCTGGGATCTGACCAAGGCTAACAATGTGATCATCACTGTTTTGAATGAGTAGTCCACAAATGACTTTGGTTTAATGGAGCAGCAAAAGCTGCAGGTATATAACGTAGTATAAAAGTACTGCCACTACCAGCTTTTCTCATGATCTTTTGTCAGTTTTGTCATAAATTATATACAATTCTGGACATTTTTTTAGAGTTTTACAAGGCCTTTAGTTTTTCCTGATTATCTGTAAAGAAAAAAGAGCACTGTCAATGAAAGGCTATGCAGTTTATTCACAAACTATCTCATTAACTAAAACTTAAATTTTATATCTAATCAAAGGGTTTTAATTGGGCATCAAAACCTGCAACCATAGATGAGCTAAAATCTAGCCAGATAAGAACTACATTCCAAATATACTTTATTTATGTCTTGTGTCATTGTACAATTTCCTTTGCAACTTTATTCCATATAGCAAATGTCAGAAGGAGGTATAGCCTGATACATCATTTTTCTTAATTTTTCTTTGAAAAATAAAACTTACCCTTTTAGGTGATGCAGATTTTTATATGGTAGTGGGTATAATTAAATCAAACCTACATGTTCTTTGTAATGAAGCATCAGATGATTTGGCCTTTATCTAAAATAAATGAGCATATTACATTGATCCACAGTAACCTTTGTGCTCAAATCAGGAATTTATTTTTAATCTATAAAAGAGAGAACAACCTGAGATTATCTTACTTCATATCTTAACCTGTTATTCTGGGTTCTCTTGAGTATCTAAGATATCAAAACAAGCCATTCAAATTCTGGCTACCAAGATGGAGGAACATATCTCAAGAGTCCCTTCATATACGGTACATGTTAACAGGCAGTGAAAATATTTTATTCCCTATTCTTACCTTAAATTTGTCCTTTGTTTTACCTGTTTAGTGGATTTCAAGATTGTAGATACTTTTCATAGACATTAATGAATCTTATAGGATTTAAAATAATTTGTAGTGTTTTTCTTAATTATAAACCATATTTGATATCTTACAGGAAAATGAATAAACATATTTATGATAACTTAAATCAATGGAAATTCTCAGTGAAAAGCAAGAACTTCCTCACAAAGTTAATGGAACCATTTTAGAAATTCTTGGTATTTAAAAGTACAGAAAAATATTAATCCAATTGTTAAGTTTGGGAAAAGAGAGGCTGAACCAGAGCATGAGTGCAACAATACTTTATTATAACAATAAAGGGCTGACCGTGCTTGCCAAGCCGGGAACTGGCTCGCAGCGATCAGCAACTGGTTGGACCCCGCAGCCTACTTTTATAGCTGGCTGCTGGGGAGAACCAACCAATGGGTAAAGGGGAGAACGCCCCCGCAAAGTGAATGGACCTGAGTGAGAACTCCTAGAGTCCTCAGGACATAACACCCCTTCCCCCCAGATGCGAACACGCATAGTCCTTGAGGTAGGCAGGAGGTTTATGTTGGCGCTCGGAACGGCGCAGCTCTGGAACGCTGACTGTCCGCTCAGAGTCTGTCTGGGAAGGCAGAGCTGGTCCACCGTCTGGGTGCCGCTGTCCGTGCTCGGGCTTTTTGGACTGACTGTTGGTGTGTACTGGTCGCCGGGAAGGATGTGGATGTGGGGTTGATGCTGAGACCTCCCGTCGCTTTGTGATTCTGGGTCCCTGCTAGTGTGGGTACTGAGGCGCCTACGCAGCTGGTCCAGGTGCCTTCTCCAGACCCGGCCGTCCTCCAGTCTGACCCGATACGACCTTGGTCCAGTGATGGCCACGATCTCGCCCAGGATCCACAGGGGGTCTCCCGCGAAGTTCCTCACGAATACTGGCTCCTGTAAGATAAAATGTCTAACCCCCGATGTGGAAGTGAGGGGAGAGTCAGGGCAGTATTGTGGGTGAAGTCTGTCCAATACAGTCCTCAGACGCCTGCCCATCAGGAGCTCAGCCGGGGACTTGTTGGTGGCTGAACATGGAGTTGAATGCTGGCTCATCAGGAAACGCGAGAGTTTGTGGTGCCAGTCATCCTTACTGAACCTAGCCAGGGCTTCTTTAGTGGTCCTGACGGCCCTCTCAGCCAATCCGTTACTGGCAGGATGAAAAGGGGCTGTGAAAATGTGGCGGATACCCAGGTTGGCAGCGAAATGGCTGAACTCGGTTGATGCGAACTGTGGGCCATTGTCGGAGACAATGGAGTCGGGTAGCCCGTGTGTAACAAACAGGCGTGTTAATACGTTGGTGATTGCTTGTGTGGTGGTCGTGGATAGCTGTGCAACGTCAATCCATTTAGAATAGGCGTCCACGACCACTAGGAACATTTTCCCATGCAAGGGGCCGGCCAGGTCGATGTGGATTCTGGACCACGGAGCTCTGGCGCTCTCCCATTTAGTAGGGGTGGAAAATGGGAGGAGCCGGACGGGATTCCTGGCAGATGTTGCAGGAACTTACCCAACTGACAACGTCCTCGTCGAGGCCTGGCCACCATACATAGCTGTGTGCTAATGCCTTCATTCTGACGATGCCAGGGTGTCCCTCGTGCAACGCCTCCAGGACCCGGGTATGTAGTGAGGTCGGGATGACCACTCGAGTGCCCCACAGTAGACAGCCCTGCAAACTGGACAGCTCCTGCATGCGGGTCTTGAAAGGTGAGCATTTGTTTTCCACATTGCCACCCGGCCACCCCCTCCTCACCCAGTCGAGCACCTGGGCGAGCGTTTTGTCTGCCTTGGTTTTAGCAGCAATGTCCAGGGCAGTGATGGGGAGGTCCAATTGGGTTACCTCAAAAATGGTGTGGACAGGAGCAGGGTCTTCAGCTGGAGCCGGCAAGGGACAGCGGCTGAGAGCGTCAGCGTGGGACAGTGTTTTACCTGGCCGGTGTAAGAGTCTGTAGGAGTAGGCTGCTAGGAAGAGGGTCCATCTCATCATCCTAGGGGAAAGGACTTGAGGGGTCTGTTTGTCTCTGGCTAGTAGACCCAGGAGGGGCTTGTGGTCTGTGACCAGCTCGAAAAAATGGCCAAAGAGAAATTCGTGAAATTTTTTCACTGCTGCAACAGCTGCTAGAGCTTCCTTATCGATCTGGCTGTAATTACGCTCTGTTGCGGAGAGCGTCCTGGAGAAAAAGGCAATGGGCGCCTCAGCGCCATTGGGAAGCCTGTGGCTTAATACTGCCCCAATTCCAAAGGGGGATGCGTCTGCTGCCAGGACTAAAGGAAGGTTGGGGTCGAATTGAATAAGTACCGCCTCTGACATGAGTAGTGATTTCACGGCGTGAAAAGCATGGTCTTCTTTGTGCCCCCAGTGCCAAGGTGACTTTTTATCCAGTAATCTGTGTAGGGGTTCAGCTACTGATGCTTTATGGGGCAAGAAAGACGCGTAAAAGTTTAATAGCCCCAAGAAGGCCTGTAGTTCAGTTTTGGAGGTTGGAGTGGGTGCCTCGTGAATTGCCTTAACCTTGGACTCCAGGGGGTGAATGCCTGAGGCGTCAATTTTATAACCCAGAAAGTCCACCTGTCTAGTGGCAATGGCGCATTTTTCTTTTTTCAATTTGAGGCCATGCTGTCTGAACCTCTCTAACACTGCTCGAACTCTCTGGAAGAGTTGGGGTCTGTCCCTGGCCGAGACTAAGATGTCGTCGAAGTAGGGTACTACTCCAGGGAGGCCCTGTAAAATCCGCTCCATGAGGGATTGAAAGATACCTGGGGCAACACTTACACCAAATTGGAGACGCTTGCATCGGAAAGCACCCTGTGAGTGACGATGGTCTGGAGTTCCGCTGTTTGGTTATCAACAGAGAACTGTTGATACGCTTGAGACATGTCCAATTTGGCAAAAATGCTGCCAGGTTCAAAAGTGTGTAATAAATGCTGAATGACGGGCACTGGGTAAGCGCTAACTTGTAGAAACTTATTGATTGTGGTCTTGTAGTCCGAGCAAATTCTCAGGCTACCGTCTTTTTGAGGGTGTGACAATGGGCGTCTCCCATTTGGCGAAATCTGTTGGCTCAATGACCCCTTGTTTTAATAGTTTATCCAATTCAGCATCTAGTTTTGGCCAAATAGCGAATGGGACCCTACGTGGCTTTAGCCTGATTGGTACTGCCTGGGGGTCGACTGAGAACGATATTGGGGTACCGTTATAACACCCCAGCTCATCGCTGAATACATCTGAGTAATCAGCGAATAAGGAGTCAGTGTCTGAGGTTGAGACAGCATGGACTCCTGTAAGCCCTAGGCCGAGATGGGGAAACCAATCGAGCCCCAATAAGGTAGGGAGATTGCCGTTAACTACCACTAGAGGTAGGTGACCTTTAAAAGCTTTAAAACTGACAAGGAACTTGCCTCTGCCTATTACAGGAATGGTCCTCCCCTGGTAGTCCTTCAGGCTAAACTGGCACTTCTGGAGCCGGCTAGTTGATAGGCTGGGCTGGAGCCTCTTGAGGGTGTTCCACGAGATAATTGAGAGCGCTGACCCTGTGTCAACCTCCATGCGGCACGGTTTACCTTCTAAGTAAACGGAGAGAGAGATTTTACTAACAGTGTGGCAAGTGTGCTTGGCACGGTGATGTGTGCGACAGTTCAATACTTGCCTGTGCGGCCCCGAGTGTGAGACGGCGGGTGCCTTTGTGTTGAGCTTTGAGGGGCTTGGCAGACTCTCGCGATGTGCCCCCTTTATGGCAGTTATTGCAGGTGGCTCCTTTAAACTTGCAGGTGGCCCTCAGATGAGATCCACCACAGGCTAGGCACAGGGTGATGTGCTTGGGTGGACCTATGTTTTCTTGTTTGGGTCCTACCTGCAGCCGTCTGTCGTTGGAGAGGCGGTGGACGTCGTTTTCATCACTCAGGGATTCCTCTGCTACCACCTCCTCGGAGTGGACTGGAATTGATGTCAGCTTGGCAGTCGGGCCATGGATTTCGGTGGCTGAGTGCGCTGCCAGTTCTGCTGCTAAGGCCTCCTCGACTGCTTGTGCGAGATTGAGGTCTTTTTTCGCGAGGAGGCGCCTTTGAAGGTGTAGGTCCTTGACCCCGCAGACTAGTTGATCGAGGAGCATGTCCTCCAGGTAGGTTCCAAACCCACAATGCAATGCTGCTGTTCTGAGAGCGGCCATATACTGATTAATGGTTTCCTTGTCCGCTTGCTTCCTCATACGGAAGGTGAATCTCCTGGCAATCTGTGAGGGCCTGGGGGAATAGTGGTTAGTGAGGATTTCAAGTAGCTCTGACCAAGGAACGTTTTTCAACTCACGTGGAGCCACGAGGGCTGTGGCAGTATCGAAGAAGATGGCCCCACAATAGATCAGGAAATACGATTTTTTCCGATGTTCTCCAGCATCAGCAAGTCCAATTGCATCTATATAATGGTTAAAGCGGTTCTTGTATGATTCCCACTTCTCCTCATCCGGTTTGAACGCTGGGAAGACTGGATTGGAGTTCATGGTGATGGGGCCGGTAGAACAACCTGTGGAAAAAATCTCTCTGGGGCAGCAGAAAAATGCTCTAGTGCCTGTGGCAGGCAAGTGATTTCAGCTCTGGAGAGGCTTTTCACAGTCCTCTCTCTCTCTCTGGGTTAGCCAAGTTTGGCCGTCAGCCATTGGCGGCGTTTGAATTCGCGCCTGAGTGGGCGTTAGTGACTTGACTACGGCACCGTGCTGTGCCTTTTAGGTTTGAAATTCAAATGACAGCCATTTGAATTTCGCGCCTAAACAATGAGCGGCTGCGGCTCGCAGCGCTTCACTTTCCCTGTAGCTGGGCTAACAAGCGGCTACAGACGCTTCTAACTTTTCGTTCTGACCGCTCTCTCTGGCTGCGGATCAGTGTTCGCTTCTATTGCTTGCTGGCCGCTTTCTCTGTCAGCGGACCAGCGTTCGCTCTTTTTGTTTGCTCTTTTGCTTGCTGACCGCTCTCTCTGGCTGCGGATCAGCGTTGCTCTTATCGCCGGCCGATCGCTCTCTCTGGCTGCGGATCGGCGGCTAGTGACTCAGCGGGTGCAAGGTGCTTCTGGTAGCCATCCCATCCTCGTCGCCAGTGTTAAGTTTGGGAAAAGAGAGGCTGAACCAGAGCATGAGTGCAACAATACTTTATTATAACAATAAAGGGCTGACCGTGCTTGCCAAGCCGGGAACTGGCTCGCAGCGATCAGCAACTGGTTGGACCCCGCAGCCTGCTTTTATAGCTGGCTGCTGGGGAGAACCAACCAATGGGTAAAGGGGAGAACGCCCCCGCAAAGTGAATGGACCTGAGTGAGAACTCCTAGAGTCCTCAGGACATAACACCAATACCAGCTACTTTTTTAAAAAGCTACTTTCTTTTAAAAAAAGATGAAATTTATTTCATGTGACTATATTCCTGATATAGTATCACTCTGATTAGAACCCTGTATCTAGGATTAAGTTCATTGAGCTCAATAAGACTTACTTTTGACAGACATAACATATTGTTCAAAACTACAATGATGTCCCCTCATAATGTATAAAACTGCCAAGTGTTTGGGCCAGTAGTGGAATTCAAAAGTTGTTACTACCAGTTCTGTGGGCATGGTTTATTT
This sequence comes from Pseudonaja textilis, assembly GCF_049901715.1. Lineage (NCBI taxonomy): Eukaryota > Metazoa > Chordata > Lepidosauria > Squamata > Elapidae > Pseudonaja > Pseudonaja textilis. Next base: position 11,854,352 of record NC_141998.1, on the reverse strand, counting down.
GGTGGGCATGGCTTAGTGGTCATGTGACTGAGTGGGTGTGGCTTAGTGGTCATGTGACTGGGTGGGCGTGTTTGGTAGTCATGTGGCTGGGTGGGCATGGCCAATTCAATGTCACTCACATCAAGGGGTGATGGCTCCTCCCCTCCCAGCCATTCATTGTCACCCAGCCTCAACTTATCTATAATTCTGGAAAAATGTTGTTCACCATTTTTGACTTTATTATTTACATACTATAGATGTATTTTCATGGACCACTGAAAGGAAGAAATGGCTCATATGCATTGTCCAAGACTGTGATAGGCAACAGGCTTTTAAGAGGCTGCCAGAAAAAAAAAGCGGGGGGGGGGTCAATATATTTTCCAAAGAAGCAGAACACAAACAAGAAGCAATGGATGTAAACTGAACAAAGAGAGAAACAACCTAAAACTAAGGAGAAATTTCCTGACAGTGAGAACAATTAACCAGTGGACCGGCTTGTGCCCAGAAGTTCTGGGTACTCAATCACTGGAAGTTTTTCAGAAAGGACTGGACAGCCATTTCTCTGAAATGGTATAGGGTTCCCCCTAAGTGTCATTCTGTTATTCTGACACTTTCCCAGGACCTCTACTCAAATTTATTTCATAATTTCACATATAAAATAGCCATTCATGTAATACAACCTGCATATTGTTCAAAACAGTAATTATTATGGCTGATGTTTGACAGCAAGCCTAAGTCAAAGATCACAAGAGTGCTTCTTTCTCTGTATGTATACAAAATGTCACATACAAGGAATAGCATATTAAGTGGGACTTATGCAACCTGATGTATAAAATAAACACACACATATTTATGCTCTGGACTAGACTTTGATGTAAATACCTGAAAAATATGTGGTAGCCCTGGGCAAAAGAAAAGCAGTAAAATCACTCTAGATGTAATGTAGGGACAGTGTAAAATATTAACACATGATAAATAATGAAACTGCTGGGCTTCGTGGAATCCTTGCCTGACAGCAGAACAGATAGCCTCGTCAAAAGAAAAACGTCATCAATGTCAGCTGAGTAGTTTAGAGGCTGAATAGTTTAGAAGAGAGTTTAATCTAAAGAGAGGGAGAGGGAACGCTCTAGCCAGCCAGCTTGTTTATCAGGGACAGACTGAGGTGACGAAAGGAGCTGTGGAAAGGAGTTGCAACAGAATGCGAGGGGGAATTTCTTTCACACGCATACAAATGCAGAAATACAAACACACTCACAAAGATAAAACCAGCATCCTGATTTTTTTTTTTAACCATCCAATTTCCATAGTTTGTAGAGAAAGGAACCGTAATATTTTTTCCCCCAAAGAAGAAAAGAAGCATCTACCAGCAGAAGGAAGAAGAACTAGGGGGAAACATGATAGCATTGTTACACACACACACATGCATGTACGGCTGATCTGGGACAATCTCCAGTCAGCAATGGGCAGGGAAAAGGAAGAAATGGGTGTCGCCCCCCAACTCCAGCCCCCGCCTCTCTCTCACACACACACACCTGCCTAGTTTGGGAGATCTCCAGTTAGCAGCGGGCAAGGGAAAAGGAAGAAACGGGTGGTGCCCCCCCACTCCAGCCCCCCCCTCTCACACACACATACACATGCACACACATGCGCGCACACACACACATGCTAGCTAGGCTGCGCCAGCAATGAAGCAAGCCAAGCAAGCCCGGGAATGGTGGGGGGGGGGGGGCTTGGCAAGCTCAGGCAACTGTGGGGAAGGGGAAGGCAAGCTCTGGGGATGCTGTGTGGGGTGGGGGGCTAGCGCAACTTGCAGGCTTACCTTTCAACAGGAAGATCAGAGCTGCTCAGTTGGGACATAGGGCCAGGCACCATGTGGGAAAGCACGAGGACCCAGTGTGGAGTGAGGAGTGATTGGGTGGGGCGAGCTTAGGGTGGGACAAGTGAGCAAGCTGCGACCGGGAACCGGTTCGGGGGTGGGGCCAGCCAGAAGTCACTACTTGTTTGGTGACCCATGCCAAATTATCACTACCAGTTCGCCCGAGGAGGTGAGAACCGGCTGAATACCACCTCTGTTTTGGGCATGTGTTGAAAAATAAAAATAAAATAGATTTCACAGACCAAATACACAGTTTTGGCTTGATAACTTTCCCAGTTATCAAAAAGGAATTTGTAAAGAGGCCAAGTCCTTTTAAATCACAATAGTTTGGCCAGCTCTACCCATTCATAAAATTCTGACAAGACCATTGCTCCATCAACAAAATATGCATATCAGCCTTGTTCTTAAAATGAACTGATTTTGACCATCATCCTTCATTTGCTTGTCTTTCACTAGGTTCTTCTTTGAATTTCATCCTCCACCTTTCTGCAGACCTTGAATATCATTAGCAGCTCATCAAACTTTCCAGCAGTTCTAAGAAAGCATGTCATTTCCTTATTATGAATAATAACCATCAGGCATGCCTTGTTTGTTGATAAAACTAATTACCTAAATGTGTGGGCCCTGTGTTTTTTTGCATAAAGAAGCATACAAGATTGACAGTCAATGAAAGAATTCACTTTGTATGAATTGGCAATGAATTATTCACCAATTATTTATGAAATCTGTGTCTGTGGCACTGTATGTAGCTGAATTTTGAATCTGTTCTCTCTCTTAGTGCAATAAATCTTGCAAACAATATTCTTTGTTGGCCCCTTTACCAAACTAAAATTTAATATACTTTATGCATAATATCAGCTCCCAAATAGTATCTGATTCATTTAGATGAAAAAGTAAGAAATGTTTCAAATAGACATGGAACATATTATATCTACATCTTCCCCAGTTTTAGAAAGGCTTTGGACAGTAAGCATTCTGTCTAAATCTCACATATAGATGAAAATGGTTGAGTATTATCCATCTTTGCATTTATGAGGCCAAGAAATAGATTTAGTTCTGTGTAGTCTGCCAAGAATGCAAGCCATTTCAATTTATCATAGAATTAAGTGATACAACACCCTAAGTGCTCACAAATTTTTCAGCTACAACAGTTTTTGGGTTGCTTGTCTGATATGTTTATTAATGGCACTCTAGACAAAAGAGATGTTATGATATAGATGTATGAGACTACATATTTATTTATATTTTTGATGAAGGAGCTGTTGTGCAACCTGGTAAATGCAACAGATCATCATACAGTACTCATATACAAAGGAGTAAATAGTTCCATAAACATTTATCTTTCTTCCCCTTTCTATTACTGCAGTTGGTCACATAGTCACCCAGCTGTTTAGACTGGATTTGGGATTTTATCCACCTACTGAGTCTTTCCCAAGAAACTGAAATAAGCAGATGTTGTTTGGTGGTGTTAAAGGTATCATCACAGAATATAAGCTTTTTTAAGTAAAGTTGCCTATAGCAATTGGCTAATGCTGATTCTGTCAATACTGATTGTTGTGACTCGGAGACTTGAACCTGGTCAGTCAGTAGATGTAGGCTCGAGTGATGAAGAAGATCTGGCATTGAGATTCGAGACTGCATTATTAATTGACTTAGAGGGGAGTCAGGAAGAGGGGGAGGAGTTGGCTCTGAGAGATGAGCCTGCTTTACTGGAGGTTTCGGAGTCCTCTCTCTCCCCTGAATCTCCCCCCCTGATTACACCTCAGCTGTTAACAGATAATCAGGAAAACATGCCAGAGGTTTCGAGCGATGACAACATGGACAGATGTTGAATTGATGCTAGGACTAGAAGAAGATTGAAACGTCAATCTCAATTTGAAAAGAAGCGTCAAGCCAGTGATTAATTGACATGCCCCCTCAGGGACATAAAGGAGCATACTAGCTCGTAATCTTTGTTGGAAGCAAAGTGTATTTTGGTGTGAAAGAATTGTGTATGGCTGCAGTGTTGTGATTTATGGACAGTTCAGACTTGCCAGATGGATTCCAGGAAGACTGCCAAGGACTGTGAAAACAGAAGCAGTTAACTCTTTTTGGTCTGGTTTTGTTTGCTTGAATATTTGAACTTTGAAACTTTGGATTCTCACCTGTGCATACAGGTGAGACAGAACAACTAATAGTGTTCAACTCATGCTCAGTTTTGGGATCACACCCAAACACCTATTACTATTGGTACTACCTTTGCTTTCTTTTGCTACTTTTGATGTTCTATTTCTATTTGCATGTCTCTGTATTATTATTAAAAGTATATTGCTAACCTATCCCATGACTGAAACAAGATAATGAGACAATAATGAAGGGCAATTTTTGCAGTCTATAATCTATTTTTATAACATATATAAAATTCTGCAGGAGAAGGAATTCAGAACCTGAAGATGGAGTCAAAAGAGGCCTAGAGTCTCTACATAACCACAAATGGATCAAGTCCAATCTTAAACTCCATTGACCTTATCTAATGCCAAGATAGTGTTAACCATTAGCTGAGTAGATTCCTGTGCATAGGCTGGATTAGTAAATAAGTCAATTTAACTGGAACTTCATATGTGGTTCTGATCTTTTGCACCTGACAAATTCAAAACAAAATTACTAATCCAGTGTAGGGCAAAATCATTTTTTTAAAAGACAAGAATAAACTCAAGACATGCAATCTGGATAAATTCACATTGAATCAACTTATATCAAGTAGAGAGTCCAACTTTTCCCAAAAGCTTTCACAATATGAAGGGATAACTTATCAAATTTTTCAGTATGGGTTTCCTGTGTCCTGCATCCCAATGTTTATTTACTTATTGTGTTTCAAGACTCTGGGTGGAATATAAGCCAAAACTAAGCCCCAATTATTTTGGTCAATTTATTTAAAGCAGCTCAGTCTAACTTCAAAATGAATTTAATGAGGTTTAGTCCTAGTAAGTGGGGGCAAAGGATTGCCATCTAATCAAATCAGGAAGTTACCATAATTCTGAGACCTTGCCTCCCTGGGGTGCTAATAATAAAGTGCAAAAGGAAGGAAAGGAATAAGACAGTGAGAAGGCTACTTAGTCAGATATGAAAATCTCTGCATTAAACAGCTGTAGAATGAATTGTGCAGAGATGGTTGTAGCAGCTGTTCCAAATGCCCCCCAAGAGCCAGTAAATGTAGCAAGCTATTTTTTCCCATTTGTTTTTCTTCCATCACCACCTTTTTTAAAAAGTATCTACTGTCACCCTGGAGCCCCCTCAACAATTTTGAAGACTCTTCCTCAGGGATGCTGGTAATTAAAGCATATTTCCACCCACAATTGTCAATGTGCAATTATAAATTGGGTCACCATCTCTTGAGTTAAACAAGAGTCTCTTTTTTTCAATCCCTTTGTCTCCCAAACGAGACATTTCATTCACAGAGAGCAACAATAATATTAACTAAAAATAAAATCAGGCCATGAAACTCCAAAAGGCAAAAGAAGAGCATGCCTCCACCCACCCTGGTTTTTAAGAACAAAGCTTACGGGAGAGCCAAAATCAGAGTCCATGTACTTTTGCAAGTATGTAATGTAAAAATTTCCCTGTCCAGTCATGTCTGACTCTAAGGTGCAGTGCTCATCTCTGTTTCTTAGACAAGGGAGTCAGCACTGTTTGAAAACATTTTCCATTGCCTTGTGGCCAGGATGATTATATACCAAGGCCCACAGAACTCTCTTACTTTCCCCCTGAAGGATACCTATTAATCAACTAGCATTTGCATGCTTTTGAACTGCTAGGTAGGCAGTTCCTGAAACCATATGTTGCTCAGGCAGAAGGTCTCCTGCTTGAGGACGGGGTTGGACCAGAAGACCTCCAAGGTCCCTTCCAACTCTGTTATTCTGTTGTATGAGAAGAAGCCAGTCAGAATCTCCATTATGCTAAACCAAAATGGAGGTCACTTGATGGCGAACTAAGACAGCAGCCATACTTGTGTCACTATTCCTTCCTTGATGAAATGCAGTCTTTACCTCTATGACCACAGTTGCCTCCAAAGACTATAGCATGGTCCCTTTATAATGATATTGTTAACTAATTGTCAATCTGCTACATAGTCATTGCTTCTTAAACTAGAGTCCAACATTTAACTGAATCTCATCTCTTCACTGTTTCATCTGCAATGAGACATTCTGTATGTCCTGAGCAATAGAAGTATGTGGGGTCAGTGGGATATCAGGAGGGTTGCTGAGCTCTCTACCCAGAATGCCTTAATATTTGACAAGGTGACAAGAAGTTAGCAGAGTCCTCTCCCACCCTGTAGCCTGGAAAGCCAGCCATCTGCTGCCTGCCAGCATCTCCCATCTGAGATTAATTTCTAATTTCAAATTAAGAGGAAGATGTACTATGCTAAATTGTCCTTGAAATTGGAGAAGAGATTCATGAAGAGATGTGCAGTGTGTGTGTGTGTGCACACATGGGAGAAAAAGAGGGGGGGAAATGTGTTGAAAAGAGCAAAGTTTGCCAAACTCTATTGATATTTCGTTAATTAATAAGCACAAGTTATCGAAACCAACACACCTACAGAAACTGGGTTAGCATTGAACATCCCCAAGTGAATGTGCATTTGAAGATACAAAGTGTTAAACTATTTCACATCGCAGCTGAAAAAAAGTTGGGAAGGGTCATTTATTAACCTGGTGCTTTCAAACTACAAGAGGATGCAGCTGGGAGCTACTTTCTATGCTTCTAAGAAGGAAAGAAGAGTGGAGTAATTATTCTGAACATGAAAACTGAGTGTTTTGAAATGCCCTTGCAAGTTTATTTATTTATTTAATTTATATTGCCGCCTATTCGCCCATGGCGACTCAAGGCAGCGTACACAATGTAAACCATATTTAAAACAAAAAAATAAAAATAAAAAACAATAAAAACTAACAAAAAGAATCAAATAAATTAATAAAGTACAATAGAACAAAATCTTGAAAAAAAATCACCCCCCAACTCCCATCCTCCGTCTCGACGATAGCAGATCACACTAGCTATTTGATGGGGTCCATCCCACTTTGGGTTACTCAGGCTCACTGGCAAAACCAGGTCTTCAGTGCTTTCCAAAATAGTGGTAGAGTGGGGGCCATTCTAATCTCTGGGGGAATGATATTCCAGAGAGAGGGAGCCACCACAGAGAAGGCCCTTCTTCTGAGTCCCATCAGGTGTATCTCCCTCAGGGTTAGGACCAGCAACATTCCTTGCCTCCCCACTCTAATTGGTTGGGTAGATGTGACCGGCAAGAGATGGTCCCTCAGATAACCTGGTCCCAAGCCATGAAGGGCTTTAAAGATGACAACCAGGACCTTGAATTGCACCCGGAAGCAAATCAGCAACCAATGCAGCTCCTGCAAGAGAGGTCCCACCAGAGATCATCAAAAAGTATGACCAATGCTGTTTCTGTCCCAAATCTAGGCCTGAATCCTGATTGGTAGGGGTCAAGATAATCCGTTTCATCCAGAAACCTCTGGAGCTGCTGTGTGACTACCTCCTCAAAAAGGGAAGATTGGACACAGGTTGGAAATTTTCCAACTGGGTGGAGTCCAGTGATGGTTTCTTAAGAAGAGGGCGGATCACAGCCTCCTTAAAGTGCTGGGGCACCATCCCCTCCTATAGAGAAGCATTAATCACAACCAGAGTCCCCCTGTCTGTTACCTCCTAGGAAGCTTTCCTCAGCTTTTAATAGAAGTGTTCATTTTCTGTAATGGATTTGGAAACAAACATAACAATGGTAAATGTATTTGTGTCTATATGCATGGCAACAATTATTTTACAGGAATATGTGGATCAATGGGGTATATGTCAGGAATAGTTTGTCTGTGTATCTATCTATCTGTCTGTCTGTCTGTCTGTCTGTCTGTCTATCTATCCATCCATCCATCCATCCATCCAATCCAGGCCTGCAAACTGGCAGTCTGTGGGCTGGATGCATCACACATAGACCATGCCCACCCTGGCTCCACAAAGACAAAAAATATTGCGATATGTCATGGTATGTCATGTGACACAATTGAATTTGACATCTACTTACCTACCATCTATCTATCTAAATAGCTATCTATATATTTATCACAAGCAATGAGAAGTCCTTCTGTGCCTCTCAGGTTTCATCATCATCATCATTGACTCACTAAAAGATGAAGGACTTTTCATTCAAGGCATACCCATATACCTATGTATAGAGAGAAATTTATGGCTTGTGTAATATATTACTGTAAATACATTACTGTATTCAACATCAAACTTCCCAGTCAGTAAAATATCATTGTAGCAAATGAGTTTCTATTACATAACAACTGATGATTTAAGACAACCGACAAGCTAAGCTCTCCACAAGATTTTTATAAATATCATTATTTCCCTTTCTTTTTTCAGGACTTACTTAAAAGATGTTGATACAGCTCTGTAAGACTGTGCAGACTTAAGCTATATCCATCAGTGGATTGTTTTTCAGGCTGTGGATTGCAGTCTTAGAATGACAAGCTGAAGCCTGCAATCCAACAGGTCAGTAGAGACAAAACAAAGAATTGAGGGCAGACATTTATTCATTTTTATACTGCCTTCATTATTTTTATAAATAATGCCTCAAGGCAATTAACATACACAATACCAATTCCTCCTCCTCTTTTCTCCACAACAACCATCTTCTGAGGTGCATCACTCAGCTGCTTTCATGTCTAAGAGAGAACTAAAACTCACAGCCTCCTAATTTCTAGCTGGTGCCTTTACCAGTAGGCCAAAGTGACTCAAATGTTAATTTAAATTTAAAATGTAAATAATAAACTTAAAATTTGATTGCAAGCAATTAAAATGACTTCCCATGATTTAAACAGTTTTTCTGTCTGTAACAAGACTGCAAGGAACTTTGGGGAGGTCAGGTTTGAGAACTGCACCTCAAATTTTCCTGGATTTGATTGCACCACTGAGACTTCAACTTGCTTTGTATTAAAGTGGCAGGAGATCTCTTCAAGAAAATTAGAGATATGAAGGGAGTGTTTCATGCAAAGTTGGGCATGATAAAGGACCAAAATGCAGGGACATAACAGAGGCAGAAGAGATTAAGAAGAAGTGGCAAAATTACACAGAAGAACTATAAAATAATGAGCTTAATGTCCCTGATAATCAAGCCAGACATCCTAGAATGTGAAGTGAAATGAGTCTTAGGAAGTCTGAGCAACAACAAAGCTAGTGGAGATGACAGTATTCCAGCTGAGCTATTCAAAATCTTAAAAGACAATGCAGTAAAAGTGCTATGCTCAATTTGTCAGCAAATTTGGAAAATTCAAAAGTGGCCACAGAATTGGAAAAGGTCAGTTTACATTCCATTTCTGAAGAAGGGCAATGCCAAAGAATGTTCAAACTACCACACTATTGCACTCATTTCACATGCTGGTAAAGTTATGCTTAAAATCCTACAAGCTAGGCTCCAGCAGCATGTGGATTGAGAACTACCAGAAGTACAGGCAGGATTTCGAAGAGGTGGAGGAATTAGAGATCAAATTGCCAACATATGCTGGATTATGGAGAAAGCTAGGGAGTTCCAGAAAAACATCTACTTCTGCTTCATTGACTATGCTAAAGCCTTTGATTGTGTGGATCACAACAAATTCTTAAAGAGATGGGAGTACCAGACTATCGTATTTGTCTTTTGAGAAACCTATATGTGAGTCAAGAAGCAACAGTGAGAACTGGACGCAGAACTGCTGATTGGTTCAAAATTGGGAAAGGAGTTCGGCAAGGCTGTATACTGTCGCCTGCCTATTTAACTTATATGCTAAGCATAATACAAGAAAGGCGAGGCTAGATGAATCAAAAATTGGAATTAAGATTGCTGGGAGAAATATCAACAACCTCAGATATGCAGATGATACCACTCTAAAGGCAGAAAATGAAGAGGAACTAAAGAGCCTCTTGATATGGGTGAAAAAGGAAAGTTCAAAAGTTGGCTTGAAACTCAACATTAAGAAAACTAAGATCATGGAATCCGGCACTCTCAATTTCTGGCAAATAGATGGGGAAGAAATGGATTTTATTTTCCTGGGCTCCAAGATCACCGCAGATGCGGACTTCAGTCAAGAAATTAAAAGACACTTGCTCCAGGGGAGGAAAGCTATGGCAAATCTAGACAGCATATTAAAAAGCAGAGACATCACCCTGCCAACAAAAGTCTGTATAGTCAAGGCTATGGTTTTCCCAGTTGCAATGTGTGGCTGTGAAAGTTGGACCATACGAAAATCTGAGCACCAAAGAATTGAGGCCTTTGAACTATGATGCTGGAAAAGACTCCTGCAAGTCCCTTGGACTGCAAGGTGCTCAAACCAGTCAGTCCTAGAGGAGGTGAACCCTGACTGCTCTTTAGAAGGCCAGATCCTGAAGATGAAACTCAAATGCTTTGGCCACCTAATGAGAAGGTAGGACTCACTGGGGAAGAGCCTAATGCTGGGAACAATTAAGGGCAAAAGAAAAAGGGGATGGCAGAGAATGAGGTGGCTGGATGCAGTCACTGAAGCAGTTGACATGAGCTTAAATGGACTCTGGGGGTTGGTAGAGGAGGGGAAGGCCTGGAGGAACCTTGTCCATGGGGCCACAATGGGTCGGACATGACTTTGCAACTAACAACAACAATAATTCAGTTCAGAGAGTAATTGATTGACTCTCTGAATTAAATCATTAAATCACGTCACTTGAATGATTTGAAGAGTTGAATCAGATCAGTTCAATTCAACAATTAAATTGCTTTTACACATAATGTGTCTTTTCTACATCAAATAAACCATTCATCAACTTGATTCAGTTCTGTTGTTTGGAGTCAGAGCAGTGTTTTGAGTAAACAATGGCTCATATTGGGTCAGGGCTGAGTTACATACCTGTAATCAGATGTGCTTTTCAAGAGCATTGCCTGGGAAATGAATTCTGCCCTTCAGTAGAGAAGACTGTACTTGCATTAAAAATTCTAAAATGGGTTATTATAATCATGTTGCACATAGAGTTGCTTCTTTAGAAAATTTGGAAGCCTTTGCTAGTGAATAATCATACAACCCATTACTGACCATGATGTGCAACATAAAGCATATAAAAAAGTGCTGGCTCTTATTATAGCTCTCTTCTCCAAAAGAATGTGCTCTTTTTACTTTTTCTAAGTTGTGCTATCCCTCCTCACCAGCTTTATTGTATTTCATTTTATCTTTTTTTTTCTTGTAATAACTATTTCGGTTTTTAGCTTTGTTGGAGCTTGTCTTTGTTTTTCTTTTTTTCTTTGGAAGTCCAATCTCTACACTTGCTTTTTATTTTAAAGGGAAAGCTTTAATATTAATGTTTCTTTTTTTTTTTAAGGGAATAACCTTTTTTTCCTCCTTTCCTGGTATTTTTGTTTTTTTATCTACCTTTCTGGTTTATTTTTATGCACTCTTTTCTATTTGAGACCTCTCAATTGGATTAAGGTGTTGAAGAATTTTTCCTTTTCCTTTTTTTCCTTTTTCTTTTTTTTCAAGCCTTTTTCTTCATCTAAGTACTGATTGGATTAAGGTATACAAGAACCTGAAGAAATTTTGTCCTCCCTTTTTTTTCTTTTTTTTATCATTATTATTGGGCTTCTTTTTTCTACTATTTTTATTTCGAACTATAATTGGTTATTTCACAATTGGATTAAGGTTTAGAAGAACCTGAAGATTTTGAATTGCTTAAAATGAGTAGGAAATTTACAGCTCCTGGTTCTTCAACTTCTACTTCTTCCTCTCCACCATCTGGAGGACAAAGTTCAATACAGACAATGTTAAAGCAAGAAAAAGAATAAGAAAAAGTGACTCTGCAGATGATTATGCAAGGAATTCAAAATATTCAAGCAAGATCAGAGAATATCGAAGAGAGAATAAAGAACATTGAACAAAGAACAGAGAATATTGAACAAAGAACAGAGAACATTGAACAAAGAACAGGGAAAACTGATGAAAAAGTGGAGAACATCCAACAAATGATGTTGAATTATGATGAGAGATTCCAAAAAATTGAAGAAGATAAACAAAGAGACAAGAAGATTGGAGATATTGATAATAGATTAACAGTGGTTGAACAAGATAGAAGTGGTATGTTGAGATGGGAGATGGATAGATCAGAATTCTATCTTAGATTCCAAAATGTAGAGGAAGAAAAAGGACAAAACAAAGCTGAGATAATGATAGAAATACTGGTTGAAGCTGTCGAAATAAGAGAAGATGATGGATGGAATAGATGAGGTTTATCGAGTTTTCACAAGATATGTGATGAGAAATAGCTTACCAAGAGAAGTTCACATTAGATTTACAAAGAAAGCCATTAAAACGCAAATATTGCAAGTGGCAAAAGAGAAAACATTGAAATATTAAGACAAGGAGATTGTGGTCTTGAAACAAATACCCAGAAGAGTGAGAGAGATGGCTGATTCCAGAAGGTTTAATGTTCACATAGAAAGAACAGAGACATAGAATTGACTCAATTGAGAAAGCAGAATTATTTTATACAGAATTTTTTGGAGGGAAAGAGGAAGAGGCAGAAAAAGAGATCTCACTAACTGAATTCCAAATGGCGATTGAAAAAGAAGAAGGTGCAGTAGGTGGAAAGGTGGAAGCCAAAGAACAATGTCAACCAAGATCTACGAGAGCTGTAAACCTAACTACAAAATATAACCATGGAAGAGAAAAAACTGATTACAATTAATATAAATGGACTTAACTCAGCCGTTAAAAGAAGGAAAACCTTTCATAAATTAGAGAAATTAAAATTTGATATAATTTGTCTCCAAGAAGTACATATTAAAAAACAATATGAACAATTGTTGATACAGCCAAAACTAGAGAAAATATTTACTTCCTGGACACAATGTAAGAAAAGAGGAGTGGTTTTATATATTAAAGAGACCATCCCAGCAAAATTGATTTATACCGATGATGATGGAAGAATACTAATGGTGGAAATAATGGAAAATAATACGAAAACACTCCTGATTGCAATCTATGCTCCGAATGACAAACAAGAAGAATTCTACAAAAAATAACATATGAAAATAATTGAACTGGACTATGCTCATATAGTTATGATGGGAGATTTTAATGGAATTGTAGACAATAAATTGGACTATACTGCACAGAAAACAATAAAGCAAAACAGAAAGATTCTCCCTAAATCTTTTTTAAAAATGGTAGATGAAATAAACTTAAAAGATATATGGAGAGAAAGAAATGCTAAGACTAAACAATACACCTTCTATTCAAATAAACACTTATCATGTTCCAGAATAGATATGATATGGATGTCAACAGAATTAATAACTAATATTCAAGAAATAAATATTGAAACAAGTACTTGGGCAGATCACAATCCAATGACAATTAAATGGAAAAGACAAAAAAGAAGATCTAGATGGACGTTAAATAATACTATTTTAAAGGAAAAAGACTTCACATGGTGGATGGAGAAGGAAATGGCTTTTTTCTTTTGAGAAAAAAAAGAAGATACATCAATTCAGAATGTATGGGATACAGTGAAGGCATATGTTAGAGGCTTGATAATAGACTATACAAGGAAAAGGAATACTATGAAAAGATTAGCCTCTAAGGCTTTAGAGGATGAGTATAAAAGACTTGAAAAAGAGCTACAGAAAATGCCACAGAAAAAGGACATCAAGCTAAAAATGGATATAGTTAAACATAAAATGGGTCAAATAGAAAAAAGAAGAATTAGCACAGAAAATTAGAGGCGCTAAACAGAACTACTTTGAAGATGCAAAGAAACCAGGTAGATGGTTAGCATACAGATTGAGAAAGGAGAAAGAATCAAGGAAAATATTGCAATTAATAGATGACCAAGGCCAAGTTTGCTATGGTAGTAAAGAGAAGAAGGAAATCATTCAAGACTTCTATGGGAAATTATATATGCAAGAGAATATTGATGAGGAAAGAGTTAAACAGTACTTACAGAATGCTAATTTACCTCAGATACCTAAAGAGACTGAAACAATGTTAGAAAGCAATATAATGACGATGGAGTTAACTGAAGCACTCAAGAAGCAAAATAATGGAAAGGCACCAGGCCCAGATGGACTTCTGGTAGAATTTTACAAAATATTACAAGAATCATTGAATCTTCCATTGCTAGAAGTTATGAATGAAGTTGTGTTAAAGAAGAAGATACCTAAATCATGGTCAGAAGCCTATATTACACTTATTCCAAAAGAGGAGGCTGATCGATTACAAATTAAGAACTATAGACCTATTTCTCTACTAAATGCAGATTATAAAATCTTTGCTTCAATATTGGCAGAAAGACTTAAAAAATATTTAAATAATTTTATTCATCCTGATCAAAATGGATTTCTGCCAAAGAGACAAATTAAAGATAATTTGAGAGTAATCTTGGACACCTTGGAATACTACGAGGCACATCCTGAAAAACAAATGGCTTTGATATTTCTAGATGCACAGAAGGCATTTGATAATGTGAATTGGCGATTCATGTTATTACTGTTGGAACAGATGGGTTTTGCTAGAAAATTTATTCAAGCAATAGAAGCTATATACTATAAGCAAACAGCAAAGATAATGATAGAGGGAGAACTGACAGACTCTATCAGTATAAGAAAAGGAACAAGACAAGGGTGCCCACTATCACCTTTGTTGTTTGTGTTAACTTTGGAAGTGCTAAACAATAATATTAGAGATGAAAAGAATATAAAAGGAATGAAAATCAAAAAGGAAGAATTTAAGCTGCAAGCATTTGCAGATGATCTGGTTTTCATCTTAGAAGACCCTCTGGAAACAGCATCAAAATTGATAGAAAAGATAGAGACATATGGAAAGGTGGCTGGTTTGAAAATAAATAAAGATAAGACAAAGATCTTGACAAAGAAGATCTGTTAAGACAAAGGGAAGAACTGGCAGACCTACTGAAAATTCAGGTCACGAATAAGATCAAGTACTTGGGGATATATTTGACAGCAAGATGTAATACTTTAAAAGAGAATAATTACATCAAACTTAAACAGCAGATAGCGCTAGATCTGGCGAAATGGGAAAATTTACAACTGTCGCTAATAGGGAGAATTTCAACAATCAAGATGAATATATTACCCAGAATTTTATATTTGTTTCAAACAATTCCAATTAGGCTTGGAAAAGATTACTTTGAAGATTTAAATAAAATTGTGTTGAAATATATATGGCAAGGTAAGAAAGCGAAAATAAAGTTAAAACTTTTGCAAGATGCTAGAATTAGAGGAGGATTTGGTTTGCCTAATTGGGAGTTGTACTATCAAGCTACAAATCTGATGTGGGTTAAGGAATGGATAACACTAAGAAATACTAGATTGTTGACATTAGAAGGACATGATTTGTTGTTGGGGTGGCATGCTTTTTTATGGTATAAAGGAACTAAAACACAGGAGTATTTTAGAAGTCATTATATACAGGAGTCTCTGTGGTTAAACTGGGAGAAGATTAAAAGACAATGTTATTTGAAAATTCCAGTCTGGCTATCAACTATTGAAGCATTTTCTTATCCTATAATATACAAAAAGGAACAAACAGTTAGATATGGTGAAATATTGAATGAAAAGGGTGAAACTCAAATCTATACAAAAACTAGAGGAACAAAGTGTAAAGATGAATTGGTTTTCATATGCGCAAATACATTCAAGGTATGATAAAGATTCTAAAATGGAAGGTTTCTGTGATAAATTGACTGATTTAGAGAAGATTTTGACAGGTACTGATGAAAAGGTGATTAAAAAATTGTATGGATATTTATTAGAAATTAAATTAGAAGAAGAACAAGTTAAAGAAACTATGATTGCTTGGGGGAAGAATTTTGGATATGAGATCGATTTAGAGAAATGGCAAAAATTGTGGTTTCAAAATTATAAAATGACAATGTCAACAGCATATAAAGAAAATTTGTATAAGATGTTTTACAGGTGGCATTTTCCCCTGACAAGAATAGCAAGAATATTCAAGAATAAATCCAAAAAATGTTGGAAATGTCATCAGACACCCAGCTCATATTGCCATATGTGGTGGACTTGTGAGGATGCTAAAAAATACTGGACTAAAATCCACATGTGATTGGAAAAAGTGATAAAAAAAACATATAGACTTGAAATCAGAGATATTTTTATTGGGATTTTTACCTGAAATATATAGTAAAGACTTGAAATACCTGATTGTAAATGTATTAACAGCGGCTAGGATTGTATTTGCTAAAAACTGGAAAAATGAGAAAATACCATCACAGGAGGAAATCATTAAGAGAATATTGGAATGTGCTGAAATGAGTAGATCGACATTTGAAATTAAAGAACAAGAGGATAAACAATTTTATAAAATTTGGGATCTATTCTATCACTGGTTAGACCATAAAATACAGTAATGAAATATGTAGACTTTTAGAAAATAATAAATATATAAAGATGTACTTCTTTCCTGTTATATCTACAAAATGATTTTAGGATAGATTTGGGATGATAATATGAACTGTTATAAAACAAACTAAGCAAATTATGATTATCTTGTAAACATGAATGAATAAAAGTATAGTCAAATGATTGATTAATAATGATACTAAGGTATTTAATTTTTGATTGAAAATATGAGATTATATGTACTGTAATTGTAATTGAAGACTATGAAATGGAAGCACAAAACAATTTGTAAACCAATCGGCACACTGTATGCACACATATGGAAGACCGCTTGATGTTTTTATGTTTTGTTTGTTTATGTTTGTTTTCAAAAACCAATAAAATTTTTTTAAAAAGTGCTGGAATTCAACCATGTGAATATGCACTAGGGTCCTGGGCTCAAGGTATTCATTAGTTGCTTTTTTTTGTAAATTTTATTTGAGTTTTCATAAAGAGAAAAAAGAATACAAATAAAACATCTTTTTTGAAAGCAGCATAATCCCGGGTTACATTTCTTCGCACAGACACAAATTCAGGTTCATTCTCATTTTTATATTCTATTCCATATCTTGTTACTATTTTACATTTTCTGCATAGCTTCTCCCGTCTTTTAATTTTCTCAATTTTATTTTAATTATCTCATCTCAATTCAATTCAAATCATTATATTTATATTTTTTGTCTGTCCTATTTCAATTATCTTTTCTTATTAAACAAATGTTTTCCTGTAATTACTGATTGGAATATGACGCCTTTATATCTTTTCCCTAAAGTTGTAACATTCAATATAATACATAACATCCATTCGGATTCTGCTTGGTACATTCTTAAAATACAGACTGTAGTCTTAAAAAAAGAAAAAAATATAAATGTATATAATTAAAACAACATTCCATTCCAATTCAATTCTATCATTAATATTAATATTCATTAAAGTCTTAACATCTTTAACATTACTTTTCAATTAAATATCATACTTACATGGGAACAATTATAAGCTTTCCATAGTTAATCCCCCCCCTTCACTTATATTTTATAAAACATTAACTAATTAAAATGTTCCCGTTCCTTCCTAATTCAATTTTCTCATTTATTTTATTTCACTTATTTTATTCACAAACATTTCACTAAATTACACTATTTTATCCCTCATTTTAGTCATACGTTGTTTCCAATTTTCTAAAGTTATTTCTATTACTAATATAACTATACAATCTTATGTATCTTTACAGAATCCCTTTTTCAGTTAGATTTTCACCCATTATCTCTAAATAGGTCCTGTTTCTCTATATCTTGCTCCGGTCCTTCGTAACTTCTTTTCCTTTCCTTCTTCCCTCTCTTCTTCTCTCTCCCCTTTTTACCCCCTTGTCTCTCTACCTCTATTTCTCTCTTCTGTATTCCCCTTTTCTGTTGCTTTCCAGTATTATACTTATTTTTCGAATTATTTTTCTTTTCTTTGGTTGTTTTTTTAAGTCTTAAATTCTCCATTCTCTTCCCCCCCCTTTCCTTTTTCTTCCCCACATAGAATTACTTGTTCATTAAAGATGGCTTCTTCTTTGTTCCAGTCTTCTTGTTTTGCAGTCTTTTCTTGTTGTTTCTCATAGTTCCAAATCTCCATTTCTACGAATTGAAAAATGAAGGCAAAAGAACCCTTCCCTTCTTGTGCATCTTCTTTGTACTTTTTAAGTTCCATTTCTAAAAGTGGAGCCATTTTAAACAGTTTTAAACAACCACCCGATTGATTTTAGTCATTCAAATATAATAACCAAAAATCCAAAGATCACCAAATAATCCAAATACATGCAAGCTGTTTCTTTTTTGCTCTTTTTTTCACTTTCTCTTCCTGGGGTTACTATTTAGTTGCAAAGTTTCAGTTAAAATGTATCTTTTAGAAGTCTTGTTGAAGTTTTACTTTAGATTCTTTTTAATTCCAGGCAGTCTCCTTCCTCTTCCAGATCCTGCCCTTATTCCTTTTCTCTCCCTTCCTGCTTATGAAAAAGAAAGTTTTTAATGTCCAGAAATCTTTATTATCCCTTTGGCATTTTGTTTTATTTTCAGCTTAATTGCCTATTGATGTCAAAGCGGATTTTTCTGATTTCTTATTTAAGTCTCTTAGTTGTCAGTATAGGGAAGGAGAGAGAAGGGGGAAAAAAGCCAAACCTTTCCCTTTTCACTTTCTTTCACTGCTTCTGACTCTTCTTTGGGAGCGATGTTATTTTTTGTAAGTTTAAATTCCAGGGTACCTTGGTTGTTGCTTTTACAATTTAACCCGGTCAGCCAAAACTTTCACTTCTTATCTTCCTCCTGCACATTCTTTTCTGGTCAAGTTCTTCTTTGTGGTGGCCATTTCTGATCACTGCTGCAACCGCCTTTGGGAAAGGGAGTAATGGCCAGCTGAGGAGGAGAGATGTGGCTCTCCTCAACCCTGCTGGCAGTCTCCCCCCTCTTCACCACCTCTATGGGGTGGCTTAGCCCCAAAACCAGCCAACTCGGGGCACTCCAGCGGCGAGCCCAGACAGAAACCACACACAATCTCAGATTTCTGTCTGTCACCAAAGCCCTTCAAACCGGAAGTCAAGGCATTCATTAGTTTTAAAGCCACACATTAAGGAAGATTCCTTCTTTCTTTCCCTGCCTCCCTCCCTCCCTCCCACTGGACCTTTACATTTTCGAATGTAGATAAAGACAGGACATGTAATTAATTTAAACTGAATTATGTTTAAAGTAAATAAAGTATTACTGACATTATTGTACAAAAATATTTATAATAACCTTTATTCCCTGTGAAATATCAGAAATGATGTAGATCATAACTTTTGGACCATCAAAGGCCTTTAGTTTAAACCAGGGGTAGTCAACCTTTCTATACGTACCACCCACTTTTGTATCTCTTTTAGTAGTAAAATTTTCTAACCGCCCACCGGTTCCACAGTAATGGTGATTTATAAAGTAGGGGACAAAACCCCTACTACCGACCATGAAAGCTGGAATGCCCACTAGTGGGCAATAGGGACCAGGTTGACTACCACTGGTTTAAACAATATGTCTTCCATATGCTAGTGATATCAAAATTTCACCTTCAATTGTAGGGACAATTGTATTGTTTCCAAAATGGAATCAGTGTATTCATATTTTCCATTAGATTCATAAGCAGCAATTTCATACCACAATGATATCAAAATGCAGGGATCTTCTTCAGTTTTCTCAATTGTTAGTGCTTTGTTGACATAAATTCACATACAAATAGGAAAAAACTTAATATTTAAATTGTAAAATGGAAATACATAAGGCTTAACATTTTCTTCCCTTCAATATGAAAATATCTCACTTTGAACTCAAAAAACAATGTATCTGCATATACACTGCCATCAGATATAGTTTTTCTTTTCCAATAAACTATAAATAACTACTATTTTCCTGAACATTTCAGAATAGCCTTGTTTTTCTAAGCACATAGCTTAATAACTTTACATATCAATGTTAAGTGCCAAGGCTTTTAAAGTCATTCTTCCAAAGATTATTTTATATTTATAAATCAACAAAATTCCCACTGGGTGAATATGCAGTCAAGCAGTTGACAAGATCAATAGAAAATGTTTCATAACACAATATGCCTCTTTCCCATCCCATCACAATTAATATGACCTCAGCTGAGCTTGTGAGGATGTATCCCATAGAGTGAACCAATCAACCACCTATTACATTAGATCTCAGAGTACAAATTATCATTTTGGCTGGGGAGGGCTCAACATAATAAGTATTCTCTGAATATCCAAATCACTTTTTGCTAGAGTTTACTGGAGTGGGCAGCCATAATAAATTTAATGATTTAAATTTTACTTATTGCTGCTGAATAGTTTGGAGGAATAGGACAGGGAAAGGTGAATTGATCCCCAATCTCCCAGCTTATTGGACAGCTCTCAAAACTTGGATAAGCAAGGCTTGGCTTAGGGATCTCAAGGATGTGTGGAGCCTATTAAATGGTTATAGTGTATATAGTTACACTGTGCTCTCTTCTGCCTTTTTATTTGATCCTGACCAGGGGTGGGATTCAATTATTTTAACAACTGGTTCTGTGGGCATGGCTTAGTTGGTGGGCATGGCTTGGTGGTCATGTTATTGGCTGGGCATGGCCAAATCAATATCACTCACATTGAGGCACGCATCTCCTCGCCTGGCCTCTCATGATTGTGGGGATGCTGCAACAGTCGAAAGTGTGAAAAATGGTCATAAGTCACTTTTTTCAGTGCCATTGTAACTTTGAATGGTCACTCCACACAATCAAAGCACCAGCAAAGGAGGGGGAAAAAATCCAGTGAAGTTCCAGAGACAGGAAATCTAGTCCTGCCAAGAACATAATAAGGGTTAATGGAGAGGCAGTTTCTATAAGCAACACCAGAATGTTTCCTTTCTGCCTTCCTTACAGGATGAGGCCAGTAATTTCTTCTAACAACCAGTTCTCCGAACTGCTTAGAATGTTAACAACCCGTTCTAGCGAATAGGTGCGAACTTGTAGAATCCCACCCCTGATCCTGACAGACTTGAAGTTGATTCAGCTTTCCATCCTTCTGAGGTCAATAAAATGAGAAGCCAGAGTGTTGGGGGCAATATGCTAACTCCGTAAACCACTCAGAGAGGGCTGTACAGTGCTATGAGGCAGTATATAAGTTTAAGTGCCATTGATATTGCTATTATATAGTTTTAGATATATTTATTTATTTGGCATGTCTAAGAACTGCCTATTTCCCTCACAGAGGATAGTGTACAATAAAATATTAAAAACATAAAAACAGTATGTGAAATTTAAAAGAGGCAGGCAGCATTAAACATTGATTAAAAGGTGGGGGCAAGGGCTTTCATGATGCCGATCAGTCCCAAGGTCACAGAGCCATGTTTTTAAGCCTTTGTGAAAGGCCAAGACGGTGGGGATCTGCCTAACTCTGGGGAAGAGTATTCCACAGTATAAGGGCAATGGCAGACAAGACTCTCTTCCTAGGCCCTAAGAGTTGAAATTCTTTGATTCGCAAGGTCCACAACATACAGTTTTTGTTTTTTAAACTGGTTTTAATGGTGGAAGATTACAATTTTTTCTTGTGTCTGTGTCTGCAGCCCAGAGTTATATTCAAGTGAGAAGAGTGGTCATTTAATTTAACAATAAGGAAATAATTAAATTAACATTTTTAGAATCTGATAAAGGTCCAGCGGTGGGATTCAGCCAGGGTGGGCCGGTTCAGGCAAACCAGTTGTAAAAATTCTGGCTGGCCCCACCCCACAATGCCCAGTCACTCCTCATCTCAAAGGTGGGCTGCAGGGAGGCCTACTAGACTTCATGGCTGGGAGCCGTGAGGCAGCAATGGAACAGCACAGCAGCCCCAATCAGCTGGGAGACTAATCAGTCATTTCAGTCAGACTTTACAACTTTGGGAGATCTTTTGTCCCATCAGAAGTTGGAAGTCTGACTGAACCTTTTTTTAAATGGTAGTCACATGGTCTTTTTTTGTTGCCCTACACACAAGAGCTGGAAAGCAGGTTAGTGAGGGAATTGTGGTTGCTCTGGTATAGGGTGGAAGTGAGGATTTTGCATTATGATTGCTTATAAGTAAATAACACTATAGAGCACTGCACACCAGAACAACTAGACTCAAGAACATTTTTTTCCCCAAAAGCCATCACTCTGCTAAACAAATAATTCCCTCAACACTGTTCAACTGTTTACAAAGTGTGCACTACTATTACTGTTAATCTTCTCATCCCTTCTTATCACCCATCCCCTCCCACTTGTGATTGTAGGACTGTAACTTTGTCGCTTGTATCCTTACGATTTATATTGACTGTTTCCTAGTATTATTTGATTGTTGATTGCAGCCTATGACTATCATTAAGTGTTGTATGTTATGATTCTTGATTCTTAACTAATGTATCTTTTCTTTATGTATACTGAGAGTATTTACACCAAGACAAATTCCTTGTGTGTCCAATCACACTTGGCCAATAAAGTATTCTAAGAACCAGTAAAAGAGGAATGGAAAAATCCATCTCTGTAGATCAGTGTTTTTCAGTCTTGGCAAGTTTAAGATGGGTGGACTACATGCTGCCTTGGGAATTCTGGGAATTGAAGTCCATGCACTTTAAAATTACCGAAGTGGAGAAGCATGGTCTACACTACAGTTTAGGATTTTCCATTCCTGTTTTATTTAGAGTTTGGTGCAATTAAATAAATCAGTTATGGTTTCCTTAACAAATAGTGATTCAAGCGATATGAACCATTACTGGACTTTTTGTAAGAAACTGAAATTAAAAATTGATCTGAGCTTTGATGATTAGATATGGGATTATGGAAATGATGTAGACAAATGTTAATCTTAGAGTAAAAGTTTGATATGTACCAAAGAAAGTTGGAAGTCATTATTTTTTTCAGTTTTCCTTCTCTTTCCTCTTTCTTACACTTTCACTTTTTCTTTCCTAAACCTTTTCTTTTTTTCAAATCTGTTTTTATTTATTTATCCTTTAGCTTTGTATTTTTTTTTTATGTATAAAGGATCAAATACTCAGCCATTATAATTCTACATTCCTTATTTACAGCAACTATATCAAAATTTAAAATGAAATCCACTGGGAACCATCTCATATAAGGCAGGCTCTGAGTCCCTCTAACCAAAAAATATTTATCAGTAGACGAGCAGGGGTGGGATTCTACCAGTTCACGCCTATTATCTAGAACCGGTTGTTAACATTCTAAGCAGTTCGGAGAACCAGTTGTTAGAAGAAATTACTGGCCTAATCCTGTAAGGAAGGCAGGAAGGAAACATTCTGGTGTTGCTTACAAAAACTGCCTCACCATTAACCTTTATTACATTCTTGGCAGGACTAGACTTCCTGTCTCAGGAACTTCTCTGGAGTTTTTCCCCCCCTTTGCTGCTACTTTGCTTGTGTGGAGTGACCATTCAAAGTTACAATGGCACTGAAAAAAGTGACATGACCATTTTTCACACTTACGACTATTGCAGCATCCCCGGTCATGAGAGGCCAGGCAAGGAGATATATGCCTCGATGATATTGAGTTGGCCACGCCCAGCCAATAACATAACCACCAAGCCACGCCCACCAACTAAGCCACATCCACAGAACCAGTTGTTAAAAATTTTGAATCCCACCCCTGTAGAAGAGAATATTTGTAGCTCAGGTTTGAATTGTGGGGTCCTTGGTGCTCTCTGAGTTTGATGGTTTTCTTGCAGATGTTTCATTACCAAACTAGGTAATATCATCAGTATTAGAAAGGAGTGGAGTTTGCTTTTATTTTCATATACTAGTGGCTTATCCTGCTAGAGCTAATCAGTTGCTTCACAGTTTTGACTGGTGCCAGGTCTCTACAGCCTCAGGCAGAGAAGGGCTATTCTGCACCTCAAATGTTCTTTAAAATACAGGGTTTCCCAGCATTCCTTTAGGAACTTCCAACATACAAACTTGTTAGACTTTGCAGCATAAAGTCCAGAAAACACACAGATGACTGATTCATCAGAATCATTAACTTCTTTATAAACATAATAAGAGTAAAGTTTACAATATCATTTGTAGATTCTTTCAACGTAACATAAGCAAAAACAAAAGCAGCAGCAGCTCAGAACAGATATTAGTTTCAGTTTGCAAGCAAGTTAGTTTCTCTTTCACTTTATAGCTGAGCACAGAACAGAGAAAAAACATGCCCAGATTCTTTCACCCCCCCAATTCAGCTCTCATTGGCTGACCTTGTTACTAAGTTCTATTCCAGTTACTAAGTTCTATTAGCTCTAAGTTCATGAATATACTCTGACACTCCTCCCCTCATAACTGGAATAGACATAAATTCAATTACCTTTAATATTCTTCAGATACCTGTATTTGAAGACTCACATTCACAGTTCCCTCCAAATACATGAGAATTCCTTTTTATACCTATCCAATGCAATTGGGTTAGTGCAACAGTGAAACAACTTAGAATGCTAACTACACAAGCTATGTCAGAGGTTTTTTTTCAATTTCTTTTCTTTTTTTTCAAATTTCTTCTCCAACTTATTAGCAAATTTGTTTACCTGTGATACATCCTTTGCAATCAAGCAAAGACCATCCACCAATGCTAATAGTTGACAATCCCCATCTTTTAACTGTCCAGTGTATATGCATCCATCAGCCTTGCAACTCTTGAACCCACGACCTTTTAATGTGTTATCTAGACATACATTCCAATTCCTGGCTGACTGCTTCAGCCCATAAATGGCTTTGTTCAATTTAATACACCATGTTAGGATTTTTACTTTTATATCCTCGTGCTTGAATCATGTAAATTTCTTCCTCTAATTCTGCATTGAGGAATGCAGTGGTTATGTCAAAATGCCAAATTTTATGACCATGTGCCACTGCTAACACTAGTGCCAGTCTGATGCTTTCACTCTTTACAGTTGGCACAAATACTTCATCATAGTGCACATTTTTCATCTGTGAAAACCCCTGTGCCACTAATCTTGCTTTATATTGTACTTCATTATTGGGTAGTACCTTTTTCTAGTATACCCATTTGCATCCTACAGCTTTGCTACCCTGTGGCAAAGTCATAGAGGTGAACATTTCATGGTCTCCCATGGATTTCATTTTCTTGTCCATGGCTTCTTTCCATTTTATTTATTCAAATTTAGGTAATGCCAAAACTTCCTTATACTGTAGTTCCTTGGCTCATACCATACATTATACTTTACTAGCAGAATACCTGTCAGGTGGAATTCTCTTGGTTAATTGTGTTAGATCTGGGAGGATGGTTCAAGAACGGAGGCAAGACTCAGATAGCAACAACAGCTCTTTATTAGTGACTTCAGATCTGAGCAAACTATCCCAGCAGCAGCAGCCCCTTATATAGGGCTGGCTGCGGCTAGGCAGCCAATGAAGGCGATTTGAGTTTGCCGCTCTTGGCAGGGCCAATTGCGGCAGCCCGTTTACTGGCCAATCGCATCAGTCTATGGTGACCAATCACAATCGGCTATTCGTGGGCCAATCAGAGTTGCAGGCTTTCGAGCCTGCTAGTCCGGAACACCCCTCCCCTCTCGGTTCCGTTTAAGGGGTGGAGTAATATAGTCTCACAGGTAGGCAGGTCTTCGCACCTGTCTACTTGACTTACGCAATTCCAATTGTCCATGTTCAAATTCGGGTTCAGATGGACTGCTTGCTGGATCAAACAGGAACGGTGAACCAGTGTCATGGTTAGGGCTCTCCTCTGATGCCCCAGGAGTGATAAGAGTCCTCAGCTTCGTTGTTACTGCTATTTCTCCCCTAGCTCGCTGAACCTGCTTGGCTGCTGCTTCTCAGTGAAGTGTTTGTCTGCCCAGGTTCAACTACAGCTGGTGAGTATTGCAAGCTATGGTGTGGTGATCTCGGTGTTAATTCAGAATAAACAGGTGTTGGTTCTATTTCTGGGCTCGTGGATTCTCCTCCCCCCCTGGTGTCAAAGTTAGGGTCAGGGGTGGACGTTGTGGTCAGTCTGGAGCGTAGCTGGTCAATATGGCATTTCCACACTCTGCCATCCATGGTGAGTAGACGGTAGGAGTGGGGACCCGTGACTTGAGTTACTTGGGCAGGAATCCAGAGGGGATCCCCGAAAATTTGTTTGCAAATACAAGGTCTCCTACCTTAAAGGTACGGTGCTTGCTGCTGGAACCCAGGGGCTTTTCCGGGGTGTAGGCAGGGTGCAAACGGTCTAGAGGCGATCTGAGTTTCCTGGCTATCAGGAGTTCAGCTGGGCTCTTGTTGGTCGTGCTGTTTGGTGTGATGTGTTGCAGGAGCAGCATTCTAGTGACTTTGTCGTGGATGTTACCTTGTTCCATTTTCTGCAGGGTTTTCTTTGTAAACTGAACCATTCGTTCAGCCCTACCATTCGCCTCTGGATGAGCCAGCGATGTGAGTGCGTGTCGGATGCCCCGTTCCGCTAAATACTGTTCAAAGGCTAAGGCAGTAAATTGGGGCCCATTGTCAGAGACCAGGATATCTGGTAGGCCGTGTGTGGCAAAGAGTCTGTTCAGTTTTTTGATGACTGCCTCAGTAGTGGTTGCTTTCATTTTATTGACCTCAAGCCAGTTAGAATACGCATCTACAGTTATTAAGAAAGTGTGGCCTCTCGAAGGTCCCCCAAAGTCAATATGAATGTGAGACCAGGGATCCCTGGGTGTTTCCCATTCTGTTGGTGGAGCTTTTGGTGGGGCTGAGTGGTTTTCCTGGCATCTGTTACAAGAGGCGACCCAGGTTTCGATTTGTTTGTCCATATCTGGCCACCAGGCATAACTTCTTGCCAGCGCTTTCATACGCACGATGCCTGGGTGTCCATCGTGTAGCATTTGCAGGACCTTTTTTTGTAACTTAGTTGGTACAACAACTCGGTCTCCCCACAAAATGCACCCTCTTTATGAAAAAAGTTCTGTTTGTCTGTTTTTAAATGGCGTAAATATTTCCTTAGGGTCATAATCTGGCCATCCCCTCTCCACCCAGCCAAGAACTCATGCCAAACAAGAGTCTCTTTTGGTTTCAAAGGCGATGTCCTGGGCCGTTAGTGGAGGCGAGGGCATTGTCTCTATTTGAAGTACTGGGAGCGTGGGAGCTGGGTCTTCCTGTGGCTCGGGTAGTGGCGAGCGGCTCAATGCATCTGCATGAGGAATAGATTTCCCCAGGTGATACTTTCATTGATAGTCGTAGGCAGCGAGAAATTCCGACCATCGCGTCATTCTGGGGGAGAGAATGTGTGGAGTAGGTTTGTCGCCTGCCAGAATGCCAAGTAGTGGCTTATGATCCATTATAATAGAAAATGGTCTCCCATAAACATATTCATGAAACCTTTTAATTGCAGAGACAATAGCAAGGGCTTCCTTATCTAAATGGCTATAGTTTCTTTCTGTTTTGGATAGAGTTCTTGAAAAAAATGCAATTGGTGCCTCTGAGCCATTTGGTAGGATGTGGCTCAGGATGGCCCCCACCCCAAATGGTGAGGCATCACAAGTAACAGTCAAAGGGAGTGTCTCGTTATATTGAATTAGTACTGCTTTAGAGGTAAGGAGGTCTTTTACTTGCTGGAAGGCGTGTTCCTCCCAACGTCCCCAAATCCAGGAGGCCCTTTTATTGAGTAGTCTATGAAGGGGCTCAGCAACAGTCGCCTTCTGGGGTAGGAAGATGTTATAAAAGTTAATAAGTCCCAGGAAGGCTTGGAGGTCAGTTTTGTTTTTGGGTCTTGGGGCATTTTTGATAGCTGCCAATTTCTTTTCCGTAGGGTGGATTCCTTGTTTGTCAAGGAGGTAGCTGAGAAACTCCACCCTTTCTGTGCAAAGCTGGCACATTTCCTTCTTAACCTTGAGGCCAGCATCTTTAAACCTCTGTAGGACTGTTCTGAGGCGTTTCTCTAATTGACTTTTTGTGGGTGCTGCTATTAATATGTCATCAAAATATGGCACGACCCCTTTTATACCTTGTAATAGTCTCTCCATCAGGCTTTGAAAGATGCCTAGGGCTACGCTTACGCCAAACTGGAGCCTGTTGCATTTGAATGCACCACGATGTGTGACTATAGTTTGGGCTTCTGCAGTCTCGGGATCAACTGGTAGCTGTTGATATGCTTGGGCCAGATCTAATTTTGCGAATATTTTGCCACCCCCAAGTGAATGCAGAAGATGTTGAACAACTGGTACTGGGTAGGCGCTCTGCTGTAGCGCGTGATTGAGGGTGGCCTTGTAGTCACTGCAGATTCTTATGGACCCGTCAGGCTTTATGGGGGTGACAATTGGTGTCTCCCATCGGGCGTGGTCAATGGGTTCTGACATGCCTTGTGCAATTAATTTGTCCAGTTGTTCATCAATTTTGGATTTGAGAGCAAAGGGAACTCGGCGTGGCTTTAGGCGAATGGGTGCAATGTCGGGGTGAAGATTAAATGAAATAGGGCTTTCATTGAACACTTCTCGGAAGTCGTGGATGAGGGCCGCCTCCCAGTCATCGTCTTCAGTATGATGGATGCCAGCCATTCTGATTCCTAATGGCGCAAACCACTGAAGGCCCAATAGACTTGGCCGGTCTCTGTCTACGATGGTGAGTGGTAGAATTGCATTATGTCCCTTGAAAGAGACCTGGAAATGGTGGGTACCTGCGACTGGAATCTGGTTGCCTTGATAGTCTTTCAGAATGAGTCTCTGACTGCTGAGGTCTTGGCGTCGGATGTTGGGAATCTGCTGCTTGAGTGTTTTCCAGGATACCATGGATAATGATGACCCAGAGCCGACTTCCATGACGCATGGTTTATTTTCAATGGTGACCTTTACTCCAATTTTTTAGCATCAAGTGATGAAGTGTGGCCGATGGTGATGGTTTGATGTGCCTCCTATCGTCTGGGTGTGCCGTTAAACCTTTGGGGTCTGCTGTACTGGTTCCACTGGTTGCTAGGGCGGTCCCTCTGTGTGGTGGAGTTGCCATCATTCCTCTTTGGGCTGCTCCCTCTCCGTCTGGGGCTGGAATTTCTCTTGTTTCTGCATACCTTCGCGATGTGCCCTCGTTTCTCGCAAAAATGACACATGGTGTCTAAAAATCTGCATTTGGATCGAGGATGGTTTCCCCCGCATCCGGCGCACTGGTAGTTGGATTTACAACCCCGCTGGTCCTGTTGCTCACGTTCTGACCGGAGTCTGTGGACTTCTTCCTCCTCGCTGTCTTAGGATGACTCGACATCTTCATGATGGGTGGCCGATGTGTACTTGTCTGAAGGTTTCCCAGCATCATTGGTGGGTTGGGGGTTGGTTCCGCTGGTTTGGCGCTTTTGTGCTACTGATTTATGAGTGGCTTCAGCTGCGGTGGCGTCTGCTATGGCATCTGCAAGTGAGATGTCTCCCTTGGCCATGATCTTGCTCTGGACGGTTGGGTCTCTGAGGCCAAGGACTATGTGGTCTCTCATGGCTTCTTCGAGGTTGGCGAAGCCACATAAACTGCCCAGGTTCCTCAAGTCTGCCACAAAATCCCCAACGCTCTCACCTTCACGCTGGTCCCTCTGGTAGAACTCGTGTCTGCGAATGAGAGTTGGTACTGCTGGGGCATAATGGTTGCACAGGATGGGAGCAAGGGTGTCCCAATCCATGGTTTTAACCTCAGCTGGCTTTGCTAAGGCTTTAGCCATCTTAAAAATGGCTGGCCCACAATGCGTTAGAAAAACGGCTCGTTTCTTGCTGGGCGTGGCATCTTTGAGGTTGTTGGACTCTAGGAACATTTGAAATCTGTCCATATATGAGTCCCAGTCCTCGCTAGCTGGATCGAATGGGGCGGGTGGTATAGCGCTGCTGGCCATGTCACCGTCGTTGCGCTCTGTCAGCCACGTGCTCCTTCAGCTAGTTTAAATCAGTAGACTTCGTTGCCTCCGCATCCCATCCTCGTCGCCAGTGTACGATCTGGGAGGATGGTTCAAGAACGGAGGCAAGACTCAGATAGCAACAACAGCTCTTTATTAGTGACTTCAGATCTGAGCAAACTATCCCAGCCGCAGCAGCCCCTTATATAGGGCTGGCTGCGGCTAGGCAGCCAATGAAGGCAATTTGAGTTTGCCTCTCTTGGCAGGGCCAATCGTGGCAGCCCGTTTACTGGCCAATCGCATCAGTCTATGGTGACCAATCACGATTGGCTATTCACGGGCCAATTAGAGTTGCAGGCTTTCAAATTGCATTTTCATTTTAAGTGTTTATTTTTAATTAATTAATTGTAATTATGAAAATATCAGCCATATAGTGTATCATCATTTTTATAGACTTTCATTTTCAAATCCACTTTCAGCTCAGTCTGTCTTGTCTGGTGAAACTTGTTCCTTTTCCATAACATCTTTTAAACGCTGACTATATTGTCAGTCAGTCTTAAAAGTAACTGAATATGTCCACTCCTCGCCCACTTTCTTTGCTTTCTGGTCTTCACCATTCGCTTAAATTTTAGTAACCCATGCTCTGACAGCGAGAGCAATCAACCCATAGAACAGAAGTTGCCTTCAGAAGTTGTGGGAGCTTCATCACTGGAGGCTTTCAAGAAGAGGCTGGACTGCCATTGGTCAGAAATGGTGTACGGTTTCCTGCTTGGGTAAGGTCGGGACTGGACTAGATTCGTTCGTTAATCTGTTAAAATAAGGGGAGGAAACTGGAGCCTATACAGGCTGATCTGGTGCCAGGACAGCTGGGCCTCTCCCTCCTCATGACCCCCCGCCCTTCAAACAGAATCCACTTGACAGGTAGAAATTGGTCCGGGGAAGAAAAGCTGCCTGGATTATTTTAAAATAGCTGAAATTCAGATATTTTTTCTCTTCCCAAATAAAGTTTGGCTGTTGTTTTGGGGTATTTCAGAACATCCAGCTGGACACAACTCTACTTCATCACCCTACACTACACATAGGGACTATTCAGAGGGCTGAAAAAAGTAAATTATGACTGGTCCTCATATTTATGACTGGTCCTCACATTTATGACCACCGCAGCATTCTTAACAACCATGTCACTCATTTCACGACTGAGGTATTTCACTTCACCATGGTGACAAGATAGGTTGTAAAACAGGGGCAAAACTCACTTTGAACAAACATCTCACTTAAGCAACAGAAATATTGGACTCTGTTCTGGTTGTAAGTCAAGGACTAGCTGAATTTTATTTCCTTACACATAAGGACTATTCAGAGGGCTGAAAAAAGTGAATTATGACTGATCCTCACACTTATGACTGGTCCTCACACTTATGACTGGTTGCACTTTTGACCTCACACCTAGCCATGCCCACCTGGACACATGACCACATAGCTATGCCCA
Source organism: Pseudonaja textilis (assembly GCF_049901715.1). Classification (NCBI taxonomy): domain Eukaryota; kingdom Metazoa; phylum Chordata; class Lepidosauria; order Squamata; family Elapidae; genus Pseudonaja; species Pseudonaja textilis. The sequence goes on along the minus strand of NC_141998.1, from coordinate 11,823,215 downwards.
CCCAGTCACATGTTGAAGATGAAGTAGTGTATACTGACACAATTGTATTAACAATAAGGATGTGCCAAGGATCCCTTCCAAGGAATGTTCCACAAAATCTCAGAAATTTAGAAAGCAGCACTAATAATCATTAAAACCCTAAGTTTGTGTGTATTCCAAATAAAACTTGAAAATCTCACTTATCACCAGGGATGGTATAAAATGGCCCGTTCTAACTTAATTCACAACTGAGGATAAGTCTAGACAAAGCAGAATGCAAAGTGACTATTGGAATTATTATTTTGAACAATATCTGAAAACAATAGAACAAAGGAGCTTGATATTTTTTTTAAAAAAATGTTTTCATTGTGGAAGATTACAATTGTTTATTGCGTTATCTGTGTCAATGGCACAAGGAACTCAACAATGACATTTTGAAATTTAGTCCACAGAAAGTCATACAAATCTAGCTATGATAGTTTAGCCAATGGATATTGGCCATCACCAGGAATAGTGATGCCCATGTCCATTATTCTATATGATGTCCATTCCTAATTGTAATATTCAATAACCATTCACCTATTAACTTGGAAGAATTTTCCTGCCCTCCTAGCAGTTTGGAAGCATGCAAATGTGAGTAAATAAATAAGTATCACTTCAATGAGAAGGCAATGGTGAATAGTCATGCTGGCCACATGACCATGGAAGCACCTTCAGACAATGCTGGCCCCCTCAGCTAAGAAATAGAGATGAGCACTGCACATCATGAGACATGATGCCTGCCATGTAAATCCTTTTTCTTTATAATAAAAATACAAAAATACAAAAGCAAATAGGAAAAATAAGGGAGGGAAAAGAGAAGAAAAAACTGTAGAGAAGAAGGAAAAAAGAAAAACCATTGACTTCCGACTCCCTTTGGTTCAGTAGAATAAGAATCTCAACTTTTTACTTTTGCATAGTATATAAACTAGCAATTTCTATAACAACAGATCTATCTAATTAGTAAAACCCAAAATCAAAGTTTCATTTTTTTCCCACTTTGAGCACAAGATCCAGAAGCAGTTTCCAAGTAGAGGCAAAAGTACTTGTGTGTTTTCTTTTATCAAAGTAGTCAATTTAGCCATCTCTGCTAACTCCATTGCAACCATTCATCCACTGTGGGAATCAAAGTGTAGTTCCATTTTTGTGCATTAAGTAATCTTGCTGCTATCAACATATATAACATCGAAGTTCCATTTTTTCTTTCAAGTTTTTTTCCATTAAATTCAAAAGAAATGTTTCTGGTTTTATCTTTATATTCACTTTAAGAATCTTCTGTATTCTCCAATATTTTTTTTTCTTTATCAGATGTCCTCCATAAATGATAAGTCCCTTCTTTACATTTGCATTTCAGTATTCATTTGAAATACCTTTATACATTCTTGAGAGTCAGACATGCCTGGACAGGGAAACTTACCTTTATCTTTATTTCACCAGGATTCCTGAACTTTTCATAACTGTGATAAAAAAAGAGATTCTCCCATGTCTCTATATAGCAAACATAAGCATAACACCACAATTGAGATTCATACTTCTACGATTTTAAGGAAGTATTGGCAAAGAGTTCATGGGAGACTTATATGAATTTAGATAAATTTGAGAGATGAAAGATTGGCTTTTCATCAACTCTACTTTGAATCAATAGATAAAACATTTCTGCTTACTCTGTGTCAAAAAGCAAGTGCTATTTAATGCCCAAAGTCCTAGTGCATTAAATTCCCCAACTAATATAGAGCAGCGGCAGCTTTTCAGTCATTAGTTTCATGTTTTGATAATGAAAGAAGCTAGAATTGAAGGAGGGGGAATGCTAATGTATAAAGGTTTTAGCTACTGTATGCAATTATGTACCAATTTCATTTAACATATTTTTAGATGTGTTATCGTAAATCATAAAGTATCAACTTGATGCTGTGAAATCTTCTCTGCATTCTCTTTTATAAGCATTTCCAATTAATTGAATAGAGATAACAGAAACAGAATGTCATTGAATTTCTTTTTATTTCTAATACAAGGAGGATAGTTTTAACTATGTTTTTTAAAAAAAATACAGTACAATGCTAAAATTGTCCTTCTATTTTCCTGAGATTTTTCCTGCATGAAAAACATTTTTCAGTTCTATTCTTTTTCTCCAGGCATTTTAGGATTTCTTTGACCTCCCTTTTATTTTTTTTATCTTTTTCTTTTCTGATACAAGGTGGTAAATGTCCAATCCTCCATCATTTTACAGCTTTGGTAATTTGTTCCTATTTCCTCTCACACCAAATGCAATGAAACTGTTTCCTGGTCATGCCAAGTTCAATGCAGGTTTGAAGATCTACAGTCACATTATGGATTGCATAAACTTCATTAAATCCAACAACCCCACACTTCCTCCATAATAATAGTTTTGAAATAAACTTCTCCATCCTTTGGGGGAAAGAAAACCTTAAGTTTTCTATCTGCATAAGAATGGTTAAACAAAAGATTGGAACAACATTTTGGTACAGCAATTGTATATTCTTACTTTGGATGGTGTGATGGCGTGATCACAGCTGATGTTGCTTATATATGAATTGTGATCTTTTTTAAAAAATAATATTGCTAGAGGCCAGGAGCAGGTTATAATAATACTTACCAAAGACAATGATTTTCACTTTTTTATTCCCTTTATTTATGAAGGTATTTGTTTGAGATTTAATATGCTATCCACTATTCCCATTCCCGATTCATCTTTTGAAGAGTCTCTATCTGTGTATCTTCTTGGTCCCATTTTAATCTTGGGGAACTGTTCTCTTCTGTTGTGACATTGTGAAAGGAAAGTCATTCTGCTAAGATTTCATAAATCATAGGAAAGCCAAAGTTGCATGCAGTAGCTTTCATCATTGTTTGCTTTGCCTTCCAGTGTTCTGAAGCCCTTTCACTTTGTATTTGGTTCTCACACAAAATAAAACTAGTATGTTGACATCTCAGGCATCATTCCCAGATGGCAATATAGGAAGGGATTATATGGTAGAGGACACCAAATTTGTTAGTTTGATCAGAAGCTTGTCACAATAAACATATACTGTGATCTTGAATCTATTGTATTAATACAGATAATAACCTCAGTCTCCTTCATAATAAAACCTAGTCATCTGTATAAGACTTCAGTTAGGAAAACATATTTTCTGACCATTTGAGATACTCAGCTTTTTCCAAAACTGGCTGACCCCTCCCACCCCACCCCACCCTCTCAGAGTCCCCACGTGGTCCATTTTGGATGCGAGGTAAGTACAGGGTCTGCACAGAGGTTCTGGGAGGGCAAAACATGGGCTTCCTGGATAGCTACCTGTTGGGCATTAAATTAGAAGAGGAACAAGTGATGAAGACAATGATAGCATGAGCAAAAAATTTTGGTTATACAATAGGAATTAGATAAATGGCAGAAGTTGTGGAATAGAAATTATGTTAACAATGTCAACTGCATACAAAGAAAACTTGTATAAGATGTTTTATAGATGGCATTTACCACTGGCAACATTGGCAAGGGTGTTTAAAGATAAATCAGCTAAATGTTGGAAGTGCCAACAAATACCTGGGTCATATCATATATGGTGGACATGTGTAGAAGCTAAAAAGTATTGGACAAAAATACATACATGATTGGAAAAGATGATACAACAGTATATTGACTTATAGCACCTGAAATACTCCTGTTGGGGATCTTTCTGAAACTTACAGTAAAGAGAAAGTATATTTGATTATTTATGTATTAACTGCAGCTAGAATTGTATTTGCTCAAAATTGGAAAAGCGAAAAGATTCCTACTGATGAAAATGTGATTAGAAAAATATGCAGGAATATGCAGGATATGCAGGAATGAATAGATTAACACTTGCAATGAAAGAAAAGGAGCAAACTGAATATTATAAGATATGGGAACTATTTTATTGATGGCTTTGAGAAAAAATAAGAAAGCTAGAAATAGCTAATAGATTAGTGAAATATAACAAATAAGTTTATAGAATTAAACATGTTAAGAAGAGCAGTATTATAGTAATAGAGATATTATGTATATTAATAAGATAAGAATAGATAATTAATACCAAAGTAATTATGTAAATTTTAATTGTTATTGCACATAGTATTGTATCGAGATGACATACCATTAAATGGAAGTTGAATTTTTTGCACCTTAAATAAAAAAAAAATTACAAAAAATTTGTCCTTTTTATCTTCGGCCACCAGAAATGTCATCTGGCCAGGTGCAGGGTTTTTAGGTAGCCAAAGTGCTCCACTTGCTTTGAGTCATGAGGACACGGAGCTGTAAGCGGTGGGCATGTACAATTTGGAGCCTTTCCATCTTTGAGGGTGAGTACCTTAAATAAAATTTAAAAAAATACAAAAAAATGGGATTCAACTTTTTTTACTACCGGTTCTGTGGGTGTGGCTTGGTGGGCATGGCAGGGGAAGGATACTGTGAAATCTCCAGTCAGAGGTGGTATTTGCTGGTTCACTGAACTACTTAAAATTTCCACTACCGGTTCTTCAGAACTGGTCAGTACCTGCTGAATACCACCTCTGGTTAGTATTCCTGGGTTGTCTCTGTATTATGGGTTGGCCACCAGCTCATCTTTTAGGCTTTGGGTCATTCCTCTTCCATCTGTGGTTCCTCTCGACTTGGTAGTCGAGTTATGGCCTGTGAGGCAGGTTGGGAGGGGGGATCATTTTAGGAATCACCTCTTCATGCTTGCTATGGTACTGCGGTCTACACAACAAAGCATCCACTAAAGTGTTCTTAATTCCTGGGATGTACTTCAGCTCAAAGTTGAATCATTTGAAATATTGTGCCCAATGGACCTGCTTTGGGGAGAGCTTTCAGTTTTTGTTTCAGTGCCTTTTTGTTACCAGTGCATACTACAAAAGGTGCATCACTGCCCTCAAGGAAGTGTCTTCAAGTTAGCAGGGCCCACCTGATCACATAAACCTCTTTCCTCCTACACCACCCACCTTTGTTCAGTGTCAGTCAGTTTTTTGGAGGTATAAGTGCCTGTAAATTTCCCTCTGCATTTCTTTGGAGGAGAACGGCTGTGATGGCCACATTGCTGGTGTTGGTTTGGATTATAAAGTGTTCTGGGTCAGGCTGTTTGATGATTTGCTCCTCGGCGAACAGCCTTTTCAATTCCTCAAAAGCCCACTGACGTTTCAGGGTCTACTCTAGAGGCTGACTTGGTTGTGGTTGTTGAGGCCCTCCCCCCAAGCAGCTTGGTGATGGGCAGGGTGATTTTAGCAAATAAGGGGATAAATTGTCGGTAGAAGTTTGTATGTTCTGACCAAGGCTTATTGAGACACTAGCAAACACATGTTAGCCCCCAAACCCTTTTTTCTTTATTTCATTGGCTGTGAATTTTAGTCATTTACATCCCGTAATAAGTCTCAAAGAGTTTGTAAATAGTCCTATGGAAGTCTGCCAAAGTCCTTCAGGATAAGTCTGATAAGCACGCACCTTTATCTTCCTTGAAATGCTGCCAATGACTAAATTTCCAATTAGTTATACAAGGCCAAATGGAGCACAAATTCAACACAGAGCTTCAGGTTTCAAACCGACCAGTACAAACAAAGTTGCTTCCTGCAAAGGCTCATGTCCCTTTGCTCCTCCTTTATGTCTTATGAGAGGGCCAATCACCTCCAAGCTTTACTCTCGAGTCACCCCTTTTATTTTAACTGTTCTTGCCTTCTAGCAGCTCTGTGCACACGTGCACTGGGAACAGGCTCGCCTTGTTCCTCTGCTTTGCTGCTTTCAGATTCTGGAGGCTCTGGAGTCAACACATAACTCCAAGATGGCCCTGGCCCTATCTCTGTATTTGATGCAAGACACTTGTCTGAGTCCTCCCCAGACTCACAGACTGGCCCATATTCCTCCACACTGTCCGACTCTGCTGCTGTCTCTGCAGGCTGCCAGTGGACCACAACATCCCGAACCCCAGGAAGCTTTGCAGCTATTTTCACATACATGGGGATTGCCAGTCTAGAATGGCTTTCACTTTATCCGGGTCCATCTCTATGCCCTCACTCAACACCTGATAGCCCAAGTAATCCAGATGGGTGTTGTGGAACTCGCATTTCAACCATTTTTCATATAGTTTAGCCACAAGCAGTTTCTCCAACAGTTGCTGCACTAACTTCACATGTTCCTCTAAGGTTTCTGTGAAGATAAGAATGTTTATCAAGTACACAAGGACTCCTTTATATAGGCGCTCTTGTAGCATCTCATTTATCAGTTGCATGAATACTGCAGGGGCTCCTTGCAGCCCAAATGGCACCACCTTGAATTGGAAGCTCCCTAAAGGGCAGTTAAAGGTGGTTTTCCACTTACCTCCTTCTTTGATCCATACCTGGTAGTATGCCTCTTGCAGATCTAGTTTGGTGAATACTCTCCCCTTGGCCAGGTGGGCCAGTATGTCTTTCATGAGGGGAAGTGGGTAGGTATTCTCCATGCAAATGGTATTTATTCCCCTAAAGTCCATGCAAAGCCTCCCTGACCTGTCTTTTTCTCCTTGAAAAGGACTGGGGCAGCTACTCTGGACTTAGTAGGCTGGATAAAGCCACAGGCCAGATTAGTGTCAATGTACTCTCTCAATTCTTTCATCTCTTTTGGGGTCATGGAGTACATCTTTGGCTTAGTGGAAGGGATACTCTCTTGCTGAAGCCACCTGGATGAAGAGTTGGAAGGTGAAAGCAGATAAGCTGGGGAAGCGGTTCCATGAAGAGTATCCCCAAAAGCCAAAGGGGCCTCCTAGGGCCAGCTATCAGTTGGAATGCCTCTGACTCACCAGAGAACTATTCTATTTTGTCTACCAAATTCCCTCTATTACTCCTCACTTCATCTCCACACTGCGTCAGCCCAAAATCCAGCTATGGGCCTGACACTTCTTTTATTCTTCAATAAATTTATTTTAGAACTTTACCATATAGCTTTCATTTATTTTTTATTTCAATATGGTGGAAAACTGACCTATCATTTCTCAGTAATCATGTCAGAGAGCCATTAAAAAGGACTTAAACTTCAGATTTCCCCCAGCTGTTTTAAGAGATGCTTTTCTATTTCAAACTATTGATTGAAATTGGATTGTTAAGAGTTTTCTTTCTCCAGACTTCAAAACTTTCCTTAGTTATTTTTAATTATTTTATTTTATTTTATTCATTCAGTTTAGAAGCTGCCTGACTTGCAATGATGCTGGGTGGTTAGATACAGACACAGATACAGATTAACAGAGTTGGAAGGGACCTTGTAGATCATGTAGTCCAAGCAGGAGAACCTACACCATTTCTGACAGATGGCAGTCGAGTCTCTTCTTGAAAGCTCCCAATGATGAAGTTCCTACAACTTCTGAAGGCGAGCTGTTCCATCGGTTGATAGTTCTCACTGTCAGAAAATTTCTCCTTATTTCCAGGTTGAATCTCTCCTTGTTCAGTTTCCATCCATTATTTCTTGTCTGGCCTTTGAGTGCTTTGGAAAATAGCCTGACCCTCTCCTCTTTCTGGGAGCCCCTCAAATAGTGGAACACTGCTATAATATCAGTGTTTACAATTTAAAAAGTAAGAAAAACACAACACAATAATGGGGAGAAAGATTTGGAGCCATAAGTGGCCAAAGACAGATGTATAAACAAACTTCCCATTCAACAGGCATCAACTTGCTCCATAACATGGAGAACATGTCTCCAGTAGCCTCTGCAACATCATCAGGATGAGAACCACCTAGATTTCTAGTGAGATATTGCAACAGAGAAAGCACACTACTTGGTTCCAATTATATGAGAATGCTGGTTTTATCATTTAATTCTGCTTTTAACATACATGCATGCACATATGCCCAAAGTATTTGTTGTGGTCCGCTGGTGGCCTGTGGAGCTGACAGCAGAGTCAGACAGTGAGGAGGAACATGGGCCAGTTCTGGAGTCTGGGAAGGGATCAGATGAGGGATCTGCATTCGACACAGAGATGGGGCCAGGGCCATCTGAGAGTTATGTGCAGACTTTGGAGCCTCCAGAATCTGACATCAGCGAGGCAGAGGAACAGGGGTAGCCTGTTCCCAGTGCGTGCTTGTGCAGAGCTACCAGAAGGCAAGAACAGTTGAGACAAAAGGGGTGATTCGGGAGTAAGGCTTGGAGATGATTGGCCCCTCCCATAAGACATAAAGGAGGAGCAAAGGGACATGATCATTTGCAGGAAGCAACTTTGTTCATTCTGGTTGGTTTAAAATCTGAAGCTCTGTGTTGACTTTGTAGCTAATTGGCAATTTAGTCGTTGGCAGTATTTCAAGGGAAATAAAGGTGGGTGCTTATCAGCCTTATCCTGAAAGACTGTAGCAGATCTCTGTTGGACTATTCATAAATTGTTTGGGACACATTACGGGGTATGAATACATATAATTCACAGCCGTTCAAATAAAAAAAAAAGGTTTTTGGGAACAGCATGTGATTGTTACTGTCTCAGGAAGCCTTGGTCAGAACAGTATCACGATGTGCAAGAACAGATAACATGTGGCTTTCCAGATGTTTCTGAACAATATATATCAGAGATCCCAACTATAGCCAATGTTACGAGGTTCTGAAAACTGTATTCAGTTATTGTTGCTTTTCAGACACACAGTGAATAGCTACTATACCATGAAGATGCAGAGCTATATTTTGAACTTTGTATGTGTTCTCAGTGTCTATCTAATGAAAAAAGAATCCCTTTGTCTCTTTAAATTATTGAAAGAAGGGACAGTAAATGAATAGAACAAAGACAGAAATTTTGGCAAAGTAATAGAGCAGCAGGGATGAAAAAGAAGCTTTGATATAGGCAAACATTTATAAATAAAGAAGAATGTGTAGCAGCCCACAATTAAACTGAACAATTAATGGATTGTATTCAGTCTAAACCATCTCTATTTTACAGTCCATCTGGAACTCTGCACCTCTGTATATTTGTGATATTAATTCTGACATTTAATTGAGACCTATCTTCCATCTTCATCAGGAATAAGAGGAGAAATATACAGAATTTTTTATCCAGTTGGTCGATATCTGAAGAGTGAAAAATAACTAGCAATCAACATATAAAATCTACTTTTCATGTAATCTTTTACATATCATTCTCTTAATTCCATTGAAAGTCACTCTATTTGCTCACCCATCTTTTGATTAGAATCCATTCTTAATGAATTTGTCTTTTGTATGGCTAAGCTGGATATCTAAAATATTCTGCATCCTTTTCAAATAAAAAAAAACCTTAGATATCAGTTGTATGAGTTTTAATTCCCTCCCATGGACAATATCATCTATATTTTTCCACAATATTTTATTTTACCTTGATGTTCGCTTAATTTTCAAAGTCCTCTTAATGTTCAGTTTAGAGTAAATGATGTTTTCTCAAGAAATCTGCAGATCAGAAAAAGGAGCACTTACTTGAAAAAGAAATTAGAGCACAAAGTGATAATCAGAAATAAACCAAATGGATAGTCCCATCAACTTTGGACTCTGTACTTGCTTTAGCTCTAACAATCTTGGTTATAAATGCAATTTCAATAGGGGGTTTTAAAAATGTAGCTGTCTCCTGTCCTACCCTTATAAATAGAATTAGTCTCTAGCTGTCAAAATCACTTCTCCAATAGCTTCCTTGACTCCTTGATTATTTCTTACCAGCTCTCAAGTAAGGTTGAAATAGAAGGCAAGTTTGTCAAGTTTGTCAAGTTGCCACAAGTTGTATTTTCTTTCTCCCAGCCCCAAAACTCCATGTCTATTTCTATAGTGAATTATTTCAGCTATAGAATAAAATACGTCCTAGGAATGCCAAGAATTTAGGATCAACTCTTATAACACAGAATTAATTAAGGAAACAACTGACAAATATCAGAGTTCTACAACTGTCTCTACCTGTTAATTCCTTATAACATATTTATCCTATTGGTTGAAATTCTCATTTTTAAAGTTCTGTAGAACTTCTGTAGAGTAATTCTAAATTAGCCTCTTTTGAAAGCTATAGGTAGCAATAATCAATTTTTTATTACAAAGAATGTACCATTTTCTATTAAATTTGCTAATTATAGAAAGATAATCAGATGAGCTAATAAATAACAGAATATAGGAGAGGTGAGAGGTAAGAACAGGTGTGGGTGGGTGGAGCCAGCCTGAGGTGGTATTTGCCGGTTCTCCAAACCAGTCAAAATTTTTGATACCGGTACACCAGAACCGGTCAGAAACAGCTGAATACCACCTCTGATCACGTGACATATTGTGACTTTTTCCCCTTCACTAAACCAGGTGAGGGAGTGGCCAGCACAAGATGCATCTAGCTGTGAGTTTGACAGTTCTGCTCTAGAACATCATACCCCACAAGGTTGGCCCATCTCTGCTCACTTTTCAGTAAGTCTTAATGTTTGGTTTCCCACACATAGAGCTTGAGAGAGTAACTGAGTCCATATTGTTGGTCAATTTTGTCTTTGGAAGCCAATTGCCCAGAATGGTACTAGCGGATGGCCAGCTGTATATATATTCTTTTAAATAAATAATTAAACTGAAATCCATTATATTGTCCAATTCCTTAGGGTCTTAAAAATTCTTTGTGGACATCTGCCCAGTTCTCCTCAAGCTGTGATTAGTCTCTTGAGTTTGGACAAAAATAATAATAATGATATTTTGAGTGACAATTGAAAACTTGCTGATTGTCCACATGCAACACTCAGCTTACATTCCAAGTCTGAAGGAAACTTTTGAGAAACAATGAGGCTTGATTTGCAGTACAATTGACCATTGCAAGCTGGGTATACATTTGTATTCAAAACTAGTTCAGTACAAACATGGGCGTGATCACAATGCAACCATTTATAATGAAGCAAAACAGTATGAAGAATGTAATCCCAAATCAAGCCATTGTACAAGTTTAAGTCTGTGACTAATGGCTACGGCATCTCCTAATGAAAACCTTCCTCAAAGATGTTGCAAAGAATACATTCAAATGTTCAGGCTATCAGCTGATGATGATGAGCAATTAGCGTAAGAAAACAATGAAATTTTATTACAATCTCCTGCAAATAAGGATGAATCTGTGCATTCATGTGTGACCTTTTGGTCTTGTCTCTGGAAATGGCATTGCCAGAATAAAGTCAGTCGAAGGACAAAAAGAGGGTGATAATAATGACCATGAATTAATATTAAAAACTGGAGGAAGATCGTGATTAATTACAAGCTATGCAAATGAAAACATTCTAGTCTACTAACTATCTTAATTATTTTCCCAGTTCTGATCTGAATCTTGGGTAATGAAACTCTCTCATCTTTGGCAGTAGGAAAAAATAGATAAAAAGGAAGAATCAGTTATGACTCAGAAGAAGGGGAAAACATATAAAACTTTAGAGATGTGCAATCTAGAAGAGATCCAAGTCTTTGTTTTCTTTTCTTTTCATGCAGTTCATTTATCCCCCACTGATAAGTTCTATAAAAGGCTTAATGGCAAAATGGGTTCTATAGATTCTGCTTTTTTTTAAAGTGCTAGCAATATTTCTGAATGTGCTGCTGAATAGATCCCTAATTGCACAAGCCCATGGAAAGCACTGCAAATTACTTGATCTTCTACTGATGATTCATGTTATTTCTGAAGATGATAAAGGTGGATGAACTAAACCAATTTGAAGTATTTGGTGGGCACAGCTATTAACTGAGACTTACAGGGTAATACCTAAATGGGGCTTTATTTTATTTATTTATTTTTTAAAAAGAAAGAGACAAATAGCAGGGCATAGGTGTGGATATTTTTTTCCAACATAAGAAACTGTTAAAATGCTTAAATTAGCAGCTTGTTGACTGTGTTGTATTGATCTGCATGATAATAGTATGATAGAAGGAAAAATGAATTAAAAAATGGACAGCTCCTATTAACCCAGAAAACTTATTGTGCTTTGAAATAATAGGTTTCTCGTCCAACCGCCGCTCAGGCAGGAAACCCTATACTATTTCATACAATGGGTATCCAATCTCTTTTTAAAAATCCCCAGTGTTGGAGTACTTGCAACTTCTGGAGGCAAGTTGTTACACTGATCAATTATTCTGTCAGGAAATTCCTCCTTACTTCTAGGTTGGATCTCTCCTTGATTAGTTTCCATCCATTACTTCTTGTCTTGCCTTCATAGGTGCTTTGGACAATAGGTTGCTTCCCCCTTCTTTTGGCAGCCCCTTAGATACTTAAATAATGATGCTCAATATATGCCTCCCATTAAAATCTATTTTTCAAATTATTATTTTTTTAAATTTTATGTATGTATATAGTGTATACATATTCATAGAGAAAATCTACCTTAAGTCACTTAGTGTCAGTAATGACTTGGTGGCACATCATTGTTATATACATATATTCTACACATACACTTAGATATGTATGTGTGCATGATATATCTATTACATTAAGAATCAAAATGGAGGACCTACATTGTTATCAGCCTAGCTTCTTCTTTGATTCCCATGTGCTTTATTAAAATTCTCCATCATTGTTGAGGGCACAACAGTGGATTGATTTGGTTTGATTTGACACCACTGCATCATCCAACTCTTGAGCCCTGTATAATTTTAGACCAGTTTGTTTGTAATTTTTGGATAGGTGTAAATGAATCCCTGTTTTATTGTATAACAGATTGTCCAGAGGGAAGACATGAAACCAGAATGATTGTCTGAGCAAAAGGCAACATTTTTTTCAACAGAAGTGCTGCTCCAAATAAATGGACCAAAGAATCAAACATAATCACACAACTGGAGGATTTTGGCAATTAAAGTCTACATATCCAAAGATTGGTCAGATTGCAGGAGACTGAATCACTGGACCAGATTCTTTCTTCCCACACTCATAACTTCATAAAGAAATCATCCCTCTTTTTCCAAATTATGTGGGTTTCTTTGTTGTGATAAGGATGTGTCAATATAACCTGGCTCTCCATACTGAAGCTATACCTACATCTATGGCGAACAGAACAGAATAACAGAGCTGGAAGACCTTGGAAGTCTTCTAGTCCAATCCCCTGCTCAAGCAAGAAACCTTATACATTTCATGTTTGTCCAATCTCTTCTTAAAAACCTCCCTCTTGTCTTAAAAACCTTAAAAATGAAACAATGCAGTATGAACAGCTGGTTCCTTAATATCATTTGAAATAAATAAATGAATTAATTAATTAAAACCTCCTCCTTCTTTGCTCCTCCTGCCTAGCACACATTTCATCTCTATCTCAAACTGCCTCACAAATGAATTATACAGCAGAGCTCCTTAAAGTTCAACCCATATTGTATGGCAGATGTTCCAATACTATTAATTCAGGAGCTCCATACAGAGTTCCTATTGTTAGCTTTTCCCCTTGAGGCAATTTATGGCCTGCTCCTGTTACACAGTATCATATTACAGCCGCATATATGCAAAGGATGCATTAACTTCATCTCTGACTTCCTTGACATTTTTTCTTCAAACCTTTTATATATTCACAATTTTTTCTTCTTTATAAATTCCTGTTTGCTTCAAGGTAATCATTTTACAAGCTCCTAATTTTTATTCTTTCTACCACTATTCTCTATTTTAAAAATGGCATTAGAAAAAAGAGGTTGAGAAATAAAAAATTCCCAGGATGCTAAGAATTCAAGACTCACAAATAAACTTCATGTTAAATTAAAGTTCAGAAATGCTTTTGGACCAATGTGTTTATCTTTTGTACCTAATTTGTAACTTACCCTTTAAGCTATATATCACTTTTCGATTTGGTTTGGGTTCTGTTTGGGTTCCATTTGCTTCCCCCCCTCAATTACAACCAATTTTTGAGATGTGCCATTCAATATCTGTCCACCCAATATGGTTTATACATTCAGGGTCTAAGCACATTTCTCCCTGAATAACATTTGCTTTTAAAAAAAATGCTATTCTTTTCTCTTAATTTAATTTTCCAGTCAATTTCTTTTTCGGATTTAAGGAAAGCTTTTTTCATATACTATAAAATGCTACACAGATTAGAGAGTTGTAGAGGGAAAAGCTCTTTAAAATAAATATATGTGGATTTGGGTTTATAAAGCCGTGGTGGCACAATGGTTATAATGCAGTTTTGCAGGCTAGTTCTGTTCACTGCCAAGACTTCAATCCTGACCGAGGTTGGCTGAACCTTCCATCCTTTCAAGGCCAGCAAAATGAAGATCCATATTGCTGGGGCAATATGCTGACTATTTAAACCACTTAGAGCAGGAGTGTCAAAGCCCATAGGCTAGATGCATCATGTGCAGACATAGCCGACCCCCACTCCAGAAAAAAAAAGTCACAAAATGTCACATGATGGCAACGCAAGGTTGGGCGAACTAGTTAATTTTATGGTCAGTTCGGTGAATCAGAAAATCCCACCCCTGGCTGGCCCTGCCCTGCCCATCCCTCCCCTACTCTTCCAGGAGTTCCCATGTGGCCTGTTTTGGATCCCAGGGCTCACACAGAGGCTTGGGGAGGGCAAAAATGGGTCTCCCAGAGGTTCTGGGAGGATAAAAACAGGCCTGTTTCTGGCCTCCGGAGATCCTCTGGAGCCCAAGGAGGCTGTTTTCACCCTCCCAGAGGTTTGAGGAAACCCTCCAGAGCCTGAGGAGGGCAAAAAACAGGCTTCCCAGAAGTTTTGGAAGGCTGAAAACAGGCCTGTTTCCAGCCTCCAGAGAGTCTCTGGAGCCTGGGGAGAGCAAAAAGGGCCCCCTTCCCCACCATAGTGCAGGAGACTGACTATGCCATGACCACCATGGCCACGCCCACCCAGCAACTGGGGAGAGAACTGGTTGCTAAATTTTTTGAAGCCCATCCCTGCATGTTGGCCACTTGAGCACAGAAAATGTTTTTAGACAATGCTGGCTTTCTTGACCAAGAAAGAGAGGTGAACACCATGCCTAGAATTGGATATGACTGAACAGGAACTTTTATTACTTTTATTTCCAACATTCAGGCTATGATTGATATGTCTTATATAATAAAAAATTCACTAGCAGGTTTTATTTTGCCTAGCCTTCCTTACTTTTGTTATAGTTCAATGATTCTCATTGAACTCAACAATTCTCAACTGCGGTCCACAGAGGAAGTCTGTAATATAATCACGGGGGTGGTGGTGTCTATGAAGGTTTGAAGAAATATTATGATTTCAATCTTGAGTTAAGTCTTGGTGGTCCATGGCCATGGTCCATGGCCACAAAAGGTATTTAAAGGGGGTCATGGTGAAGAAAAGGTTGAGAACCACATGTATAATTGACTGGGTTAATAATTTATTTATTTACCAGGATTAGAAAATATATGTGATAGATACTATACATTCTCTGATCTTCATTTGATGAAAATGTTTTAATAAGCATAGTTGGCTATATAAGATTCAGAAATAAAGAAATGAAGATGGTAAACTAACTTGAGAAAAAACAAGCAGAATCTTTACTATTTTATTTTATTTTGCCATCTGGATCATTTATCCCTTACTAGTAGTTAACACTTTTTGTTTTAGTTCCTCTATGGATAGGATTATTATACATGTAAAAAAAAAAAGAAGAAGAATGGTGGCAATCAATCCAAGCTTTAATATGGAACCTTCATGGAACCCAGAAATGAAGGAACTGGAAGTCAGCTTAGGCTTTTTTAAAAATAATCATAGTTCAGTAAATCATAGTCCTCTATGTAAGGAGATTCTCAGCCATCTAGGTCATGGTTGTCCCAAAGGTGCTTTTTCAAAAGGCAACTGAACTTTTTTTTTCTTTGAAGACATTTCTCATCCAAGAAACTTCTTCAGATCTACTGACCCATTTCTTAAACACCTATTGAATTGTTGTAACATGGAATGCTGAGTCAGTCCTTGGTTTGATCAACCTGGGCGACAAGTGGATCAAACTTAACTCCTCTGATCTTGGATTTTCCTCTTCTTTACTTCCTCTTTTACTGCTTCAGGTGCTAATGTAGACAGAAAGTTTTGACTCTTGTTCTTCTGGTGTCCTCAACTATTTGAACTCCTCTGATCACAGGTGTTAACCTTACAAGAAATCTCCACTATTTTCCAGAATTACTGCTGAATATAAACCTTATAAGCTGAGAACAATCAGACATTGTACTGTACAAGCTATATATTATATCATTTTTAAGAACCTCTGATAAGTTTAAATTCAGGCTTTTTCTCAGAAGCTCTTTGTATGACTATGATCATTACTTTCTAGTCCCATCCATCATCAACCACAAACATCTAGATCAGCCATTAAGTTTGAAATGTAATACTGTGCTCTCTAGTTGATTTCAAGAATGATAATATCCCATCCATTTTCTAGAAAATTATAGTGCTTTGCAGAAACACATTAAACTATCAAATCTTTCTCATTACAGATTTCTCACAAGGCTTTTCATTTCAAATGAGCTTTGAGCCCACCTAAATCTCTAATGGAACTGCCTCCTTTCCCCTCTGCATGAAATGAGATGTGCAGCTTCATTGCAGTAATTTGAAACTGAGCCAATTGAGTGATGTTTGGTGGTGCAGGATCCATTATAGAAAGCTAAGAAGAAGAATTTAATATTACAATGGGATATGTTTAGCTAAGAATTGGGAAGTCTTCACATACTATCCAATACTTGACACTATGTTTAATATTTGTATTTCTCCATACTCTGGGAAGACTGTTAACAGAGTAACAGATTAACAAAGTTTGAAGTGACCTTGGAGGTCTTCTAGTCCAACCCCTGCTCAAACAGGAAACCATATACTATTTCAGTCAAATAGTTGTCCAATTTCTCCTTAAAAACTTCCAGTGTTGGAGTACTCACAGCTTCTGGAGGCAAATCATTCTACTGATTGTTGTGTCAGGAAACTTCTCCTTAGTTCTAGGTTGGTTCTCTCCTTGATTAGATTGCATCCATTACTTCTTTATTGGCCATGAATTTTCATGAAGTGATCTCTGGGTATAATCCCTGGATATAAATTATGCGAATGAATATAAAAAGAAGAAGCCTTGGTCTGTTTGTCAGTTAAATAGGAATAGTGACATATTTTGCAAAACATCTGAAGGGAAACTAATTTTCTATTCAAGCCTGTGGTTTCTGTATGTTTGTGGGTCTAATAAAGGATAATAGTTTTAGCTCAGGGTTCAAATGGGGAGCCCTTGGTTGTTTTCTTGCAGACATTTTTGTAGACTAGCACTGATGTTACCTTGTTTGGATATGAAACATCTGCAAAAAAAACAGCCAAACAGAGAGCACCATGGACCCATCATTTGCTTCTTGTCCTGCCTTCAGGTGCTCTGAAGAATAGGTTGACCCCCCCCCCCTTCTTCTTTGTGGCAGCCCCTCAAATATTGGGACACTGCTGTAAAGACTATGCCTAGTCTTTGTTTTCATTAAACTAGACAAACTCAATTCCTACTTTATATGTTAGTTCTTTATATGTTCTAAACTTCAGTGCCTTAAGCATCTTCATTGCTCTTCTCTGCAACATCTTTTTATATCATGGTGATCAAAACTGGATGCAATATTCCAAGTGTGATCTTACCAAGGCATTATAAAGTGGTATTAACACTTGTCTTACTTATCACTTAAGTATGTGGATTTACTGGCTATTTCTTCAGACAGGATTTATAGCCAAGTAACAATGGGAGTAAAGAAAATGCATATGTTTTGTCCTGGCAAGACATTATACACTCTTGATGAAGTGAATAATCTGTTTAATATGCAGAGATATTCAAATGCAAGAAGGTCCAAACTGGCAAAGCAGGTTGATTTATATTTCTTTTAAATACTGCTTGTGTTAGAGCTGTTAACTTTACTGCTGAATGGTGACAACTATTTCTGAAATTTGCATTTATGGAACCATTATCATTTTGCAAGGAAGAAAAATGTCCATGTATAGTTCCCTCAAGTCTATGAAAATTTACAAGTTGAACACATCTTGGCATTTCATCTCAGTAATTCAGAGCAGGAGAAATGCAGATGCTTGGGGGGAGGGTCCAGAAGGAGGAGGAGAAGCACACAAAAAATACAGTTTTGGACACTGGATTTACTCCTTTAAATGATGTGGGAAGTTTCCCATAATGAAACTGAAGATCAAATTATAATGTGTAGGAAGAAAAACCCATCTGATTCCATTCCAAACCAAGAGAAAGGTGCTGGAAATAAAATGGAGGCTGATTGGAAAGGAGGATTCTGTTTACTGATAAACTGAACCACAGCATGCAGTTCTGGGACAGCTGACAAATTAGCTTGATGAGTATAAGAATTTTTATACAGTTTACACTATTTTGTAATTTTGAGGTTTGCTTTGTGTGCTTTTATTATTTGATTACTTTTAGTTGTTTCTGTAAGGCTCGTGATTGGTCCTAATTATTACTTTCTTGGTCCTAATCTTGTCAGGCATGTGTAATTGATTTTATCCTGTTATCTATTGCCTCTAACCCACCTTTCTTTATGGACCGGTATTGTTTCCATTTTTCTCAATGAATGGGGTTAAGGACATGTTCCGTCCTTAATGCCATCACTTGGAGGTGAAGGTTTGTGAATAGGCTGGCCCAGTGTTTCTGGAGACTGTTTTATTATGCAGGAAATTGGGACTGCCTTCTGTCTTTAAGAGCATATTTCTCCATTTCTCCTTTGGGGAAATATAATATTCTACTTCTTTTAATATTACCCCCAATATTTCATTCTCTATGGTGGGGGTGGAAGTGTAATTACTTCTTACAAATGGATTGAGGGAACTGTTCATACTGGTTGTGAACTTATGATTTGATAAAATCTCCAATAAATGATACAGGGATGCTTAGAACCTGGAGCTTTTTCTAAGAGAGTTTTCAGGTAGTCCTGGTGTATTGTTCTATTCATATAAGCCCCCTTTTCTTCTGTTTTGACTTGGTAAACAAAATGCTTCTTGCATGTCATATGCATTCACCATGCAATCATTGGGGCTTATTTTTTGTAGTACTTTATCAATGCACTGTACAAAGTTAGCACTCACCCTTCTCCTAGAAAAATGAAATATTCTAGAAAATATTAAAAAGGCAGAATATTATACTTCCCTGGATGAGAAAAGGAGAAACATGCTCTTGGAAAGCAGCCCCCACCTTTGTTAGTAGTCCCACAAAGACAAAAGACATCTTATCTACAACACAAAAGATCCTCAGCTCCAGGGTGATGGGATTGACCCTCACCCAGATCCAAACAAGGACAAAGCCATTAAGCCATAGTAGGAATTGCCCATTACATCACCCAGCAAGATTCAACCAGCTTGGGACTCAAGACAACCTACAAAGTTACCCCTGCATGGCCCCATGGGAGTCTGACAACCAATCAGGATACATCTCTCGCCACAAGATCAGGAAGCAAGTTCAAAGCCCAACAGAGGTTATAAATCTCTCTCCCTCTCTTAACTATGTGCTTTTTTTTTTTGCCCAAGACCTTGAATCATGTGGTGCTGCTGTCCACCATTAAACCATCTTTCCAACAATCTCCATGTTTCCAGTGTCTTTCTTCCCAATTGGAACTGAACCCAGATGGACATTTCTTCCAACAGCACAAAAATGCAGCAGCCCTGCTTTGGAGAAGAAATTCCAGAGGGAATGCAAAAGTGCAGCATTCCTTCAAGTATATCTAGGAATATTATCTTACATACTTTCATACCAACCTTTTCCATATTATTTACAATGTATTGACTTATAATGGTCCTTCAAAGTTGAGACAGGAGATTTTCTACAGATGCCTGCCCCATGCAAAGTTTGTACTCTGCCATTCAACTATGGTCCTTAGACAAAGAGGATTTTATATTCACTGGCATGTATTTTCACTGAGCCAGTAGAATCAAAGTAGGGTTTTTAGAACCTTAGTGAAGGATTTCAACATGAATAACAAACACTTTAAAATAAAAGTGAACAAAAAATCACCCTCCAAAGCCAAGGCAGGAACAACTTATCAGGGATTGGAATTGAGGTTCTTCTTGATAAATAGGGACAATGAAGGATACAAAACAGGTAAGTCCGGTTTGATTCCTGATAATATCATAGACTCATCCACACTGTAGTCAATATTCCACAAGTGATTTGCCATTGCTTTCTCTCAGGATCATCACCACCATCATCATCATCTCCCCATCCTCTTCCTCCTCCACTCTCTCTACCCTAGATGCTATAACTGTGCTCAAATCACTTTTAGAATTATGTATCAAATATATGATCAGAAAGAAAATGAGGAATTATAGATCACTGGACAGGGGATTGCACACTGTATATTTCTTAGGTCACTCTGTAACAAAAATGCCACATACCAATCAGGAATCATAATATTCTCCTTTTCTTTGACAGATACTGTAAAAGCAAATTCTCTCCTGTTAAATTGTAGAGAGAAAAGTATAAAAATCTATGCCTAGCACTTTTGCAAAGTTAAAAAAGAAAAATAAGAAACATAATGTTGGAAGGAAAATCCATCTGGTTCTGTTCCAAACTGGGAGAAAGACGCTGAAAAAACATTGAGGCTTATTTATTTTATTTGTAAAGTAAAAACATTGTTATGAATACATGGATACATATAAGAAAAATAAAAAATATATAAAAGAAACAATAGGACAGGGACAGTAGGCACGTTTGTGCACTTATGCATGCCCCTTACAGACCTCTTAGGAAAGGGGAGAGGTCAATAGTAGACAGTCTAAGGTTAAAGTTTTTGGGGTTTGGGGAAAAAAAACACAGAGTCAGATAGAGTATTCCAGACATTGACCACTCTGTTGCTGAAGTCGTATTTCCTGCAATCCAGTTTGGTGCGATTAACCTTGAGTTTGTATCTATTGTTTGCTCTCGTATTGTTATGGTTGAAGCTGAAGTATTCATTGACAGGTAGGACATTGCAATGTATGATTGGTGCACAGAACCAAAGACACCATGCAGTTCTGGGTCAGCTGAACAAATGGCTGAATGAGTGGATGGATCTTTATAGTTTTTATAGCTTTTAAGTTTGGGGTTTGTGCAATATGGGCTTTGTGTTCTGAAAGGGTGTTGGGTTATTCTTATTATGGCTGATGGCTATGCCCTGTGTTAGATTTTTGGGTGAAGGGCTGCTCTAATCCTATCACTCTGCTTTTGTTAGCTGTTGAAATTGCTGTAAGGGTTTTGAAGTATCCTGTCTTGAATAGACTTCTGCCACCAGTATTTGCTTTGCTTATGAATGGAGCTGCCTAGATAGTTGGCTTCCTCTTTCAATAAACTCATTATCTCCTTAAATGCTAGCACCTGCAGTTAGCTACTTCTTACAATGTTTTCTTTAGGTGGTTGGCTGGAATGTGGAATGGGCTTCAGGCAGTTTTTTTTATTAGCGTTTTGATCTTTTGGCTTTTCTCAGGCTTTTCCTTATGGTTAATATTTTATTTGGGATTGTGTGTGTGTGTGTGTGTGTGTGTGTGTCTGTGTGTGTGTGATATTTCTTCTTACAATGCTTAGAAGGGGATGAGCTGGATTCCTTAGCTGGACCCTTTTATATAATTCCAAAAATAATGCTACAGAGATACATGTACTCTTCAGTCAAACTGTTCATTTACAGTTATGCCTTGATGATTCAAATTGCTTATTTGGTAAGCTGCACAGGAAGTGAGTTTACATAACTCAAAAAAGGCCAACAAGAAAATGAAAAATAGTAATATTTATGCCAGGTTTCAAACCAATGATTTATTTATTTCTAGTATGCTAATGTAGCACCCTGACTAATAATTTTGCAGCAGAAATTAGATAGCTAAAGGATCATGGAATGAGGTGAAGGAGGTTGACTCAAATGCAGAGGATTATCAAGAAGAATATAATACACAAACTTGATAGAAACATTTCAGTTGGCCCAAATCAAAAACCTCAAACTTGAGAAGGAAAACAAGAGCAGTTGGCTGGGCGTGAATAGAAGATTTAAGTTCTTGTCCTCCAGAAATACCTAGTGGCTTGTGGCCACAATGGAGTAATCTTGCAATATGATTATGACGTTTGAGACCTAATATTGACTCAAAAGTTAGCTGCATGTGATTGATCTTATATTACATCTATCTGGATCAAGAAGTGAAATAATGTTTCACTTTTTCTATGCTATTGTGCTGTCTTCTCTTTCTACCAGTTGCCTGCAACTATAATGTATATGTCTGGGTATATATACTGTTGAAAGGCTGGAAAATGCCTTTCTTCTGAGGATTCGATTTTCCTGCTGGGAGGGCTCCAGTGCAAGGACACAGACAACTGCTTGGAAGCTGGTTTATTTTTCAGGAAGGCAAGAGAGAGCAAGAAGTCTGCGTTCCTGGGGCTAGCCATCTTTGTATAATAAACCCCTGATTTTTATACCTTTTCTCCTTTTGTGTGTGTGTGCTTGTGTTTGTATTTCTTAATGTTTTAAATCCTGTCAGGGGTTGTCTTCATTTCCGCCAGAGGGTAAACTCCGCGGGGTGGTTTGATTGGATTATCAGTTTCATCCTAATGTTTTCTTATATTTGTTTTGTGGCAATCTCCTGTCTGCTATGGAATTTATTTCGTGTCTTTTGTCTATTTGTTTTGCTGATTTGGCATGACCTGTTGTTTGTAAGGGATTTCTTTTTCTTGTTTCCCTAGCTTTCTTAATTACTTGGCTTTTGTCAGGGGGCTTCTTTCAATACCTTTTATTAAATCTCTTTTCCTATGCAAGTTTGTTTTATGGTTGGCCTGATGTTCCCTTTGGGCTTATCCTGCTTGGGTGTCACCACTGTCCTCATGAAGTTCCCTTTCCACAATCCTTCATTTTTTTTTTAAGAGGGTGGTCTCTGATTGAATGTCTGGGTATACTTGGTATTTGTGATCAATCTGGATCATTATCATGGCTGCCTGTCTCCCCTTTAATTTTCTCTTCTGAGAGGGAATACAGGCCTTTAGGCAGCTAAGGCAGGGTGGTATGCATCGATAGAGGCAACACATGAGGGCTCCAAAGACACAAATGGTGACCGTGGTTGTTATAAGGATTTTGAGCCAATGGAAATCTGGCATCCATGAGAACAGCCATGAAAAGTCCAGGAATGACTTTGCCAATCCAGGTACCCCTACCAAAGGATATTGCCAATGAGATGTATTCTGTTTTTGTGGGAAGGGAGACTTTGGAATCACAGTCTGAGTCTAGGGTTTGGAAGGCTCTCCTGTGTTGTCTCTGTAAGGATGGCATAAGCATGGTTAACCTTCCCAAGGTGCAGGGGCCATTTGTGGCATTTGCAGGAAGGTATGAGTAGGCTTTTAAGCCACAAAGGAAAAACCATCCTGGTGGGAGCTTCAGGTAACTATATGAAAATGATATGGTCTCTGTATAGTTGCATTTTAGTTCTGTGTTGCTAAGACTGGTGCATTCTGTGACCCTAGGTGTGCTGCACCCAGTGACATGATTTCCCTCCTGCTAAGCAAAAGTTAGTGGTGTTGAGTATTTCTCTTGCTAAACATTCCCATATGTTTTCCTTTCTCTGGGATAAGCTTTGGTTCCAGGAACGCAGTTGCTTGTGTTACAAATGTTACAATTATTACAGAAAATAATAATACATAGTGTATATTGCATTTCATGTTTCCCATTGCTAGGTTCCTTTTCTTCCCTTCCTCCCACCCTCCTCTTTTTTTTTTTAAATAGCAATGTAAAAAAAATGTAAAAGGTCAAGTATCACCCGGGAGTCCAGTTTTGTGTAATGCAACATTTGCACTTGGTTCCTCACAGTGGTGTGGTTCAACAGTGTTGAAGAATGCTGCAAGCGTCCATTGATCTGTGGTTCCGATCTTTCTTGAGTTTGATGGGTGGGATTGATTGTGGTGGAGTTTGGCTATGGTCTATGACTGCTGGCTTTGCATGTGTCCAATGTAGCCAAGGGTCTCATTCTGCAAACCTTTATGGTGGTGTGTGTAGTCAGTAAAACTTGGTAGGGTCCTTTCCACCTGGGTTGTAGAGGGGAGGTTCTAGTGAAGAACTTGATCCACACCCAATCTCCTGGCTCATATGGATGCAGGGCTTCTTCCAGGGGTAAGGTCTGTGTCAGTGCACTCTGGGTCTAGAGGGTCTGTAGTCTCTTTTGAAGGGCTGTAAGATAAGAAGAGAGAACCCTATCCCCCCCTATCTAAGCAAAGGGAATGAGGATCTAGGCTGAGAATGAGGATCCTAGTAGGGTATGTGGGGGGGTGACCTAAAAGGATCTCAAAGGGGGGAAATACCTATATCTTGTCTTGGTCTGGTTCTGATATAAAAGAGGGCAATTGGGAGCACTTGTGGCAAGGAGAGGTGTGTCTCCTGATAGAGTTTGCCCAATAGGGTCTTCACCTCTTTGTTTCCTCTCTCCATGTCTTCTTTAAGTAGCCCCACTTCTGATGCATCCCAGCCCCATAAGGAGGATGGCAGGCTTTTTAAATCTTCATGAAGCCCTGTCTTGCTGGTTATCAGCATGATTGTCTTGTGTGTGCCTTTTCCTGGGATTTCCAATTGCAGCCCCTGTTTGCCACATGTTATGGTAGCTCCCATTTTACATAGGAGATCCATTCCTAGTAGAGACAGTGGGGACTGGGGGCAAATAGTAAGTGCATGGTCTACTGTGAACGGTCCTAGTTCTACTGGTATGTTGTGGGTAAATTTTACAGGGATTATTCCCCCCCTCCCATTATGCTATCCCGAGCCCCTTCAGCCACTGAAGCTTTATATGGTGGTTCAGTAATGAGGAGGTGGCTCCAGTATCAACTAAGCAATTGTATTTCTTTCCTCCTATCAGAATGGTTAAGATGGGTTCCCCTTCTGGGCCATTTTTTTAGGGGGATAGCCAGCCCGTTAAAGGTAGCCATGAATTCAGTGCTTTCATTGTCATGTTCTAGTCAAGAAGCGGGTAAATCTTGTTCTCTCCTTTGCTCCCATTGATGTCTATTGTTATTATTTATTGTAGGAAAGGGAGCGCTGGGTGGTGCCTGGTGACTGAAACTTTGTTGCTCAGTGTAATGGACTGGATTATTGGCTGGCCTCATGTTCCTAGGTGGTGGGTGATACCGGTTGCAGGAGGGGTGTTGCCTATATTGCCTGCTGAAATGACCTTCCTGTCTGCACCTATAACAATGCTGACATTTGCCTTGTGACCATCCTGCTTTATCGCAATACCAGCATTCTTTTGAATTATAGGGGGTTTTACCTGGCATTTGTCTGGCATCATGTTTCATTACAGCAAACATTTTAAAGTCTTCCTGTCTTTCTATTCGTCTCTTTCTATCTTTTTCTTCCTCTTTCAATTTGTCTCTTTGATCATAGACTCTTTGATCATTAGCAATCCTGCGCAACTCTGCTATGTCTAAGGTTGGCCAGTTAGACATGAAGTGGTGGAAATGTTCTTTAATATCTAAGGTGGACTGATCCACGAAGGCTGAAGCTAAAATCCTTTGGTCCTTCAGGCAGCTTAGGTCTAGGTGGGCATATGCAGTGCAGACCCAAAAGGCATCAGGGTTTTCCTTTTCCCTTTGTGTGTGTGTGTGTGTGTGTGTGTGTTTTTTTTGAAATTCAGACTAAAAGTTTTTTTTTTCTTATTTCCTCTAGAGCTTCTAGTAAATTATCTTTTGCTCTAGTGTATTCGTCCCATTGATTGGTATCATTGTAGTCCCAGTCAGGGTGATGTACTGGCCCTGCGATGTGGGCTGGGGCTGCCTGACCAGGGATAGTTGGTGGTTTGGCTATTTGGTCTTTTTTTTTTTTTCAAACATTTTTAATAGTTCATCTTTCATTAGAAAGACTTGTAACAGCTGAGTCATGTCACCCCAGGATGGATTATGGCTGTCTATGATAGATTTCAGGGTTTGAATAACCATTTGAGGATCAGCCCTGAAAGCTGGGGTATCCTTTTTCCAGATGACTAGGTCAGAGGCAGAGAAGGGAGTGTGGGTAAAAACATATTCTAGTTGTCTAGAATATGCCTGGCACTATTTCTGCCTGGCACTGGCTTGCTTAAAAGGGGAGCCATAATCCGTGCCTCAGTATTCCCTTCCCTGAAATGGGTTTCAGGCTTTTCCTTATTTTTTTCTCGGTCAGGTCTTTGGTCCTAACAATTTCACCCCAGCAGTACCAATAGGGTATTTGGCTGGGCTTAACGCATGTTCTAAGTGCTTTCAGGGTTTTATAATCTAAAGTACCGCTATCAGGCCAAATTTGTCTACCCATGTCATCTCGCAATAAAGCCCACTTTTTGCAAATTCTTTTTGCTTCCTTTTTATTCATTCCAGTTAGGACAGGCACTTGCCTTTCATCCCAAGCCTCAAGTAATTTATCCAAGGGGGTCTCTTCCATTGCCCTCGAGCTACAACTTCCCATATTCCCTACCTGATGTGGGGATTACTTTGGTTTAGCCGGGCTCCCGCCATCAATTTTCAGACAAAAAAGGTCTGGAAAGGACTCCGATTTTCCCTACACACGGAGTACGAGCCCCTTTCTCGTAGGGAAACTCCGCCGTCAGTTTTAAGACCCCCCCTAAAAAACGGGGATCTTGGAGGAGCGTCTGCCCCCTAGCAGCCCTGTACGGGCCCCTTCCTACACTCCGCTGTCAGTTTTCAGATCTCCCTTAAAGGTGGGGATCTGGAAGGACCTGCTCTGCTTTGTAAGGCAAACTATTTCCAATTTTGTTTGCCAGCAGCCGGTACGGGCCCCTTCTAAATGCACAGGGCTTTACTTGCGGGATGCACTGGGACTATTTATTCTGCTTTCTATTTATTTCCCAACACTAGTTCCTTTCTCAGCCCACTCGGTTTTTCTTACATCCTTCAGAAGGACTCACACTCTGTGATCACCCCTTGCATTCCCAAATCCAGCCGGTCATGGCTTGTTGGAGCTAGCAGCTGGCTGGGGTGTGGCTGGCAATCACAGAGGAGGTGAGGTCCCACTGTTTCCGCAGAGAAAACCCACAATCACACACCTGGTACACTCACACTTCCATTCCCCTCCCTAGTAAGATTATAAATTTGAAGCAGTACTCACCTGCTTTCAAGCAGTTGTTGAGCAGAAAAGCCCAAGGACTCCCTTTACTACCGTTATGCCTTCTGGGCTGGGTCCGTGGATTTTTTCCCTGGACAAAGAAGGTCCATGCCGGCTGGGTTTGGATCCGCGGGCCCAGTCCGGTGGCAGGGTTGGCTGGAAAACCTTCATGGTCGCCAATTGTTGAAAGGCTGGAAAATGCCTTTCTTCTGAGGATTCGATTTTCCTGCTGGGAGGGCTCCAGTGCAAGGACACAGACAACTGCTTGGAAGCTGGTTTATTTTTCAGGAAGGCAAGAGAGAGCAAAAAGTCTGCGTTCCTGGGGCTAGCCATCTTTGTATAATAAACCCCTAATTTTTATACCTTTTCTCCTTTTGTGTGTGTGTGCTTGTGTTTGTATTTCTTAATGTTTTAAATCCTGTCAGGGGTTGTCTTCATTTCCGCCAGAGAGTAAACTCCGCGGGGTGGTTTGATTGGATTATCAGTTTTATCTTAATGTTTCCTTATATTTGTTTTGTGGCAATCTCCTGTCTGCTATGGAATTTATTTCGTGTCTTTTGTCTATTTGTTTTGCTGATTTGGCATGACCTGTTGTTTGTAAGGGATTTCTTTTTCTTGTTTCCCTAGCTTTCTTAATTACTTGGCTTTTGTCTAGGGGGCTTCTTTCAATACCTTTTATTAAATCTCTTTTCCTATGCAAGTTTGTTTTATGGCTGGCCTGATGTTCCCTTTGGGCTTTTCCTGCTTGGGTGTCACCACTGTCCTCATGAAGTTCCCTTTCCACAATACCAATATTCACAGAGAAATATGCATATATATGGGAGAAAGAGGGAGAAAGAGATTGAGAATGCTCAGGGGTTTCCATCACCTTTGTAGTTGGAAGTAGGAATGAAAACAATAGCTACTATTTAACAAAACAGTAAGGCTAGACCTGACAGGAATCACACTTCCATTCAAAAGCACACAATAGGAAGATTAATGCATTTTAAATACACTCCCAACTGTCTTGTCAGTAACAAATTAGACGTGTCACATTCTCCAAACAGATTTAGCAAGAGCATTAACGATGTTAATGATCTGTGATCTCAGTAGGAGAAAATCTTAGCTCTAGTCCCTGACAAACAGTGAAGCCCCTTTCCTGAAGATTGTCTGCAGGAATGAATTGCATGAAAGCAATGCCCAAGCACATTTTTTCACATTTCTTTTTTTAATGTACTGTATTGATATCCTGTCTCATTTCCTGATGACTCCAACTTGCTTGAAGGA
The DNA here is from genome assembly GCF_049901715.1 of Pseudonaja textilis. Lineage (NCBI taxonomy): Eukaryota > Metazoa > Chordata > Lepidosauria > Squamata > Elapidae > Pseudonaja > Pseudonaja textilis. Next base: position 11,794,985 of record NC_141998.1, on the reverse strand, counting down.
GTTTCAGTCTGAGGTTACAATTAATTGGAAAAATACAGAGGTCTAGAAAACAATAAGACTCTCAATGCAAATTTTCCTAGATTTTTTTATTCCATGGTCCCCTTCTGTATAGTTGTTACTTTAAGCCAATGTTTCTCAATCTTGACCACTTTAAGCCACATGGAATTCCCCAGCAGCGATGCTTGAAGCAATAGAAGCAGAAATGGGAGCAGTGACAGCTTCTCATTACTTTCACCCCCACTCCTCAAAATATTGACACAGCTAAGACTCAGTGGGATAGGACAAGCAGCATAAACTCTAGAGAGTTGAATAAATACATTAAGGGCCACTAAATACACTAACAGCCATTAATAAACTCTGCGAATGATATACCTCATTGTATGCTAATCACTATACACAAAGCAGGAAGCCACATAATTCATGCAAACAAGCTAACTTCACTGCTAACATGGGTGCCCCTTGCCCACATCCTCTTATTTTTGTTGGTGACCTCAATCCACCTCTTAAAAATTTGACCCTAAATAAATGTACATCTGAACCCATATATGCAACCCTGTAAATGCCATTACTACACTGGGACTGGATCTATTAGTAACTAACAACACTACACTCAATAACTGCCTCAACTTCCTCTTCTGCAACAGCTCAAACTCAAGATACAGCCTACAAATACAAGAACCCTTTTCAAACAGTGACCACAGTATGATTGACTTTTGTCTCAATTTTACGCCCTCACAAAGAGGATCATAATGATGCATCCCCAAAATACAACTTCAAAAAAGCCAACTATGATCTCATAGATGCTGATCTATCATCTCTTGATTGGCACATTCTGTTCTCTAGCTGTAATACTACTGAAGACCGTTATAATGTATTCTTATTTGAACTTGAAAGAGTCATTAAACTATATGCACCATTAGTAACCCCCAAAAATGAAAAAACAAAAAAACCCAAATTACCCATAACAATAAGGAAACTTCAATTAAAAAAAAGATTGCTATGGCGTAAAAACAAAATTAGCTACATAGCAAACTTTAAAAACCAATACAACACCTTATGCTGACATATAAAGACAGAATGCACAAATTACCACTGCAAGCAAGAGGAAAATCTCCTACATACAAAATCTACCCGCGCCTTCGATAATTCTGTAAACACCAAACTTAAAGACTCAAGAACTATCCCACCCCTAAAAAGGACCAAATGGGAAAGACTGCAACAATGAAGTCATTAAGGCCAATCTCTTCAACACATTCTTCAGTTCAGTCTTGGTAAACAGCAATGGTTCATGCCCCACATTTCCTCTTTGTACCACAACTAACTGTAATGACCTACTACATATTGACTTTACAGAAGATAATGTAGAAAAGGCACTATGTAACCTAAAACCATCCCTATCTATTGGCCCCAATGGATTATGTGCATACTTCTTAAAAAAGCTCTCCTCTGCCAAAGCAGAACCCCTAAGCATTATATATGAGATATCATTCAGAACCAGCTCTTTACCAAACCTATGGTCCTTAGCTATGGTCATCCCTATCTTCAAAAAAGGTGACCCCAGCCTGGTTGAAAACTACAGACCAATCTCACTGTGTTGTGTCATGTGCAAAGTCATGGAATCAATCATTAACCAATTCATCATCCTCCACTTAGAGTCAAACAACCTACTCTCCAAAAAACAATTTGGTTTCAGGAAAAAATTGTCCTGCAATCTTCAACTCTTATACTGCAAAAACATATGCAGGGTACTTGACCAGGCTAAAGCTTGACCAGGATAAACTTGACCAGGGTAAAGCTATAGACACAATTTATATAGACTTCTGCAGAGCCTTTGATTCAGTGGTACAAGACAAACTACTGTTAAAACTAAACTCTTATGGCATTTCTGGATCCCTTCATAACTGGATTACTGTGTTCCTGTCAAACAAGCAACAAATAGACCTGGGGGGAGGGATTTGGGATGACATTCAATATGTAATCTTCACATGTTTTGAATCAGAACTTGCCTTGGTTTTGCTGCTATCACTTTAAACTTATTTCAAATTTAGTACCTCTTCTCTAATTCAATGGAGTTGGGAGTTTCTTTCTTGAGTTTTAGACAGAGGCAGGCCTGACAAGTACAATTACTCAGATAAACATATGTTTCTACAAAAAACTACTTCTTTCAATTAAGATATTCTTAAACCCTATCCCAATTTCTTGTAGAGTATAGATCTGAGAACTAGAATTATTTTCCAAGTCAAATGATAGACCAAAATAGTACTGATATTAAACAGATCCCAGAAATCAACTTCCCTCTCTATTCCTACAACCAATTAATGGTTACATGTCTTGATTTAAGTCCATTTAATGATATCAGTAAAATAAAGTAACACATTAATGATACATAGATAATAACATTAATAGATTACTACCTATTCCTTCATCAATCAATTACATTAGGGCAATGATGCAGATTTATTTATAGAGAATGAAGGATGAATCATTCAAACTGAAGACAGTTTGGTAATTAATTCAACAAAACAAACATACTAATTACTAAAAGTAATAAAACTTTACATTACATTAAAAGATCTAATAGGTTTTCTAAGAGGATTCTATTACATTTAGTGCAATGGAAATGTGTTATTTATAAAAGTGAACTTTGACAAATGTCAATAGCTTGGTATTTACTTTAGAAAATTAGAAACCATAAGGAAAGAAAACCTTTTAAAAAGCATGTTTGAAGATTCTTTCATTAGTAAATTTAATTGCATGATCTTAATTGCATCGATAAGATGTGAGTCAGGGTGTGCAGGGTGATTTCTAAAAAAAGTTATCAAGGAATATAATTTGTCTGAGGGGGGTGTTCTGTCTTCATTCTGTCCTCATTTGGATATTTAAAAAGCACAGCTGAGAAGTAAAACCATCTAAAAGGATTCCTTAAATGGACATAGATTTTGACTGGAGAACTGTAAAAACTCCAAATTTTTACAACCCACAGATTTTGCTCTTCTTACAGACACTCAGAGATCCAATTTGATGCAAGTTTGTTTCTGAAACAATGAATTAAAATCCTACATTCTTTCATTTCTTATCTGCAAGTGTTTCATAGGCTGAAATTTACGAACACTGAGTTCCTTCTCTTCATTAATGTTAGGTCAGGTGGGGTGGAAACAGGGGTGGGATTCTACCAGTTCGCACCTTCCGGTTCGCACCTACCAGTTCGCTAGAACCGGTTGTTAACATTCTAAGCAGTTGGGAGAACCGGTTGTTAGAAGAAATTACTGGCCTAACCCTGTAAGGAAGGTAGGAAGGAAACTGTTGTGGAGCGGCGGAATAACCTGAGGCAAACACAGAGCGAACTTCAGCTTTTACTTTATTGTAACAATAAAGGGTTGCCGTGGCTGCTGTGCTAACAAGGCAGCCAGCTGGCGGACAATAGCTGATGCCGTTTGACAGCTCCCTTTTATAGCTGGCTGTCAAATGGCATCAGCCAATAGGAACGGTCTGTGTTCCCGCTGGAAACACGGACCAGAGTGAAGACTTCAGCTCAGTCTTTTCCGAATGCCACACTCCTTTCCCCCAGAACAGAGCATGCGTAGTCCTTCAGATAACTTGGGCGCTTGCGCAGGTGGCCAGATCTTCTAAGTCCTGACAAAGCTGCTGCTGAAAGAAACTTTTCTGCTTGCTGGGCAACTTCTGGTGCCAACGAAGCTGGTGTCTCAGCTTCAGGTGTTTCTGGGCAAAGGACAGATGGCTGTTCAGGTAGGCTTGCATTCCTGTCAGATCTGAGGTAAGTTTCTTTGGGCGCCAGCGGTCTCTCTGTTGCAGGAACGTCTTGAGAGCCATCTGCAGACGCACTCCAATGCCTTCTAAGCTGATCGATATGGTGGCACCAGATATGCCCATCTTGCAGTTGGACCCTGTAAGACTTAGGACCAGTTACTGCCACAATTTGCCCAGGGATCCACAAAGGGTGTCCCGCATAGTTCCGGGCATAGACCTGGTCATTCTCAACGAACTCCCTTGCCTGGCTTTTTGACCCTAGGGGTGTGACTGGGGCATAATGCGGATGGAGTGTGTCTAGGGTAGTCCTCAGATTTCTACCCATGAGAAGTTCAGCTGGAGACCTATTAGTGGTGGCACAGGGAGTTGTGTGCTGGGTCAGGAGATACTTAGTGAGCCTAGAGTGCCAATATATAGGCCCAAACCTTGCCAGGGCCTCCTTAACTGAACTGACTGCCCTTTCAGCCAGGCCATTACTGGCAGGATGAAAAGGAGCTGTAAGTGTATGCCTTATTCCTAGGTTGGCTAGGAAAACCTCAAACTCACAGGAAGTAAACTGGGGGCCATTATCAGACACGATGGTTATCAGTAGCAAATATCCTTGATAGAGCCTTAGTGACAGCTTCTGAAGTTGTGGTGGTCATCAAGGTCAGTTCTACCCATTTAGAAAAAGAATCAACCATCACCAGGAATGTACGCCCATGAATGGGGCCAGCCAGATCAATATGCACCTGGGATCAAGGGGCCACAGAATCTTCCCACCTGCCTGGAGTGGATGTGGGTGGAGCAGGTCTGGTAGCTTGGCATGGCTGATAAGCATTCACCCAACTTGTAATCTGAGCATCCATGCCTGGCCACCATACATAACTGCGAGTCAGGGCCTTCATCCTGACAATGCCAGGATGGCCCTCAAGCAGGACCTTTAAAACTGAGTCTTGCAACTTGGAAGGGATAACTATCCTTGTTCTCCAAAGTAAACAGCCTTGCAAAGAAGATAGTTCTTGCTGGCAAATTTTGAAAGGCATGAATTTGGGGACATAAGGAATTGCTGGCCACCCCCTTCCCACCCAGTCAAGAACTTGGGTGATTACCTTGTCCCTGGAAGAGTAGGCAGTGATATCGAGGGCAGTGACGGGGAGTTTGAGATCACTGATCTGGAAAACAGCATTAGTTGGTGCAGGATCCTCCACAGGAACAGGCAGGGGGCAGCAACTAAGAGCATCAGCATGGCATAGACTCTTGCCAGGTCAATGAACCAGTGTATAGGAATAGGCAGCCAGAAATAAGGTCCACCTGGTCATTCTTGGAGACAAAATCTGAGGAGTTTGTCTCTCGCCAGACAGAAGGCCTAACAGAGGCTTGTGATCCGTGATCAACTCGAAATAGTGTCCGTATAGAAACTCATGGAATTTTTTGACAGAAGCAACTGCAGCCAAAGCCTCCTTGTCAATTTGGCTGTAGTTGCGCTCAGCTGGGGAAAAAATTCTGGAGAAAAAGGCAATGGGTGCCTCAGAACTGTTAGGCAGTCTATGACTTAAAACAGCACCTATGCCAAAAGGAGAAGCATCTGCTGCTAAAACTAAAGGTAAATGTTCATTAAATTGTATCAGGACAGCATTGGATGTAAGTAATGATTTGACAGCATGGAAGGCATGGGCTTCCCTAGGTCCCCAATGCCAGGGGGATTGCTTGTCCAAGAGTCTGTGTAGAGGCTCTGCAATGGAAGTTTTATGAGGCAAAAATGAAGCATACAAGTTAAGAAGTCCTAAAAAGGCCTGGAGCTCAGTTTTGTTAGTTGGCGTGGGTGCCTCGTGAATAGACCTTACTTTGGATTTGATTGGGTGAATACCAGAGGTGTCAATTTTGTATCCCAAAAATTCTACCTGTGGGGTGGCAATAGTGCACTTGTCTTTCTTTAACTTAAGACCATGCTGTCTGAAATGATCGAGGATTCCTCTGACTCTTTGCAGTAACTGAGGCTTGTCAGGGGCAGATATTAAAATGTCATCAAAATACGAAATTACGCCCAGTAATCATTGAAGAAGTCTTTCCACTAAGGATTGGAAAATTCCTGGGGCTACACTTATGCCAAATTGGAGGCGCCTACATTTGAAAGCGCCCCTGTGCATTACAATAGATTGTAGTTCAGCGGCTGTGTCATCAACAGGGAACTGTTGATAGGCCTGTGACATGTCTAATTGAGCAAAAATGGTTCCTGGCTCAAAAGAATGTAGTAGGTGCTGGATAACAGGGACTGGATAGCCGCTGATTTGTAAATATTTGTTCAATGACGTCTTCTAATCCACGCAATTCTTATGCTCCCGTCTTTTTTCAGGGGTGTCACTATTGGGGTTTCCCATTTTGCGAAGTCCACAGGCTCTGATACACCTTGTTTAATTAATTTGTCAAGCTCCATGTCTAATTTGGGGTGGATTGCAAAAGGTACCCTTCGAGGCTTTAAATGGATTGGTACTGCCTGAGGGTCCAAGTTGAAAGATATTGGGGTTCCTGAATAATAGCGCAGCCCCTCGCTGAGCACATCAGCATAGTCATTAAACAAGGTGTCCACTTCAGTATTTGTAATAGAGTGGATTCCGTTTATATGGAGGCCAAGGGCAGGGAACCAGTCTAACCCCAACAGTCTAGGGAAGGCACCATCCACTACCACTAAAGGCAAGTGACTTTTAAAATTTTGAAATTGTACAAAAAGCTTGCCTTTTCTGATGACTGGGGTGGTTCTGCCTTGGTAGTCGTGTAGGGTTAACTGGCAGTCATGAAGCTTCTTCTTAGCCATTCTGGGAAGTAGTTATTTCAAGGTGCTCCATGAGATGATGGACAGTGCTGAGCCTGTGTCAACCTCCATCTTGCAAGGTTTTCCTTTTATAGAAACAAAAACACTAATTTTGTTAGAGCCTTTGTTAGTCAGCTTGGCTTGATAGCAGGTACAACAGTCTCCAACTTGTTTTTGGAAATGTTGGGTTGTCTGAGGCTTTTGGGCAAAAGTCTTTCCTGCTTGACAGATCCTGGCTAAATGACCCTTCCTTTGGCATTTTAGACAAATGGCATTCCTGAACTTGCAGGATGTCCTGAGGTGGTTTCCCCCACAGCTTAGACAAATGGGCTGATTCCGTGGAGGTAGATTGGGGTTTGGCCTGTTTTCCCCTTGACTGTTATTTTTTCTGCCTGAGACGATTTACATCATTAGCCTCTTCATAGCCTTCTTTTGAGGAGGCTTCATCGTAATAGATGGCTGAGCTGCCCTGGCTGATTGGATTTTCCCGAATTTCTGCTGCTGAAAGTGCTGATAGTTCAGCAGCTTGAGACTCTTCAATTGCTAATTTAAGGGTTAAATCCCTTTTAGCCAATAGACGCCTTTGTAGCCTTAAATCCCTGACTCCACAAACTAGTTGGTCTAATAACATGTCTTCCAGATAGTCTCTAAAACCACAATGCAAGGCAGCTGTTCATAGGGCAGCCATGTACCTACTAATAGTCTCTCCCTCAGCCTGAATCCGTCTTCTAAAAGCATGACACCTGGCAATTTGGAATGGCTTAGGGGAATAGTGGTTGGAAAGAATTTCCTGCAATTCTTCCCATGGAACAACCTTAATTGAACGTGGAGCCAATAATGCCGTAGCAGTGTCAAACACTGTGGCTCTGCAAAAACTTAAAAAGTAGGACTTTTTCCTATGGTCGGAAATGTCAGCAAGGTCTATGGCATCTAGGAAACAGTCAAATCGGTTTCTGTAGGACTCTCATGTTTCCGCTGTCAGTCTGAAAGGCAGGAATTCAGGGTTCGAAGTCATCTCGACTCAGCAGTGCTGGATCTTTTGAGGAAAGTTGAAATTTGCGCTCGCGGATAGTGACAGTAGCTCTTAAAGTGACATTCAGCTCAGTAGTGACTTTGGCTCTTTTTGTAGTGACTTTGCTCAGCGATTCTTTGCCCGGTTGCCTCTTATAGGTATCCCATCCTTGTTGCCAGTGTTGTGGAGTGGCGGAATAACTTGAGGCAAACACGGAGCGAACTTCAGCTTTTACTTTCTTGTAACAATAAAGGGTTGCCGCAGCTGCCGCGCTAACAAGGCAGCCAGCTGGCGGACAACAGCTGATGCCGTTTGACAGCTCACTTTTATAGCCAGCTGTCAAACGGCATCAGCCAATAGGAACAGTCCGTGTTCTCACTGGAAACATGGACCGGAGTGAAGACTTCAGCTCATTCTTTTCCGAATGCCACAGAAACATTGGGGGGGTTGCTTACAGAAACTGCCTCTCCGTTAACCCTGGCAGGACTAGACTTCCTGTTTCAGGAACTTCTCTGGAATTTTTTTCCCCTCCTTTGCTGGTACTTTGCTTGTGTGGAGTGACCATTCAAAGTTACAATGGCTCTGAAAAAAGTGACTTATGACCCTTTTTCATACTTACGATTGTTGCAGCATCCCCACAGTCATGAGAGGCCAGGCAAGGAGATGCGTGCCTCGATGTGAGTGATATTGAGTTGGCCATGCCCAGCCAATAATATGACCACCAAGCCATGTCCACCCAGTCACATGACCACCAAGCCACACCCACCACCCAAGCCACGCCCACAGAACCTGTTGTTAAAAATTTGAATCCAACCCTTGGGTGGAAACCCTGAGGCCTTTCAAACATTACTTTTGGGAATAAAAGCCACAAGATTCTTGTCTTTGCTTGCTCAGGCCTAGAGCAAGAATATTTTAATATAGATAAAAATTAAGCCATGGCTAAATAGATCAGTGCTCTGAACTCACTTTAAGGCAACTTCATACCTATGTAGTCCTCTTTTTTGACCTCCATCTGGTCTCCCTAATTACAGTACTGACAGTTGGGGTTATTTAGAATTTGGGTTATACTTTTGCATTCATTTCTAGAGACTTTATTTTTAACAGCTTATCTGGTTCTGAGAATGGATTATTTTTCCAGTCAGATTTTCATAAGCCTTTTAGCTCAAGTCTCAATCATATCATTTTAGAGATGAGGGAAAAAAGCTATAAACAGCATCAATTATAGGATATAATGGGATGAGGGAACAACACATAGTTGATTTGAAGTGGATGCGTAATCAAGAGAAAATTAAACTTGAGTGTTTTATTACTTTTGTTATTAAGCCAGAAATTAATAAAGACTGAGAAAGAAAAAACTTACAGAATTCTTGCAATATTGTGGAGAAAAAAACTAGAAACTCTGGAATTAAGTTAGGAGACATGAACTATAAAATACGCAGATGCACACACCCAGCATCTGATGAGATACTTCATCCTGCTTGTAGACAAGTAAGTGTTATAAGTTTACAAGAAGGAGAAATGAGAACTGCCATTCCCAAGAGACCCTGAATATATCTTTTTGGATAACAAGCAGTTAATGTTATGGATCACATCTGCCCAGGCTTTTATCATGATTTAAATTTGTTTTTCATTCACCAAGCCAGGAGAATGCTGACATGTAGGTGAATCACCTGACAGAAAATTTATTAGCATCTCTGTAGTGATCCTAGGGCAGAGAAAGGAAGTTTGTGAGCAAACAGAAGTACAAGATACTCTGTCATCTCCAATATTTTCTGCACAAACTGGAAGGTGTAATTGATTTTTCTAATAATAGAGAAAATACTCCTTTGGAAGCATAATAGCACATTTTGAGCCCATGTCTGAGTTGTGTTAACCACACTATATGGGGCCAGTATTTTACCGCAAATGTCTTACAGGCTTATTTGGTCTTCTGAATGGATGCACAACATCAGAGGTTCCTAACCACTGAGGAAATTACATAGCCCAGAATAGTTATTTATTTTTCAGAAGCATGGAGTCCAGAATAGTAGATATAATGAAAGAACAAAAAACAAAGGTAATGAAAGAACAAAGAACAAAGGCTATCTTGTTTCCTGACTTTCCTTGCAATAGATCTCAAGAAGTGTCATTATTTTATACTGACTTTTTTATAGTTTGTTCATTTTGGGTACCTAAATTTTGGTTGTTCAGATGGAAGGTGGCATTAAATAAGATACAAATGATGCTGATTTCTAGACAGTATTTTAATAGTATTCTGGAATAACTCTGGCAGACTGGGCAAAAGGACACTGCCAAGGGAATGTTCAGATAAGATATCCAGCACGGTCTGCAGCTGGATAGTTGGCAGGCAAGAAATTCAGAAGGGATCCTTTCTAGTTCCTCAGGCTGTAAATAGGCAAGATGAAAAATGGATTTTGAGACTTGCAACATTCTGTCAACTTAGCCTTACCATAAAGTGGAATTAATTCATCTGCTTGCATTTCCTATCTGATCTGTCCCACAAGGCCAACAGCATTGGACTAAAGGACAAATATATATGCTTTAACATACCTTGGACTAAAATTTACCTGCCATCTACTGATATTGAGGAAAACATACTGGCCTTCAAGAAGGACTCTTGAAGACAGGAGGAAACCAGGTATCAACACTCACTCTGTTTATATCAAAATGTATAAACAAAGATAACCCCCCTTGTTTAGTTACCTTCAAAATTCTCTTCGTGTAATCAAAATATTTTTTCTTAGAAACAGAAAAGACATTGGTCAGGGCCTCCCCCATCTATAAATAAAATTGAAACAAAAACTATGTCAGTATAAATCAAAGTACATCATGCCTCTGTGCATAGTTTTTATTGACTACAAAAAGGTGTTTGACTCAGCATTTCAGTAAGCAATAATGTATGCATTGCTCAACCAAGGCATAGACACTGCTTACATACTGCAATATATGTATGTATGTATGTATGTATGTATGTATGTATATGTATATGTATATGTATATGTAATGTATATGTATATGTATATGTATATGTATATACAAAGCTGAATAATATGTGTGTGTGTGTGTGTGTGTGTGTGTGTTGTGCCTCCGAGGTTTGAACCGGGTCAGTCAGCAGATGTAGGCTCGAGTGATGAGGAAGATCTGGCATTGAGATTCGAGCCTGCATTACTGAACGATGTTGAGAGGAGTCTGGGGGAGGAGGAGGAGGAGGAGGAGGAGTTGAATATGAGAGATGAGCCTGATTTATTAGAAGTTTCAGAGGCGTCTTCCTCTTCTGGAACTCCCTCCCTGATTGCACCTCAGGTGTTTACTGTTAATCAGGAAAATGTGCCAGAGGCTTCAAGCGATGATGAAACTGCCGGATGCTGGCTCGATGCTAAGACTAGGAGAAGATTGAGACATCAATCTCAATTAGAAAAGAGACGTCCAGCTAAGGACTAATTAAAGAGACTGAGACGCCCCTTCAGGGGATATATAAGGAGCATGTTAACGCCTCTCCCCCACTCGAAGCAAAGTGGATTTTTAGTGCTTTTTGGATTCGGAAGAATACGTTTGAAGTGGCCGTCGTGATTTATGGACAATTCAGACTTGCCAGACAGATTCCAGGAAGACTGCCAAGGACTGTGAAAACAGAGCAGTTAACTCTTTTGGGCCTGGTTTGGTTTTGCTTGATCTCACGGGTATTTGTATGTGGATCTTTGGTTGTTCGGGTTTTCTCCCGCGTAAGATTCGAAGTATCGAGGCAATGTTTCGATGAAGTCTCATTCATCATCTTCAGGCTTCTGTCTTCAGCTCTTGCTTCTCAGAGTGATGTGAGATTGCAGCTGCTTCTTCCTTTTAACTGCTAGTGGGGGTGGGACTTGATTGGGTGGGGGCTTGGCTGTGTTCTGATTGGGTGGGGTGTGTTCTCATTGGTAGGGGGTTTGGCTGTGTTCTGGTTGGTTGGGGGGTTGGCCGTGTTCTGATTGGTTGGAGGCGTGTTCTGTTCAGGTGGGGGGCTTGGTTGTGCTCAGGTTAGTCTTAGTTGCTGGGGGATTTGAGTTGGTGAGCTGTGATCTTGCTGTTTGGCTTCGAGTTCGTGGTCGTGCTGCATCTTCATAGTGGGTGTCGGTTTGCTTCATGTATGGCTCAGAGGGGTTTGAAGTGGGTAGTGATGCAGCTGCAGTGCAGCTTCTGGTCCATGGTTGTGTCTCATCTTCTGAGTGGGTGTGGGTCTGTTTTCTACATGGAAGTGTGGTGGTGGCATCTTGTGTGGCTCTCATGGGTGTGGGTCTGGTGTCATTCTTCATGTTAGGTACTCGTCTGTTCATGAGGGCAGGTTTCCAAATGGCTGGTAGGTGGGAGGTGTCATCTCATTTATTCATGCTGTGTGGGCATTTTTCTATCTCTATGGCTTCTCTGATTATTCTGCTCTTGAAGTGTTCAGTTTTGGCGATAGTTCTGGTATTTTTAAAGTCAATCTCATGTCCTGTGGCTTTGAGGTGTTGGACCAGGGAAGAGGTCGGTTCTTATTTTTTGATTGAGTTCTTATGTTCTTCGATGCGTGCACTTATTCTTCTGTTAGTTTGTCCAATGTATGTGGTGGGGCAGGCAGTGCAAGGGATTTCGTATACTCCTTGGTTTTCTAATTCGATTTTGTCTTTGGGGTTTCTTGGGATGGTGGATATTTTTCTGTTTGTGCAGAATGCTGTTTTAATGTTGTGTTTTTGGAGGATCTTGCTGATTTTGTCTGTAGTGCCTTTTATATATGGGAGGAGGGCTTTGTCGTTCTCTTGTTCTCTGTCTAGGATTTTGGTTGGGGTTTCCTTTTGGATTAGGTGGGTAATCTTCTTTCTTTGGAATCCATTGGCTGATAGTACATTGGTGAGAGTGTGTAGTTCGTTTTTTTGGTGTTGTTCATCGGATAAGCATTTTGTTCTGGAGATGAGTGTCTTGGCTACGGAATTGATCTGTGCTGGGTGGTGGTGTGAGAGTGCATGTAGATAGCGGTTTGTATGTGTTTTCTTCTGGTAGATGGTGTGTCCTAGGGAGCCATTGGATCTTTTGTATACCAAGACATCTAGGAAGGGAAGTTGATTGTTGGCTTCTGTTTCCATGGTGAATTGTATTTTGGGGTGTAGGCTGTTGAGGTGTGTGAGGAAGTTGTTCAGTTTTTCTTTCCCGTGTGGCCAGATTATGAAGGTGTCATCTACGTATCTGAGCCAGAGTTTGGGTTTGTGGTCGTATTTTTCTAGAGCTTGTGTTTCAAAGTGTTCCATGTAGAGGTTTGCAATGACAGGTGAGAGGGTGATCCCATGGGTGCTCCTTCTATTTGTTTGTATTTTTGTCCATTGTAGGTGAAGTATGTATTGGATAGGCAGTGGTTGGTCAGATCTAGGATGTGCTTGGAGGGGTTGTATTTGTTTTGGATGGCTGTCAAGGCTTCTTTTATTGGCACTTGGGTGAAGAGGGATATGACATCGAAGCTCACTAGTAGGTCGCTGGGTTGTAAGTTTTGTTTCTTTATGATCTCGATGAACTGGAATGAGTTTCTTACGTGTGAGTTGATGGATTCTGCATAGGGCTGTAACCTAGCCAAATTTCTCACCAAATAATTACAGCCCTATGCAGAATCCATCAACTCACACGTAAGAAACTCATTCCAGTTTTCCAGGTCAATTTTATATTTGGGGTTTCTAAGGATGTCTGCTGTTTTCCTGTCTGTTTTGAAGGCAGTCTTGATGTGATGTCTGTGCAGTATCTTACTAATTTTGTCTGTAGTACCTCTTATGTAGGGCAGGACAGCTGTTCCATAGGTCTGTTCATCTTCTGGACTTTATTATGTTTCAGTGTGTTTTTGTGGATCAAGCCAGCGATTTTGCTTTTGTGGAAGCCGTTGGCTGTCAGTACTTTAGTCAGGGTGCATAGTTCAGTCTTTATGTGTGTCTTGTCTGCCAGGCGTTTGGTTCTAGTAATTAGTGTTTTAGCCACGGAGTTTATCTGTGCTGGGTGGTGGTGGGATTGGGCGTTGAGGTAGCAGTTAGTGTGTGTTCTCTTCTGGTATACGGTGTGTCCTAGGGTGCCATCTGGTTTTTTGTAGATTAGTACATCTAGGAATGGTAGTTGTTTGTTTGTTTCTGTTTCCATGGTGAACTTGATTTTTGGGTGTGTGTTGTTTAGGTGTGTTAGGAAATTGTTTAGGTTTTCTTTTCCATGGGGCCAAATCACAAATGTGTCATCGATGTATCTTAACCATAGTTTGGGTTTGTGGATGGCATTGGCCAGGGCTCTGGATTCGAATTCTTCCATGAACAGGTTTGCAATGACAGGTGACATTGGTGATCCCATAGGGGCTCCTTCAATTTGTTTGTATCTTTGTCCTTTGTATATGAAATATGTGTTGGTTAAGCAGTGTTCTGTTAGTTCCATGAGGTGTTTAGCTGGTTGGTATTTATTTTTGATAATTTCAAGGGTCTCTTTTATCGGGACTTGAGTGAATAGTGAAACCACGTCGAAACTTACAAGCAGATCTTCTTGCTCCACATGTAGATCTTTGATCATTTCCAAGAAGTGGTATGAGTTTTGTACATGTGAAGCTGAAGCTACAACTTTAAAAGCACAACTATGATGTGGGAAAATACCTGAACAAAGCTGAATACCATACATGTAAGTACCCTGAAAACTTAAGAAATATATATATATATATATATATATATATATATATATATATATTGATTGACGTGGAAAAATACCTGAACAAAGCTGAATACACACACACACACACACACACACACACACACACATATACATATACATATACATATACAACCAAAGATCCATATACATATATATATATATATATATATATATATATATATATATATATATATATATATATATATATATATTTTTCTGAGGTAGTCGCGGGTATTTGTATGTGGATCTTTGGTTGTTCGGGTTTTCTCCAGCGTAAGATTCAAAGTATCTAGGCAACGTTTCGATGAAGTCTCATTCATCATCATCAGGCCTCTGTCTTTGGCTCTTGCTTCTTGGAGTGATGTGAGATTGCAGTTGCTTTTTCCTTCCAACTGCCAGTGGGGGTGGGACTTGATTGGGTGGGGCTTGGCTGTGTTCTGATTGGGTGGGGGTGTCTTCTCATTGGTAGGGGCTTGGCTGTGTTTTGATTGGTTGGGGGTTGGCCGTGTTCTGATTGGCTGGATTTCCTGCTGCCCGGCTTTGAGTTTGTGGTCGCGCTGCATCTCCATAGTGGGTGTCAGCCTGCTTCATGTATGGCTCGGAGGGGTTTGAAGTGGGCAGTGATGCAGCTGCAGTGTAGCTTCTGGTCCATGGTCGTGTATCATCTTCTGAGTGGGTGTGAGTCTGTTTTCTACATGGAAGTATGGTGGTGGCATCTTGTGTGGCTCTCATGGGTGTGGGTCTGGTGTCATTCTTCATGTTAGGTACTCGTCTGTTCATGAGGGCGGGTTTCCAAATGGCTGGAAGGTGGGAGGTGTCATCTCGTTTGTTCATGCTGTGTGGGCATTTTTCTATTTCTATGGCTTCTCTGATTATTCTGCTCTTGAAGTGTTCAGTTTTGGCGATAGTTCTGGTATTTTTAAAGTCAATCTCATGTCCTGTGGCTTTGAGGTGTTGGACCAGGGAAGAGGTCGGTTCTTATTTTTTGATTGAGTTCTTATGTTCTTCGATGCGTGCACTTATTCTTCTGTTAGTTTGTCCAATGTATGTGGTGGGGCAGGCAGTGCAAGGGATTTCGTATACTCCTTGGTTTTCTAATTCGATTTTGTCTTTGGGGTTTTTTGGGATGGTGGATATTTTTCTGTTTGTGCAGAATGCTGTTTTAAATGTTGTGTTTTTGGAGGATCTTGCTGATTTTGTCTGTAGTGCCTTTTATATATGGGAGGAGGGCTTTGTCGTTCTCTTGTTCTCTGTCTAGGATTTTGGTTGGGGTTTCCTTTTGGATTAGGTGGGTAATCTTCTTTCTTTGGAATCCATTGGCTGATAGTACATTGGTGAGAGTGTGTAGTTCGTTTTTTTGGTGTTGTTCATCGGATAAGCATTTTGTTCTGGAGATGAGTGTCTTGGCTACGGAATTGATCTGTGCTGGGTGGTGGTGTGAGAGTGCATGTAGATAGCGGTTTGTATGTGTTTTCTTCTGGTAGATGGTGTGTCCTAGGGAGCCATTGGATCTTTTGTATACCAAGACATCTAGGAAGGGAAGTTGATTGTTGGCTTCTGTTTCCATGGTGAATTGTATTTTGGGGTGTAGGCTGTTGAGGTGTGTGAGGAAGTTGTTCAGTTTTTCTTTCCCGTGTGGCCAGATTATGAAGGTGTCATCTACGTATCTGAGCCAGAGTTT
The DNA here is from genome assembly GCF_049901715.1 of Pseudonaja textilis. Classification (NCBI taxonomy): domain Eukaryota; kingdom Metazoa; phylum Chordata; class Lepidosauria; order Squamata; family Elapidae; genus Pseudonaja; species Pseudonaja textilis. The sequence goes on along the minus strand of NC_141998.1, from coordinate 11,779,058 downwards.
GGGTTTGTGGTCGTATTTTTCTAGAGCTTGTGTTTCAAAGTGTTCCATGTAGAGGTTTGCAATGACAGGTGAGAGGGTGATCCCATGGGTGCTCCTTCTATTTGTTTGTATTTTTGTCCATTGTAGGTGAAGTATGTATTGGATAGGCAGTGGTTGGTCAGATCTAGGATGTGCTTGGAGGGGTTGTATTTGTTTTGGATGGCTGTCAAGGCTTCTTTTATTGGCACTTGGGTGAAGAGGGATATGACATCGAAGCTCACTAGTAGGTCGCTGGGTTGTAAGTTTTGTTTCTTTATGATCTCGATGAACTGGAATGAGTTTCTTACGTGTGAGTTGATGGATTCTGCATAGGGCTGTAACCTAGCCAAATTTCTCACCAAACAATTACAGCCCTATGCAGAATCCATCAACTCACACGTAAGAAACTCATTCCAGTTTTCCAGGTCAATTTTATATTTGGGGTTTCTAAGGATGTCTGCTGTTTTCCTGTCTGTTTTGAAGGCAGTCTTGATGTGATGTCTGTGCAGTATCTTACTAATTTTGTCTGTAGTACCTCTTATGTAGGGCAGGACAGCTGTTCCATAGGTCTGTTCATCTTCTGGACTTTATTATGTTTCAGTGTGTTTTTGTGGATCAAGCCAGCGATTTTGCTTTTGTGGAAGCCGTTGGCTGTCAGTACTTTAGTCAGGGTGCATAGTTCAGTCTTTATGTGTGTCTTGTCTGCCAGGCGTTTGGTTCTAGTAATTAGTGTTTTAGCCACGGAGTTTATCTGTGCTGGGTGGTGGTGGGATTGGGCGTTGAGGTAGCAGTTAGTGTGTGTTCTCTTCTGGTATATGGTGTGTCCTAGGGTGCCATCTGGTTTTTTGTAGATTAGTACATCTAGGAATGGTAGTTGTTTGTTTGTTTCTGTTTCCATGGTGAACTTGATTTTTGGGTGTGTGTTGTTTAGGTGTGTTAGGAAATTGTTTAGGTTTTCTTTTCCATGGGGCCAAATCACAAATGTGTCATCGATGTATCTTAACCATAGTTTGGGTTTGTGGATGGCATTGGCCAGGGCTCTGGATTCGAATTCTTCCATGAACAGGTTTGCAATGACAGGTGACATTGGTGATCCCATAGGGGCTCCTTCAATTTGTTTGTATCTTTGTCCTTTGTATATGAAATATGTGTTGGTTAAGCAGTGTTCTGTTAGTTCCATGAGGTGTTTAGCTGGTTGGTATTTATTTTTGATAATTTCAAGGGTCTCTTTTATCGGGACTTGAGTGAATAGTGAAACCACGTCGAAACTTACAAGCAGATCTTCTTGCTCCACATGTAGATCTTTGATCATTTCCAAGAAGTGGTATGAGTTTTGTACATGTGAAGCTGAAGCTACAACTTTAAAAGCACAACTATGATGTGGGAAAATACCTGAACAAAGCTGAATACCATACATGTAAGTACCCGCGAAAACTTAAGAAATATATATATATATATATATATATATATATATATATTGATTGATTGACGTGGAAAAATACCTGAACAAAGCTGAATAACACACACACACACACACACACACACACACACACATATACATATACATATACATATACAACCAAAGATCCATATACATATATATATATATATATATATATATATATTTTCTGAGGTAGTCGCGGGTATTTGTATGTGGATCTTTGGTTGTTCGGGTTTTCTCCCGCGTAAGATTCAAAGTATCTAGGCAACGTTTCGATGAAGTCTCATTCATCATCATCAGGCCTCTGTCTTTGGCTCTTGCTTCTTGGAGTGATGTGAGATTGCAGTTGCTTTTTCCTTCCAACTGCCAGTGGGGGTGGGACTTGATTGGGTGGGGGCTTGGCTGTGTTCTGATTGGGTGGGGTGTCTTCTCATTGGTAGGGGCTTGGCTGTGTTTTGATTGGTTGGGGGTTGGCCGTGTTCTGATTGGCTGGATTTCCTGCTGCCCGGCTTTGAGTTTGTGGTCGCGCTGCATCTCCATAGTGGGTGTCAGCCTGCTTCATGTATGGCTCGGAGGGGTTTGAAGTGGGCAGTGATGCAGCTGCAGTGTAGCTTCTGGTCCATGGTCGTGTATCATCTTCTGAGTGGGTGTGAGTCTGTTTTCTACATGGAAGTATGGTGGTGGCATCTTGTGTGGCTCTCATGGGTGTGGGTCTGGTGTCATTCTTCATGTTAGGTACTCGTCTGTTCATGAGGGCGGGTTTCCAAATGGCTGGAAGGTGGGAGGTGTCATCTCGTTTGTTCATGCTGTGTGGGCATTTTTCTATTTCTATGGCTTCTCTGATTATTCTGCTCTTGAAGTGTTCAGTTTTGGCGATAGTTCTGGTATTTTTAAAGTCAATCTCATGTCCTGTGGCTTTGAGGTGTTGGACCAGGGAAGAGGTCGGTTCTTATTTTTGATTGAGTTCTTATGTTCTTCGATGCGTGCACTTATTCTTCTGTTAGTTTGTCCAATGTATGTGGTGGGGCAGGCAGTGCAAGGGATTTCGTATACTCCTTGGTTTTCTAATTCGATTTTGTCTTTGGGGTTTCTTGGGATGGTGGATATTTTTCTGTTTGTGCAGAATGCTGTTTTAATGTTGTGTTTTTGGAGGATCTTGCTGATTTTGTCTGTAGTGCCTTTTATATATGGGAGGAGGGCTTTGTCGTTCTCTTGTTCTCTGTCTAGGATTTTGGTTGGGGTTTCCTTTTGGATTAGGTGGGTAATCTTCTTTCTTTGGAATCCATTGGCTGATAGTACATTGGTGAGAGTGTGTAGTTCGTTTTTTTGGTGTTGTTCATCGGATAAGCATTTTGTTCTGGAGATGAGTGTCTTGGCTACGGAATTGATCTGTGCTGGGTGGTGGTGTGAGAGTGCATGTAGATAGCGGTTTGTATGTGTTTTCTTCTGGTAGATGGTGTGTCCTAGGGAGCCATTGGATCTTTTGTATACCAAGACATCTAGGAAGGGAAGTTGATTGTTGGCTTCTGTTTCCATGGTGAATTGTATTTTGGGGTGTAGGCTGTTGAGGTGTGTGAGGAAGTTGTTCAGTTTTTCTTTCCCGTGTGGCCAGATTATGAAGGTGTCATCTACGTATCTGAGCCAGAGTTTGGGTTTGTGGTCGTATTTTTCTAGAGCTTGTGTTTCAAAGTGTTCCATGTAGAGGTTTGCAATGACAGGTGAGAGGGGTGATCCCATGGGTGCTCCTTCTATTTGTTTGTATTTTTGTCCATTGTAGGTGAAGTATGTATTGGATAGGCAGTGGTTGGTCAGATCTAGGATGTGCTTGGAGGGTTGTATTTGTTTTGGATGGCTGTCAAGGCTTCTTTTATTGGCACTTGGGTGAAGAGGGATATGACATCGAAGCTCACTAGTAGGTCGCTGGGTTGTAAGTTTTGTTTCTTTATGATCTCGATGAACTGGAATGAGTTTCTTACGTGTGAGTTGATGGATTCTGCATAGGGCTGTAACCTAGCCAAATTTCTCACCAAACAATTACAGCCCTATGCAGAATCCATCAACTCACACGTAAGAAACTCATTCCAGTTTTCCAGGTCAATTTTATATTTGGGGTTTCTAAGGATGTCTGCTGTTTTCCTGTCTGTTTTGAAGGCAGTCTTGATGTGATGTCTGTGCAGTATCTTACTAATTTTGTCTGTAGTACCTCTTATGTAGGGCAGGACAGCTGTTCCATAGGTCTGTTCATCTTCTGGACTTTATTATGTTTCAGTGTGTTTTTGTGGATCAAGCCAGCGATTTTGCTTTTGTGGAAGCCGTTGGCTGTCAGTACTTTAGTCAGGGTGCATAGTTCAGTCTTTATGTGTGTCTTGTCTGCCAGGCGTTTGGTTCTAGTAATTAGTGTTTTAGCCACGGAGTTTATCTGTGCTGGGTGGTGGTGGGATTGGGCGTTGAGGTAGCAGTTAGTGTGTGTTCTCTTCTGGTATACGGTGTGTCCTAGGGTGCCATCTGGTTTTTTGTAGATTAGTACATCTAGGAATGGTAGTTGTTTGTTTGTTTCTGTTTCCATGGTGAACTTGATTTTTGGGTGTGTGTTGTTTAGGTGTGTTAGGAAATTGTTTAGGTTTTCTTTTCCATGGGGCCAAATCACAAATGTGTCATCGATGTATCTTAACCATAGTTTGGGTTTGTGGATGGCATTGGCCAGGGCTCTGGATTCAATTCTTCCATGAACAGGTTTGCAATGACAGGTGACATTGGTGATCCCATAGGGGCTCCTTCAATTTGTTTGTATCTTTGTCCTTTGTATATGAAATATGTGTTGGTTAAGCAGTGTTCTGTTAGTTCCATGAGGTGTTTAGCTGGTTGGTATTTATTTTTGATAATTTCAAGGGTCTCTTTTATCGGGACTTGAGTGAATAGTGAAACCACGTCGAAACTTACAAGCAGATCTTCTTGCTCCACATGTAGATCTTTGATCATTTCCAAGAAGTGGTATGAGTTTTGTACATGTGAAGCTGAAGCTACAACTTTAAAAGCACAACTATGATGTGGGAAAATACCTGAACAAAGCTGAATACCATACATGTAAGTACCCATGAAAACTTAAGAAATATATATATATATATATATATATATATATATATATATATATATTGATTGATTGACGTGGAAAAATACCTGAACAAAGCTGAATAACACACACACACACACACACACACACACATATACATATACATATACATATACAACCAAAGATCCATATACATATATATATATATATATATATATATATATTTTCTGAGGTAGTCATGGGTATTTGTATGTGGATCTTTGGTTGTTCGGGTTTTCTCCCGCGTAAGATTCAAAGTATCTAGGCAACGTTTCGATGAAGTCTCATTCATCATCATCAGGCCTCTGTCTTTGGCTCTTGCTTCTTGGAGTGATGTGAGATTGCAGTTGCTTTTTCCTTCCAACTGCCAGTGGGGTGGGACTTGATTGGGTGGGGGCTTGGCTGTGTTCTGATTGGATGGGGGTGTCTTCTCATTGGTAGGGGGCTTGGCTGTGTTTTGATTGGTTGGGGGGTTGGCCGTGTTCTGATTGGCTGGATTTCCTGCTGCCCGGCTTTGAGTTTGTGGTCGCGCTGCATCTCCATAGTGGGTGTCAGCCTGCTTCATGTATGGCTCGGAGGGGTTTGAAGTGGGCAGTGATGCAGCTGCAGTGTAGCTTCTGGTCCATGGTCGTGTATCATCTTCTGAGTGGGTGTGAGTCTGTTTTCTACATGGAAGTATGGTGGTGGCATCTTGTGTGGCTCTCATGGGTGTGGGTCTGGTGTCATTCTTCATGTTAGGTACTCGTCTGTTCATGAGGGCGGGTTTCCAAATGGCTGGAAGGTGGGAGGTGTCATCTCGTTTGTTCATGCTGTGTGGGCGTTTTTCTATTTCTATGGCTTCTCTGATTATTCTGCTGTTGAAGTGTTCGGTTTTGGCGATAGTTCTGGTATTTACACCTCCCGCCTTCCAGCCATTTGGAAATCCAGCCAATCAGAACACGGCCAACCCCCCAACCAATCAAAACACAGCCAAGCCCCCACCCAATCAAGTCCCACCCCCACTGGCAGTTGGAAGGAAAAAGCAACTGCAATCTCACATCATTCCAAGAAGCAAGAGCCGAAGACAGAGGCCTGATGATGATGAATGAGACTTCATTGAAATGTTGCCTAGATACTTTGAATCTTACGCGGGAGAAAACCCGAACAACCAAAGATCTATCTATATATATAAGAGAGAGTAAAAGAATTAAAATGGAAATGACAAGGGGAACTTATGGCAGGTGGACCAAGGCAGTTATATAATGGATCCCACTTGATAAAAAAGCATCCATGAATGAGACCTAAAAACAAGATGGATCGATGACATCTGAAAAGTATTGCAGACACAAATGGCAAAAGAAAGCTCAGGACCTTATAGGTCGGAAACATGTGGAAGAGGCCTTCATTCTGCAGTGCATAGACAATGACTAAAATGATCATGATGCTGACAAAACTAGAATTAAAGCTGAATATGAGAGAAAGGCTGTTTATAGGACAAGGCTGAATAAGTCTTAGAAAATATAAACTCTGCTTTCTGATCAGTCTCCTTGCTAGGTGCTGGGTGACAGAGAGAAAGACTTCTTATGCAAAATAGATGCAGGAATGATGAACTTGTATTTTCCCAAGTTAGTTTCTTGGAAAGTTTGTTGGGGGATTGCAAGTTCCCTCACCCACTGATCAACAAGCACTATCATTCATTTACACAGAATGACTCCAAGTCTTGAATGGAGAGGATGAGAATCTCTTCATGTGCTTTCCTCATACTCAGTGTAAGATTATAAAACTTGAATGATGTGGAAATTACAGAGATTCATAACGCTATGATGAATGTTAGGGAGAAAATTGTAGGTTCTTTTGCTCTTCCCTCTTTGTTTAAAACAAGACCTGGGGAAATCACACAATAAAATTCTTTGCAATGGGCCAAAAAAAAAGATTTTATTATCACAGAGAAGTGGTGGCTCCATGGCTTAAAGATGTTGAAGAAGGTCTGTATTCCAATTTGAGTCCTAGCACTAGGTGACAGGGTAAGCTCCCATCACTTGCCTCAGCTTCTGCCAGTCTAGCAGTTCAAAAGTATGTTACGTGCAACTAGATAAATAGGAACCACTTTGGTGGGAAAAATAACAGTGCTTCATGCAGAAGTATGAACCCAAACTGTGCCAAATCTGCCTGAATGTTATACCTGAATGCAAGGTGACACTGATAGAGGGGGAAAAAATCCCAGATGCTGCTGCAGAAGGCCATTAGCCATTCTGAGTATGGAGCTAGTTCACCCTCTGTGGTTCACTCTGGATAGTGTGAGATATGAACCAAATGGATTAGCAGTCTTAGGTAGCCAAACAACTGCTCTGTATTAACACTGTGGCCTCTTGACTAGTGTACTATCACCATATGCTAAATAAATAAATAGATTATATTCTCTTCATAATTTTAAGGAATAATTCCAAACTAACATTTTAAATGAAACAGCTGACTGTTATATCAAGTTTGATATAACAGTATATTGGTGTTCCTTCCAGGTATGATGAAAAAAGTATTTTCTAAAATTCTAATGCTGAATATTAAACTTAGGCAGCTGGAGACACTAAGTTGGGAACATAAGTGAGGTATAGGCAGTGGTGGATTCAGCTGGTTCAAGTGAACTGGCTATTAAATTCTCCCCACCCCCACTAGCAAAGTGGATCCTAGGCGCTGCACTGCAATGGAGAAACAACAACAGAGCAGATGGCACAAGGGAAGGAGAAGGCCACTTTCCCTCTTTCTTCTCCTTGCTCCTCCTCCTCCTTCCCTCATGCCAGCCACTCCATCACCTGTTTCTTCATTGAAGTGTAGCACCCAAGATCCACTTTGATAGTGGGATGGTGGTGTAATAATTTGCCTGACCGCAGTCTCCCCTACATTGGGCCCAGCTTTGATCATGCTGCCAACTTAATTCCTCACACCTCTCACTTTAGTCCACAAACTGACCAACACCCCCTGCATGCAGCTCCACTTCCCGCAATTGTTCACCTTCCTGTGGGAGCTCTCGAGAGCATGAATTCCTTGTCTCTATGGTAACCCACACTCCTCATTCCTCAGAAATCTCACCTCTTAAAGGAGCCATGTCCAGAGAGCTGAAATAGCCACAAGACCAATGTGCAGACAAGCACCCTTGGAAACAGCCTTTTGGCAAAGGGTGGAAATTTAACAACCGGTTCACCCAGGGTCAGGTTGGCCATTGCAGAAGGCTCACCCCATATGTGTGGTGGAGCTGGTGGATGGGGATGGGCTATGCCTGTCATGACAGCCATTCTGACTCTGGGTGAACTGGTTGTTAAATTATTTGAATCCCACCACTGGGTATAGGTATGGAAGTCTTCAAACATAGGTTAGATGAACAAATATCTCCCTATTCCACTTTACATTTGTGCTATTATCTGAAAATATGAGCAAAAATCAAGTACAGAATCCATCATGATTAATGCGTGGCATCTCATTCCATCTGCTTCATTCCTTCTTGAAATTGCATTGAGCACCTGCTAAGTTGTGAAGGGAATAACATTCAATGTAATTCAAATCTAAGGGAAAATCAAATCATAGCCAACTCACAGTCATGTGTGACTTATTTCCCATCCAATCTGAAGTTCTAATTGAAATAGCAGCTCAGGGCCTAATTAAGAAACATATTTGAAATTATTAACAGATTTATCATTTGTCAATGAAAAGTCAAAAGGAGAGAAGTAGGGAGGCATCAGAGTCCAGAAAAACTTTAATGTTTCCTTTTTCAGAGTGGGAGTAAATGATTTACTAAGCTTCAGCAATACAGAGGATCAGCAAAAGCTCCTAACAACATATTGACAGATAACTGCTTATTATCTATTTATGAACCAAAGTTACTGGAGGAATTCAACTTCTCAGCTTAGTTTTCCAATTCTGATTCTTTAGAAGGTTGCTAGTCCATATAAATGTGATCATAGCAGTGTCATATTTTAGATAAAACACAGATCCAATAACATCATCATGCATGCCTCTTTCTTTTGCAATTTGATGATTTTGTTTGTTTAAATTTAAGCATTGGTAAACAATATTTGGGGGGGTATGAAAGGTCCATTCTAATTAGATGCATTAAGCTTATCAAAGGCCTGGTAGATCTTTTTAATAAAAGGGAAATTTATGTAGGAGAAGAGCAGAGGCAGAGCAGGAAGGAGGAGTTAAATGAGTCATCAGACTAGAGTTGTTACGTTCCCATAATTAATTTAAGTCCAACTCTCCTGAATTCTGTTTGACCCTTGTCTAATTCCAAGTTTATGTTGATTAGATTCTTGACTCTACCCCAAATTAAGGGAATACATGATCATAAAAAAGGAGTTTTTATTCTTGTCTATAAGCTTGAGCAATAAATATTCTGAATTTCAATTTTATGTATGATCCTGATTTTTTGCACCTGATATAGTGCCAATGTAATTTACTAAATTTTGAATATTGGGGGGGCGGGGGGAGGAATGCCACAGAGCAAAGGATCCATATTGATCCTGATTATTCTTTCTATTTAAAGGTATTTTCCTCAGAATAAACTCATTAATTAACCTCTTAGTACTGTTCTAAACAATTACCTTTGCAGTTATTCCCCACAATTACAACTAGTTGGTGAGAAAAACAACAACAGATATTTCTATGGGAAGTGAAGAAATCAAGGATATAATCAAAAACAATATTCAATCCTTAGAAGCGAGAGGTATAATTAAAGATTACTTTGAAGCAGCCACTGCTTCACATATAACACACTGCATTAGTTTCACTTATGTGTTATTTTGGAATAAGTTAGAATTTCCAATCAAGTGAAGAGTGTATTTTGGTACAGAAAATTTGATCAGTATCATCAAAGAAAATGTTTGGGCATCAAAATGTATTTAATATCTGGGATAAGCTTTTTAAAACTTCAGGTTTTTTAAAAATATACTTTATAGGTAACATATTGGAGAACAAAGCTTTATTAGGCAGTATGAAGTTTTGGGGGATAGGTTATTTTTTTAAGGCTTAAATGAAAAAAATGATTAACATTGGAAAGTGAACACATAAGTAGAATAGATGTAATTTTGGAAATGATGCTGTTTTGGATTTCAGGGGCTGAATTTTTGCATGTCATGCACCTCAGCCATTTGAGTGGAATGCATTTCCTATATAGACATACAACCATGTAGGAACCAACATAAAAGTGCTTCCTTCTGGAGTGTTTGTTTTTTCTCCCCCCACCCTCCAACTCTTTCCAATCTAGCCTACAATCCAAGTACAATGCTGATTTCCTTTTTCCATTTTTTAGATCAGCCAAGATAATACATTAGGAAAGTCATAAATGATATCTTACGAGAGAATTGAATGTGAAACATTGCTCCTAAAGGTCAAACTAGAAATAGCACTTAGACCTGTATACTGCTTCACAGTGCTTTACAGTCCTCTCTAAGTGATTTACAGAATCAGCAAATTGTCACCAACACTCCTCATTTTACCAGCTTCAGAATGATGGAAAGCTGAATCAACCATGAGCCAGTGAGAATTGAACTGCTCAACTGCTGGCAGTCAACAGAATTAGCCTGTAGTACTGCATTCTAATCACTGTGTCAACAGGACTCTAACAAGGCATAAGATTGACTTCACTGGAGACTTCAGATCTTTTCAGACCAAACTGACTTTTCCACTCATGGCAGACAGTAGGGTATTCTCCAGCACAATTGTACTAAATAGGCATCCTAAATCTTCCTTAAATCCTAGTTTGGAGATTAACTTTAAACACATTGGCATTAATCATCAGTTGATTGCAATCCATGCACTAGCAAAAGTGTTGCTGTTTATATCTATTGTCTCCTTTACTTCAAAAGTAAAATTGAGTTATCTTTGGGAAACCCATTTAATGGTTCATTTGACGGCACAGAAAATCTGCAGTCCCACTTCAGTTCCACATCAGTATGCAGCTAACAAGTGAAATAACTCCTAGACTTCTTTCTTTAATGGCCGTCTTTTAAATTATTGACCAAAAGTGCATATAGTTTGGCAGGTTTCTGGATTTAACCCATTATATCTTGTTTGGAAGGGTTTTAAAATATTGACAGTGTCAGTATCATTTATTTCCAAGGCAAACAAATGAAAATGGGAATAAAGGAAAGAAAATGCATATAAATTGAGCTCAACAATGTCAAAAGAGAAAAAGTTTCTCCTTTCACCCAAACAGTGTTAATCAGAAAAGGCTGAAATACAGAATATCATTTCTCTTGAATAAAACTGACAGAATATAAATCACTCTTAGTACTGCCAACTCTCTGCAAGAATGTAGAAGGAAGGTGTGTTGTTGCTCCAGACACATTTTATATGCTTCAAAGCCTTCCACTTTGTCTGGAAATTCTGAATAATAGAGGATCCTGAGCCATGTATATGAAAGTTGGATTAATGTGCAAGATTTAATCTACAGTTTGCAAGGACCAGGCAAATTCCAGGGGAAATCAAGAGTTTAAGCAGTCTCTCCCAAACAGGAAATAGGTCTCAAGTCTGACTTGTAACATATTGCTTATGACACATTCCTTGTTGCAAGCCAATTTTCTTTTCCCCTCCCCAACTGAATTGAGTGTAGTAGTGTGGGGGAAAAACCGAGTAAGGTCTCCAAAGAATTCAGAGCTTACATTTTCTAGGAGGGAAATGCAAAGACTAAAGCTCTGGTTTTAACTGGTGCTGTTAAACAGCAAATGAGTTCACTGGATTCTGATCTGCATTAAAGCAAGTCAGACAAACTAAGCGTTCGTTTCTGCATTGTCCATTGCAACCTTCTCTAACTTGGTGCCCTCAACTGAATTGAGATTAAGATAGATCTCTCAGCATAATAATAAACTTATATTTTGGAGTGATGGCCCAAAACTCAGAGTTTGTGGAACAAAGGAAAAATCTGTTACAAAATGTTGACCTGGATTTGGAAAAGAAGCTAATAATTTCTCTAAGAATGCAATGCAGCACATCATTACTTACTACTGGGCCACGCCAGCTGAACCGACATGAGAACAAATGACTTTTCACCCCTAGACTTTCAATTCACTGTTCAGCTGAAGCTGATCTCAGCAAAATCTTATACTGGAAATAATTCAGAACATTGAAGATCAGTGATTCTTTTCTATTTTAGCAATCGCAATCGCAAAGGCACTTAGATTTATATACTGCTTCATAATGTTTTACACAACTCTCTATGCAGTTTATAGAGTCAGCATATTACCGCCCCCCGCCCCAACAATCTAGGTCCTCATTTTACTGACCTCAAGAAAGATGGAAGACTGACCCTTCCTTGAACTGGTAAGGATCAAACTCCTGGCAATGGGCAGAGTTAGCATGCAATAGTGCATTCTAACCACTGCACCACCATGACTCCTTATGAGTTATGATTTTCTATCATGGGAGGCTTCTTCTAGTTCCCTGTTTCTATAATTTTCTCCAACTAAGTCTTGTTGACATTTTTACTGGTGTTACTATTTGATATCACAATTGAACAAAAGCTGAAACTGAATGCAGAGCTGTCTTCTGCTGGAACAACAAAGAAGCTCTTGCAGTATTTACCTTCTCTGTTAATCTGGCCAACTTTATATTATTTAAGAAATGGGACAAGCATCTTTTCTATGAGTAATGCTATTGATATGTCTGATTGATATCTACATCTATCTATCTACACAAACAAACAAACACACACACACACATATATCAGGTGAGAATTTGGAAGACCCAGCCCTTTTTACATTACTCAAAAGCAAATCTTCATTGTTTCCTGAAAGTGGGAGCTTGAGGTATTTAATGATTAAAAACATGATGTCCTTGAATACAAGTTAGGGGAAGGAATTGCCATGGTCCTTTAGGCTGCCAAAATGACTAACATAAAGACAGCAGTAATGAGTCTGCCTGGAGTGATTAGACTTCTAATTAGAAGAACACATATCTCATTTAAGTTTGGTAATCCCTGCCTGTTTGTGACATTAGTTGGCTTGCTTCCATCTATATTCTGAAATCTAAAAGAGAACAAAACGGAATGCTGTACAGTACGTTCCTTTTAACAGTCTACCATTTAACCTGTGTTTTCCAAAATGTGTCTGGGGAAAAGAATCATGATGTCACTTTTAAAAAATGTACTTTTCCTTAATTTGTATAAGGCCCAGACTCTCTCCTCCTCAAACAATAAGAATGAACTTCTGAAAACTGGGTATTTCAAAAGGAATTCTTTATTAGGGTCTAATATGCCTCCAGGCATGAAGCATAGATAAAAGGAGTTAGAACCCGTCCCCTTAGTTTGATGTGGATTTTGTCAATACAAAGAAGCAACATGTTAATCCCCCCCACCTTTTTTTTTCTGGGAACATAGTTGAGAAGAGTTTCCCAGGAAGTTTCTTTTGGAGCTGGAATTTTTATGGCCCCTTCTCCTCTTACATCCAGTGAATAGAAGTTGCCAATCAAGAGATGAGCAATCATTGTTTATAAGATCATAGTTACCTTTTTTGAAATTATAATTGGGGATCTCATCATTATGATGATTTTTGTGTGGACGTATGTTGAGACAAAAGTCAATCATGTTGTGGTCACTGTTGGAAAAGGGTCTTGAATTTGTATTCTGTAAATTTAATTCAAACTATTGCAGAAGAGGAGATCAAGGCAGTTGTTAAGTCTAGTATTGTTGGTTACTAGTTGTTCCAGTCCCAGATTTGTTACAGCATTGTAGAAGGTTGCATGTATGGGTTCAGTTTTACATTTGTTTAGGGTCTAGTTAATATGAGGTAGATTGAGGTCACTGAGAAAGATAAAAGCATGTGGCCAGGATGTTAGTAGTGAGTTTAACTTGTTTACATGTTTGATGTCATAATAAGGGGCTCTGTAATATAGTAAGAATCGAAATGTGATATTTAAGGACAGTTCACAGACGATGGTCTCAGGAAGGGCAAGCTCCTGGGTTTTTTAGATGTAGGGACTTTTTATAGAAGATAGCAACACCACCTCCTCTATGGATTTCATGATTTTTTCTTTAGAGAGGTGAGCTAGCATGTCTTCATGAAGGGGAGTGGATACATATTTTCCATGGAGATGGTGTTCAGGGTACGGAAATCCACACAAAGACATAGAAAGCCATCTTTCTTTTCACAGAATAATATTGGGGCTGCTATCTTTGGTTGGGTAGGTTCAATGAAACCCTGTTTTAGATTTTTATCAATGCTCTGAGAACATCTAGTTCTCTGGGGGACATACAGTACATTTTCAGTTTTGGAAGTTTAGCCCCTGGCAAGATTTCAATGGTGCAGTCTGTGGTGCAATGAGGCAGGAGTTCATCAGAAGCCTCCTCGCTAAATACTTGGGCCAAATTCTGGTTCTCTTTGGGGATGTTAATGGATTCAGCCAGCTGGTTGGCCATGGCTGGTTCTCTGTTTTCTCGTCTTTCCTCCTACCCCCCCCCCCCCCGGGATGTTTGCAAAGGCTACATGTTTCTGGAAATGTACAGGTCTTCTCTTCCAGATTATTTTTTGATTCCATTTCTGTAGCCATGTGAGTGCTAGGACTAATGGTCCTTCCATTCCTGGGGCTACAATGAACGTAAGCATCTCACTATGGTTCCCCAGTTCTATTTGCAACAGTTCTATGACAAAACTAGTTGGCTCCCCCCCCACCACTATAGTCCTGTCTAATTGGCAGAAAGTGATGGGGTTTTCCATTTTTCTTAGGTGGATTCCCAATTTCCCAACTAGGATAGGGTTGATGAGGTACCTGGTGCATCCAAACCAGTAATGCTGCTACTTTCTCTCCCTCCCCTCAGCTGGGGATAAACAGTCTTAGGGGTAGAGTGAGTGGTTTAATTGGGTTGCTTACCAGCAGATCATCTTCCGGATTGCTTTCAGACTAACTCAGGTCTCCTCAGGGCATTGGGGATTCTTCCTCTGGGTTTTGGGGGGACTGAAACCTCATGGCTTCTCAGGCCAGTTTCTTTTCCTCAGGGGTTGGATTTTCCAGGTTTCCCCCCTGATGGGTGGTCTGGCTTTCTGGCAGTGGTTTTTGAACAGCACTCTGCTGTGCGGTGCCCCTCCTTTCCACACTTAAAACAGCCAGATGGTCTTAGAGTCATGGTGGTTTGTGGTTTGAAAAACTCCCACTTCCCCTGGTGTGGGGATCTTCTCCAAACCCTGCTGCTGTGGTACTGGTTACGGGCCATGTCTATCTTTATCTCCTCTGCCATCAGGTACCATTCATGCAGAAGTTTTGGGGCCCCATGGGACAGGCAGGCAGTGTACAGGTCATCATTGAGTCCGTCTTTGAACCAACAGACTAGGATATCTTCTGGCCAGTCAACTCAGTTGGCCAGGTCACAAAATTCCTTGGTGTATTTGGCTACATGGTGATGTCCTTGTTTTACGACCCTAATGTGGTCATGGGCTTTTTGATTGGCAAGAGGGTCTTTGAAGTGGGGCTGTCCTGAATTGATCGAGGTTCCTCAGCTCTGGGGCATTAACGTTATGGAGGATTACCATTCATCTGGTGGCTGCCCCTTCTAGAGCCAGGGTGATGATTTGCACTTGAGCCCCCTGGGTCAGGAAGTTCTGTCCATATTCTTCCATATAGGTGAGGACTTGCACCAGGAAGAATCCCAATTTCTGCGGATCCCCATAGAATTTCACCCCCAAGGGTGGGATCTTTCTCTGCAGTTGTATGTCTCTGGGTTGTCCAGGGTTAATCCCCTGCTATGGAATGGCAAGGGATCAGATACCTGGCTCGGCTGCTGGTGCTCTGGCTTAGTCCATTGCTCAATTATTCTCAGCCAGATCAGGGGAGGTGGACTGGGTTCTCTTGATTTTTGGTTCACTCACTCTTCTTTGTTGGTGATGTGGTTCCTTCCCACACATTGAAGCTCTCCAGGGCTTCCCTCATGAGGCAATTTATGTACTGTTTCAGTTGGTCATCTCCCAGTGGTTCCTCGATCCATTCTTCCTGATCGGAAAGAGCTTCCAACTCCATTTTCCACCTGGGTTTATGATTACCACAGGTGAGAGTTACTCCCTTGGTTCTTCCATCCCAGCTGTCTCTCTTTCCTACACCTGTAGACCATCAGAGCTTCATGGAATTTTCGCAGGCAGCTTCAATGTCTTTGATGGGGCACACAAAGCCAGTGTCTGGCTGGGTAGTAATTGAAGTTTTCCCCCAGCATTCAGCTTCCCCTTGCTCTTTGCTATGTTCAGACATTTTTTGCAGGGCCCCTTTGGTAGAGTGAAGTTCTTTTTTTGGCGGGGGGAAGGAGAAATTTTTTTTTTCTCTCCGAGTTGACCACTATTGCAGACCCTGATTTATGTAAGGCCCAGACTCTCTCCCCTTCAAACAATAAGAATGAACTTCTGAAAACTGGGTATTTCAAAAGGAATTCTTTATTGAAAAGGAAGCTACCCAGGTGATAGTCAAAACAGGGTCTAATATTTCTCCAGGCATGCAGCATAGATAAGAAAAGTTAGAACCCCTTCCCTTAGTCTGGTGTGGATTTCATCAATACAAAGAAACAACATGTTAATCCCCCCTTTTTTTTCTGGGAACATAGTTGAAAAGAGTTTTTATGGCCCCTTCTCTTGCTATTTCTACAAGAGGTGACAAGATTCCAGGCATCTGGGCTCCAGTCCCCAGTTGTACATCATGTGTAAGTTATACAGATTCAATACAAGACTTAATATATATATAGGTAACATCAAAAAGGATTACTTGTAAACAACTCTCCCCTTCTTCTTCCATTGAAGAATGGCAGATACACGGATCTGACAATTTGTATTCAATGGATCAGCAGTTAAAGATACTGAATTTGTGAGCTTAAAGCTGACAATCTGGGTTCAAGACCTGAGCAGCATAAAACAGGGTGAGCTCCCATCCTTGCCTCAGCTCCTGCCTGCAAAAGCATCCAAATGCAAGTAGATTAATAGATACCACTTCAGTGGGAAGGTAACAGCATTCCATGCGCCTTTGGTATATAGCCATGCTGGCCACATGACCATGGAAAATGTCTTTGGCCAAGAAACAGAGATGAGCACCACACCATAGAGTCAGACACGACTGGACAGGGAAACCTTTATCTTTACCTTCAATGTACATTACATGAAATAAGGGAATGGATTACAGTATACATGGGTAAGCAGTTTTCTACCCTTTGGCATGGAACAGAGATAGAGGGATTTTGATTTATCCAGGATCTGCAGATGTGGGTGGAACACTGATTATTTTTTTCTCTGTATTTTCAGTGCTGCAGTGTTCATAGATCAGAAGAGGACCATGGATTATTTTCATGGAATGAAGTATCAGGAGGATGAAAATGATGCTAGTGTGAAAACTGCCTAAGGGAAGCTTTAAATTAACAGATGCTCATATGGTGAAAGAAGAGCAGAGCAGGTGGTTAAAGAGTGCAACCTGTTTTTCATTCTGACAATGCTGTGCCAAGAAAAGACCACTTACAGTCACTGAAGAAAATAAGGTGTTTGTTAAGGGATTCAAACATGCAAAAGTGTCCAATACCAGGAATAACAACTAAAGAGAACAGCAATGAGTCACTGAAGAAAATAAGGTGTTTGTTAAAGGGTTCAAACATGCAAAAGTGTCCAATACTAGGAAGAACAACTAAAGAGACAACAGTCCTTAAAATAACTGACTCTATATACTACCAAGATTCTAATGTCTGTTTGATTGTTTGTAACATTCAATTGGCCAAAATGGTACACCATATGGCAATATTTTTTTTAATCAAAATCATTCTGATGGGGTAATTTATGGAATGTGTCAAAAGTGGGAACCTCATGGCTCCTTGAAATTGGGCAACGTTGTGGCTGCTTCAGTGCTGTGGTCACATGATAATCATTTGTAATATTCCCTGTCAGCTTTCTACAATTCTTGCCAAGCTGGAAGTTCAAAAACATGGAAATGCAAGTAGATAAACAGGTACCACTTGGGTGGGAAAATAACAGGGACATGAAAGGAGCCCCCTCAGGCACCCCCTGGGCAATGGTGATTTCACTGGCTAATCCTTTCAATCTGACACGAACACAGCAGCAGTTTTGTGGGGAAACTGGCAGGAAATTGCAAACTGATCCTGCTCACACTACTTTTGGTCATACTGTTTCTCTGTTTTGGTAAGGAAATATGTCTAGAATGATTATCCAACAGGTCATGGATTGTCTGATGAGGAGAGGAATACTTTATCTGACCAAGTGTGATTAGATACACAAGAAAATTGTGTCCAGTGCAGAAGCTCTCATTGCTCTACTTAAGGTCAGACCGATGACATTGGAAACAATAGTAAATGTTGTACAATTAGCTGCAAGATTACTAAAACCCTAGTCTGGAAGACAAAGCTATTATAAACTCATTAACCTTATATCCAAAGAGCTGTAACTAAGATATTTAATTTAATACCAATTACCCCTAAAAACAATCCCATGCTTCAAGATAAAAAGCATTTGTTTCCTCAGGTAAATACTTCCTTTAATAAACAAATTAAGTTCTGCTCATCTTGTCTCCATGGGGTGTCTTCAATTCCTTCCACCCTTTTATTGCCTAAGAGCTGTAATGCCCAGATTCCCAGCTTTCATTTCAAACAAGAGCTGGTTTTGAGTAGGGCTGCTGCAAAGTTTCAAAGGAGTACTTGACTTTAATGAAGATTCATGAAAAGTACAACTTCAAATCTATTTTATCACGCAACAACATCTCTCTCTATTTAAAAACCAAGCCTCACACAGCATCCTTGCTTCTTTCAATGACTATAGTCAGCTTCTAGAACCATTAGAAAAAGCTTCCAGCCGTGTGTAGTACCTATGGAAGTCTTTTCCAGCTTTAGAGTGGCTGGATGAGAATTCTTGGTGATGTAAAAGATCCAGTTAAGGGGAAATTAAGAAGCTGGCTAAAACCGTAGTAAGTAAAACTGAAATTGAGAATCGGGGAGGAAGCCAGATAAATTTATTCATTAGTCTATACCTGGCCTTCCTTTCCAGGACTTGTTAAATCTGTCTAAAAACAAATCTGTCTGAATTAAGTAGAGTATAAATCCTTCTATTGCCCACCATTCATTCAGAACTGAGGAAGCTTCTTGGATGAGAAGTGAAATGTACCAGTAATGGGTTGTTTAATTATGCACTGTGTCTTTCTCCCTTAGGTTTTTAGTTGCAGATTAGCATATATACACACATGCACACACACATATATATATGGCCCAAAAGGCTCCACCAATAAAAACGCTATTTCAAAATTAGCTTGGTAGAGGCAATCAAGAGACCTGTGTAAGGCTTTCAAGAAAATCCTTCTTTAACCTTTTCATAGTGAACACTGCAGCTAAGGAAGGTCATCGACCACATGAAAGGAAACTATCAACCCTGAAGAAAACAAGATGAGGGGTCAATAAAGAGTACAGTGGCTGTTGTGCAGGAGCAAAATCATCCAGCCATTTATGGGAACAATAGGGTTTTCTTTAAATCCATGTGGAATCCCTTTTGTTGCTAAGGAACCATGTATGTGCTTGCATGCGTCTTTGAATTAATGTTGACTCCTGACTATTGCTGGCCCTTGCAATTTTCTTGGCATGGATTTTTGGAAGTGGTTTTGCCTTGCCATCTTTCCAAGGGTGAGAAAGACTGACTGACCCATGGTCACCCACCTGGCTTTGTGCCTAAAGCAAGACTCTCCCATTTTCTAGTGTCTGCCCTACTATACCTAAATGGCTTTCTTCTATCAAAGGGGCTCTCTAAGTAACTCTAATAAGATCCAAAGTTTTTGAGGTGAAGTCACCTCCAACATTTCACCAATGAAAATAGAGGCATGTTTGTAACACTGCTTCTGATTCAATATCTGGGTTCATACATCATTCTAAGTCTGCATTTCTTGGGTAATGATTTATTTCCTTTTTTAAATTAAAAAACAGTTTATCTCAGTTGTTCACACAATATGCTATGTGCATTGTATTTTATGAATTATAATGACTGGAAAAAAATTTTTGGGCTAAGTCAGATCACTTAACAGTGTCACATCAGCAAGAGCAGGTTTTTCTTTAAAATTCCTTGTTACATACTTTGAGCATGCAGAAAGAGTCTTTGCATGTATATAATTACATGTATATTGATGCCACCATGTACTTAGGAGCTTTTGATGAATTGGATTCATTCTTGTATGGAAACTCTACCTTTGTAGCAAACTCATCCACCCATTCACTAGGAAGGCACAAATGTTGGAACTTGCCAGCATCAGAGGACATGGAAAGGATATTAAAATCCATTATGAAGCAAAATAGATTCTTATCTGAAAAGGACACTGTTCTCATAGCACAGATTAATGATGGAAAGGTCTATTGGGGTTCTGAAGTTACCATTGATGATAGAACCTGCCCAAACTTCTGGTATTCATGCTAAAACTTATTATAGGAAGGTAAGGGTCATCTACCTTTCTTAGACTGAATGATAGGAGGGTGAAGTTACTAGCATTATCATAAGAAAACTATATAACTCAAGTTCTTCCTTTTTTTCTGTCCCTGATATCCAATTATTTGATGGTATGTCATATCTGAAAGTCTTACTTATATTAAGTGGAGCAATAAAATGTTGGAAAAGTATTAGCAGGAAACTTTCTTCTCAGAGAGGTGGCATAAAGATGAGATGCCCTGGCTATTATCTTGTCAATTTGTTTAATGATTATTAGAGAACTAGCTGATTTCTATTAAACAGAACTGACAGACTAACCATTAGATGCACATGCATGTTTATTAAACTGGAAATGAAAAAAAAAACAAAGTATACTGGGTCATTTGCTTGCAAACTTCAGACTAATCTCTCTCCCCACCTTACACACACAGAATAATGAACTTTATTCAGTTTTTGCAAAAAGGACCCTTGCTCTCATTTGGCAGAGCAACAGGGGACATCTGCCCATAGGGACAGTCTCTCTCTCTCTCTCTCTCTCTCTCTCTCTCTCTCTCTCTCTCTCTCTCACACACACACACACACACACACACACACACACACAGAGGGAGAGGGAGAGAATCTATATGGACAGTTAAGATATCAGGTTACTTCTTTCAAAAAGGGTCTGGAGGGAGAGTGCTTAGCTATATTTATTTTATGTTTATATAAATTATATATATTATAGTTAGTTATTAACTTACTTACTTCCAGAGGTTGATCAAAGTATTTTGGGATTGTGTGCTTCAACATTTGCTAGAATATTACTCTGCTTTGAGTATGGTCTGCTTTCTATAAAAAAAAGAGATAGGATATTCAATAATTTATGTCTACATGTGATGAAATTCATGGGACATTACTCAAGCTACAGCTTGGGGAGGACTGCCAGGGAAGACACTCCAGTTGATGTCAAAATAAAGACATGTGCAAACTGTATGTGTATACATGTGTTTTGAAAGGAGATCAAACTGATTGAAAGAGGGGAATTGGAAGCAACAGAGTCATCATGAATCAGTATGGATAGAATTGTCAATCAACTATATCAGCATAAATCTTTCTAGTCATCCACAGTTCCCAGCTCATTGTTGGCTACAGATGTAATGGAATATTGTCCCAACTCAGAATAATGTCTACGAAAAAGATTTGAAATGTATTCTGTCTCCTTTTCTGAAAAATTGTCTCTGATTAAAGCTTATTTTTTCCTTGCTTAAAATTCAGGATAGACTAGGATAGACTTGGGAGTAGAAACTTAGTCCTCCTCAGTGTATTGCCAACTGCTAAAAACTTTATGATATGTGTTGTGTGTACCTTCTGTGGAAAAGTAGCTCTCCTAAAATATATTAAGGGTTCAGCACACAACTCAGCAACTGCAGAAAGTGAAAAAAGGTATTATGCATTGCAATGCGGACTTAGTCTTCAGGGTGCATTGCAGGTAGTCCTCCACTTATTGCACAATTTGTAATTTCTTCAAGATTTTCTTCCTTTGCTTTGCATCTTTCAGCTGTCATAAATAACGGGAGGAGGAGGGGGGACATGGTTATGGGAAGCGAGCTGGAGGTTTTACAAAACAGAACTGTATAAGTTGTGGTGGGGGAGTTTCTTGCTTAGGTTTCTATCCTATGCTATGTGCAGCCACAGGTCTTTATCAAAATATATGAAGGACAGAGGCCTTATCACCACCTGGAGATGCCCACATGATGTTATGCACAACTTCTTATTGGATGGACAAATTGAACTATTGTGGGTGGGGATGTTGCCATCACTTTGTATATGTGATTTATGTGCTCATTTTCTCAGATTCAGAATTCTTTTGATGCTACCACTTGATATCTTTTCTCTAATTAATGGAGTCTAAGTATTCTTTCTTGGATTTTGAATGGAGCACCATCTGACATTATTCTGAATCTGACTTTACCAGCCCACCCAGAGAATTAATAAATTTTCTTCCGAAGGGGTCTGAACACAATGTCTAATCCAGCCAGCAACCAAGAAGACCTGGGAATGACTGGAGGACCAGATTCCCTGCTGTTAGAGGTGGCAGGGGAAGCTGACTTATTAGCAGAATTAAGACTTGGTGAAAAACCAGCTGTAAAGCCCAAATGGTCCCTGGGAGTCGGCTGGAAAGATCCGGAGGAAAAGCCCCCTCCAGGAGTGACTACTACCCATCGGCATGGAAAAAAAGAGTCATGGCAAGAGAAGGGAAGAAAGGTTTTTTTACTAACTCAAGCCCTGCATCTTCTAAATGAAGCTGTCAAAGAAACTCAGACTGATCAAAGGTATGAGAGGGAAGAGGGGGAGGGAGCCCCAGTCAGGAGAACCAGAGCAGCTACTCCCATAAATCAACCTGGGCTGGCACAACAGGCAGCAACAGTGCGGGGGGGGGGGGTGATTGCCAGAAGGCGTAGAACTCCAAAAGTGCCTCCATTGGAAGTAAAATATGGAGGAGATCCCAAGGAGTTAGGTTTCTTCCTGGCACAAATCTGGAGCCACATGGAAGAATATGGGGATGATTTTTCCTCGGAAGCAGCCAAAGTCAGGTGTGTTACCAGGGCGCTGGAAAGAACAGCTGCAAAGTGGATGGTGACTTTGCATAATGATAATGCCCCCCAGCTGATGAATTATGACCTGTTCATGACAGTGCTGTGGGCCAGATTTGAAGACCCACTAGCTGAACGTAAGGCTAGAATTAGGATGAAAACCATAAATCAGGGGTGGAGATCAGTGGCCAATTACACCCAGGAATTTAGAGAGCTGGCATGCCATATTCGAGGCTGGTCCCAGGGAGCCCTGATAGAAGCTTTTAAAGATGGCTTGAATGAAGATGCTTATCAAAGCTGCATTGCCAGAAGAGACCCCAGTCAGTTGCAGCTCTGGTACGTGCTGGCAGCTGAGGTGGAAATTGATCTGACCCAAAACAGACGCCAGTGGGTCTTGGTTGGAGCAAGTCCTCCCCTACCAGCCCTCAAGAAGCCTTTAAACCTCAAAAGGGAGGGCTGGCAGCAAAACCCAAGACCACTGCATGCTTCCAATGTGAAAAGGAAGGTCACCAGGCTGCAGACTGCCGTACCAAGCTAGAGCCAAAGGAGGCACCTGGAGGAGGAAGAAAACCTGAAAAACCTCCAACAAAGTCTTGCGAAATGGCGCTTAAAGTGGAGGAGGTTGTGGAGATCGCCCCTCTGAAAGGAGAGGCACTGGAAACTCCAACCTCTTCTGAAGAGAGTGAATCTGAATTGGAAGATGACTTGGTAAGTCCAAACAAGGGCCCTATGACCATTCCAGTGAAATTAAGGTACCCATGTCAGGAGCCCAAGGGGAAATGTTGGCCTTCTTAGACTCTGGGTCCACAAAGTGCGTAATCAGCTCGGAAGTCGTAGAGAAAATGGGCTTAAGGCTAAACATTTTAAAAACGCCCATAGCCTTTTGGCCATCTGGAAGGATCAGTAGCTGGGGGTGGCCTTGCACATTTCATAATGGAACCAGTAGAAATGACGGTGGGGAAGCATAGAGAGATTTGTGTTTTATTGTTGCCCCTGAGATGGAGTGCCCCCTAATACTGGGTTTGCCCTGGCTCTGGAAGTGGAAGCCCCATGTTGACTGGAGGAGGGGATCATTGCACATATGTATTGACCAACCCCCCAGAAGGGAAGGGACAATCTCAACAGAAACCCCAGAATCCCACAGAGCCGCCCTCCACTGGCATCGAGAATCTGAGGAGGGAGGAGAAAATTCCAGAGGACTATTGGGACTTAAAGGAGGTATTCAGTGAGAAGGCCTCGGATGAGCTCCCCCACCATCACTCAACAGATTGCAGTATTGAAATTTTGCCAGGAGTGAAACTTCCAAAACCGAAACTGTACTCGATGACACCATGGGAGCTAGAAGAGCTGAGGTCATTTACTGATAAAAATTTGAAACATGGTTTCATCCAACCTGCTAGGCCCTGAGTAGTGGCCAGTATTATTCCATGAGAAGAAAGATGGCTCTCTTCATTTGTGTGTGGGTTATAGGAACTCAATGCAATTTTGGTGGAGAATGTGTACCCCTTCCCCTTGATGAAGGATATGTTGGCCAACTTAGCCAAAGGGAATTTTTTTACAAAACTCAATCTGAGAGAAGCTTACTAACGAGTTCAAATTAAGGAAGGAGATGAATGGAAAACTGCTTTTAACTGCCCAATGGGGTGTTTCCAATTCAACCTTCTTCCGTTTGGCCTATAAGGGGGCCCTGCAGTATTCATGCAAATGATAAATCAGGTTTTGCACAAATATTTATACAAGGGGGTGCTGGTTTATCTTGATGACATTCTTATGTACATGGAGAGTCATGATGAACATGTTAAACTAGTGTGTTCAGTTCTGAAAAAGCTTCGAGCTGCTGAACTGTACGCGAAGTTGTCCAAGTGTGAATTCCACCAGGAAAAAATTGACTATTTAGGCTATTGCATATCACATGATGGCATATAAATGGATCTGGGGAAAGTTCGTGTCAGTTTGGAATGGGCCCCTCACTGCACCAGGAAACAACTGTGAAGTTTCTTGAGATTTGCTAATTTTTACCATCAGTTTATCTCTGCTTTTGTGAAGATTGCACTGCCTATTACAAATCTCCTAAAAACCAAAGGGAAGGTGAAACCGAAACCTAGTAAACCACTGGAGTGGTCCATGGAGTGCCAAGCCACTTTTGAGAGGCTGAAATGACTGTTTACCACTGAGCCAGTGCTCAAGCACCCGGACATGGACTCCCCTTTTGTAATCCAAGCCAATGCAAGTGACGTAGCAGTTGGGGTGGTGTTACTACAAGCAAACGAGATAGGTACTCTGCAACCATGTGCATATATTTCCCGTAAACTAACTGAGACTGAAAGAAGATGGGCCATCTAGAAAAAAGAAGCTTTTGCAGTTCGCTGGGCTCTGTTAACCTGGAGGCATTTTCTAGAAGGAGCAAAACACCCTTTTGAGGTGTGGATGGATCATAAAAAATTGGAGGCTTTGAAAACACCTCAGAAGCTGTCTCCCAAGCAAGTTCGCACAGTACTTCAAATGGTTTAATTTTTCATTCCAGGGGGAAGAACTTCAAGGTGGATGCTTTACTTGTATTACCTCAATATAATAGCGTCCACCCAGAAGTGGTCCAGCCTATTGTCCCAACCAAACAGTTGGCAGCTCCAGTGGTTACCAGAGCCCAGAAAAAGAAGGAGGTTGATTTATCAAATGATTTATCTGCACAATTAAAAGAAGCTCCGAAACTTGATGATTGGTTCCTAGCTCACTCAAATAACTGTAATGGTTAGAGATGGATTGGCATGGGTGGGGGCCAAATTATATGTGCCAGCAAAGTTGAGAACCAAATATTACAGCAAGTTCATGACCGCTGGACATTTTGGATTCAAAAATGATTTGGATTCAAAAAGACCTTACACTTGGTTAAAAGGCAATTTTGATGGCCTAACTTGAAAAAGGACATTGAGACTTATGTGGCTAGTTGTCCTATCTGTGCCTCAGCCAAATGGCCTCCTGATAAACCAGCAGGCTTACTACAAAATGTGACTAGACCAACTGCTCCATAGAAGGAAATTTCTATGGATTTTATCGTGGAATTACCTGAAAGTGAGGGGAAATACAGTTATTTGGGTAGTAACCGATTTGTTTTCCAAACAGGTACATTTCATACCTTGTGCAAAAATCCCATTTGTGAAAACTTTGGCTAAACTGTTTATTTTACATATCTACAGGTTACATGGTGTTCCTGAACGCATAATTTCAAATAGGGGTGTCCAGTTTACCTCAAACTTTTGGAAGGAGTTCCTGAAGTTATTGGGCTCCGCCCATCACCCACAAACCAATGGAGCTTGTGAGAGACTAACTTGGTATTGGAACAATATTTAGATGTTACATAAATTACCAGCAAGATAATTGGGCTGACCTATTGCCATTCACTGAGGTAGCATATAACAATTCGGTTCATAGTAGTACTGGGTTTACTCCATTTAAAGTGGCTTCAGGACAAGACTTTGTACCCATACCCGAGCTTCCACAGGAGAAACCTAACATTCAGTCATTGAATGAGTGGATAACCCAACTCCAGCTTACCTGGTCAGTTACTTGTAAAATATTAGATGATGCTCATCAAGCTCATAAAAAATTTGTAGACAAAAAGAGAACTCCACAAAAACCATATCAAGTTGGTGACAAGGTCTTCTTATCCACCAGATATTTGCAGACCACACAAAAGTTAAAAAAGCTTGGACCTAAGTATATTGTACCTTTTCCAATTGAACAAATTGTGAATCCTGTGGCAGTCCAACTGCAATTACCAAGAACCCTCTGACAAATCCACCCTATCTTTCATGTTAGTTTATTAAAACCTGAACATACTTCTGACCTGAGACCAGTTCAGGTCGATCCCCCCCATGCCTTTGCTAATTGAAGGTGAACATTTTGAAGTTAAAGAAATTTTGAATTCTAGAAAACAAAGAGGTCGACTCCAATATTTAGTTGTTTGGAAACATTTTCCTCCTTCCCATTCCGAATGGGTGAATGAGAAGGATGTTTGAGCTCCTAAGCTTGTCAAGGTGTTTCATACCAAATAGCTTGATAAACCCTAAAATATAGTATTGTGGTGTTACATGTACATTAATCTTTTATCTTCTATTCTTTCTCTTTTATATAGGGCTAACACCTCTTTTGCAGGAGGGCCGAATGTCAGCCTTCAAGATTTTCTTCCTTTGCTTTGCATCTTTCGGCTATCCTAAGTAACGGGGGGAGGAGCGGGGACATGGTTACGGGAAGCGAGCTGGAGGTTTTTCCAAAACAGAACTGTATAAGTTGGGGGCAGAAGTTTCTTGCTTAGATTTCTATCCTATGCTATGCACAGCTGCAGCTCTTTATCAAAATATATCAAGGACAGAGGCCTTATCACCACCCAGAGATGCGCACATGATGTTATGCACAATTTCTTATTGGATGGACAAATTGAACTATTGTGGGTGGGAACGTTGCCATCACTTTGTATATGTGATTTACACACTCATTTTCTCAGATTCAGAATTCTTTTGTTGCTACCAGTTGACTTCCAGTAAAAAATATCTTTTCTCTAATTAATGGAATCTAAGTATTTCTTTCTTGGGTTTTGAATGGAGTACCAGCTGACAATTGGGCTCAGAATTTCTATTGTAAGCAAGGCAAAGTAAGTTATTCCTGATTTTACAACCTTTCTTTAACTTTTGTTAAGCAATTCACTGTATTTGTTAAGTGAATCACATGGATGTTGAGCAAATCCAACTTTCCCCCATAGACTTTGCTTGTCAGAAGTTGGTTTGGAAAGTTGCCAATGGTGATCATGTGGCCCTAGGATTGTACAACTGTCATAAATATTTGCCAGATGCCAAGTGCCCAAATTCTGATCACATACCCATGGGGAAAGTGTAATTGTAATAAGTGCAAGGACCAGTTTTAAGTTATTTTTTTCAATGCTGTTGTAACTTCAAATGCTGATTAAATGAATGGTTGGATATCAAGAACTAAGCATACTCAATGGGCAAGTTCACTAAAGGGAGAATGCATCCACCTCTGTATTTGCTTAGAAATGTAATTTCAGATATTGATATAGCAAGTACATACTTTCATGATGTACATGAAAGAGAGAAGAGGCAAAATCAGAACAATGATAAAGAAGATGTTTTCCCTTTGTTCTAGAATGTGTTTAATTATATTGTCTACAAAATATGCCTCTAGGACCATCTGATTCCCAAATGACTCTGGGTTGCTTATATTACAAATGGAAAAGGGAAGGGAAGGAAGGAAAGGAAAGGAGGAAAGGAAAGAAAAAGGGAAGGAAATAAGAAAATGAAGGAGAAGAGAAAGGGAAAGGAAGGGAAAGGAAAGGAAAGATTGAAATTAACAGAATTAGAAGGGATCTTGTAGGTCATCTAGTCCAACCCCCTGCCCAAGCAGGAGACCCTACACCATTTCTAACAAATGGCAATCCAGTCTCTTCTTGAAAGCTTCCAGTTATGAAGTTCCCACAATTTCTGAAGGCAAGTTGTTCCATTGGTTGATTGTTCTCGCTGTCAGAAAATTCCTCCTTGTTTCCAGGTTAAATCTCTCCTTGATCAGTTTCCATCCATTATTCCTTGTCTGGCCTTCAGGTGCTTTCAAAAATACCTTGACCCCCTCCTCTGTGTGGCAGCTCCTCAAATATTGGAATACTGCTATCATGTCTCCCTGGTCCTTCTCTTCACTAGACTAGCCATGCTGAGCAGTGGTGGGATTCAATTTTTTTTACTACCAGTTCTGTGGGCATGGCTTGGTGGATGTGGCAGGGAAGGATACTGTAAAATCTCCAGTCAGAGGTGATATTTGCTGGTTCTCCAAACTACTCAAAATTTCTGCTACCAGTTCTCCAGAACTGGTCAGAACCTGCTGAATACCACCTCTGATGCTGAGTACTTGCAGCCATTAATCATATGTTTTAGCCACCAGTCTCCTAATTCTTTTGGTTGCTCTTCTCTGTACTTTTTCTAGAGCCTCAACATCTTTTTTATAGTGTGCTGACCAAAACTCGATGCAGTATTCTAGCTGTGGTCTTACTAAAGCTTTGTAGAGTGTTATTAGTACCTCATTTGATCTTGATTGTATATCTCTGTTAATGTAATTTAGGATTGCATTGGCTTTTTTGGCTGCCACTGCACACTACTGGGTCATATTTAGCTGGTTGTCCACTAAGACTCCAAGATCCCTCTCACTGTTACTGCTATTAAGCCTAGTTTCACCCAATCTATATGTGTACTTTTGGTTTTTCTTGTATAAGGGTAAGATTTTACTTTTCTCTACATTGAATTTCATTCTGTTAGATAGGGCCCAGTGCAGAGGTGGTATTCAGCAGGTTCTTACCAGTTCTGGAGAACCTGCAGCAGAAATTTTGAGTAGTTCACAGAACCGGCAAATACTGACTAGAGATTTTACAGTATCCTTCCCCTGCCACACCCACCAAGCCATGCCCACAGAACCAGTAGTAAAAAAGTTTGAATCCCACCACTGGCCCAGTATTCAAGTTCGTCAAGATCCATCTGGATCTTGAGCCTATCTTCCTGCCAGCTTAGTATTATCTGCAAATTTGGCAAGTTCCCCTTCTATTCCCTCATCTAAGTCATTTATGAAGATATTGAAAAGTACTGGGCCTAAGACAGAAGAAAACACTCTCTTTCCAATATAATTTCCAACCTAAAGAGGTTCCATAACTGGGTTGAACATTTTAAAGGTTTTTAAAGACAGGAAAAATAGGGTCATTGCAAATCTAGACGGTGAACGGAAGATTACAGCAATGGAGAAGGTATTGTTGATCAAGATTCAAAAATAAAATCCAGGATTTAGCAGGGCTTCAGAGTTGTGGAAACTTTGATAAAGAAACCACAAGCTTACAGCTGAACATGTGGTCATAACCACAGGATGCATGAACAAGTATTTTTTGTAACCTCTGTACCTTATCTACTATGAGCTTTGAAATCTCTATATATTTGCTTCAAAATGCACTCAGGGTTCTTTCAGTTCCAGTGTGCTGAACAAATGTGTGATTTACAGACAGAACTTGGGACTTTGCCTCCTCATTTGCACTGAGCCACATTTAGGTTCTTGCTTAACAATATGGTTGTTAATCCTACTAGGTTGTTTTGTTGGTGGGATCTTGACCATGCCAAATCTATCCTATCATACATTACAGGCAGAAACTATTGGAACCTCAAATAGAACTATTATTCTCACAGTAAAGAATAAGTGCTCACTATAATTAATCATAGTGCAAATGGGTCCATTGCCTGAACAGTTGCTAATGTGGTAACTAGTGTGGCAATAGATTATTAGTGTTCTCCTCAGTGAAGTGATGCAAAAACAGCATGTGATGTATTCTCTGTGATCTCAGTTTCTGCAAGGACACCATTGCACAGACAATAGGTAATCCTTACCTTATGACAATTCATTTAGTGACTGTTCAAAGTTACAATGACATTGAAAAAAGAGACTTATGACCATTTTTCACAATTACAACTTTGGAGCATCCACATGATCATGTAATCAAAATTCAGATGCTTAGTAATTGGTTCATACTTAAGACTATTGCTGTGTCCCAAGGTCATGTGATCACCTTTTGCAACCTTTTGATAAGCAAAGTCAATGGGGAAGCCCAATTCACTTAAAAACTGGGTTTCTAAGTTATCAACTGCAGTGATTCCCTTAACAACTGTGGCAGGAAAGCTCGTAAAACTCTTTAAAATGTCTCACTTATCAGAAATGTTGGGCTCAATTATGGTCATAAGTTGAGGACTACCTGTACACAATCAAGAACTACAACAATTTTAGTTCCCCTACACCTATTTTAGCCTTTTCCATTATAGAGAGACAGACTGAGAAAACATTCTTGCAATGACTCATAAAGGTACTTTTCACTTATAAGCAGCAGCTTCTAAGTATGCCTGGCTTAATCCAAGCTTCTGTATGTGAGGTGGGATAAGTTAGACTAGCTAGAGAAAATGTACAGCATTTAAATACACACAGTCACACATGTGTGCGTACATACACAGACACATGGTCTACCTGTTATGTTCACGGTAGCTATGAGGTAGACTGAGATACAGCAACAGGCTGAGGACTTACAGTGAAAAAACAAAGGAAGAGGGGGGAAAAACAGTATTTCCTGATTCACTCAAGCAGTAAAGCCTGTATGTGAGAAAAAGAGAAACAAACAGATTCAGTTTGTTTATCTCTAAGCATTATAAAAGGAAGTAAGTTTGCCTTGGCTGTTTTTTGTTATACGCTGGATAAGAAATTTGTTTTTTGCCTCAGAGAAAATACAGATGATTACTGTTTAACAATGTATTTTTAAGTGTCATATTTTTGTTGAATATAAAATCTCTATCTCTTTCTGCATGGCTGAGTGGAGGATTGCAAGAAGAACAGATGAATATATTTACTACAATCTGCTAGCCTCCAAGACTTCCTATGATCCTGATCCAGTCCTAACCTGGAGATGAGGGTAATTATACAGCCCTCTGCCATGCTGGATGTAAGGGCTAACCTTTCCCCCCTTTAAAATAAGTATAGACTCTTGAAAACTTTGTATTTCAAAAGGAACCTTTTATTGAAGAGGGGTAAAAGCAAGTCAAAATTCAAAGCATGATCTGAGGTCCCTCAGGGCATGCAACTGGGATAAAGGGAATTAGAAACCCATCCCAACGGTCCAATGTGGATTCTACCAATTTGCAGGTGTGAAGATGTTACTGTACCAGTGTCTCTGAGAAAGCAGATAAGGACTATCTTCCAGTGTTGCAATCCACATGGCCCCTTCTCCCCTTGCATCTCTCCAAGAGGTGAGAATTTTCCGGGCATCTGGGGCACCAGGCAATGATTATAAATCATGTAAAAGGTTATGTCAAAGATAAAGCAAGAAATAGGATACTTAGGATACATAGAGAAGAAAAAGAACTAAATGTATCAAATCCACCCCCCACCTTCTTCCATCAAAAAATGGCAGATACACAGATCTGACACTGGACCTATTTTTATCATGTATAAACTAAATTTACAAGGAGAAAATATATTTTCTCACACATGTGCCCTTCAAATTAGCATTAACAAGGGTCAATTAAAAGAGAACCTTATTAATATACCAGCAATTTTTGTTTGCAACATTTTGACAGATTCTTGAAGAGGGAGCAATTGCTAGTGCCCTCCCGCCTACAAATCTTGCAGGAAGCTTGCTACAGCTAGAATCTTCTGCCTGTTCTCTTCTGAGCGTAATGGGACATCTTTTGTTCAGAAGATATGGATTTTGCTTTGGCATACTGATTACTTGATAAATTAAAGTCAGCATAGATCCATCTCTGCAGCATTTGTGCCCACTGCATCCAAAGACACATTACATTTTCACACAACCCATCCTTGAAGCCTGACAGGAAAACAGCAAGTAGTAACCTCAAAATCAATTGACAGCAACTCCGTGTATTCTCTTCCTGAAATAGACAGATGGATAGACATTTTCTTATTCTCTGTGGCTGCCATTTCTTCCTAACTTGTTTGTGCTAAGACAGAGAATCAGAGGTACTGATTCTTAAAAGCAGGCATATGCTGCCATCCAATGGTAAGACCTTGCCATGACCAATAAGATATTCCAGACAGGCCACAAGAAGGAACAAAAACCTGGTGTTAAATTATAGTTAATAAAAAATGAAGGCTGCTGGTGAATTCTGTTTCTGAATAAACATAACACAGAAATGTTGATAGAAGAGATCAGAAATGAAACGCCTTCAGGTCAAGTTCAGCTCTTGCTGTCTTAGTGGGCTTATATGGTGTTCTTGAAAACAATGGAGAATTTGGGGTTTTGTTTTCTTCAGGCTAGAAAATCCCATGAAGAAATTCTACTAATGAAGTTCTATCATGCTTAGGGTTTTTTTGCCACTAGAAAAGTGTAACTATTGGCACCATGTCAAGTAGGATATTATTGGGTGCAAGAAACCTAAACCAACATGATGAATTGCTCAGAGTAGTTTCTTTGTTGTTGTTTCCCCATAGACAGAAATCTTGCCAGACTAAAGCACAATTTGATAGCTATAGAAATTGCAATAGCACTTAGACTTATATACTTCCCATAGTGTTTTACAGCACTCTCTGAGTGGTTTACAGTGTCAGCATATTGCCCCCAGTAATCTGAGCCCTCACTTTACCAACTTTGGAAGGATAAAAGGCTGAGTCAACCTCGAGCCTTATCAGGATCAAACTCCTAACTGTGGGCAGAGTTAGTTTGCAATATTGCATTCTAATCATTGTGCCATTACTGCTCCTACCATGTAAATCCTCTGGAGTCTAGGGAGAATCCCTCCTTGGTGTAAGGTCCTGCTTCCCTTTCCCATTCAAGAAAGCATGGACTCTTGAAACTCTAGCATTTTAAAAGAAAACTTTTATTGAAAGGAAGTGAATGCAGGACAATGCAAAGCAGGGTCTGAGTTCCTCCCCAGGCAATTCCATTAGGATAAAATAGTGTTCTGTCCTAGGCTTCCCCCAAAAGCACTACACAGATGGTGTCCTGGCAAAGCCTATTTTATTAAACGAATGTGAATTTCTTGCATTCACATTCCCCCAATGGCCTGGCAAACAATCTTTCAAAAGTATAATTAGGAGTTCAGACCTTATCTAACTTGGAAAGCTGCCTGGTAAATATTTCCAAACGCAGTGCTGATAGGGAAGGGCTGGGCTCTAGGATACACAGACAGATCTTCATGAGGCTGGAATGAATGAATGAGTTGTTTCCTGCAAAAGCTCCCTCCCCTTTTGCTGTTCCTTTAATCCTCATGAGAGGGGCCATTCATCATCTACCTGTGACCTTACTCCCATGTCAACAATGAGTTCATAACTGTTCTTTCCTGGGAACTGGTTCCAGAAGCTCCCGCCTCACTGCTGTACTAGCCCAAAGGCAGCTGATGACTACCAGCCTGCCCTGGTCCCATCTCTGCCTCTGATGTAGAGCCCTTGTCCAAGCCTTCCTCACCTCCAGGACTGGCCCAGGTTTCTCCCCAACCTCCTCACTACTGTCCAACTCTGCTACTAGCTCCACCAGCTGCCGGCAGGCCACAACAAGTAGTTAGAAACCCCTTCCCTCAGTCTGATGTTGAATGAGCCAATCCACAGGTGCAAAGATGTTGTGGAAATGGTTGTCCTGAGAAAGCAATAAGGAGTCATTCCCACATGCTTCTTCTGTGAGGCTTCTGAACTGAGAGAAAACAGATGGCTCTCCCCCCTTGTACATTCCCCAAAGTAAATCAAAGCACAGGGCAGAATAGGTGACAAGGTAAAAGTTATAAACTAGGGAAATTACAGGATACAAAGGAAACAGGATGAGAGCAATAAATGAGTAAAAGAATCTGGTGTTCTCTCCCCACATGAATGGCAGTATCACGGTAGAGTTCTGATTGGGATTCAAGGCTGTTTTGCTTCTTAGCTCTTGGGAAAGGACCACTCTGTCATACAACTCAGCACCAGATTCCATCACAATATAGAGAGTTTTGAAGAAGCACTTTTCATTGAAGCTTTGCACCATGCAGTCTGTTGGAACAAAATTATAAATGTTGACACACACACACCAAGCACATACTCCTCACACACACACATACAAGCTCACTCCTAGAGAGCTGAATGGAGCACCATCTCAAGGAACCAAAGTAGTTTCTGTAAATGTGTAACTCATCAGTAAAATCCACTTTGCAGGGTAAAATACGGTAGAACTAGTCTATCTCATGCAACTTAAATATTGGGATGGAAATGCTTTTAATAATCTATTTTAATTTAATGTAGCCACTCGTAGCCCCCAAAATATGTAGGTATTCTTATCTAAAGATACCTTCCCCAAATATAATTTGCATGTAATGATGGTATATTGAAATGTAAATGTACTTTTAAACATAGGATATATTGAAAGACATGGTTTAAAACTTATTTGATTCAGAAACATTTATTTCTGAAGGCACCTTGATCATAATTTAAGCTGAGGGATGCATTGCAAACTGCAGAAGCGCAGAAGCATAAAGAGAATTATGTTCTAAATGCATTAGTCCAAGAGGTGTTATTCTAATTGGGCTGCAATATTTGGGTGATTGATTAGCTAAATTAAGGTATTGAAATATTTTGTATGATTAAAAATGCATTGTTCAGTTACTGAAGAAATTTTTTTGTCTAATTAAATATGCATTCTTTCATTAATTAGGAACTTAAGAAAAATTAAAAATACATTTGCTATAAGAATTTAAAGAGTGGGAAAGTATTATACAGGTAGTCTTTGACTTATGACCACAATTGAGTCCAACATTTCTGTTGCTAAGTGAGAGATTTGTTAAGTGAGTTGCCCCATTTTACAATCTTTTTTTCCACAGTTGTATAAATTGCAAACAGAACTGCAGATCACAAGTTGTTAAATTAATAACATGATTGTCAATATGGTTTCCCCATTGACTTTGCTTGTCAGAAAGTCACAAAAAGTGATCATATGATCCCAAGACACTGCTACTGTCATAAATATGAGTCTATTGCCAAGCATCTGACTTCAGGTCACATGATCAAGAGCATACTGTAATGGTTGTAAGTGTGAAAAACAGACAGAAGTCATTTTTTCAGTGCTGTTGTAATTTTGAACAGTCACTAAACATGCTGTTATAAGTCAAGGACTATCTATACATGCTGTTTTAGGAAAATCATTTTCATATTCCTTCTTTTATACATAGGTGTAATGTTTTCCCAGAGACTGGTTTTATTCAGTGCGTGCAATGCGCGTGCAATACATTTTCTCTTTCTGAGTTAATGTGCGTAGATATGGATATTTCATTGTTCATTAATTCCTTAAAACCCACACAGTAAAAACTAAGTTTTCTTTACAATCCCTTGAAAATTTAAAGCTAAGTTTATTTTAGTTTATTTTATTGTCATTGCAACTCGTTCAATGAAATTAAATGCTATCTTCAGTGTACATCATACATAAGAAAACTATAAAAAAATAAAACAAAATCACACATCCTTCACATTCTATACAATTGAATTGAAAACTCCTGATAATGCATTAATATTACACTATACAGTAGAATCCAATATAGTTACTGGTCTGGGATAGAAGCTGTTTTTCAGCCTATTTGTCGTTTTTATTGTCCTTTACCATCTGACAGATGGTAACAGCTTAAAAATAGGGTGCCCTCTTGGCAATGATGTTAACCCTCTAGAATGCTGTCCATCTGCCATTGTGCAATTAGCAAACCATACACAGGTGCATCAAACCATGTGTATGCTTTGAAAATGATTTGAAGAAGGTATTGTCAACCTGCAAAATGACTGAAGCCATTCTTTCTCATGCCTACTTCTTTGTTTCTTGGTTGCCATTCATGGGGGGAGGGATGGGGGACTTCGGGAATGTGTGCCTCAGCCACTAATCAAAACATCTACCAACTGGCATATGAACCAAGGCCATGTCAACGGACACCTGTCAGAGCTGAGTGGGAACCTGTGGCTGATTTGATTGGCCCATGCGACCTAAAACAGGGGTCGCCAACTTTTTGGACATCAGGGGCACCAAACTCATAATTTTAAATTCCATGGACCACTAATATGAATCCAGCGAGCCGCTCGCTGAAGTGCCTGGACTCCCACTGATGGGATGGGGTCCTTCAGGCACTTAGCTTGGCTGCCTGTTTCTTCAACCTTAAATACTCAAACAGTCATTTGGACCCATTTCCCACAGAAAACAAAACACTGGGATCTCTCATCTCTTTTTCTCTCTCATCTCTCTCTCTCTCTTTCCCTCCCTCTCCCTCTCTCTCCTTCTCACTCTTTCTCTTTCTCTCACTCTCTTTTCCTCCCTCTTCCCCCCCTTTCTCCCTTTCTCCCTCCCTCTGTCTCTCTCTCTGTGTGTCCCCAGGGGGTGGGGGGTGGGGAAAGGAACCTCTGAACTGGTTCTGGGTGGTGAGAATCTGATGGAGGCTGATGAGCCACGTGCTGAAAACCAGATGGCTGGTGGAGAGGTGGGGCAACAGGGGTAATACCGGCAGTGGACTGATACACATGGGAGATCGTGGCATCAGAGACCTTCCTGGGTGTTCCCTGGCCTGTGAGGCTGTGGGGGGAGGGAAGAAAACTCTGAACTGGTGTTACTTTATGCCTCCACACATTGAGGAGGTCTAGCAGCTGCCAGTGATGCCCTCAGGTGAAGATGTTGCAAGGGGGAGGCTTGACCCTTCCACTCAGGAGATGCAAAGTGCTCACTGCCCCTCTGGCACTCTCCAAGCTTCCTCCTTCCCACTGGGTATGTGAGTGCTTCTGGCGAGGAGGAAGAGAAGCGTGGTGGGAGGAGGCTTGGAGGCTTCCAGAGGGGCAGCAAGTGCTTTGAGGTTTTTAAGACAAACAAAACATAAAAACATCAAGCCATCTTCCATATATATACATACAGTGTGCTGGTTGGTTTACAAATTGTTTTGTGCTTCCATTTCATAGTCTTCAATTACAATTACATTGTATATATTCTTATATTTTCAATCAAGTATTAAATACATTAATATCATCATTAATCAATCATTTGACTATACTTTTATTCATTCATGTTTTACGAAATAATCATATTTTACTTAAATTGTTTTGTGACAGTTCATACTATCACCTCAAATCTATCCTACAATCATTTTGTAGGTGTAATAAGAAAAGAATACATCTTTATATATTTATTATTTTCTAAGAATCTACATATTTCATTACCATGTTTTATTTTCTAACCATTGATAGAATAGATCCCAGATTTTATAAAATTGTTTATCATCTTGTTCTCTGATTTCAAATGTCAATCTACTCATTTCAGCACATTCCAATATTTTCTTAATGATTTCCTCCTGTGATGGTATTTTCTCATTTTTTCAATTTGTAGCAAATACAGTTCTAGCCACTCTTAATATATTTACAATCAGGTATTTCAATTCTTTACAATATATTTCAGGTAAAATTATCAATAAAAATACCTCTGGTTTCAAATCTATATGCTTTTTTGTCATTTTTCCGAACCATGTGTGGATTTTTGTCCAATATTTTTTAGCATCCGCACAAGTCCATCACATATGGTAATATGAGCCAGGTGTCTGATGACATTTCCAACATTTTTG
Organism: Pseudonaja textilis; assembly: GCF_049901715.1. Lineage (NCBI taxonomy): Eukaryota > Metazoa > Chordata > Lepidosauria > Squamata > Elapidae > Pseudonaja > Pseudonaja textilis. The sequence goes on along the minus strand of NC_141998.1, from coordinate 11,741,400 downwards.
GATTTATTCTTGAACATTCTTGCTATTCTTGTCGGGGGGTTTCTATATATGCTGTTGACATTGTCATTTTACAATTTTGAAACCACAATTTTTGCCATTTCCCTAGATCAATCCCATACCCAAAATTCTCCCCCCAAGAAATCATTGTTTCTTTAACTTGTTCTTCTTCTAGTTTAATTTCTAATAAATATCCATACAATTTTTTAATCACCTTTTCATCAGTTCCTGTCGAAATCTTATCTAAATTAGTCAGGTTATCATAGAAACCTTCTGTTTTAGAGGCTTTATCATACCTTGAATGTATTTGCGCATATGAAAACCAATTCATCTTTATACCTTGTTCCTCTAATTTTTGTTTAGATTTAAGTTCACCCTTTTCATTCAATATTTCACCATATCTAACTGTTTGTTCCTTTTTATATATTATAGGATAAGAAAATGCTTCAACAGTTGATAGCCAGACTGGAATTTTCAAATAGCATTGTCTTTTAGTCTTCTCCCAGTTTAACCACAGAGACTCCCGGATATAATGTCTTCTAAAATACCCCTGTGATTTATTTCCTTAATACCATAGAAAAGCATGCCACCCCAACAACAGATCATGTCCTTCTAATGTCAACAATCTAGTGTTTCTTAATGTTATCCATTCCTTAACTCACATCAAATTTGTAGCTTGGTAATACAACTCCCAATTAGGCAAACCAATCCTCCTCTTATTCTAGCATCTTGCAAAAGCTTTAGCTTTATTCTCGCTTTCTTTCCTCGCTTTCTTTGAAAAAAGCATAAACACACACAAAAAAGAAAAAATTGTTAAATCCTGAAAAAGGCAGAAAAGTAAAAGGTAAAAAACTAAAAAGGAGGGAAAAAAAGTTCTTCAGGTTCTTCAACACCTTAATCCAATTAAGAGGTCTCAGGTATAAAAAGATGCATAAGAAAAAAAAGAAAGCCACAATTTTTTTTAAAAAAAACCCCAATATGTAAGGTAAATAGAGAAAAAAAAATACAGGGGAGGGAGAGAGAAAAAAGAAAAGAGGCTATTCCCTTTAAAAAAAAAAAAGGAAAGAAATCATTAACACTAAAGCTTTTAATTTGAAATAAATTGCAAACATAAAAATTTGACTTCAAAAGACAAAAAGAAAAACAAAAATCAAGTTCCAAAAGGCCAAAAATCCAAAAAGCTATTACAAAAAGTAAACTAGTAAGGAGGGGGTTTGTTAAAGTAGGAAATAGTGCAGCTTAAAAAATAAAATAAAAAGAGCACACTGCACCTTGTTTGATTGTCCAAGGCTTTTGTTAAAATTTATAACTCTCTTCTCCAGAGTCTTATCACCTTTTTTTTCTATCAGCTTCAACACCAGACTCCAACTATTGATAGAAACCCAGAAGAGCACCTACAATAATACTGTCCCATGCTCTTCCCTCTACCTTATCAAACAGGCAATGTCCTTGTAAAGAAGTCTCAGTTCTTTCTCAGCTTTGTCTGGTCAAGAAAAAAATAAATAAAATATTTCCAAGCCTCTAGTTGGCAGTGTTACAAAGTTTCTTTTGCTTTTACTTTCCCCCTCCTTTTCCAAACAAAATATAATGAAAATTAATTAAAAAGGGAAAAAAATATTTAAAAAAGATGACTAAAAGGGAGTCTTTAGCCTAAAATATTATAAAGTCAAAAAGGAGAGAAAGAATAGGTGGAAGAAGAGAAAAAACCAGTCCAGTTTCAAAATATAGAATCATGTGTAAAAAATCCAGCAATGAGAAAAAAAAATTACTTTGACATTCCTGTTTAAAATCACCAATTAATCACTTCTGTCAAAACTTTTACAGATTCTTTCTTTTCCTTAAGGTGTCCTTTCAAATCTTAAAATAAAGAAAAAGTTCTCACCAAACCGGCACACTTTCTCTTTCCGTTCTCTTTCGTTTCGGAGCTGTCCCAACTTCAGCAGCTTTAATGACTGCCTCTTTGCCACTGGCAAAAAGAGCTTCTCCTGGATCTACCAGAGACTTTGCGGTATCCCTGGGATCGACAGGATGCGCTCTTTACATTCACCATCTCTTTGGGATGGTTTAGATCTGATTGAATCATCCAGGAGCAAAGATATTGGCAGTGATCTCAGACCTCCAAGAATGCGTGCCGTACCGTCGCGATGCCAATTCCACCTTCTCCGCGAGAGTCAATTGCTGATGGGCCTCCTGGAGTGGTTTGAATGTCTCAAGGTGGGCAGCTATGCCCTGCAGTCCCAGGCCAGACAACAGAGATGGATTCTGGCACAGCCTACGTTCACCTTTCCAGACCTGGGACCAACAAGTGCCCAAAGTGCAATGATGGCATCCTTCCACTTGGCCAGAAATGACAGAAGACTTTGCTTCCTGCCACCAGCTTGACTTTCCAGGTGACTGCTCCTATTGGAGATGTACTGCAGCTACAACCAAGCCCCAGAGTCTTGCTGTGGCCGGCCACTCTCCTTGCCAGCCAGTCTTCATGCTGCCACCAGCCACGTGTATCCCCCCAGGCTTGGCTTTTTATCTTGGTCAGGGATGGGTGCAGTGCCAGTGGATGCCAGTGCCAGTGTCACAACCAGCACCAGTCCAGCAGCCAGTGCTGGTACAACAACTGGTCCCTGCCCCACAGCTGGCTCCACCGGTCACACTTCCTGCAGCACCACCAGCTCCTCTAGCCATGTTCCCAGTGGCACCACCATGAAGGTTCTGAATGACTTTTGACGGAACCCTAAAGAAGCTGGCATACTTCCTTAACCGAGTTTGGGCTTACATCAACTAGTGTGGGGACCTATAAAAATGGATCATGACCTAATCTCAGTGGAGTGGATAGCTCAGCTACATGACAAAGGCACTACTGAACTGTACAATGCCGACAAATTTGTCCAACTGCTCCGGGTCAGGTTCGAGGACATGGACCACAGGAATGAGAATGAAGCCCAGATTAAGACTATGAAGCAGGGGACTTGCCTCCCTCAAAGAGTTCATCTGGGAGTTCCAAAGAGTAGCTGGGAAGCTCAGACACTGGCCTGAATCCCTCCTCTTCCACTACTTCAAAGAAGCCATAGACCCAGAGCTCATAAAAGAGTGTGGCATCTGAGGAGTACCAGATCAGCTGCAAGACTGGTACACCATAGCCATGGTGATAGATTGGGAGATCAATCCCCACCACAAGCCTATCAAAATGGATCCAGGAAAAGTGAAAGACACACTAGACTGGCAGCCACCTTGCATGTAGAGACAACTCCAGAGCTTCCTGGTGTTTGCCAACTTCTACAGGCAGTTCATTCCTGCATTCACAGAGGTGGCCCTTCCCCTAATAGAGTTGCTGATGCTAGGGCCCCTCCCATGAAACCACAGCCAACTCAGCCACTGACTTGGATGCTAGACTGTCAAAAAGCAATCAAGAACTTGAAGCTCCTTTTTCAGGAAGAGTGGATCCTCCAACATCCAGACCCTGACAAGCAGTTCATTGTTCAAGTTGACGCCAGTGACATGGCAGTGGCAGTCGTGCTCCTCCAGAAGGACCCCCAGGGTCAATTGTTGCCCTGTGCCTGTGTGTCCAAAAAATTGACCGATACAAAATGATGGTGAGCAGTTTGGGAGAAAGAAGCCTTTGCAGTCCATTGGGCTCTCCTGTCATGGAGACACTTCCTAGAAAGGGCTAAGGTGCCTTTTGAGGTCTACACTGACCACAAAATCCTTAAAGCCCTAAGGATGCCCTGAAGCTTTTCCTCAAGCAAGTCCAGTGGGTGCAATACTTCAAACAATTCAACTTCAAACACAAAAACATCCCAGGGGGCGGGGGAGAACCTACTATCAGATGTACTGTCAAGAAAACCCCAATATGACAGTCAGCAAGAGGAAGTTGTCCATGCCATTATCCCTGACACACAAAGTGCAGCACAAGCCACCACTAGGGGACAATCCAGGCATCGTGCCCAACTCCTTGAGGAAAAGCTGACAGCTGAACGAAAAGTGGTGCTTCCAACCCCCCCATGGCTTACAGAAAAACAAGAGACCCTAACCATGAGACAAGGACTGGCCTGGAAAAGATCCAAACTCTACATAGCCAACAGCTTGAGACTGCTGGTACTATGACAGAGTTATGACTCTCAATTAGCTGGTCACTTTGGATTCCTAAAAACCCTCCACTTGGCTCAGAGGCAATTTTGGTGGCCAAAAAAGAAAGCAGATGTGGAAGACTATGTAAAAAGTTGCACTATTTGTGCTACTATGAAAATGAGAACAGGGAAACTTCCTGGACTCCTCCAACAAGTGGCCAAGTCCTGTCACCCCCTAGAAAGAGATTGCCATGGATTTTATAGTAGAACATGCAGTGAGTGGGGGATACACAGTGATTTGGACTGTGATTGACTTGTTCTCTAAGCAAGCCCATTTCACCACTTACTCCAGACTACCCTCAGCCAAGAAATTGGCCAAGATGTTCATCAAGCAGATATACAGGCTGCATGGAGTACCACAGTGAGTGATTTCAGACAGAGGTGTCCAATTCACCGCAAAGTTCTGGAGAGAGTTCCTGAGGTCCATTGGATCCTCTCAAGGACTCAGCTCAGCTTTTCATAAGAGTACGAACAGAGCCGTGGAATGTAAGAATGCCATGGTGGAACAATACATCAGATGTTATGTGGATTACCAACAATAGAATTGGGCAGATTTGCTTGTGCTCTAATTTCAAATGTCAATGTCATTTTGGCACAGTCCATGATTTTCTTAATAATTTCCTCCTGCACAGGTATTTTTTTCATTTTTCCAATTCTTAGTAAATACAATTCTAGCTGCTGTTAAAACATTTACAATCAAATATTTCAATTCTTTACAATATATTTCCAGTATAATTCCCAATAAAAATATCTCAAGTTTAAGGTCTATATGTTGTTTTGTCATTTTTTCCAACCATGTGTGGATTATAGTCCAATACCTTTTTGCATCCGAGCATGTCCACCACATATGGTAATATGAACCAGGTATCTGATGACATTTCCAACATTTATCTGATTTATTCTTGAACATCCTTGCAATTCTCATTGGGGGTAAGTGCCACCTGTAAAACATCTTATACAAATTTTCTTTATATGCAGTTGATATTGTCATTTTATAATTTTGAGACCACAATTTTTGCCATTTATCTAAGTCAATCCCATATCCAAAATTTCCCCCATGCAATCATTGTTTCTTTTACTTGTTCTTCCTCTAGCTCTAGCAAATGTCCATAAAGTTTTTTGATTATTTTTTCATCAGTACCTGTCAAAGTTTTATCTAGATCAGTCAACTTATCATAAATACCTTCTGTTTTAACATCTGTATCAAATCTAGATTGTATTTGCAAATATGAAAACCAATTCATTTTTACACCTTGTTCTTCCAATGCTTGCATAGATTTAAGTTCACCCTTTTGATTCATTATCTCACCACATCTAACTGTTTATTCCTTTTTATATATTATTGGATAGCAAAAAACTTCAGTAGTAGATAACCATAGTGGAATTTTTAAATAATATTGCTTTTTTATCTTCTCCCAGTTTAGAAACAATGCTTCTCGAATATGTCTTCTAAAATACCCCTGCGTTTTAGTTCCCTTATACCAGAGGAAGGCATGCCACCCTAACAGCAAGTCATGTCCTTCTAAATTCAAAAGTCTAGTATTTCTTAGTGTTATCCACTCCTTTACCTACATCAGACTCATTGCTTGGTAGTATAATTCCCAATTGGGCAAAGCAAATCCTCCTCTTATTCTTGCATCTTGTAGCAATTTAAGTTTTATTCTCGCTTTCTTCCCCTGCCAAATGTATTTTAGCACTATTTTGTTTAAATCTTCAAAAAATTCTTTCCCTAATCTGATTGGAATTGTCTGGAATAGTATAAGATTCTAGGCAATACATTCATCTTAATTATAGATATTCTCCCAATCAGTGATAATTGTAAATTTTCCCATTTTATCAAGTCTGTCACAATCTGTTGTTTAAGTTTAAGATAATTATCCTCCTTAAGTGTGCTACATCTTGGTGTTATGTGTATCCCTAAAGACTTAACCTTATTTGTGACCTGGATCCCCAAAACTTCCTCCAATTCTTTCTTTCGTCTTACTAACCTGTTCTTTTCTAAAATCTTTGTTTTATCTTCATTTATTTTCAAACCTGCTATTTTCCCATACTCTTCTATCTTTTCTATCAGTTTAGGTGCTGACTCCAATGGATCCTCTAATATAAATACCAGGTCATCTGCAAAAGCTTGTAATTTATACTCTTCTTTTTTTTAATTTTCATTCCTTTTATTTCTTTTTCTTCTCTGATGTTCCTATTCAGCACTTCCAGTGTTAACACAAACAACAGAGGCAACAGTGGACAGCCTTGTCTAGTCCCTTTTCTTATATCTATAAAGTCTGTTAACTCTCCATTTATTATGAACTTTGCAGTTTGTTTATGATATATCGTTTCTATGGCTTAAGTAAATTTTTTACCAAAGCCCATTTGGTCCAATTGTAACAACATAAAACACATTATCAAAGTCTTTTTGTGCATCTATAAACATCAGAGCCATTTGTTTTTCAGGATGTGCCTCATAGGATTCCAGTGTATCTAAAATTATTCTCATATTATCTTTAATCTGTCTCTTCAGCAGAAATCCATTTTGATCAGGATGAATAAAATTGTTTAAGTATCTTTTCAGTCTTTCTGCCAGAATTGAAGCAAAGGTTTTATAATCTGAATTTAATAGTGATATAGGTCTGTAATTTTTAACTTGCTGTGGGTCTGTGTCCTCCTTCAGTACAAGTGTGATATATGCTTCTGACCATGTTTTGGGTATTCTCTTCTTTGTCATAACTTCATTCATAATTTCTAATAAGTGAAGATTCAATGTTTCCTGGAATGTCTTATAAAATTCCACTGGCAAACTGTCCGGACCTGGTGCTTTCCCAATGTTTTGCTTTTTTAAAGCTTCTGTTAATTCCATCATTGTTATGTTACTTTCTAACATTGTTTCAATATCTTTGGGTATCTTTGGCAAATTTGCTCCCTGTAAGTATTGTTGAATTCTTTCTTCCTGAACATTCTCTTGATGGTACAGTTTTCCATAGTAATCTTGAATAATTTTTTTCTTCCATAGTAATCTTGAATAATTTTTCTTTCCATAGTAATCTTGAATAATTTTTTTCTTCTCCACATTTCCATAGCATACATGTCCTTGTTCATTTATCAATTGATTTATCCTTCTCGAGTCTCTTTCCTTTCTCAATTTATATGCTAGCCATCTGCCTGGTTTGTTTGCATCTTCAAAATAGTTCCGCTTAGCATTTTTAATTTTTTGTGCTATTTCTTCTTTTTCCATTAGCCCCATTTTATGTTTAGTTATGTCCATTTTAATTTTAATGTCCTTTTTTGGTGGAAATTTCTGTAGTTCTTTTTCCAACTTCTTGTAGTCATCTTCCAATATTTTAAAGGTTTTTTTCTGTTTTATATTTCTTTTCCTTGTATAGTCCATTTTCAAGTCTCTTGTATAAGCCTTCATCATGTCCCAGAGGTTCTGTAACGATGTATCCTCTTTTGTGTTTTCTTTAAAGAAAAAAGTCAATTCTCTCTCAATTTTCTGTTTAAAGTCTTTTTCCTTTAATATCATATTATTTAAAGTCCATTTAGATCTCCTTTTTTGCCCTTTCCATTTAATTGTCATTGGATTGTGATCTGCCCAGGTACTTGCTTCTATTTCAATGTCTTATATGTTAGAAAGCAATTCTGTTGACATCCATATCATATCTATTCTGGACCATGATGCATATCTATTTGAATAAAAGGTATATTGTTTATTTTCCGCATTTCTCTCTCTCCATGCATCTTTTAAGTTTATCTCATCTACCATTCAAAAGAAGGATTTTGGCAATGTCTTTCTAGCTTTCTTTGCTGTTTTTTGTGTTTTATAATCCAATTTGTCATTCCATTAAAATCTCCCATCAGACAAATATTAGCATAGTCCAGTTCAATTATTTTCTTATGTAATTTCCTGTAAAAATCTTCTTGATTATCATTTGGAGCATAAACTGCTATTAAAAGTGTCTTTAGATTATTGTCCATTATCTCCCCCATCAAAATCCTTCCATCATCATCTGTATATATTTGTTCCACAGGGATTGTATCTCTAATGTATAACACCACTCCTCTCTTTTTACATTGTGTCAATGCTGTAAATAATTTCCCCAATTTTTGTTGTTTCAATATATAATCATGTTGTTTTTTTAATATGTACTTTTTGTAGACAGATCATATCAAATTTTAATTTCTCTAACTTATGAAATATTTTTCTTCTTTTAGTAGCTGAATTAAGTCCATTTATATTAATTGTAATCAGTTTTCTCTCATCCATTTTAGACTTATAAGAAGGATTTGTTGCTCTAGTAGATCTTGGTTCTCGTTGCTCTCTGGGTACACCACCTACAGCTCCTTCTTCTTTTTCAATTACTGCTATACATTCCTCTTGAAATTGAATTAACGACTCTTCTTTTCTTGTATCTTCCTCCCTTCCTCTGAAATATTCCAGATAGAATAACTCAGCTTTTTCAACTGTATCAATTCTGTGTCTTTGTTCCTGCCAGGTAAACATGAGACCTTCGGGTATCAGCCACCTGTAATTTATTCCTCTCTTAAGTAACTCTTTGGTTAAGAATAAATATTCTCTTCTTATCTCTCTCACTCTTCCCAGTACCTGTTTCAGTTCCACTATTTCTTTATCTTTGTACTTTAGTGTTTTTTCTCTTGCAGCCTACAGTATTTGTGATTTAATTATTTTCTTAGTAAATCTGATATGAACTTCTCTTGGCAGTTTATTTCTCATCGCATATCTTGTATAGACATGAGAAAACCTCATCCATTCCATCCATCATCTTCTCTTTAGTTACCTCTAATGCTTCTGCCAGGATTTCTGTTATCATTTCAGCAAGGTTTTCACCCTTTTCTTCTTCTATATTTTGAAATCTAAGATAGAATTCTGATTTATCAATTTCCCATCCCAATGATTGCAGAGATCTGCCCTTGTCTCTTTCCACATCACTCAATCAGGTATCCATATCTCCAATCTTCTTATCTCATTGTACATCTTGTTCTTCAATTTTCTTGATTCTGTCCTTGTATTGCATCATCATCTGTTGAATATTTTCAATTTTCTCATCTGTCTTTTCAGTTCTTTGCTCAATATTCTCCGTTCTCTTTTCAATATTATCTGTTTTTACTCGTATCTTTTGAATTCCTTACATAATCATCTGCAGTGTCACTTCTTTCTCCTTCTCTTGTTGTAACATCACCTGTATTGATTGTCCTTCAGATGGTGAGGAGGAAAAAGTTGGATTGAAGAAGCTGAGGCTGGTATCTTTCTGCTCATCTTAGAATACTTAATAGGAAAATTGAGAAGAAAAAGCAAGAACAGCCAACTGCCACTCCAATTAAAAAAAAAAAGCAAAAAAAAAAAGGAAGGGAAAAAATCTTCAGGCACTTGAATACCTTAATCCAATTGGTTCCAATTATGTAGAAAAAAAAGAAAAAAAATGTAAAATAGAAAAAGGATGAAAAAATTAAAAAAATAGGAAAATTTTTAAAAAGACAGAAATCCCTTGCTAAAAAGGTAAAACAAAGGGAGGAGGGAGGGGAAAAAAGTAGTCTTATTCCTGCATCAAAAGACTCAAGTCCAAATATAAAAATCCAACTGGGGGGCGGAGTAGAAAAAAAGGGAAAGAGAAAATGCAATTCTGTCAGTAAGCACTGCCACTATATGTTCGAGGCTCTTTACTAAATCATAAAACAAAATTTCCAGTTCTGTTTTCAAGGTCACTTCAATCTTCTTTCTTCAATTTCAAATCCAGACTCCAGCTATCAGTAGTTCCACAGAAGAGCACCTGCCTAAACAATCTACATGCTCTTCCCAGTATCTTTTCAATGAAAAGCACAGAGTCTTTGAATGTAACACCAAATGTATCAACAAGAAAGAAAAGAAAACAATGTATCCAAGCTTCCAGGTGGCAGCGCTACTTATTTCCCTTTCCTTTCCTTTCCCCTCTAATATTAAAACCAGGAATAAATAAAATAAAAAGAGTCTAAAATTATTAAAGAGAAGAAACAAGAAAAAAAACTTTTCCAAAGAGTTATTTTGAAAGGAAAAAATTAAAATTAAAAAGGAAAGACCAGTCCAGTTTAAAAATTGAAAAGTTTTTACAAAAATCCAAAGTTCCAATAAAAAGCAAAAAAAAAAAAAAAACAACCCTTCAGGTTTAATTTGTGCTTAATCTCACCACTTGAGCACTTTTATCTTCACTTTTAAATTTAATTTTTAGTCTTTTAGGGTTTTTCTTTCGGGAAAAAAATAAGTAGAAAATTATCTCACCAAGCTGACACACTTTCTTTCCAGCTTTCTTCCATTCCAGAGCTGTCCCAGCTTCAGCAACTTTTATGGCTGCCTCTCCGCCGCAGGAAAAAAGGGCTTCTCCTGGATCTACCAGGGACTTTGTGATGTCCCTGGGATCAACAGGATGTGCCCTCCTCGGTCACCATCTCTACAGGATGGTTTGGGTCTGTTGAGACCATCCTGCAATGGAGATATCAGCAATGATCTTAGAGCTTAAAGATCGCATGCTGTACTGCCGTGACACCAGCTCCACCCTCCCCAGGATAAACAATTTTATATGATATGGGATTTATTTTATCAATGGTTAGATAAAAAGACATTGTAAAGAAATAGATTAGTAAGCCTTACCATAAAAGTTAACAGATTGATATAGAATACAATATAAAATATACAATATATTGGATGAATGTATAAGATTAAATCATAATGAAAATTAGAATATCTTGTATAAAATGATGGAAAAATAGTTTAGTCAAATGAATGTTTAATAATTGATATTGCATAAGCACAAGCTAGATAAGGTGAGAATTTATATAATTTGTGAGTAATGGTAAAAAAAGGATAGCACAAAAGATTGTAACCAACTGACACACTGTGTGTATATAATTGAAAGAGGGTTTTATGTTTTTATGTTTTGTTTGTATGTTTGTTGTAAAAAATAAAAACTTTGTTTAAAAAAAATATTTATAAAGAAAAGAATTGGGAAGATTTGCCACCATTCATGGAAGTGGCTTACAACAATGCAGCACACAGCAGCACTGGATTGACCCCTTTCCAGGTTACTAGTGGCATGGAATTTGTTCCTATGCCAGAATTGCCCAGAGAACAGCTCTTTTCCATGACCCTAACCGAATGGATGGAGTCATTAAAGAAGGATTGGGAAAACACCAAAAAAGCACTGGCTGATGCCACGGAAGCATATAAAAAGCAAGCCAATAAATATCAGTCTCTCCAACCCCCCTTCCCCTTTTTCAGGTGGGAGATCATGTTTATCTATCAACAAAATACATTGGGTTAACATTGCCTAGTAAAGAAGCTGGGACCAAAATTCCTAGGACCTTTCCCCATAGTGAATGTGATTAATCTGGTAACAATCCAACTTAGACTCCCCTGCATACTAGGAAAAATACATCCCGTCTCCCACTGTAGTTTATTAAAACCAGATGTCAGTTCAAGATCGAGAGCTTAGCCTCCCAAACCAATTGTAGTGCAAGGTGAAACTCATTATGAGGTGAAAACGATTTTAGATTCTAAACTACATAGAGGCACGTTGCAGTATTTAGTTCATTGGAAGGGGTACGCTTTGTCAGAAGCTACATGGGTTAAGAGTTGGGATGTAAAAGTGGATGCCCTAGTGAAACAATTTCATGATAAGTTTCCTGACAAGCCAAAAGGTGCTCCTGCGGTGGTTAACTTGCTGATTGAATTAACCCATTGCATCTCTCTTGTTCCAGGACATGATTTTCTCCTGGGGGGGTGGGGGAAGCCTGCAGTGGTGGAATTCAAATATTTAACAACCAGTTCTCTGCCCTAATGACCAACTGGCTAGGCATGGCTGGGTGGTCATGTGACTGGGTGGGTGTGATCAACACGATGTTACTCACACTTCTCCCTTCTGCCTGCCTCTTGTGACCATGGGGATGCTGCAATGATGGTAAGTGTGAAAAATTGTCAGAAGTCACTTTTCTCAGTGCCATTGTAACTTTGAATGGTCACTAAATGAACTGTTGTAAGTCAAGGAGTATCTGTACAGAAATACAAATGTAGCAATAGCAATAGCACTTAGACTTATATACCGCTTTATAGTGCTTTACAGCCCTCTGTAAGTGGTTTACAGAGTCAGCATATTGCCCCCAACAATTATTTGGGTCCTCATTTTACCCACCTCAGAAGGATGGAAGGCTGAGTCAACCTTGAGCCTGGTGGGATTTGAACTGCCAAATTGTAGGCAGCTAGCTGCAGAAGTAGCTTGCAGTACTGCACTCTAACCACTGTGCCACAGAGGCTTCTTTGCTTGCAAAAAGCTGCCCTAAATACCAATCACTAGATTAAAAAGACCTGCAAGCCAGAGTTACAAATTAGGCAGGGTGCAAGAGCACCTTGAGGAATTAAAATAGTTAAAATACAGTGTTAACTATCAAGCAGCCATCTCTTGCTCATAAAGTGAAAACCTTTAGCAGAGAGGTCATTTAAGCTCTCCAGAAAGAATACATCCAGGAGAAGCAATCCTTAGATCCATTTGCACCACTTAAAGATACCAGATGGTTTTACTCACCTCACAAGATATCTTAAGGAAACCATCCAGATTTAAGGAAAGATCACATGCTCCCCCCCCCAAAGGTAGTAAAAAAATCAGTGCCAAGCTTGCATTCTGTCTCTTGGAAGTACACCCCAAAAGGACAGTGCCAGGAACCACTAAAGCAGTGAAGGAAGACCCCCTCCCCAGATAGAGAAAGAAACCATGAAGCAGGAAAAAAATTCAAAAACAATACAGATAATTAAATCACAACAGTAGCTGTTGCTCATTAAACCAATTAACAGAACAAATAGACACAGGAACTAGCCAGATTTCTCAACCCAGTTTCTTTTCAAGAACAGAGATTAACCTTTTTCCTTCCAAACAAAGCTGAATAGGGAAAATTATCCCATCAATAAACACAGGATTAAACGTCACCAAGCACAGAATTAAATTCACCAAAAACCAATTTTAGACAAAAAGTCAGAAAGGGTATGTAAACTCACGTTTGAATGTCAATCTTTCTACCTAGCCAAGAAGCCTTGCTGAATGTCACTCATTTTGGTTCCTTGTTATTAAAAGCTTCTTTCCAGCAGCTCTGTTTCATTATTCAATTATTTCTTCAAAGTGCTGATCATTGCAGCTGGAAGAACTCTAACAGGGGAGTATTTCCTCCCAAAAACAGTGTAAAAAGCTTAAAACAACCCTTCCCCTTTAAGAAAGTCAAGCCCCAGCAAAGTACCAGCAAAGAGAAGAAAAAAAAACCTTAGGAGAAGGTCAGGTGACAGGAAGTCTAGGTGTACTGTCAAGAATGTAATAAGGGTTAACAGAGAGGCAGTTTCTGTAAGCAGGGCAATAAAGATTAGGCTAGAAACAACACCAGAATGTTTCCTGTCTTCCTTAAAGGATTAGCCCTGTAAAGTGGAAAAAAACAAAAGGAGATTACTTCCAACAACCGGTTCTCCAAACTGCTTAGAAAGTTAACAACAGGTTCTAGTGAATAGTTGAGAACCGGTAGAATCACACCCCTGGAAGCCTGTCAGCCTTGGAAGCCTTTTTTTTCCATTGGAGCTTCGAGGCTGCCACATTTCGTGCCTGGGAAATTGGGAGGGGGGATTGCAAGGAGCAATGTCTTATGTGTTCATCACTTCCCATGCCTGTAAGTGAGTTGCTGTTTTCCTACTTAGGTTGCCTGAGCATGTGTCCTCTTTGCAGACAAAATCATCACTTCCCCACTCAGCTATTCTGATTGTATGAAGAATGAACCTGATTGCAATATTATTCTGCCATCAGCTATATAATAGATTTAAAAAAAAGTCTTTTCAGGAATCCTACAGAGTTGAATGAGATTACATTTCAGCAGGGTGTTAGTCGGTTGAGCTCAGTAGCACATCTGATCCCAGCAGCTGCAAGGGGGCTTTAAGGCTTGATTAGAGAAAAGTGGGCTATTATACTTTATTTAGTAATTTGTAGAATGTAATACTTGGATTTTTTTTCTTTCCTTCTGGTGGTTGGAGAAGTCCTTTCCTTCTGCCTACAAGCCAAAGTAGATGTGACTTCTGATCTGTTAATTCTTTCTGTATTTCTAAAAACTGCAGCTGTGGAGAAGTAAAAACATTAAGGTTCCAAGAAATTCCGGATCAGGGAAAAAAACACTATTTATAACAGAATAACAGAGTTAGAATGGACCTTGGAGGTCTTCTAATCCAAACTCTGCTGAATCAGGAAACCCTACCATTTCAGACAAAATGGCTGCCCAATCTCCTCTTTAAAATCTCCAGTGTTGGAGCATTCACAACTTCAGGAGGCAAGTCGTTCCACTGGTTTATTGTTCTTACTGTCAGGAAACTTCTCCTTAGTTCTAGGTTGGTTCTCTCCTTGATTAGATTGCATCCATTACTTCTTTATTGGCCATGAATTTTCATGAAGTGATCTCTGGGTATAATCCCTGGATATAAATTATGCGAATGAATATAAAAAGAAGAAGCCTTGGTCTGTTTGTCAGTTAAATAGGAATAGTGACATATTTTGTAAAACATCTGAAGGGAAACTAATTTTCTATTTAAGCCTGTGGTTTCTATATGATACTTCTAATAAAAGGTCTAATAGAGAAGAATAGGGTTGAAATGAGGAGCCCTTGGTGTTCTCTGAGCTTGGTTGTTTTCTTGTAGACATTTCATTAGCCAACTAGGTAACATCATCAGACTAGCACTTAAGTGAGTACCTTGTTTGGGTACTGAAACATCTGCAAGAAAACAGCCAAGCTCAGAGACCACCAAGGACCCATCATTTGTGGGTCTATAACAGGGGTGTCAAACTCACGTTATCATGGTGGCATCATGTGACATATCAGGACTTTTTTCCCTTCGCTAAACCAGCCGTGGCCAGAGCATGACACATCCAGCCTGCAGGCTGGAAATTTGACAGCCCTGGTCTATAAGGGTCTCTCTCCCTCTCTCTCCCTCCCCCCTCTCTTTCTCTTTCTCTCTCTCTCTCTCTCTCACACACACACACACTGACATTGTCTGCATAGTGGCAGTGACATCATAAAGATTCTGCAAAGGAATAGAATTTCTTAGAATTCTCTAAGAAAACAAAAAGGAAGTGGAAAAAATGGCTGGCAGGCCAGGATTCATAAGTAGCTCTCACTTCGTTGACAACTGGCATGAAGAATTTGGAGCCCACTGTACTGATTATGTCCAACTGGCCTTTATCACTTCTTGTCTCTTTATTTTTGTGGGAGGTATATTTATCATCTTAATGGTCAGAGTAATCCGCTATATATTGCATAGGTGCTTCTTTAGATATACCATTCAATTTCAGGTAAGCGTGCTCTGTAATGTGGCTGAGAACTATTAGGATTATATATCCGAATATTGCAGTTTACTCATGAAGTTAAAATCAGATAGAGAGTTACATGTAAAGGAAGTGGAATATCTTGGGCTCTTCTGAGAATTCTGATGGCGAATCAGTGCTTTGATTACATATTATTAGTGTATATATTTGATATTCATTGCTTATTTATAGTATTCCCTAGTTACTTATGGACGCCCACTCTCCATCCCTTGAAGAAAACAAACTTCACCACCATTTGAATTTCACCACATTTAGGAAGAGAAGTAGGATATAAACTATAAAATGATGGATCAGAGTATTTCCTGGTAACATTTAATTTTGTTTTGGGCAAATAGGTTTCTGATTTTGGTTTCTGATTTTGTTTTTGTTTTTGTTTTCTATTATAACACCCTGATAAGATAGACATTTCAGTTGATAGTATTTTTAAGGGGTTTCCCATTCCTTCCTTTCCAGATGTCATACTTCATGGTTCATAATTCACTGGAAGTTTTTATGAAGAGATTGGATAATCATTTGTCTGAAATGGTATATAATGTCTCCTGCCTCAGCAGGGGTTTGGACTAGAAGACCTCCAAGGTCCCTTCCAACTCTGGTATTTTGTTGTAATCCTAAAATAATCAGTGGAAAGGAATAGTATTGAGATAGAATTGTGGTTGCACAGTAACTAAATAACTAAATAAATCTGTTTGACAGCAATTCCAGAATAAATGTTTGGACCTGCACCATATAAGAGGCACACAGAAGGCAATTAATTAATGCCCTTATTTTAATGTAGACAAGCAGTGTAAAATCTTAACGTTTATTTTTATCTTGATAGTTGTTTACCAATAAGATGAAATTGCTGAATTTCTGGAAAGGAAAATTTCAGGACAAGGTGGTAATGATGATTTCAGCTCAGACGTCTATAGGCCGTATTCTGGTGAGTTATTTTAAAGATGGCTAAAATATTGTAGATGGATATTCAT
This sequence comes from Pseudonaja textilis, assembly GCF_049901715.1. Classification (NCBI taxonomy): domain Eukaryota; kingdom Metazoa; phylum Chordata; class Lepidosauria; order Squamata; family Elapidae; genus Pseudonaja; species Pseudonaja textilis. Next base: position 11,724,942 of record NC_141998.1, on the reverse strand, counting down.
TGGTTATACTGCAGAATGATTTCATGATTATTTCAGTATTTGGTGATTAGGCACAAGAATCAATGCTTAGGTTACTAAGATAGAATTTTCCACGCACAGGAGACAGGCATCAGCAAGTATAAAGTTGTCCCAAGATTTATAAAAATGCAGGAAGAAAAGTGGTACCAAACCCTGCAAGAGAAGAATTCATGTAACCCACTTAAAGTGAAATGGTATAATGGAAAAAATAAATGACTGATAAGATTACTTGCTAAAACAGGTTTAATAGGTCTATTGCTTCAAGTACCTTACATGCTAAAAATAAGCAAGAAAATGGAAAATGCTAAATGTCCGGTTTCTGAACTCATGAAGCATTCCTGACTCTAAAGGCAAGACTCTAATGGGGAAGTCTACATTTGTTTTAATCATTATATATTGTAGATTTAATCATGAATATTTTTATCATAAAGTGAAATCCAGGTGAAACGATGAACACATACATAATGAAAGGGAGGATGAGTATGTGTTACTACAATTACATGTGAAATATTATGCCAAATCTCATTTGAATTGAATTCAACTCTGCATGGATTCATGGATATTGTGATGACCCAGGCCATGGCACAAAGACAACACAGTCAGATAAGCAATAAGAGTCCCTTTATTATCTCCAATTTTGCCCCCAATGTCCAAACAAACCAAACTGCAGTAATTAGTTTGGCAGGGCAGAAACAAGAATCTCAGGCTTGAAGGCATGGCAAAACTCACATGGTTGGGAAGACACCAGGAACACAGATAAGCCACGACAACATGATAAAGTTGCTTTTTTCCTAGCAGCCTGCCGCACGCAGCCTGCCTTTCTTATCAACTGTCTTCCCAGCTGTGGCTAATGAAGGGAATCAGTGCCCTCTCCTCCCTCATAAGCCACACAACCCATGTTGCTCTCTTCTCCATTCCTCCCTGTGTGAAGATGAAGAGGGGGTGGGCCTGGTTCTTCCTCTGGACTCCCTCTCCCTTGCTCTGCTTTGCTCAGCCCTACTTTGCCCTTCCCCAGCCTCCTCCACAGCCAACGGAACCACACTCCCACTCCCTGTTAGCTGTCTGGATTCCTCCTCGGATTCAGACTCCGACAGGGGCATGACAGATATGGACTTTATGGGGTTGTTGCATTTTTTAAAAATAGAACAGAGATCTGCCTTTGCTTTCATCCAGGATATTCAATTTCCTAGTTTAGCAATACCTTAATTTCCATCCAAATTTTAACCATATTTGACTTTGCTTGGCTTTTAAATTAGCTTAACAGTAGGGGTGTATAAAATAAAGAGCTAAACCCTTCACAGAACAGTTAAATTTTAAAGAAAAGACTTAAATATTGATTAAGCAGGTGAATGACTATTGGTAGGTGGAAAAAAAAGATTGTCAGGACCACCAATTCCGGAATTAAATTGCTGCCACCTTCTGAAAAAAAGCACATGCAATATCTGAAAGATAGCCAGTTTAAATGATTGATTCACTGCAATTAATATTGAAGAACATTAATTATATAAGCACCTTCAAACACATTTATTTCAGTTCCTGTATGTTTTCCTCTGGCCATTCCAAATGTAGCTTTCCTTCCTTAAAATCAGCATTTTGATTCCTGGACAGTTCTTGGAATAAGACTGTGGTTTTCTTAGCTAGATTTCCATAGAAAAGAATATTGTAGCTCAGGTTTGAAATGAGAAATTCTCGGTGCTCTCTGAGCTTGATTGCTTTTTTGCAGATACTGATGATGTTATATTACCTAGTTTGGGTAATGAAATGTCTGCAAGAAAACAACCAGAGAGTACCAAAGACAAGATTTTTCAGAGGTGGCTTGCCATGGCCTCCTTCCTAGGGCTGTGAGAGAGAGCCTAATGCTTGCATTATTTAACTGAAAAGTTTAAGGGTGGTCAAATTGTTATAACTAATTGAAGATAATCATGGTTTATACTGTATGTATATTACATTGAAGTGGTAATGGAGGATATCAAATAGATTTTTTTAATTCTTATGCTACCCAGTAATTCTTGAGTGTGAGATTCACTATGACAGTCAATAGCAATAGCACCTATACCTCTTCACAGTGCTTTACAGCCCTCTCTAAGCAGTTTAAAAAGTCAGCATATTACCCCAACAATCTGGGTCCTCATTTTACTGACCTTGAAAGAATGGAAGACTGAGTGAACCTTGGGCCAGTGAGAATCAAACTGCCAAACTGCTGGCAGCTGGCAATCAGCAGAAGTAGTCTGCAAGCACTGCATTCTAACCACTGCACCACCATAGCTCTTTTAAATGTCAAATATAGCAATAGCACTTAGACTTATATTCCACTTTATAGTGCTTTACAGCACTCTCTAAGCAGTTAACAGAATCAGCATATTGCCCCCAACAATTTGGGTCCTCATTTTACCCACCTCAGAAGGATGGAAGGCTGAGTCAACCTTGAGCCTGGTGGGATTTGAACTGCCAAATTGTAGGCAGCTAGCTGCAGAAGTAGCTTGCAGTACTGCACTCTAACCACTGCACCACAGAGGCTCCTTGAGTTTAGAAAAACTAAAAACCCTAGAAACCTCTGATTTTGAATTAGATTGGCAAATAAAGAGTGAATTAATTATGTGTAGGTTTCTGTTTTAGGTAATACTGGTGTTCCTATTTAGTATTGGATCACTCATCCTTTACTTCATCAACTGTTACAGGTAATTAGAACCTCATAATTTATCCTATGTGCATGTATTTCTTAAAAAAAAACATATTTCACATGTCTCTGTTAGTTTTTATCAAAATATAGTTGTTTTTTAATCTTTGGTTAAAAAAGCCATTTAATCAATGAAAAGACATACATTAAACTTACCATATATTAAATTAAATTCAGCTCAATCCCTAGCTATTTCATGTGCATATTTTCTTGTAAGAATATAAAATAGATTTGCTGTTGCCTCCTCCTAGGATATATTATGCTATGTTTGTGTGTGGTTAATTTCAAATCTAGCCCACTGCAGTGGATTTTTATGATTTCCCATAAAAGTATGAATCATATCTTATCCTGCTTAACTTGACCAGATACTGCCATCTGCTGTAGACAACAATACATTTTCTGCAGAATTTTCAGAAGTGGTTTGCCCTTGCCCCTGCACACTCAAAGCAGCAAGGTTTCTGCAGAGGCTCTGCAGCACTTCCTAGTATGACTCTTTGACACAGTGGTGTATAGACATGCAGTCATTCCAGAAAGCATTGCAAAAGGAACAGAGCATCCAAGAAGAGCCCCATGATGTTACAAACATCTGGAATGTTTTGTTTTAAAACAAAGGAAAGCTCAGTCATCTACTAAAATTTTAAAGCTGAGAGATGTTAGGAAGATTTTATTCCTGCTTGTATTTATCCCATTATGGTTCATTTGGGAAGAAAGAACTCAGATTCATCATCAGAAGCATCTGTGATGTTATTCTTTCATATCCCTAAGAAGAGTTCTATGATGTGTTCTAAGTCTCTCTGTCTGCCTCTAATGTATTAGTCTCTATTATCACTATCTAAACAGGTAACCTCAGCTTATGACCACAATAGAGGCCAACATTTTTGTTAAGTGAATTTTGCCTCACTTTATGACCTTTCTTGCCTGTGTAAGTGAATCACTGCAGTTGGTAAATTAGCAACCTGGTTGTTAAGTAAATCTGGCTTTCCCATTGACCAGAAGGTTGCAAAAAGAGATCACATGACCTTGGGACACAGCAATGGTCATAAATATGAACTAGTTGTCAAGGCATCTAAATTTTGATCACATAATCATGAGAATGCTGCAAATAACTGTCACAACTGTGAAAAACAATCATAAGTCACTTTTTCAGTGCCACTGAGTAACTATTACTGGTCACTAAAACTGTTGTAAGTCGAGGACTACCTGTAATTAATTCTCTTTTTAGACTAGTACTTTTGCATTAAATTACAATATTCAAATTCTGCTAAAGCTAGTTCATTTAACTGATCAGTATCCTAAATTCAGGATATGCATACACATAAGCTTCTGGAGTACACCATGCTGTGAAAACAACTACCATATCTTTTTGATCCGTACAGCTGGAACATCTTTCACTTTTGAAAGATATAAGCTACATTTTTCAAACAAGAGGTTTCTTTTTTTCCTACTTGGTTGGAAAAAACATCATCATCATTTTGCAAATGCAAATCAAACCAGCTTTGGCAATTTTTCTGCTTTGGCAATTTCTCCAGCTCTGTCATTCCTCACTTATCAACAACACAAAATGTGGAAACTGTCAAAAATGTTGAATGAAATTTGAAATTCTACTTGTTGATATTCTGCAGCGTACAGTATGAATATGATTTGGCTCGAATTTTGCCAGCTTTTGAATCATTCAATTAAATCATGTTAATATCAAATGCTTTACATTGGAGTGCTCTTTTGTATAAGAGCCAACATGTTTGGTGTGTGTGTATGTGTGTGTGTGTGTGCGTGCGTGTGTGTGTGAAGCACAACCTGTATTTTCAATGGAATTCATAGGGAGCCAAGAAGGGGCAAATAATGAATGAATTTTGTGACATTATCATACAAATAACACTTTTATGAATTTCCTTCAAACATTATCCATTACTTCTTGTCCTGCCTGTCCTTTGGAGAATAGATTGTCCCTCTCTTCTTTGAATCAGCCCCTCAAATTGGAAGACTGTTATCATGTCACCCTTAGTTGTTCCCTTTTCTATACTAGATATACCCAGTTCCTGCAATTTTCATTGTATGTTTCAGTTTCTAGCTCTCTAATCATCTTTGTTGCTCTTCTTCATTTTTTTAAAGCTTTCAAGCCTCAGATGTGGGTATATATGTAACTCCTTCTTTCTGTAGTCTCTGACTCCTTCCTTTGCTATGACAAAGGCTTTCCAGATTAAGAAGCAGCTGCTTTCTCTGCCTGGGCAATGATTTGGCCAGGCACTATGGAAAGGTGGCTATGTTTGTTGCTGATGGAGTCCACACATCTGGATTTAGAGTCAATCACACACAAATTCATCTCCCAGTAATGAATTTCATGAAGATGTATAGATTTCTTATGAATGAAATCAGACACTTGACTAAATTCTAATTTCCAATTCCATTCCTGCTCTGATTTTTCTTAATGATTATTAAAACTTTTTAAAGGAATGCTGTTCTGATGAAAATATGCAACCTGGTTATTTTTTAAAGAATTACTATGGGTTGATTTAAAAAAAATTAAGTCCTGTCTTAATATAAACAATGATTACTCATAAATCATAAACAATAATTTCCCCCTTACTACAGTGTTAAAGAGTTTTGTCTCACCTTTGAAGACCGGACAATTTTGATCGATCTATTCTTTAATTTATTTTTTCTTCTGCATTTTGGATTGCGGGTAAGAAATATTTGCAGTTAAACATATTTTAAAAGAGAATAAGAGGGCGAGACCTAGGAATGGCTCAGAAATTTGTTTAAATTTGCATTGCAATGTGGATTGTAATACAAACATGCCTACTTCTAATTTCCTTAAACCAACTGCGTAGCAATGCAATTATTCTGTAATTTTCACATTCTTCCAAATTTTGTAGTTTTGAGTACTTTTTAAAATAATTTGTAGAAAAGTGCATACCATAATATATCTATATGTGAAAATGAGCACACTTTTTGACAAAGTTATTTTATATATTTATTAAATGTATTTGCTATCCATTTCACCATAAGGAGACTTATAATGAATACAAAATTGTATTGGTTTAGAAAAGTATGCAGAAAAATTCTTTAGAAGAACTCTTGCAAGCCGGTTAAGATATGGAATAGGAGTAAAATGTTGGAAAAATGGGAATATTGACACATTATTACACTGATAGAACTATCAGTTTCCTACTTTAAATTTAAGATAGGTCTGGGAAAATAATTATATCACTCAGGTTGTGGGCTCTCATTTGACATTACCTCTTCTTTTTAAAAAAAATTTACAACAAAAACAACAAATAAAAACCATCTTTCAAATTTTACAGTGTGTCGGTTGGGTTCATATATCTTGTGCATAAACTAATAATTATTGTACATTTCTTATTTATTTATGTTCTTATTTATATCAACCTTCTATGTTATATTGTTACATTATTGTATCATCCTTAAAATTTTTGTTTCAATCCTAGTTTATCTTTCAAGAACAGGTCCCAGTATTGACTAAATTATATTCATAGTATTATTTATTCAAAAATAATCAATTGTATTGTATTATTGCTACTACAACATATTTTACATTATTACTCTTCTATCAAACCATTCATAAAATAAATTCCAAATCTCATAAAACTCCTTTTCCTCCTGTTCTCTAATTGCCATTGTTAATCTATTCATTTCTGCACATTCCATTATTTTCTTGATAGTTTCCTCTTCTGTTGGAATTTTCTCATTTTTCCAATTTTGTGAACCTTACCTCTACTTTTTTGAAGTCTGATCACATCATGAGGCAAAAAGACCAAATAGGGAGAGAATAGTTTCATTATCTCTGACAATGTGCAGTGCTGTGGTTTTCTTTGTTTTTGTGTTTACTTTTTAGTTTTTGGCAGCAAGTGACAAGCTAGCATTCTGGTTGGAGCTTAATTCCATTGTGGATTTCTTCACAATAACTCCAGTCTGTACAGCCTTCTATCTAGGAAAAAATTGGCTTGGTAAGTACACATCTCAGTTGTATGTTTCGAAGGAATTTTCAGTCATCCAGGTCATAGTTGTCCCAAAGGTGCTTTTTCAAAAGACCACTGGACTTTCTTTGTTTTTCTTTGAAGACATTTTGCTTCTCATTCAAGAAGCTTTGTCAAAACTGAAGAATCTTCTTGGATGAAAAGCAAAATGTCTTCAAGGAAAAAAAAAATCCAGTTGCCTCTTAAAAATGACCTTTGGGACATTTCAATTGTATCAATTTATGAGTTATGGTAAACCAAAGACAGACAAATCAAAAACTTGGAATGTATGATAGTGGTCAAGTCTCTGTTTGTGCCCCTTGGACTTTCTTTGACAATGATGTCTGAAAACATACAAAATCTGGATCCACTTTAAGATGGAAAATATTTGTAAAATGTCTATACATATGAGTCTTGAATCTATGTTTCCCAGGTTCTCGTCCCATGGTTTAATCATCCCACTTAACTTTAGAAGCTTATCTAATTTGGCATTGTGTGTTTTTGATCCAAAGCAGATATTAAAAATGTGTAATACCTCACCTAGGTAGCAACTGAACATATTAATTATTGTTGGAAGAAAAATCCATCTGGTTCAGTGCCAAACTAGGAATAAAATGGAGGCTCTTTAAGAAAGAAAATTTATTGACGAACAGAACCATAGTGTGCAGTACTGGGGCAGCTGACAAATTAGCTTGATGAGTGCAAGGATTTTTATACAGTTTCTGAAATGCTGCAGGGATTGTGCAATGTAGTGAGCCTGGTATCTTTTGCTATTCTAATGCTGGTGGGTTAATTCTATTATGTCCTAAAAGTTCACATCTTGTCCTTAGAATCTGCATGGTGTAAGGATGTAAATTTTAATTCCATTGCTTGAAATGAAGGTGTTTGTAAATAGGCTGGCCCAGGGCTTCTTGGTGGGCACAAAATAGCTCTAAAGACTTCAGGCATTTGCTGTAGGCTATTAAGAAAGACTGCTTTCTGCCTCTAAGAACATGTTTCTCCATTTCTCCTTTGGGAAATATAATATTCTACTTCTTTTAATATTCCCAAAAATATTTCATTCTGTAGGAGAGGGCTTCCTACACTATCAATGTTCCTCCAGTGGTTGTGTAGGAAAGGTTTTAATCAATGCCATTAAGAAAACATTTCTTGCATTTCTTCCTATTGCTTCTTATGTAATTCAATGAAAACATAATTTCCTTTTGAAATTCTTTTCAAAAGAATATCTTGATCATATCTTCATAGCTGGAATGTGGCATTGTTGCTTTTGCTTTATGCAATCAGATAAAAAAATTAATTAAATTTCCCGGAAAATTGGATCTTGTTCCATTGAGCTTTTCCAGGCTGGATGACAAGGAGAATCAGAATAAAGGAACAATATAATGCATATATTACCAGAAACAGAATTATTTCCTGATTCTATGTGTAAAACATATATAAAAACTCTTAAATCAGGGAAATTTGAAAGAAATTCTAGAACATTCTGAGAATAAGAGAGAAAATTCATAATCCCACCCCCCCACAAACTTGAGAAATTGGATGCTTGTTAAGGACAAGTGAATTTCCAGTGAATAAAGGATTCCCTCTAGCAAGTTTTTGTTGAATTCAGTAACTGCAGATTTTCTGTAATGTGCCATATTTGATGTGGCATTAAATGTGACCAAATATATATGTATTGCAACCATCACATATCAAATATGTTTGGCTTTTAATTATCTGCAAAATGATAATAATAGCACCTACTATTTAGAAATTAAAATAGGTATGCATTATTTCAGTCTAAATGTTGCTGCCATACTTCAATCATATTTCAATCACCAGAAACAAAAAAGACAATTTCATCTCTTTCCTCATTTCCTCCTCTTTATAGGTTTACGCTTCTTAAAAGCATTGAGATTGATGGAACTTCCCAAAATTTTGCAGTTTCTCCAAATCACCACTAGTGGGTAAGACAAATTTTTTGGGTCATTATTAAGCTATCTCCCTCTTTTTTGCTTTCAACTGGCTTTTGTGCAGCGGTCAGCTAGAACAAAATCAAAGTGGTCTCCAGCTCAAAATATGTTGATATCCTTTATCCCAATTTGAAGAGAGGGCTTCCACTCCTGGTCAGGTTAGCTAAGTAAAATTGACTTTAGGTCTTCCTATGCAGGTATCTCTTGAAGATTCAAAATCTCTCTTGCAATCATGTACAAATAAGCAGTGAATATTCAATTAAACTGTTTTATTGCTATAGCCTATGCACAAGAATCTTCTCAATCAACAGTATTAGCTTAGAGTTAGATAAGGGTTAACAACACATAAGAAAGGTTGGATTTTGTTTGTAGTTACATAGCAATTCTAGACTAATCCCCCTTTTCACTCCACCCTCAAGTTATGCCACTCTTTCTTTCACACTTGCACTTTCCACTAATTTTTTCTTATTCCTGGGTTGCCGACTTCATCTACATTCTGAACTTTATTTTGCATTCTCCTTCATGTAATTCCCATTTAGACTACTCCTATTGGTTCACTTCCAACATCCCCAAAAATGCCTTATCCAGAATCATATCAAACTGATCTTGCAAGTCAGTTTTACTGCTTGCTCGTGGCTCTCCATTGTACTAGTAACTTGCTCATGGTTAGGCTTTGGCATACCTTTTTGCTTTCCACTACTTGTTGGTCAAAACATACTTTGGTTTGGGCAAAAAAGGCTAATGTGTCTTGTAACTCCATTTGCAGTTTCTTGTACTAATGCAATGTTATCTGCCTTCATATTACCAAAAAATAGATCCAATGTTTTATTTTTTATGCATGGATTTTTTTTCTGGATTTAGATATGGGAGTTGAAACAGATATGGAAAATCTGTAAAAGTTGGATGATTTAAGATATTTCACCCTTGAGTTTCTGATGGATTCAATTAGATTTCAGGTTCCTCTTGTGGGATTTTCTCTTGATGCCATCAGCAACTCTTTCAGGAAAGTACAAACAGAATAACATAATTGGAAGGGACCTTGGAGGTCTTCTAGTCCAAACCCTTGCTTAGGGAGGAAACCTTATACTGTTTCAGACAAATGGTTGTCCAATCTCTTCTTTAAAACCTCCTGTGTTGGAGCACCCTCAACTTATGGAGGCAAGTCATTCCACTGATTAATTGTTTAACTGTTGGGAAATTTCACCTTAGTTGCAGATTGGTTCTCTCTTTGATTAATTTCCATCAATGACAGAAACAACCTAGAACTAAGGAGAAATTTCCTGACAGTTACACCAGTTAATCAGTGGAATGACTTGCCTCTAAGACATTGAAGGTGTTTCAACACTCCAACAATTCTATATGGCACATACAACTACTACTGAAATTGTTTTGTAGCAGTGTTTTATTAAAAAAGAACTGGGGTGAGTTAAAAGAATTGAGCTACAAAGAACCTAGGACAAACTGCCTGCTCTGCCTGAACTGAAGCAATTCAAACTGTACCACAATGGGCTGATAAAAGACCTCTAATGCTTCGATTCCTTTTGGTAGCAGAAAGGGGAGTGAAAAGGTATTTGTGATATTATTATTTGTTTTCTCCCTCCATGGGCCAGAAACAGGATGAGAAATGCAATTAATGAATCAATCAATGTCCAGTTGAGTTAAGAACATTATTTAATAGTGCCTCACTTGGAAGACCCTCAAAGGATTAAATGGAGGTGAATGTTGCACCTATTCCTTTGAAACTCATCCATATCAACCCTCTCCTTGCATGTTCAGTACTGCAATCAAGCTGTCCAAACTGCTAGCTGTATTTGTCAGTACCTGGCTCACGGCTGCAGGATTTCTTCACTGGGTATGTATCAAGATTCCTGATGAAAATACCAGTGAAAGCAAATGTCTGGTTATTTAACAGTAAAGGTAGATTTCATACTGAATGTCCTGACTGAATGTAGTTTGATTCAAATAAAACTGCAGGGTTTAACTTTGAAACTGCCTGCACTCTCTACTAACATGTGATGTTCCTTAAAATATCTTTTAACTTAAGTTGACATTAACTTACATTGGATTCAAGATTTTTTGTTCTATAGATGCTGGCAGAAGTAGTGATCAGTGAAAGTTCAATAGCAATAGCACCTAGACTTATATACTACTTCATAGTGCTCTCTAAGCAGTTTACAGAATCAGCATGTTGCCCCCAACAATCAGGATCCTTTGTTTTACTCATCTCAGAAGGATGGAAGCCTGAGGCAACCTGAGGCTGGTTAGGACTGAATTCCTGGTAGTGAGCAGAATTGGACTACAATGCTGCACTCTAGCCACGACACAGTTAGCAATAGTAATAGCCAAAGGTGGACTTCAAAAATTTTAGCAATGGATTATCTGCCCAGTTGCTGGGTGGATGTGGCCATGGTGGGCGTGGCCTAGTCAGCCTCCTTCACCACAGCAGTGGGATGGTGGTGTTTTTGCCTTCCCTGGGCTCTGGAGGCTTTCCTTGAGTCTCTGGGAGGGCAAAAATGGCTTCCTGGGGCTCTTGAACTTCTGGGAGGCCTTTTTTTCATCCTCCCTGAGCCTCCACACACAACCTGAACTTACTACATGCAAAATGGGCCATGTGGGGACTCCTGGGAGGGGTGGGCTGAGGTGGGTGGGGCCAGCCAGGAGTGAGTTTTGGGGGTTCTCCAAACTGTGCAGAATCTTAGCTAGGGGTTCTCCCAACCCCCTGCAAACCCCCAGCAGCCCACCCCTGGTAATAGCACTTAGACCTACATATTGTTTACAGCTGCCTCTAATCTGGATCCTTATTTTACTGACTTATGAAGGATGAAAGGCAGAGTTAACCTTGAGCCAGTCAGGATCAAACTCCTGACAGTGATCAGTGAGTCAGCATGCATACTGCATTCTAACTACTGTGCCATAATGGCTCATTGAAAGAAGTAATGCTTACAGAAGATAATTGTTATATATTGGCACAACAAATTAAAGCAGATTTGGAGAAGTAGAAAAATCTACAACAATCATTGATGGGAAGAGTAACCACCATAAAAATGAATATTTTGCCAAGATTACTATATTTATTTCAAACAATACCAATAAAACTGGAGAAAAATATGTCAAAGAATTAAATAAAACAATATTAAAATATATTTGGTGAGGGAATAAAGCAAGGATACATTTGAAAATATTGCAAGATTCTAAAAACAGCTGGTTTTGGGCTACCAGATTGGGAATTGTACTATCAGGCTTTGACACTTACTTGGGGGAAAGAGTGGATTGGATTGAGGAACAAAACTGAACCTTGGAGGGACACAATCTTGAACTAGGTTGCCATGCTTTTTTACGGTATGGAAAAAACAAAATACATAGCTATTTCCAAAGACACTATATTAAGAATAAATTATTAGTAGTATGGGAGAAAATTAAAGAACAACATTATTTGAAAATACCGATCTGGCTTTCCACAATGGAGGCACTGATGTATCTAAACACTATTGATTTAGGAAATGTTACCAGATTAAAGATATTTTAAATGAAAAGGGGGAACTTAAACTAAATAGGAACTGAGTGATCAAGGGATTGAGATAACATGGTGGTCATACATGCAGATACAGTTGAGATATGAAAAGGATTTTAAAATGTATGGTTTGAATAAAGAATTAACAGAACTAGATCAGATATTAACAGGAACAGATGAAAAATTAATAAAGAAAATATATAGCTATTTGTTACATATCAAAATGGAAGAGGAACAAGTAAAAGAGACAATGATAGTATGGGCTAAAAACTTTGGCTATTCAATTGAGTTAGATCAATGTCAAAAATTATGGGATAGAAATTATAAATTAACAAAGTCTATTGCATACAAAGAAAATCTTCATAAAATGTTTTATAGATCAGCTGTCGCCAACTGGTGGACCACAGCCCAGTGGTGGGCTATGAGAAAATTTTGGTGGGCTGCAGAGAAATCTCACCCTCAGAGCACCCCCACAAAGCAATTAATCCAGGCTGCGCAGAAACACATGTCCCGCAGGAATCCTCCCCACCCACTCACTCCTTACCTGGCAAACTTGGCTTCTAAATTCCTATTTTTCCTTTTTCTGACCATCATCTGTTCTGCTGTGTTGGGAGATTTAGATTAGCTGGGAAGCAGGAAATGGTTGGATTTCTTGCTTTCTAGCTAGTCTTTAGATCTTCAGCTCAGCACAGCCAAACCTCCCTTAGGACTGAAGGTTTGCTTGCAAGCAAATTCAGTGCAGATTCACTGGAAGCAAATTTGAGAGACTGAGCTAACCGATGGCAGATAGATAGATCACTGAATGAGTCTGTGAGCAACTCAATCTGCCTGCTTTGCCTAATTTTGGGTAAAAGTTACTCTTTTTTATAAAAAATTCAATATTTACATGCATGGTGTGTTGTGAGTTAATTTTGTGAGTTTGCTTGCTAGCAAATTTTATGAGTTTGCTTGCAAGCAAATTTTACGTGACAGACTGAGCTAGCCAATGGCAGAACCCCAGATATGAAACCAAGGCTGAAATCACTACCCAGGGCATGACCGGAACAAGGCCCCAGACATGCCACCAACACATCCCAGAAGGCCCATCAGGCTGCAGAAGTCGCTCTCCATCCAGCCAAAGGGGGAAGAACCCCAGACAACAATGACCAGTCACCGGATTCTTATGACAGCAAGGATGAAGGCTCCCAAAATGATAGATGCAGTCATACTGGGACTTTCCTAGCTAGACAATTGGAGCCCGACCATCTGGTGGCAGAGAGGCAGCCACAGACCAAGGATAACAAAGGGACCTCAACCCCTTCCTCACCATCAAATAGAAGCATTGCCCATGCAGGAAACCCCCCCAGAGGATTCACCAGAACAACTGGCGATCACCTCTGACAGAAACCCAGAGGCTGGACAAATCCCAAGAGAACATTGAGATGATGAATGACCATATACCCCCTAGTCTGCTAGGTACTAGACAAACTTCTAGCAGCAAACTTATATATCAAGCAGTCAAAATGTGAATTTCACCACACACAGTTGGACTACTTATTACTGAGTTTCCAATGAGGGAATAGAGATGGACCCAGCCAAAGGACAAGCTGTTTTGGGCTGGCAGCCCCTCATACCTGCAGACAGCTACAAAGCTTCCTGGGGTTTGCAAACTTCTACCAACAATTCATCCCCTCCTTCATGAGGATTGCCAAACCCATGATGGACCTCCTAAAGATGGGGAGTCCAGGAATGAAACCCTGCCCAGGGCAATCCCTACAGTGGAACCTAACCTGTCAAAAAGTATTTGAAACACTGAAAGAACTATTTGCAAAAGAACCAGTGTTGAAACATCCTGACCCCAAACAACCCTTCATCATTCAAGTGAACACCAGAGATATGGCAGTGGGAGCAGTGTTACACCAAAGAAATGACCAAGGAAGCCTACAGCCCTGTGCCTACACCTTCTGCAAACTCACGGACACAGACAGGCGATGGGTTGCATGGGAAAAAGAGGCTTTTGCAGTGAGATGAGCACTGCAAACCTGGCACCACCTGCTGGAAGGGAGGCAGAGGCCATTAGAAGTCTGGACTGATCATAAAAATCTGGAAGCCCTAAGGACCCCATGAAAACTATCAACCAAACAAGTCTGCTGGGTTCAATACTTCAACTGATTAGACTTCATGCTAAAACACATCCTGGGGGGAAAGAACTTTCTGCTGCTACCCTTCCCTGCATGCCCCACTATAAATACAAAAGGGAGGAGGTCATAAATGCCATCAATACCCAAATAGTGGCCCAAGTAACCACCAGATGACAATGCCGTGATCAGCAAAACCAACCTGCAGACGACTTAAATACAAAATTAAGAACCGAATTGCTAGCAGACCATTGGTTCTGAGACAATCAACCCATATTAACAAAAATAGATGATCTAGCATAGAAAGGGACAAAACTCTACATCCCAGAATCCCTATGCACTCTAGTCTTTCAGAGGACCCATGATGCCAAACCGGCAGGCCACTTCAGGTTCTTAAAGATTTTACACTTAGCTCAGAGACAATTCTGGTGGCCTGGCATAAAGAAAGATGTGGACAGTTATGTAAAGAGTTGTACCATCCGCATTGTGATGAAAAAATAACCAGGAAATGCCCCAGGACTGCTACAGATGGTAGCAGAGCCAACAAGGCCATGGGAGGAGATCACAATGGATTTCATGGTGGAGTTGCCAAAAAGTGGAGGAAACATGGTGATCTGGACTGTAATAGACTTATTTTCCAAACAGGCACATTTCATACCTTGTAGCAGACTACCCTCACCCACTAGTTAGCCAAGCTGTTTTTGAAACACGTCTACCACTTCATGGAGTACCACAGAGAATTATATCAGATAGAGGGGTCCAGTTCATGGCCAAATTTTGGAAGGAGTTCCTATGGACTATTGGGTCATCCAAGGGCCTTAGCTTGGCTTTTCATCCAAGTACCAGAGAGATTAAATGCCATGGTAGAGCAGTACCTGAGATGCTACGTGAATTATCAGCAGTCCAATTGGGTGGACCTTCTGCCTCTCATGGAGGTCATGTACAATAATGCTGTTCGCAGTAGCATGGGACTAACCCCCTTCAGGGTGGTGTGTGGTATGGACTTCATCCAATGCCTGACTATCCAAGGGATTCCCCACTCCTCAGTCAGCCAGACCAATTGGATATCAACGCTGAAAGCAACTTGGGAGAATGTCAAAAAAGTACTGGCAAAAGTGGTACAGAGCTATAAGAGACAGGCAGACAAACACCGAGCCCTGCAATGGTCATTCTAGTTGGGGGAGAAGGTCTATCTCTCCACCAAATATCTGAGGTTAAGACTCCCTAGCAAGAAATTGGGGCCAAAGTTCATTCCCCATAGTAAAGATCATCAACTCAGTCACAGGGAAACTTCAGATAGTTAGGGAAAATACACCCGGTATTCCATAGTAGCCTCTTAAAACCCATGGTCAGATCAATCCTGAGGCCTCTACCTCATGAGCCCCCAGACTCCATGATCATAGAAGCCAAACCCATTATGAGGTGCAGTGAACCCTCGATTCAAGGTGGCACAGGAGACAACTCTAATATTTAATGAAGTGGAATGTCTACCCCTTATCAGAGGCATCTTGGGTAAAGAGTAGGAATGTCCAAGCCTTGTAGCAAGGTTCCGTGCAGAAAAATCCAACCAAGCCTGAGGGCAGGGGGAGTTTGCAACCCTAAGTCCTATATCTGCAATAAATCTGTTTCTTTTTGTGTCATACAGATCACCTGCAAGAAGTGATGGGAGCTGAATGTCAACTCATAAAACATTTTGATGGGTGTTTTATAGTTGCCAACAGAAAGGGAGGGGGGGAAGGGTTTTCATTATATGTAACCAAGTTTTCTTGTCTAATAAAAGAAAGTTAACACAGACTTCATGAGAATGATCTGTGACATATAAGTCCAGGAACTAGTCACTGTATTTAGCATGTTGAGTGAACATCTCCTTAAATTATAGTTTACCCATTTGACAGGGGTGGGATTCAAATTTTTTAACAACCGATTCTGTGCGCATGGGTTAATTGGTGGGTGTGCCTTGGTGGTCATGTGACTGGGTGGGCGTGTCCAACTTGACATCAATCACGTCAAGGGGCGCTTCTCCTTGCCTGGCCTCTCATGACAGTGGGGATGCTGCAATTGTTGTAAGTGGGAAAAATGGTCATGAGTCACCTTTTTCAGTACCATTGTAACTTTGAATGGTCACTAAATGAACTGTTATAAGTCAAGGATTACCTGCACAAAAATACAAAAAGCTTCTTTGCTTGCAAAAAGCTGCCCTAAATACCAATCATTAGATTAAAAATACCTGCAAGCCAGAGTTACAAATCAGGTAGGGTGCCAGAGCACCTTGAGGAATTAAAATAATTAAAATGCAATGATAACTATCAGCAGCCAACTCTTGCTCATAAAGTGAAACCCTTTAGCAGAGAGGTCATTTAAGCTCTCCGGAAAGAGCACACCCAGGAGAAGCAATCCTTAGATCCATTTGCACCACTTAAAGATACCAGCTGGTCCCACTCATCTCACAAGATATCATAAGGAAATCATCCAGATTTAAGGAAAGGTCACATGCCCCCAGAAAGGCAATAAAAAAATCAGTGCCAAGCTTGCATTCTGTCTCTTGGAAGTACACCCAAAAGGACAGTGCCAGATACCACTAAAGCAGTGAAGGAAGACCCCCCTCCCCAGATAGAAAAAGAAACCATGAGGCAGGAAAAAATCCAAACACAATACAGATAATTAAATCACAACAGTAGCTGTTGCTTGTTAAACCAATTACCAGAACAAATAGACACAGGAACTAGCAGATTACTCAACCCAGTTTTTTTTCAAGAACAGAGATTAATCTTTTTCCTTCCAAACAAAGCTGAATAGGGAAAAATATTCCATCAATAAACACAGGATTAAACGTCACCAAGCACAGAATTAAATGTCACCAAAAGCCAGTTTAGACCAAAACTCAGAAAGGGTATATAAACTCACTTTTGAATGTCAATCTTTCTAGCTAGCCAAGAAGAAGTATTTGCAGGGGAGTATTTCCTCCCAACAGCAGTGTAAAACACTTAAAACAACCCTTCCCCTTTAAGGAAAAAAAAAACCCTCCTTTGGAGACAGCAAGTCTAGGCTGTCTGCCAAGAATGTAATAAGGCTGGAAAAAAACAAAAGGAGATTTCTTCTAACTACTGGTTTTCCGAACTGCTTAGAAAGTTAACCAGGGGTTCTATAGAACCAGTCAGAACCAGGAGAATCCCATCCTTGCTATTTGAGCATCTAATGTTGTGTGAATTGAGTAACTGTTAAAGTTTAGAATGCACCAACATAGTCAGTGGATATAATAAAGAAAAATCTGAGGAGGAGAATCATGTTAATTCAGGAAAAGCCTCAAGAGATGAATTTCAAAAGAAGTTAAAGTTGTTGAATATAAGAATATTTTTTATCTGAATTATTTTTAATTTACAATTATGAATGACTTAATTACAAGCTTACAGGATGGTGTCAGCAAATGACAATGTCTTGCTATATTGGCCACAGTTCTTACATTCTACTATTTATTATACAGATGGAGAATACTGGAGATCCCTGGGTACATAACGGCAATCATCAAACCTTGACTTACTTCGAATGCTTATATTTGATCATGGTAACTATGTCTACAGTTGGATATGGAGATATCGTGGTCCAAACCACCATAGGACGTGTGTTCGTACTTTTCTTCATTGTTGGTGGTCTGGTAAGGAACTATATTAGGATTTGGATGAACACAGAACATTTAAGTCAGCTTTACTTCATATATTTTTGTTGTCTATAAGCTGCCTGAGAGGTGGAGCCTGCTAGCAGAGAGTAAGAGTAGTGAAATTGTGAGAAGGAGAATTGGGGGTGTCACTTATAAAGTGTACTCTAAACAGTAATAGTATAATATTTCACTATGGACAATCAGGAATAATGGAATCTTGCTCTGTGACCAATAGAGTTGATCAGAGATATTAGAAGTTTGCGCCTATGATCAATAGCAATAGCAATAGCATTTAAATAGCATTTAAACAACCGGTTCTGTGGGCATGGCTTAGTTGGTGGGAGTGGCTTGGTGGTCATGTGACTGGGTGGGCATGGCCAACTCAACATCACTCATGTCAAGGGGCACTTCTCCTCACCTGGCCTCTCATGACAGTGGGGATTTTGCAACAGTCAGTGTAAAAGTGTGAAAGTGTCAAGTGTGAAAAATGGTCATAGGCCACTTTTATCAGTGCCATTGTAACTTTGAATGGTCACTAAATGAACTGTTGTAAGTCAAGGATTACCTGTACAAAAATACAAAAAGCTTCTTTGCTTACAAAAAGCTGCCCTAAATACCAATCACTAGATTAAAAAGACCTGCAAGCCAGAGTTACAAATTAGGCAGGGTTCCAGAGCACCTTGAGGAATGAAAAGAGTTAAAATTCAGTGATAACTATCAAGCAGCCATCTCTTGCTCATAAAGTGAAACCCTTTAGCAGAGAGGTCATTTAAACTCTCCAGAAAAAGCACACCCAGGAAAAGCAATCCTTAGATCCGTTTGCACCACTTAAAAATACCAGCTGGTCTCACTCACCTCACAAGATATCCTAAGGAAATCATCCAGATTTAAGGAAAGGTTACATGGCCCCCAGAAAGGCAGTGCCAAACATCTGGCCTCTAGGAAGTATACCCCAAAAGGACAGTGCCAGATCATACTAAAGCAGTGAGGAAGACGTCCTCCCCAGATAGAAAAAGAAACCATGAGGCAGGAAAAAAAATCAAACACAATACAAATAATTAAATCACAACAGTAGCTGTTGCTTGTTGAAGCTGAATAGGGATAATAAATAAACACAGGATTAAACATCACCAAGCACAGAATTAACCTTCACCAAAAACAAGTTTTAGACCAAGACTCAGAAAGGGTATGTAAACTCACGTTTGAATCTCAATCTTTCTAGCTAGCCAAGAAGCCTTGCTGGATGTCACTCATCTTGGTTCCCTGTCACTAAAAGCTTTGCTTCATTATTCAATTATTTCTTCAAAATGCTGATTGTCCAGGGGAGGATTTCCTCCCAACAGCAGTGTAAAAATCTTAAAACAACCCTTCCCCTTTAAGAAAGCCAAAAGTCCTGGAGACAGGAAATCTAGGCTGTCTGCCAAGAATGTAATAAGGGTGGAAAAAAACAAAAGGAGATTGTTTCTAACTACCAGTTCTCTAGACTGCTCAGAACGTTAACAAGGGATTCTATAGAACCGGATAGAACCGGTAGAATCCCACTCCTGAGATTGAGGCTGAAACATTCCATGTTTTATTATTATAAAAATGAATTGGTGCAAACCTCAAATTTACATATTGCTCTTTTCCTTCCAGAGGAAACTGATTCAAATCTAATGTATAATTTGAGATTAAAATAATTTCCAGTTTGTGCATTTTGCTGTATTGGGTCTGCTGTCTTGCTCCAATCTGATGTTTACTGGATCTCTTGGGTTACCATTCCAAAACTTCACAGACAACAGTTAAACCAGATTGCACTGAATTTGGGTTGACAATAAATTTCAATAAGTAAACTGTCATACTAAGTTTGAGTCCTGGGAGCTCTAATTCATTCATTTAAAGAATAGATTGGAAAAGGCTAATATAGTGAATTTTCCATTATTATTATTTTTAAAAAATGAAGATGTACTTTTCCTGATATAGAGTTGGAAGGGATCTTAGAGGTCTTCTAGGGTTAGATCCTTCTAGTGAAGGTCCAGCCTGTGATGCCTCTGCCAGTGAAAACAAAGCTCAGGAGGGCTGCCTGTGGCCTGTCCTGGCTCCGTTTTTGGCCACAATGGACTCCTGCAGACCTCTGCCAGTGAAAACAGAGGCAGCCTCCCTGAGCTGCATTTTCACTGGCAGAGGGTTGCAAGAGGCCATTGCGGCTGAAAATGGAGCCTGAGTGGACCACCCACAGCCCTCCAGAGCTTCATTTTTGCTGGCAGAGAGTTGCAGGAGCCCATCACAGATGAATATGGAGCCTCAATGAGGGACGTGGAGCTAGCCACTCCCACCCTGGCTATGCCCACCAAGGTCAAACACAATTCTGATGCAGTCCTCAATGAAATCGAGTTTGACACCCCTGCCCTACACTATTCCACAGAAGTGGCTGTCCAATCTCTTCTTGAAAGCCTCTAGTGATGGAGCACCCACAACTTCTGAAAGCAAGTCCTTCCACTAATTAATTGTTCTCACTGTTAGGAATTTTCTCTCAGTTCTAGGTTGCTTCTCTCCTTGATTAGTTTCCATCCTTTATTTCTTATCAATCATTGATTCATTTTGAGTTGCTGTGGAAAAATAAACATTTTATATGAATCTTGGAAAACTATTAAAATTGGGTTCCCATTGCCTAGGTCATCTTTGCAAATTTGCTGCCTGAGATAGCAGACATTGTTGGAAGCAGAAAAGTCTACATGGGTTCCTATGTATATGTGAAAGGCAGAAAGTAAGTAACTTTTATGTTATCCTCCTTGCATTTTTATAATTCTTAATTTGGACATTTATTGCAAATGACTGATTTTTTTTCATATTATATACTTAATCAACTAGGCCCAGTATTTAAATACCATATTAAGATTCGTTATCATTAGACATGGTTGGTTGCTTTTGTGCCATTGTTGTTTGGCTAATTTAATGTGCAAACTGAGATAATAGTTGATTTCAGAAATCAGTTTTATTAATTAATCAAACTTGCAATCATCATAGACCATCCTATTTTCCCCACTCATAAAAATAGTCATTTAAAGTAGGTTGTATTGAAACAAAGAGAGCTATCATTCAGTAGGGGTAGGGTGAACCTGGCATTCATTATCTATCAATATTGTAACTATTGCACCACACTGCCTCACAATGTATTGTGTAAAGACAAGAGATGTGTTAATCCAGCACCAAAGTCAAAATTACTGCAAGAAAGCAAAATATGTTCCTTTTCGGGGATTCTTTTAAAGGGGGACAAAGTAGGAAAGATTTTTATAAGTAAATGAATGAATAACTATTACATATGATTTCCAAACTGGAGAAAAGCATGACTTTTATTTGCTTTGTGAATAAAGCTCTATACAAAGGTAGCAATAACAGTTAGATTTATATACTGCTTCATAGTGCTTTATAGCCCTCTTTAAGTGGTTTACAGACATATTGACCCCAACAATCTGGGTCCTCATTTTACCTAGCTCAGAAGGATGGACAGCTGAATCAACCTTGACCCAGCCAGGATAGAAGTCCTGACAGTGAGCAGAATTAGCCTGCAATACTGCATTTTAACCACTGCACCACCATGGCTCATTTAAATCAAGATGTAAACTAAAGATTTAAGAAACTCAAGCTTGATTCCTGGAAATCACCTTGAGGAGAAATGTGTTCCTTCTGTCTGGATGTGTGTTTGTGTACCAAGATACCAAACCCTTTACAGCACATACTTGTGCGTTTCCCAAGGCAACAGGAGGGTGAGCTAGCTTCACACCAGAGAGACAGATACTCATCTGTCTCTTCCTGTAGTATCACCCAGGGCCCCCCTTCCTACCTAGAGTTGCCTCGTAAATGGGCACTGCAAATGGGAAGGTTCAGAGCTGTCAGGAATCTAACTGCCTGCATGGAGCACCAGCTCATCTCCCTCCTGAAATGAACATGCCTTTGAACTGTTAGGTGGACAGAAGCTAAGGCAAGTAACAGAAGCTCACCTTGTTATGCAATGCTTGGGACTTGAACCACTGAAACTGAGATCATCTCCAGGATCATTAAGACAATGATGATCCCAACAATCTCGGTCATCATCACTTCAGAAGGATGGACAGTTGAGTCAACCTTGACCTCTTGGGATTTAGTTTAGTTTATACTGGAATTCCAGTTTTAATTGCTGCATTGTTATGTATTGAAACAAGGAGGGTCTTTATCTTCTTCCCCTAGCACATATTTACAAGTATCAACCTTTCTTGAGGTCAGTTCTTTTTCTTCCCAAAATATATTGTTTGCATTATAAGCATGAGGCATTCAGAGATCACAGGACAATCCTAAACTATAGGTATAAAATGACAGGTACCATTCTGACACCTCTCTCATTCATGATATGAATGTTGTAAATCACCTGGGGGCATGGTTAGCATATAACCATTTTATTGAATGATTTCTTCTGAATATTATCATCATGGAAACCATAAGACCTAGTTTGGTCCTCTTTCTTAGTTTTCTTTAAAGGCCAACCCATTTAAATTGTAAAGCCTTCACTTTAAAACTTAAAAGTTTTTTTTTATTCCAAAAGCGGTTTGACCTCGCTGAAAAGGCACACACCATTTAAAACAACAACAACAACAGGCAGTGTTTATTTGGCCTAGCCAAATAAAAAAATGACATGTCAGTTTCAGATATTAATACACTAGAGGCACTTTCCCTGATTCACTGGTTGCACTTCTCACAGTCAACTTGCTGTTTTGTTTATTTTTATTTCTATAGCATACTTTCTCTCAGAGTAGTTTGGAAAATAACAAAAAATCACTGTTGAATAAAATCACTGTCTTATGAGTGAGATGCCAATTCTTGTCTTGCTTCTTGAAAACAAGACCGTGAGCTGCGAATTTCTCTTCTTTCTATAGGTTTATTGTTGTTTGTGGCAATATCACTCTGAGCAGTGTGACTGCTTTCTTAAGTGACTTCCTAACTCAGCACAAAGGAAACATAGCCAGTGAGATAGTCTTTCTGGGAGAGTAAGTATTACAGTGCTACTCTATCTAAGCCAGGGGTGTCCAACCTTTCACCTTCCCTGGGCCACATTAGAAGATGAAAATTTGGTTTGGGCCGCACATAAAATAAAATAACAGTAACGATACCTGATCATCCCCAAAAACCTTAGAAAACATAGTTAACATATTAAATTTATTTGGAAATAAAGTTAGTGAGATGTTTTTATTATTTATTATTAATTATTTATTAAAAAATATTTATTTTTTATCAAGGTTTTTTTATCACAGTTTTTTTTATCACAGTTTATTTTCCGGCCACATTTTGCGGAGGCGGGGGGGAGAAAGCTCGCCTGCCTCACGCCTACCTCTCCTCCTGCAAATAGCCCGGCTGGATGAGGCAGGACTGGAAGGCAGAAGCAGCAGCAGCAGGGCCGGGGGCAGAAGCTTCCCCTGCCGCTGCTTCTGCCCCTGCCGCCACCACCGCTTCCTGCTCCCACCGCCACTGCTGCTTCTGCCCCCGCCGCCGCTTCTTCCCCCGCCACCACTGCTGCTTCTGCCTCCGCCGCCGCTGCCCCCACCGCTTCTGCCCCGCCACCGCTGCTGCTTCTGCCCCCGCCACCGCTGCCCCCGCTTCTGCCCCCACCACTGCTTCTGCTCCTGCCGCTGCTGCTTCTGCCCCCGCCGCCGCCACCACTTCTGCCCCCACCGCGCCGCTTCTTCCCGCCACTGCTGCTGCTTCTGCCCCGCCGCCGCTGCCCTGCTGCTGCCACCGCTTCTGCCGCCACGCGCTTCTTCCCCCACCACCACTGCTGCTTCTGCCGCTGCCGCTTCTGCCCCCGCCACCCCCCCCGCCGCTGCTTCTTCCCCTGCCACCGCCGCCGCTTCTAGCCCCGCGGCGGGGGCAGCGGCGGCTGGGGCAGAAGCAGCAGCTGTGGCGGGGGCAGAAGCGGCGGTGGCGAGGGCAGAAGCGGTGAGGGTGGCAGCAGGAGAAAGAAGCGGTGGTGGCGAGGACAGAAGCGGCGAGTGGCGGCGGGAGAAGAAGCGATGGCGAGGAGAGCAGCAGCGGTGGCAGGGCAGCAAGCAGAAGCAGCAGTGGAGTGGCAGTGGGGCAGAAGTGGTGCGGGGGTGGCAGCGGGGCAGAAGCAGCGGTGGGGTGGCAGCAGCAGAAGGCGGTGGTGGTGGGGGCAGAAGCGGCGGGGTGGCGGTGGAAGCGGTGGGGGGGGGCAGCAGCAGGGGGCAGAAGCAGCAGCAGTGGCAGGGCAGAAAGCAGCGGGGCAGAAGCAGCAGTGGTGGCAGTGGGGGCAGCAGCGGCGGCGAGCAGGCGGCGGCGGCGGCGGTGCTGGCGGCGGCAACAGCAGGAGGTGGTGCTCTGACGGCGCCCGCCTTTTCTCTTGCTGCTTGGCCTGGCGCTCGCCTCGCCCGCCTCGCGCCTGCCTCTCCTCCTCCTTCTCGCTGGCTGTGGCACAATGGTTGGGGTGGGCACTGGGCCGCATTACGAGGCGACCTGGGCCACATGCGGCCCGTGGGCCACAGGTTGGACAAGCCTGATCTAAGCCCTATAATATCGGCAATTCCTTCTCTAAACCAGGAAAATACAACAAAAATGTTTGTGGATAAACCCACTCTGCAGAGTAAAGAAAAGAAAAGCCCTGCATTTCTCTATTTGTTCCCTACTATTCTCATTCTGTTTGACAAAAGAAACTTTGATTTTAATAATAAAGAAGATAATTTTTGACAAAATCCTCACAGACAGGAAAGTTCTAAGGTGACCAATGGATGTCTGCTTCTTTTACTGTTCATCTTCTTTCCAGCAATCTTGGCTTCCTATACTTCAGTTATATCCAAAGAAAGTCATCAGGAAAGAGCTTGTCTTATTTGGATATTTCCAGACTGCAGAATAGGACAACTCTATGTGGCCAACTTGCCATGGCCAACTCACCATGGGACAATTCAACAATTCAATTTAATAATTTAAAATAATTTTTAAAATATTTTAATTTTAATCATACGCATTTCTTTTCACTCGCCCTTTTGCATCCTTTCTTTAATGACTATTCCACTATTTCTTTGATATTATTTTAATACTTGTCCTGTGATAAATTGTCCTATGTCAGGTTGGCCACAGAGAGTTGGCTGTATGAAGGAGCCCTACACATTTGTGTTAGTATACAGAAGCAGAGTGTTGTCAAACATACAGCCAACAAAGCCACAGGACATTGTTTTACATCATTTCCACATTTTTGGAAACTGAAACTGATTTACTCGTAGGGCAGAGTGCTTTGAAATAGCAGGATTAAATAGAGTAAGACCACAACAATAAATCTAAGACTGCATGACTCAAGTAGTCATTGAACATATATGCAAGGTCTGTAACTCCCATAGGTAGCTAGCTATAAGGAAGAATAATTATTTTCTCAAGAATTAATGGTTGTTTTTCTTCTCTCTCCAAATATAGAAATCCTCCCTCTCTGGAACTAGAAACTATATTCAGATGTTATGCTGCATATACCAGTTTTTTCTGTGGTTCTGTCATGAATAGTAAGGATCTTCAGAGAGTTAATGTAAGGATAGCATTTGATGGTACATTACAATCCTGTATAAACACTAGACAGACTAGGATTACAGATTACAGAATTGGAAGGCACCTTGTAGGTCATCTAGTCCAATTCTCCACCCAAGCAGGAGACCCTACACCATTTCTGACAGATGGCAGTCCAGTCTCTTCTGGAAAGCCTCCAATAATGAAGCTCCCACAATTTCTGAATGCAAGTTTTCCCCATTGGTTGATTGTTCTCACTGCCAGGACATTTCTCCTTATTTCTAGTTTGAATCTCTCCTTGATCAATTTCCATCCATTATTCCTTGTCTGGCCTTTGGGTGCCTTGGAAAATAGCTTGGCCCTTTCCTCTCTGTGGCAGACCCTCAAATATTGGAATACTACTATCATGTCTCCCCTTGTCCTTTTCTTCACTAGACAAGCCATGCCCAGTTCCTGTAACAGTTCTTCATATGTTTTAGTCTCCAGTCCCCTAATCATCCTGGTTGCTCTTTTCTGCACTTTTTCTAGAATAGTGGTATTAGTACATCACTTGATCTTGATTGTATCACTCTGTTAATGCAATTTAGGATTGCATTGCCTTTTTTGGCTGCCAGTGCACACTGCTGGCTCATATTTAACTGGTTGTCCACTAAGACTCCAAGATCCCTGTCACCATTACTGCTATTAAGCCTGGTTTCATATGTGTACTTTTGGTTTTTCTTGCCTAAGTGTAGGACTTTATTTTTCTCTACATTGAATTTAATTTTGTTAGATAGGGCCCAGTGTTCAAGTCTGTCAAGATCCATCTGGATCTTGGGCCTATCATCTAGAGTGTTAGCTACTCTTGCCAGCTTTAGTATCATCCACAAATTTGATAAATTCTTCTTTTATTCCCTCATCTAAGTCATTTATGAAGATATTGAAGAGTATTGAGCCTAAAGGAACCTTGTGGTACCTCACTGCTTCCTTCCTTCCATGTAGACATAGCCCCATTAAGGACTACTTGTTGAGTACAGTTTGTCAGCCAGTTATGATAGATGATAGATGATTAGATGTCAGACATATGTGTTGGAGTTGTGGTGTGCCTGTGTATCCTGTAATCCCCAAAACTGGCGGCTTCAGTAAGATGCTAGAGAAGATTATTCTTCCAGTTTAATCATGAAAGAAACATTGATCTTATTATTAAGACTTTGCACATGGAGTGACAGCACCTGTCACTTCATTCTTCACTAAATATATCTGACAGATGTACTAATAATGTACAATGGATGTTAATTGCAAAGTCAACTATCACATTCTTTTGACTGTTTCTTAACACGGTGACCAAAACTTGCTTACTATGTAACGATGGCTTGTAATTTATTGCAGAATGTCTTTGGAGATTCTCAGTCATCCAGGTCATGGTTGTCTCAAAGGTGCTTTTTCAAGAGGCAACTGGACTTTCTGTTTTTTTCTTTGAAGATGTTCCACTTCTCATCCAAGAAGCTGAAGAAACTTCTTGGATGAGAAGCAAAATGTCTTTAAAGAAAAATCAGAACACCCAGTTGCCTCTTGAAAAAGCACCTTTGGGACCATTTATGGCAGAGTTTCTCAACCTCAGCAGATTTTAGATGTGCAGACTTCAGCTTCCAGAGTTCTCCAGCCAGGATAGTTGACTGGGAATCCTGGGAGTTGAAATCCACACAACTAAAAGTTGCCAAGGTCAAGAAGGACCTTGATTTATGTTATGTGCAACTTTGGGGTGAGGGGAAGGAGAAAGTACAGATCACCCTTAGCCTTTGAGAGTTTGCTCCAAAATGGGGGGTAAAAAATGGATAGGAATACCATGGACTAAATTTGATGTAGTTTAAATTAAATTAAAATTAAACTGATTACATTAATATGATTACTTTCCCTGCATTTAAGAATTTGCATTTGCTGTGCAAGTACAAATGAAAATTTGATTTTGGCAATTTCTTAGTCAACTGAAGCTTATTTGACAGATCATTGTTAAGCAGATCATGCTTTATAGCTCTGTAAATATATTTCTGCAAAATTGAGAATATGGTTATAGCTGTCATATATAACCTTTGGATTATGGTGAAATCCTCCACCAGATTTATGGTAATGAAAAAAAGAGTGGCTGGACAGAAAGAATTCCTGCTGAGTATCTTCTCTTTGCTTTCAAAGTCTTGGAAGCCAGGGAAGATGCCAGGTGAAGTATTGGGGTTATATAAAAAGGGACAAGACATTCACACACACTTCTGACCACCTTTTAATTCAGAGAAGAAGAACAATGTAGCTCCATCATAAACATAGTTATTGGGAAGAATTCTTTTTCCAGCAAATGAAATAAAAGCAAACATTAAAAAATATGAGAACATATCTGCTTAGCTTGAGTTGCAATTCTATTTAGTGTCAACCCTGAAACTGACCTGGCTGTGGCCATTTTCTTTTCTGTAGTTTCTCTATGGGGAGTTTTCTTCACATGGCTTCAGGCTTGTCATAGCCAGGAACTGAGGGGTAGGGAGATAACAGGTTTTGTAGCCAAAACAAAATAGTTTACTTATGAGCCAAGGACATTCCAACAGCTGGCTAGCGAGAGGAGGAGAAAAGCAACCAGGAAACCAGCCAGCACCCAGATTGTACAATGGCACATTGTTTGGGAGAATAGGAAACTTTCACTTTTTAATGAGGTGGAAAACATGGGAACTCTCAGAGTTAGTTTTCCACTAATCTATGCTAAGATGATATTTCAAAATGAAACTGTTCTTTGAGGAATCGATCTGCCTTTGAGTTCTGTTTGCAATAGGTGTATTTCTTGGGACTGACATTTAGTTTTTTTTGGAAAATTCACTTTGTTTGTTTATTAAATTTATTTGCCACCTATCTCATCATGGGGTTACTCTAGACAGGTTACAAT